>NC_091061.1:58336827-59536827 GCF_000393655.2 Nicotiana sylvestris
TCTTTTTCTTCTTCTCCTTCACTTACAACACCCTTATCTCTAATTCCTCTCCTCCTTCCCCCTTTAAGGTAAGGTCTTAACTCTTATCTCTCTTTTCTTTGGCATTGTATTGTATTGTGTTATAATTTAAAGTTGTGTTGAGATGTAATTGTTGGTATACTCCTTTTTCTTGTTTTTGCATTTCTATTTCACTTTTAAGTTTGCTTGGTGAAGGGGCTGTGACTTGCATGTTTGAACAGTGTTATTGGTGGGTGATTGAATGACGTAAGTGTGGGGTGTGTGGTGTGGTAGTATAATTGATTGGGGAAGAATTTGGATGTACCCATGAGGGCTAGATGTGGCTGGGTAGTGCCTTGCTCACAAGGTGTTTGGGAAATTGCCCTAATGGGGATATAAGGAACTACTGTGACATGGGTATGGTGAAGTCTGAGTAACCATCCATAGTCACATATTTTGCGCACTCACTAATAGGCGTTTTGTTGTATGACAAGTAAAATGAGCTCCTCCAGGAAGAGACGAAACACCGAACCCTCCATCAGTGGACCGGGAAGCTCCTCATGATCTAGGAGCCAAGCCAGTGCACCTCAGTTCGATAGCACTCGGTTTATCTCCAGCGCAACGGAGAATAGGTACAACCAGAAAGCAGCCAAGAAGCTACAACCAGAGGTGCACATTGATCTAATGGCTTTAGAGGTGGAATGCCCCAATATGTTGAATGAGCTGCAGCGGTGTCAGTTGGACATCTTCTTCGAGGTACCGGAGAAGGATAATGTTCAGTTAGTAAGGGAGTTCTATGCAAACCTGCCAGAACATGATAATGGGGTTGTGATGGTGCGCAATACCCCGGTAAATGCATCACTTGACGCCATCCGCAGGGTATACAGGCTGCCTATGTTTCGGGGTGACTTTGATCCTTATCGTAGTTTTAGCGGAACACGGGACTTGTGGGGCACTCTTCTGGATACTATCTGTGTGCCGGACGGAGAACACCTATGGATCAATCATATGATTACTCTGAACTCCCACTGTCGGAATTGGGAGGCCAAGTGTTGGATCACCAATGTCAACAGTCGGTTGTTGCCATCCAACAACATGATAGATGTTAATCTATCACGGGCGTCCGCAATCCAATGTTTTATGTCCCATACTGATTTTGATATGGCCCGGCTCATTTATGACGAGATGTTCATTCGATCACCTGAGCTAACCAAGGGCCACTACTTCCCTTCGCTTATCACCCGGCTGTGTCGTATTGCTCGAGTCCCTAAAGACTCTCGGGTTAATGGGAGATTGCCACTAAAAGCCCCATTCCGGACGAGAAAAATTGGAATTGGACGAGAGCTGGTGGTTAATGTTGATGAATCTGATGATGATGATGCAGAGGTAGCTGAGGTTCCCCCTCCTCCGAGAGTTGATATGGCAGGCCCATCACAGCCATGCCGGAGCACCTGTATGACAGCTTTGGAGCAGGATATGGCTGGGTTACGTACCTCAGTCACTGATTTGGGTGTCCATGTTGATGCGGTGGCCGAAAGACAAGTGAAATCGGAGAAGAAATTCTTGGGCTGGTTGAGAGCGCTGGGACGTGCATGCAACGTGAACCCAGACACTGTCTCCGATCAGGAGTGAGCCTTCAGGGAAGTTCCTTAACTTCACTGTTATTTAAATTTTGAGCCATAGGGACATGTCTTCACTTTAAGTGTGGGGTAGGGATACTTCATTGTATGTTTGTAATTGTAATAATTGACTGTTTGATTTTGCTTGTTTTGTCTTGTTTTGATTGTTTTGGTGTAGAGTAATAGTTCATTAGGAAAGCTTAAATAGTAAATGACTTGTCCCGACGACAGATCTCTTTCGGCGGGGTTCTTGAGGGACTAAGTTGGAAAAAAAGTGAAATATGGAGACTCTTCCTGATGACGGATCTGTTAGACAATTTTCTTGAGGGAAGTAGTCTAGAGAAAAGACCAAAAAGATTTTTTTTAGGTAGTGTAGTAACTCCCCCTTGGTTTTCTTTGATCCACGGTTCTTTTCCAAGGGTTTAACTTGAACCGGGTATAGGTAGTTTTGTTTTTGATCTTCTTAGTTTTAGGTTAGGAGTACCTGAACATGATAGACACTAGAGTCCAACACGTAGCTTCATTAGTTAAATCCTGTTAGAGTGCCTTAAAATTGTACGTTTGCATCTAACTTGAACACTCAAAAGAGAATGTCTTGATAACCCAATCCGAAGTGAGTTATGTGCCATGTGTGTGTGAGTTTTACTGTATTCCATGTTTCATATTTGATGCCTAGAACTTGCCCTGTGTGTGTTCAAAGCGAAATAGTAGGTATTTTAGTTTTAGAAGTGATATAGGCACTCTTTGTTGAGCCAGATATATAAAGTGACCAACCTGAATGGAAGACATCGTAGTTAACCCCGTTGAGCCTATAAGCCTAATTCTTTGGCAACCACATTGCAAACCTTACCCAATTGTTTGAATAGCTGGCTGTTTGAAACCTTTTACCTCCCAATAAGCACTTGAACGGTAATGGAAATATGCAAAAAGAAAAGTGTGGGGTGGTGGTTTGGTTTTTGAGTGGAACCATTGAGATAGAGAAAAGAGGTAGAAGTTGAAGCATAAAAGAAAAAGCACCACGAAAATAAATATATATATATATATATATAATATTCACAATGGTCGAGAAGTGGTGGCTTGTACAAATTGTACCTAATGGAAGGGGATGTCTTAAACAAATGAGGTGGAGTTTTGGTTGGCACAACTATGATCTTTGAGTTAATGTAATTGTATTAAAAAGTGCTTAGGGAGGTTAGTTACTATACCTAAATATATCTTACATGTCCCTTAACCTACATTACAACCAAGTAAAGTCCTATTGATCGTAGACTGAATGAGCTCAATTAGTAAAGTATTACACTACGGGCAAGCCTATGGTGCATCTTTGTGGCATGTGAACGTTCTTTCTGAGAGTGAGCGAATTCTGTCTATCTCAGTTCCTACTTGTTTTAATTATAGTTATATGTGGAACTACTCTCTTGTGTGATGTGAGGGCATGTGATTCACAAAGGAAAGGTAAGTCTTGACTCTTGTATAGAGTAGTTTGAGTAAATGTGGATGTGCATGGTACAAAAGGTTTGACTCTTGGAGTAAAAGTTGTTCACTACTAGGTGCAAATTGTTTGTAAAATGTTCATGGTGTTAGTTGTTAAAGGAGAAGCTTAGGGAAGAAATCTTGATGGAGTGTGGTGGATCGCTCGAGGACTAGCAATTATTTAAGTATGGGGTGTTGATAGTAAGCTATATAGTTGATATTTACACCTTAATATGACCATAATTTGTTGTTGTTTTATAGATAAATTGCTAACAAAATGCTCTAAATAGTGTTCTTTTGTTTAGCAGGGAATATTATATGAGAGGAAGCAACATAGAGTGTTTTGGAGGCGATAATGTGAAGAAAAATGCCCACTCGAGAAGTATCCGAACACAAAGAAGCATAAATGGTCTAGGCAAGAAGGCCACCGCGGCGAACCGCGACAGATTAATGAAGGGAGACAGAAAGCTCAGCGTTCACCGCGGTCGACCGCGGTGAACTGTTCACTCCGCTGGAAGTTGTGGACCAAAGTGTAATTTCGGGGAAACTTTTGTATAAGCTTTAGAAACTCGCCCAACTAAGGGGTGAAGCTAATTTTAGACTACTTTTGGAGGAAGAAAAAGTGTGAGAAGATCAACCAAACATTAGAGTTTTACTACCTCTTTTCAATTCTGCAATTTTATATTATGAATAATTTAGTAGTTCTATCTTCTTTTGTTATGAGTAGCTAAACATTTATCTAGGGTTGATGGAACCAATTGTTGGTTGAAATCTAGACCCAAGTTGTTATAATCGAGCCGGATTTACGATATGATTGTTCAACTATGTTTTGTATGGTGATTAATTGAATAGGCCCTTGATTAATCGTGTCTAATTACCTTATATTGCTTGAGAAATAATATTAGGTTAGATAGCTGTTGAACAACACCACTTTTGGGTAATTGAAGAGATTCATTACTTGAACTTAAAAGTGGGTTTAGAGATAACAAAACTTTGGTGGCATAATTTAGAGTTGCATAATCATAGTCAGCTAGAGTAGTTCGAGAGAATGCTCTAGTAAATTATTGTAGTTGATTGAGAGATAATTACGATAGCCCATAACTCTTAATCCTCATAGAGTATTACGGCAAGATTATAGTGGAAGAGTCAAGACCTAAACTAGCATTTGGGAAAATCACTGCCCTAGACCTTTTTACCATTGAATTATCTTTGTTTCAGCTTATTGTTATTTTTAATAGTAGTGAAGTAGTTAAACAAAAGAAAACCCAGTCTTTATTGATCAAAAATCTTACATCTAGAAATTGATTGAGTTGATAATAACATTGTCGAAAAGTGTAATAGATAAGTTAGTTCCCTGAGGATTCGATTCCGGACTTAAAACCGGATTATATTTGCAGTGACCGCTTTGTCTTTTAAAAGGCATAGTTGGGCGTTATCAGGCAGCCATCCAGCATCGTGCCCATGATCATTGCCGACATATATTGAGCCTTGGAGAAGTGTCAACGAGGAGCAAAACACTTCGAATGCTACAATTTATTACTTCAATTCTGGCTCATGGAACATCGCCAAAGAGGCGAATACCAACAAGAGATTCAGTGAAGGGACTGGGATAATCACATCACTTTCTATCATCCAAAGCGAATGAATTACATACCCAATATGTTCGCTCAGCTAGAAGTTGCCAAAGGATAGGTGGAGCTATTTGATAATCTAACTGAAGAACAGATCCAATGGATGTTCGCGTGGTTTCCGACCGAGGAGTTCATCGCCCGATCCTGAGATGCACCTTTACTGATAGTGATCGATCTAAGAGGAACATATCCTTACGTCCCTCTCCGAGTTTTGAGGCAAGCTGGTAGGAAGCAGGTTATACCCAGGGTCGACAAAATGAGTCATTTCCGGGCTGACTTCCAGAATGATGATAGTCCTTACAAGTTCCAAGCTCAGCATATGTGGCACTGCAAGATCATAATGGGGAGATATACCATCGAGCCAGATAGGTATCATGCTGGTTGCGCTCCTTTCTACTCCGGTTGGTTGGAAGACAATCATGATGGTCTGGGCCAGCCAGGGTTTGCTCGAGGTCACAGGATTATAGATGAAAGGGCCGAGGCACAGGTCAAATACAACCAACCATGCAAAAGGATCGGGGAATACGAAAGCGAACACTGCGAGATACAAGAGTCCAACCAGAAGCTGATTGAAGAATGGAAGGACATGGCTCTTGGTGCCAACAAGCGAATAGGATACTTGGAGTGGGGCACAATGGAATTAGAGAGAAAGTTTCTCAAAAGGGTTGAAGATTGTCAAAATGCTAAAGGGACAGAAGGCGGACACCTAGCCAGAGCATACCTGTTGCTGGGACTTCGCGAGTTAGGGAAGCTGTTCGACGGAGCCAAGGACACCGAATCTAGGGAAGGTCCTTCAGGGACCAAGTAGATAGGAGTTTATCTTTTCGCTTTATAAAATGTAATAAGGCCAATGGCCATTAGTGACTTTTTATTTCCTTCTTGTTTAGTGTCGATTTGGGATTCGTCTTATTTTTATCAATGAAATGAGGCATTTACCATTCTAAGTTCTCCAAAACAATTTGTCGCTAGGCCCACCTCAGGCATAAAGAGGTCCCCAAATTAGGGCGCGCTTTACATTCCCGCACTATGTGTTTAAATACTGTAATACTTTTATGATCATCACTAACTTGGTTACCTTTTTGTTTTATTCTTTGTTTTTGTCTTTATTATTACCTTCCCCAAAGGTTAGTTCGAGAACTCTGGGAACATCATCCTATTCCACGAGATCCAGGGGGCCCTCCACCCACTCCTCCTCTTAGTCCTGTCAAAAACAAGAACAAAGGCAAAATTGATAATTTGAACAACGCCAGAAAGGAGAATTCAACAGAACAGGTAGAGACCACCAATGGCCATGGTACTCAGGTTCCTAAGGAAAATGTATCCCAACTTGAACAGAAATTGCTGAAATTCCAAGAAGAGCTCGATCAAGTTCGGAATCTGGCAAGCCTGTCATTTTTCCTCAGCACCCCAGATATCACCTTTCCCAATACTCAAAACCCTACACTGCCTCAAAATATCCCAAAGCAACAGAATTATCTCGCTACTCACACTATTCTACCAAAGACCCAATGCAACACCTGCCATACTCCAAACAACACTCCACTACTCATACCAGAACCCCAAAACTCCACAAATGACCACTTTCACACCCACAATAACACCCCTATCTACGTGGAGACCATGCCACACTCCACCCAACCTATCTCATGCACACCCGAGTCTGATGAAAAGGATTTACTTATCAGGAACCTGGCTGAGGAACTTAAGAAATTGACTAGCCGGATTCAAGGCGTAGAAGGAAGCAAGGGGATTGAGGGGCTGAACTATGAGGATCTTTGCATACAGCCTGATGTCAAACTACCCGAGGGTTACAAACCTCCGAAGTTTGAAATGTTTGATGGTACAGGTGATCCAAGGGTCCATTTGAGAACGTATTGTGACAAGTTGGTTGGAGTAGGGAAAGACGAGTGAATCCGCATGAAGCTATTCATGAGGAGTTTGAAAGGAGATGCATTGTCCTGGTACATCAGCCAAGATCCAAATAAGTGGTCAAGCTGGGTAGTCATGGCGTCCGACTTTATGGACATGTTTAGGTTTAATACAGAAAATGCGGCAGACGTGTTTTATATTCAGAATCTAAAGAAGAAGCCAACAGAAACGTTTCGCGAGTATGCTACTCGCTGGAGGTCCGAAGCTACTAAGGTCAGGCCTGCCTTAGAAGAGGAACAAATGAACAAATTCTTTGTCTGGGGCCAAGACCCGTAATATTATGAATGTCTAATGATGATTGAGAATCACAATTTTTTCGACATTATCAAATTGGGTGAAAGAATTGAAGAGGGTATCAAAAGCGGTATGGTTACAAACTTTGAGGCCTTGCAAGCTACAAATAAGGCCTTGTAGTCTAGTTGTGTGTCCAAGAAAAGGGACGTAGAGGCCATAATGGTTGCATAGAGGACCAAGTCTCCCCTCAAATACTAAACTTACCCGACACCTCCACTCATATATCAGCCAACCCCAAATTGCCAAGCACCTTCGCCCTCATACCAAACTCCACCAACTTATCAGTCACCTCTACCTCCTACATATCAGCCTACTTCACCCAGATACTCCCAACCTGCTCATGTTTACCAAACCTATAATGCTCAACCATCCCACCGCCAAAACTTCTCTAGACCTCGACCTAATTTTGATCACAAACCTCCAAAACAATATACAGCCAGTGCTGAACCTATTGACTAGTTGTATGAGAGACTCAAAGCTGCTGGTTATGTCACCCCTACCCTTGTTGCAACCCCTGCGAACCCTTCTCAGTGGGTTAACCCAAACAAATCCTGTGCATACCACTCCGGCATGAAAGGGCACACCATCGATGAATGTCGTTCCTTGAAAGACAAGATCTAGACTTTAATTGATAACAAGATTATTGTGGCAAAGGAACCCGCTCCAAATGTCTGCAACAACCCCCTGCCAGACCATAAGGGTGGAGGTATACACATGATTGAAATAAAGGATGATTGGGATTCTGAGGGATCAATCGGGTTGATCGCAGAAGTTGATAACCCAAAGAAGCCAATAGTCGCTCTCAATACAATCATAGTACAAATTTAACTGTCTGAGGATACTAATGTGAATATGTCTGTACCACTTGAGTTTGAAGCAACATCATTCGCAAAGACACCTGCACCAATTGAGGTTGAATTCGTGTCTCCAGCAAATGCACCCCACCATTTGAGGTCGCAGTCTTGCCACCCAAGGCACATGCTCCGCTCGGAGTGAGGATAGCCACGCCAATTCTAGTAGCAATGTCAACCATGACACCATTCCATACAAAGGCTATACTCTGGGACTATACAGCCGAGGCAAGGAGGAAAGGCAAGGTCAGGTTCGAAGAGACTGTTGCACAATAGGGTATGACAAGAACTGGTAGAGTCTATACCCCTGAACATCTAGCCGAGTCGAGCAAGTAGGCCTCTAACTGGCCACCCATCATTGAGACAGGTCAGGACGACCTTTGGAGAAAGATACAGGCCAAGGAATACTCAGTCATCGACCAGTTGAACAAAACACTGGCGCAAATCTCCATACTTACTTTGCTACAAAATTCTGAGGCACACAAGAATGCCCTGCTAAGGGTGCTGAGTGAAGCATACGTGCCAAGAAACATCGTTGGCAGGGAAATGGCTAACATGGTAGGACAGGTATTGGAAAGTCATATAATTACTTTTCATGAAGATGAGCTGCCACCTGAAGGGTTGGGTCATAACAAAGCACTGCACATCACCGTGCAATGCGAAGACTATTTCATCACCAGGATTCTGATCGACGGGGGTTCCAGTCTCAACATTTGTCCACTAGTAAAACTCAAGAAGTTGGGAAAAGGACTACACGAGATAAAGGACAGTGCCATCAACATGAAAGCCTTCGACGTTTCCCAAAGGTTCACCATTGGGGCGATTAGTCTGTGTCTGCAAATGGGGCCAACTTGGTTCGATGTTGATTTCCAAGTGATAGACATGCCGTCATCTTACAATCTATTATTGGGACAACTGTGGATTCATACTGCTGGGGCCGTAACAACAACACTACATCAGGCAGTAAAGTTTCAATGGAATCACCAGGAGGTGATCATTCACGACGATGGTAGCAACCTTATATACAGTCGCCAGACCATCCCATCAATCGAAGGAATAAGAAAGCTAGATGGAGAGACTCACCATCACATTGAACGGGTAAATGTTGTTGACAAAAATAAATGGTGGGATAACAAGATTGAGAGTATACTGAATTGGAGTGGGTACGAACCTAGCAAGGGGCTCGGCAAAAACCTCCAAGGAATCACTAAGCCCATAAAACTCAAAAAACATGACACCACTTTCGGTCTGGGATACGAGTAAACCTGGGAAGAATTCAACAACTGGTCTCCACCATGGAGTGGTCCCTACTATCCGCTGGAGCAGCCAATACCACATTTGGAGTAGATTTTCCATCCGGTCGATATTATCTATGAATCAACACTCATTATTAATGCTCATACAGGCTGTTAACACTTTCTAATCGGCCGATATTATCTACTTATACAGCATTACATTTGACTTTTCGTATGAATCAACACTCATTATTATTTTTCTCTCATTACTTTACTTATACAGCATTACTATTACTTATCTTGATGAGCCAATAACAGTGACATGCAATGAGACAATGCAACAAACAGACATAGATTCAGAGAAAGATGACATACCGGAGGAGATTGTTAAAGAAGTTAAGAATTTTAAAAACATATCTAAGTCCAACCTGGACGAGACGGAAGTTGTTAACATGGGAGATGCAGAAAATGTTAAAGAAACATGAATAAGCGTCCACTTATCACCATCAGAAAAGAAGGAATACACAGATTTTCTCAGATTTTCTAAGAGAATATGACGACATATTCGCCTGGTCGTATGATGATATGACTGGCCTGAGTACGTCTATTGTGGCTCACAAACGGCTAACCGATCCAACATGTCCGCCGATAAAGCAAAAGCTCAAAAATTTCAAGCCTAATATGAGTCTGAATATCAAGGAAGAAGTCACTAAGCATGTCAAAGCTAAGGTTCTCAGGGTAGTAGAATACTCGACATGGTTAGCCAACATCGTGCCTGTACCAAAGAACGATGGGAAGGTCAGAGTCTATGTCGACTACCGGGATCTCAGTCGGGCCAGTCCAAAAGACGACTTCCCTTTGCCTAAACATATACATCCTGATCGACAATTACGCCAATCATGAGTTGCAATAATTTGTAGATTGTTTCACTGGTTATCATTAGATCTGGATGGATGAAGAAGATGCTGAGAAAATGGATTTTATTACGCCATGGGGAATATATTGTTATAAGATAATATCGGTTGGGTTGAAGAATGCAGGGGCCAACTACATGAGGGCCATGACCACCATTTTCCACGATATGATACTTAAGGAGATTGAGGTATATGTAGATGATGTCATCATTAAGTCCAAGAGAGTCACTGATCACATGGAAGATTTGAGGATGTTGTTCAATAGACTGCGAAGGTACAACCTGAAACTGAACCCCGCAAAATGCAACATTTGGGGTTCCCACTGGTAAATTGCTTGGGTTTATTGTGAGTCACCGAAATAGAATTGGATCCGTCAAACGTTAAAGCTATTCAAGAATTTCCACTGCCAAAGAGCAAGAATGATGTGATAAGTTTCTTTGGAAGGCTTAATTATATCAGCCGGTTCATAGCAAAGTCTATAGTTATCTACGAGTCGATCTTTAAGATGTTGAAGAAGGACGCCGCTACCGAATGGACCAATGACTGCTAGAAGGCATTCGACAGAATCAAGGAGTACTTGTCAACACCACCAGTCCTGGTCCCGCCTGAGCCAGGTAGACCCTTATTACTCTACCTTGCAGTATTAGATGGAGCTTTCGGTTGCGTTCTGGGGCAGCATGATGAAACGGGGAGGAAGGAGAAGGCCATCTATTACATCAGTACAAAGTTCACCCCGTACGAGGCCCGGTATTCTCTGTTAGAGCGCACATGTTGTGCTTTGACTTAGGTAGCTCAGAAGCTTAGGCATTACTTTTGTGCCTTTACCACGTATCTCATATCAAGGATGTATCCTTTGAAGTACATCTTTCAGAAGCCCATGCCCACTGCAAGCTAGCAAAGTGGCAAATCGTGTTGAGTGAATTTGACATTGTCTACATAACTCAGAAGGCAATCAAGGGATAGGCACTAGTAGATCACCTTGCTGAAAACCTTGTGGATGGAGAATATGAATCCCTGAATACGTATTTTCCTGATGAGGAGGTATTATTCATAGGAGAAAACATTGCATAATCCTATGATGGTTGGAGAATGTTTTTCGATGGAGCAGCAAACTTCAAAGGAGTTGGCATTGGAGCAGTCCTAGTATCGGGAACTGGTCAACATTTTTCGGTGTCTACCAAATCAGGTTCCCGTGCACCAAAAACATGGCCGAATATAAAGCTTGCATCCTAGGGCTCAAGATGGCTATTAACATGAACATTCAAGAGTTGCTAGTGATCAGAGATCCAGACCAACTCATACATCAGGTCCGAGAAGAATGGGCGACCAAGAACTCCAACATACTCCTGTATCTGTATCATGTACAGTAATTGAGGAAGAGGTTCACGAAAACGGAGTTCCAACATGTTCCTAGAGTCCAGAATGAGTTCGCTGATGCATTGACTACCCTATCATCCATGATACAACATCTAGACAAAAACTTCATTGATCCCATTCTAGTGAAAATCCATGATCAGCCAGCTTATTGTGCCCATGTTGAAGAAGAAGCAGATGGAAAGCCTTGGTTTCATCATATCAAGGAATATTTGGCAGAAAAAAGTACCTAGAGCTTGCAAATCCTACTCAGAAATGCACGTTTCGGAGGTTGTCCGAAAATTTCTTTCACAGCGGAGGAATCTTGTATAGGAGGACTCCAAATTTGGGATTAATAAGGTATGTCGATGCAAAAGAAGCATCCAGGTTACTAGAGGAAATTCACGCCGGGACCTGCGGTCCACATATGAATGGCTTTGTCTTAGCAAAGAAGATACTTTGAGCGGGTTACTTTTGAATGACTATGGAAACGGACTACGTCCAGTATGTTCGGAAATTCCACCGCTGTCAAATACATGTAGACATGACAAAGGTACCGCCAAATGAGATTAATACAACAAGCTCACCATGGTCGTTCACCGCTTGGGGAATGGATGTTATTGGACCAATCGAGCCCTCCGCTTCCAACGGGCACAGATTTATCCTGGTAGCAATTGACTATTTCACCAAATGGATTGAAGCAACATCTTACAGAGCAGTGACTAAGAAAGTTGTGGTAGACTTTGTCGTCGACCGCATTGTTTGTCGATTCGGGATTCCAGAGTCAATCATTACTGATAATGGCTCCAACCTCAACAATGACTTGATGAAAGCTATGTGTTGAACTTTTAAGATCAAACACAAGAATTCTACAGCCTATAGGCCTCAGATGAATGGAGCTATAGAAGCCGCCAACAAGAATATCAAGAAGATATTGAGGAAAATGGTATAGAAGCATAAACAGTGGCACGAGAAGTTATCATTTGCTTCATTGGGGTATCGCACCACAGCCCGCACATCAACCGGGGAAACTCCCTATATGCTGGTTTATGGTACAGAAGCCGTCATTCCTGCCGAAGTAGAAATTCCCTCCTTAAGGATCATACAAGAAGCTGAGCTCGATGACGCAGAATGGGTGAAAAGTCATTATGAGAAACTAGCCCTTGTATACGGAAAGAGAATGAACGCAGTTTGCCAGGGTCAACTCTATCAGAACAGAATGTCCAGAGCCTTCAATAAAAGAGTCAAGCCGAGACAGTTCCCACTAGGGAAGCTAGTGTTAAAGAAAAATTTTCCGCATCAAGATGAAGCCAAAGGGAAATTCTCTTTCAACTAGCAGGGTCCATACATGGTTCATCGGGTTCTGACAGGAGGAGCCCTCATAGTTGTAGAAATAGACGGAGAAGTCTGGCCAAAACCTATCAACTCATATGCAGTCAAGCGTTACTATGTGTAATCTTTATGCTTCACTTATATGATATAAATTGAACTATGCCTGACCTGATTCCCGTTTAATAGGGGATACGTAGGAACTCTACGGCTTTGGTCACAACTCAATAAAATTTTCATTTCCCCCTAAAATTGGAAACTGGGGCAGTAATTTGAGGAGGACCCTCAAAATTTCGAAGTAATTTCAGCCGAACGTCGCACGAGCAACAGTCAGAAACGTCAACCCATCAAACTGGGGCAGAATTTTGAGGAGGACCCTCAAAATTCCATAGCAAGAGAGGTTGTGATGTCTCGAATCGCGTCACATTCGCCGGTTCATCTAAAAACCTATCTTAATTATATATACCAATGTTATATTTTTACAAATCATGCATGTTTATTACTTAAATTGCCTTGTTTAGCAATGCTACCCCAATGATACATATAGTATCACCAGATCGAAGCCGAGCAAGTCAAGCGGAGCCAGTAAGGATACAAACTAACCTTCCCCCTTTACAAAACTCACAATTTTTTTGGATGCAGGCACTTGGATTACGAAAGCATCATACATACAATACACTCACGAGACAAACATCATTCAGGAATACAACTCTCAGAACTGTTGCACTTACTCACATTTGCCATCCATGCATACCGGTGAGGTTTTGTGTGTCACCACATTCCCAACAGTCACAATATCGCAATCCACTATTATTTAAGAAAGCTCGGTTAACGTTTGCTACTTTATTTCTTTCATAAGGCTACCATTCTACCTTCCGAGACTAAACGTTGTCTCCATCTGTATTTCCGCATTGCATAAGGCTACCATTCTGCCTTCCGAGACTAAACGCTGTCTCCATCTACATTTCGGCATTGCATAAGGTTACCATTCTGCCTTCCAAGAGTTAGAACAATACCTATGTACATCATGTAGAACATGAGATGTGTAGCGATTTTCTTCTAGGTGATTAGAGAAATAAAGCTTCAGAGGATTAGGGCGAATGATCTTCGGATGATTGGGGAAATAGTATTGCTAATTGAAAGTGACTTGACGAGAGTATATGTATCATACAAAGGTAATGTTACTAAAACTAATGATATTTCGGTAGTATTGCGGCATGTTCTTGTTGGGTCCGCTGATGGTAATGATGAGCTTGAGGTACGGCTCTTTCGTTTGAGTCATTTTTCATGACTTGAGTATGTTCAGGCCGTTTCTTATTGGTGCGCGTATTATGAAAGTTGTGGCTTAGGCCTGTATTGAGGTGTCATATCACCAGAGTGGTGTGTTGGATTCGAGGTGATCATTGGGGTCATTGATGAATACGAACGGATTTGATTTCAGCATGTTTGATGGGTAAATATCGAGGTTCGGTTTTAAAAAATAAAATAAAATTGTTACTATAATTGCTAGAGGAGAAATGGCCTCATGAATGGTTGATCTGAGCAATGGTTATGATTTATTGCGTGTTTCAATATTCATTGGCAGTATATGAGAGTGTTGGAATGAGACATTGGCTAATAAGAGATTTCTATCGGTATTTGGTTGTTGTGGGCAGTTGCTGTGAATGGAAGTTATTGCTGCATTTGTTTGAGTTATTGGTATATCATACAATTGCACCTAAGGTTGCAGGCATGGTCTATTACAACTGGTTCATACTTATTCTGATTGTAGGTGTGAGGTTCTGATCTTGTGTATGATTCCGAAAAGGTGAAATGTGGCTCTATGATTTATGGGCTAGACTAGATTGTGTTATCTTAGTTACAACGCGTTATCGGACCCATGTGAGATAGGGTGACGTGGGATCATCCCCGGGTTTATGCTTGATAAGGCCATTCAGCTTTTGGTTGGCTTCTAGGACAACTCTGGGTACGCTCGAGGACGAGCGTTTGTTTAAGTTGGGGAGAACTGAACGAACCGACCTGTCGTCTCATGAGTTACTGTCTCGTTCGTCCCATTTTCTGGTTCCTCATGTTTCATTATCGGTATTGGGTGCATTAGAATTTATTTGGAGAGATTTTGATAAGAAATGAGACATTTAGTCTCTTTTAAGAAGGTTTAAGTTGGAAAAGTCAATCGGACATTGACTTATGAGTTAGAGGGCTCATATGTGAATTTCGACGGTTCGGTTAGTTCCGGGAGGTGATTTGTGACTTAGGAGCAGGACCGGAAGTAATTTTAGAGTTCCGGTGTTGAATTAGGATTGAATTGGCGAAGTTAGTATTTTGGCGAATTCCGGTTGATAGGTGAGATTTTGATCCGGATGTCGGAATGAAATTCCGAGAGTTGCTGTAGCTTCATTGTGTCATTTGGGATATGTGTGCAAAATTTCAGGTCATTCGGACATCGTTTGTTCGGGTTTTTGATCGAATGTGTGTTTTAGAAGTTTTAAAAGAACTTAGGCTTGAATTCGATATAATTTGATGATTTTGGCGTTAGTTGAGGTGTTTTGACGATTGGAGCAAGTTTGGATAATGTTTTAAGACATGTTGGTGCATGTCTTAAAAAAATAAAGCTGCTGGCACTGTGAACAATACCCATGAACAGTGCCCCGTAACAGTATTCGTGAACAGTGCCGTGAACAGTGCCCCCGTAACAGTATCCGTGAACAGTACCATAACAGTATCCGTGAACAGTAACACGGGTGAACAGTAACCCGTGGTGAATAGTAACTTCGAAAAATTCTAGGCAGATGTTTCATTTCATTCGAGAAAAACACCCCATTTCTCCACCATTTTTAGTCATTTTGAGAGATTTTGGACGGGGATTGAAGGGAGTTTCAACTAAGATCGATTGGAGATAAGCTTTATGAGTTAAATACATGATTTTATTGAAGAATCATCCTAGAAATCCATGAAAACATAGCCAAATTATAAGAAATTAGGGCTTGAGATTGAAATTCTAAATTTGGGATTTGAGGGGTTAAATGGACTCCGATTCTTGTGAATTTGGTATGTATAGACGCGTGGTGAGATAAGGAACATTTTAATGTAAAAATTTCTGGATTTAAGACGTGGGCCCGGGGCTCGGGTTTTGCAAATTTCGTGATTTTTAATATTTTTCGAGTCTTTTTGATTGGGTTATATTCCCTTAGCCTATTGTGATGTATTCGTTGTGGTTTTGGCCAGATTCGACGCGCGAGGAGGTCGATACGAAAGGAAAGGGCATCGCGGAGTAGTATTTGGCCGGCTAGAGGTGAGTAATAGATGTAAATGATGTCCTGAGGGTTTGAAACCTCGGAATTTCACATCGTAACGCTATATTGAGGTGACTTGCATGCCGGACGGACGTGGGGTAGAGCACCGTTGGGGATTGTGACTTGGTCCGTCCCGAGAGATATTTTACTACATTTTTGGTTGAGACGTATACTTTATTATTGTGAATTGGGCTTGTTGCCATGCTTGGGGCCTTGTGCCGACCTGTAGAACCCTTAGGGGATTTTTGACTGGTTTTCCTCACTTATTTTGTTAAAGAATTTATATCCTCAGTCATGTTTCCAATTGTAGGCTTCTTGCCAATTATTTGAATCCTTCAGGGATTGATATCACTGCTTTCGCATATTTTGCATATCATTTGACCTCAGTCCAAGGTTTTAAATACTTTTTTGCAAACTCAGCCATCTTTCTAAGATTTGAAAACTTAAATGATATTTCTAAATGATATTTCGGGCTGAGAACTACTGTTTTACAAATGCCCAAGGGGCTTATGATGATTTCTAGACTTAGCATGGATCGGGCTACGCGCCGCAGCGGTATTATATTGATATTGAGGCCGAGATCCTGGTTGATTACATTGAAATTGAGGCCGAGAGCCTGGTTAATTACATTGATATTGAGGCTGGGAGCCTGGGTGATTATACTGAGATTGATATGAGGCCGAGGGCCTAGATTTGATTCCACGAGAAGGCTTGATATTGCGCTTGGGCTGTAGGAGCCCCTCCGGAGTCTGTACACACCCCCAGTGAGCGTCGTCGATGATAAATAAATATGGATGGCTCGGGCTGCACGCCGCAGTGGGTATCAGAGGGTACTGTCATATGCATTGCATTGCACTCATGCATTTATTCTTTATCTGCATTATCTGCCATAATAATTATGTGCTCTTATTTCATTGACTGGTTGCTTTATACTGTTTTGAGCCTAAGGGGCTGATACTGTTCTGAGATACTGAGCCCGAGGGGCAGATTTCTACTTATTATTTTGATACAGAGCCCAAGGGGCAGATTTCTAATTATTATTTTGATACTGAGCCCGAGGGGCAGATTTCTACTTATTATTTTGATACTGAGCTCGAGGGGCAGATTTCTAGTTATTATTTTGATACTGAGCCCGAGGGGCAGATTTCTACTTGTTGTTTTGATATTGAGCCCGAGGGGCAGATTTCTACTCGTCATTTTACTGCCAAATTACCTGTTTTACTGGTTTAAAAGAAATTTCACATGATGTTTCACTGAATTGTTATTTTAAATGATTTCACTGCTTCTGTATAGAATGTTGTGTGCCTTAACGTGTTTTCTTACCTTCAGTCATTATTTATATTTATTACTCACTGGGTCGGAGTACTCACATTACTCCTTGCACCATGTGTGCGGGTACAGGTATTCCTAAGGCATAGAGCGAGTTTTCTGCTGTTCAGTTTTCATCGGAGTTATCGAGGTAGCTGCATGGCGTTCGCAGACCCATTTTCTCCCTTATCTTCTGTTATTTATGATATCTTCAGACTTTGTTCCTAATTCCATACTTTGTAGAATTTTAGTAAACTCTGTAGTAGCTCATGACTTGTGACACCTCGGTTAGGGCTGAGTTGGGTTGGATTTCTGTATTTTATCTATACTTTCCGCTATTGGATATTATTAAACCATGTTTATACTATAATTGTGTTAATTAATTGTCTTAAAAGGATGAATTGGGTTGAATGGTTGTCCTTGTCTTCATGAGAGGCGCCATCACAACCAGGTTCGGGAATTGGATCGTGACACATGGTCAGATAACTGTAGGGAAGGAACATCTTCTATTATCAAGGGTAGAACTCCTCTTAACGGAAACGTCGATAGGAGTGTAAAAATGAGACTCAGCAATTGCAGCCAATTTCATTTCTGTAAAGATCCCTTGAACTTCTTCCGGTTGTGGTGCCTGAAGTTCTCCCAACTAAGCATCTGATTGAGTTGATAAAGATCTTTTTCTTCTTTGAAGAGGAACCGCTTCATCATCAGCTCATTCATTATCAAGGACCACTGTGGCTGGTCCGGTTGGAGATTCTTTTGTTGAAGTCTTCTCCCGAGTCCTAGCTGTAGAGGTACGTTTTCTCTTTGGTTTTTTGTGCTTGGGCTGGAGACTGCGGGAGAAGGCGTCTTCATCGAGAGAAAGAGCAGATTCACGAGACTTCTTCCAGTTGAGGATATCATGCAATTGTTGATGGGCTTCCTCTGGATAGTCGGAAACATCAACAGTAGGTCAAACGGGAGACCATTTTGAAAGACCTATGTATTACAAAAAGGAGTCAATAAATTGATTTTATAAGTCATGTTAAAAGTTGAAGGGAAAAAGGAAGAGTTTACCATGTTTTTTGCCTTTCCAATTAAATTTGGGGGTAACCTTTTTGTCGCCTACGAGAGTCCACTGTGGAAATATCTAGAATTTTCTGGACACACTAGGCTAGGTTTTTAATCGATGGCAGTTCCTAATGAGTAGCTGGAGTAAAGAAAACAAAAGTTAGCAAATGAGAAAATTCTTTTTGAATGCGCTAGGACTGGAAGGTGATAATAGGTAGAGAATTTTCCTAGTAGAGATGATAACTAACCATTCCACCCAGCCATGGTTGTTATCATCATCAACACTTGTAACGATGGTGTTGTGGTCGCTGTAATGACCCGGGAAATCATTTTGAGTAATTTAGCAATGTTTCCCTATTTGATGACTTACTTATATGTATTTAAGGTTATGTTACTTGCCAGGATAGTTGGTTTGGTTTCGGAAAAGTTTCGGAGCGAATTGGGACACTTAATTCCAAGGTTGGAAGCTTAAGTTGAAAGAGTTAATTGGAATTTGAATTTTGTGTAGACGACTCCAGAAAAGTATTTTGATGATTCCAATAGCTTTGTATGGTGATTTTGGACTTAGGCGGGTGTCCGGATTTAGATTTGGAGGTCCGTAGGTTAGTTTGGTATTTTTTGGCGAAAGTTAGAAAGTTGGAGATTTGAAAGGTGGAGAGGTTTGACTGAGAGATGACTTTGTTGATATAAGGCTCAAATTTTGGTTCCAAAAGTTAGTATAAGATTGTTGCGTCATTTGTGACTTATTTGCAAAATTTGAGGTCATTCTGGGTTGGTTTGTGGTGATTTGGCATGAGTTTTGGAAGTTGGAAGTTGGAAGTTAATTAATTCCTTAGGATTGAATTGTGATGCAATTCGTATTTTAGGGCTTGTTGGTATGTTTGAATGAGGTCCCGGGGGCCTCGGGTGTGTTTCATATTAGTTTCGGCTTGTTTTGGTTTGTGTTGCATTGTCTCGAGGTGTTGTGTTGGTAGATCTTTCGGTTGTTCATGTGTGGGATGCAGCGGGTTTTGATATCTGGTTGGTGAGTACGAGCTTGGGAGGATTTAATTGATTGCTTGGTTGTTGTGATTGAGGTAAGGTCATGGGAAGATCTTGATTTGAGGCGAGCTGGTGGTATTTGAGGTTAGTTTTATATGGGGGTTTATATTTAGTGATAGGAATATATTATCATTCAGGGCACTTGAGGAAATTGGCTTAGCTGTCGCGAGGGTAAATACGTGCTTAGTAGATGATTTGAGACATTTTATGACTGGTGCTACATGAGCTTATAAATTATTTAGTTAGAGTACAGCTTCAGATTCCTAGAATGTCTCTTCATAGTGGGTATCTCAGTTGTGGCATTATTGGGTGTTTCAGAGGGAATACAGTGGTTCATGGGCTTTCAGACAACATGGTTCAAGCTAAGATCTCTACTGGTGAGCTTTGGTTTAGGACCATAGTGTACCAGCAAGGAGAAGTGTTAACTTGAAGGCAAGTCGAGGAGGATTCATAAGAAATGGGTCGACTTGGTGGTGTTGGGTCAGCATAGTAATAGAGGTTATTGGTTCGTTTGGTGTGGTGATGCTTTATCGGTGTTTTATGACAATTGTTGATATCAAAATAGCATTTGTATGCATATATAAGTATGTCCAAATGTTTTATTATGTTTCCCTAATTTTTAAAAAAATTTAAATCAATTTATTTCACCTTTTATCCATAAAAAAGCCAATAATTATTTTCAAAAATTATTATTTTTGGTGTTTTGTTTGTTGGACTTTTATACTTATGCTAAAATATAGCTGAGGTAATTTTTGCATATTTTTATAAATTTATTTAGTATTTTTAAAGCTAAATTGCATATAATTGCAATATTAGCCTCTTTTAGGATTTAATTGCGTTTATATTCATAAAAATTAAGTCCAGTATTTTTAAACAGATAATTATATGTTATAAATTATTTTAGTACTTTCAATTTATTTCCATAAATTAATTTACTATTTTTATAATTTTAAAAAGGGAAAACTGGCTATTTAAATGATAACCCAATTTCATTTCAATTGTAGCCTAATTTGAACCCCAAATCAGACCCAATTTCCCCGGCCCAATTTCGTTTAAACCCGACCCCTAACCCAACTAAACTGACCCAACCCGGATCCCCACCTAACCCTTTAATCCTAGCTGTTGATCATTTAGATCAACGACAACTATACGCCCTTTCCTTTTTTAACCCTGAACGACCCATAAACCTAAATCATTTCTCTACACCCGCCACCTTTGAATCCCCTTTCCCACTCAATTCTCTCTGAAACCCAACACGAACCCTAGCCGCCGCCATCAAACTACACCCTAATCCACCCTAATACTTTCCTAATCCATGGCCCCTCGTGGTTATTTGAGACATGTATCAGCCTCCCATGACTCTTGGGTATTTGTTTCTGTGGTTTCATGGCCAGTCCTTGAAGGAATCTGGTCCAGTCCTTGCTCGACTACTGTTCATGGCTTTTCTTCGGCCATTCATGACCTTTCTCCGGAGATTCATGGCCTTTCAAGGCAGATCCTTAACTTTCCTGGTTAGATCAGAAACTTTCAAGGCCTTTCTCACCTTTTCTGGGTTTTTCGAAACCCTAATCTTTAAGATCTTTTGATTTTTGTAAGTAGATTTGTACTTGCTATGAATGTTTTAAGTGTTTTTCTCGATAGTTCTTCAGCTTTTCTTTCAAAACGACTTTTCGTTAAGGTTTTCCTTTAAATTTTTCAAAAGATCTCTTCTCCGATTTTTAATGTTGTTTGTGATTCTGCTATGTTTTGCTCATGTTGTTCTTCTATCTGAGTCAGCATGTTGAAAACCCTAATTCCTTTTTGGTCTCATCCGAGTTCTGAGACTGTTTGGTTTAAATGTGTACTGGTTTGATTAAGTTCTTCGTTCTTGTTTGACTTATTTGATTCTGAGTTTTATCATCTTTTAAACTCGATTATTGTGGAAAACCCTAGGTCTTTTAGCCTGAGACTGTTTGTTTGAAAGTATACTTGACTCGATTAAAGGTTCCCTATTTCAGACTCTCTTTTCTTTATGTGACTTATCTGATTCTGAGTTTTACTCGACTATTGTTGAAACCCTAACTTCTCAAAAGGTTTCCTCACTTGTTGATGTAAGACCTTTACTTGTTTCCGATTCTCTTTACCTGTTGCTATGATTTTTTCATTGTCGATTCTATGTGACTACCTGACATACTTGACTATTATGCTTCGAATATTTTTCTTACTACTAAATCCTATCCTTATTTCTGCTACTCTTGCATGTTGTTTCTTCTGCCAATGAGCTTGGCCTCGCATGTCTGATGCTTCTGTTCACTCTATTTATATACTGATTGATCTTTCTTGATTAATCTTGATATTGAGACTGATTGCAAAAAGTTTTCTTACGAGCCCTAATTTCTACTCATCTGTTTAAAGTTAATTACTATGATATTTTACCTTACTGAATTTTTTCCAAAATAAGCATATTTTTTGTACTTAGCCTCGATTGTTTCCTTCATGCTTTTACTGCCCCTTTTTTGGCAATAATCAATCTGTTTCCAAACTAATTTTCTTTCCTTAATTAGACATGTTGCTACCTGTTAAACAGTGATTCCTTAATTAGAGGAAATCACTTGTGGTAATTGATTCTGACTTGTGATTGTTTCCATGTTTGTGTTAGAACTTTACTTATTACCTTATTCTTCACCTGTTTTCAAAACTATAAATACCCACCCTCTTTTCTTGCAAAGGACACGAACCATCTGAGTTCAGAACACACATTTTACCCAAAACTCTCTCTCTTTTCCCTATTACTACTTGTGCTACTGCTTTGTCTCGCCGACTGAAAGCCAAGGCTAGGCTGTGGAAATTTGCTTACTTTTTCTTTCTGCACTTTGCTTCTTACTGGTATGCCCTATTTAATCTTCAAGCATCAACAACAACATGTTTCCGTAGCTGTTTCAGTTTCCTTCACCCTTGCCTGCTTCTGCTTATGTTTATGCAATCAAGTTATATTACTAAGCATGCTGTAATCTGCCCCCTCCCCTTCTAAATTAATGTTTTCCCTTATGCATGTATTCTATCAGTCACTTGTTATATGATTTGCTGACTTATGAATCCCAAACCCCCATATCCCCCTATGTGCTTGTGTTCTCTGGCTGGTTTGTGGGCATGCCAGCATCATCTATTGATGTGCATGTCCCAAACCTGGCCCTTTTGTGCAATTACTGATTCTATGTAATTTAAATTTTACTACTACTGTTTTCAAATCACCCTTACCCCTTACTATTCTCAACCCAGTTTTAAATAAATCTTCGTTTCTGCACTTCCACTATAGTCTTAGAACTTAGGTTCTGCCCCTCTTGTGTGAGCCTTGCCTTGGGACCCTTGAGCTCCCTCTGAACTTGGACACATAAGGGCTGATCCTTCCACACTGCAATCATCTCTATCTGGTTATGCAAACTTGGGTATAAGCACTGCCCGGGCTCCCTTGAGACCCTTAGGAAACTTTGACACACCCAGGTCTGAGAAAGGCTTTAAAACACGTGGTACTTGAGGTGGTTTATTTCATAACTCAGAGAGGAAGTCAAGAATCAGGCTTCCTATGGTTGTAACTTCCATTTTTGCACTTTTCTAACGTAATTCAGTATTTGGTTTATAATAATTTATAACAAATATCGGGGTTGGCTAGTAAAGAGGGGATGGGTAATTACGCATGTTTAGCTATTAGAAGGGTAGAGAACATGCCTATAGGATCTGTTTCTTTAAATTTTGCATGTTTTAATTCTACCTTTAGATAACATGCCTATACAACCTGTTTTAAATTATGCATGTTTTATTACCACACTTAGACACTATGCCTATAGGATCTAAATGGCTATAATCAGTCATCATGTTCATAAGGTTAAAATCAGTATTTTTCATAGAAATCATGCCTATAGGAATTTCAAGTAAATCCTGCCTGCTTTGTTTCAAGTTCAACTAGATATCATGTCTATAGGAATTTAAAAATTAGCAATAATAGATATCATACCTATAGGATCTGAAACCAGTCTAGTTTAAAATCAGTTTGACTCGTACTGTTCTGAATCAGTCTTAACAACCTACTCCTTTTATTTATACGGTTAAGAAAGCATGCCTATAGTATCCCAAATCGATCGTTTAAAACTGTCACTGCTTTGCTACACTCCTAATCAGTAATAGGCATCATGTTTATAGGATCTCACCAAACACACTTAGGCAAGCCTTAGGTGATAACAACAAAACTGAATCCGCCTTTATTAATTAGTAACTGCTACAACCAGCAAGCAGGCCTAATTCAAACTTTTTATCTGAGTTATGTAATAAACTGGTCTGCTTCAACAACTAAAACTCCCCTGTCTTAGTATTTCAAATTCTGACCCTAAATGTGTTTGAGTCGTGCTATTTATGTGCTTTACTTGAGGAGGTATATATGAGCCTCTTAGTTGCTTACATGTTTCCCCTAATATGCAGTCCTATGTGTTTTGAATGTCGCCTTAGTCTTTTTACCTTTAAAAATCTAAGAGTCAGCCTAAAATCCTCCCTCTTATAGGAATAATAGTCCTAAATTCCTCTGGGACTGATAGGAATGGGACGAGTAATAACATGCAATCGAGGTCGAAACCAATCCGCGCATTAATACCTTAATGAGGTGGGAAGGGTAGATATAGATATAATGATCGGTGCGCTAATAACGCGTGTATCACCTCTTCTAAGAAGTGTCATACCGGGTATCGTATGATGTGATCCATATTATAAATAAACTTAGGACCCCTCCCTCCCTTTCTTTTTCTTTTTTTATATTCTCAAGTATTTATAGAACTATGACTTCTCTTCAAAATTCGTCTTTCAATAATTGTTCTTTCAAACTCTTATGTGTTTAAACTCAAATCCCCTACTATTTGAGCCTATACTTGTCTATATGCTAATTGTACAAAATTCACAAAACTGTCTGGCTTGGAACCACACTAGTGGATCCTGAGGGGTGCCTAACACCTTCCCCTAAGGATAATTTCAAGCCCTTACCCTATCTCTGGTTATCAAACTAATTTAGAAGTGAAGCTTATAGGTGTCCTAATGCACCTTAAATCATTAGGTGGCGACTCTTCTATGTGCGGTGAAAACCGGGGAACCGATTCCCCCCCCCCTCGACGTAATACTTCGGAGAGTGACCCCGGAAGCACGGGATATCGGGTCGGTCGCTTCCCTCGAACCCTGTCGATGCCCTGCCAAGAATAAACATCGACCGAGGCCCCGACAAACGCAAGAATTCCCTGAGAAATGCACCTGGGGTCAATCAAATCTATTCAAGCGGCTCGACGCCAGCCCTCATACGACGTAAAACTAACGGGTTGTCACATCTCATTCTTTTTTGTCATACTAAGTATTTTGTACTAAGTTTGGGCGTCCCCTTTCTATAAAAGGGGTGTCACCAACACCTTGCAAGGAAGAGCTCCATTGATCCTACTCAAGTGCAATAATATCTTCTCTCTCTCTTCTCCAATTTTCTTATTCCCCTTGGTTCAATGTCATTTATCTTTGGTCATTCTCCTTTGGTACTGGTCCAAGGCCGCCCCCGTATTCATTGCTTCTTAACTTGTTCTTCATTCTATAGCTTAATAATGGCCAAAAGAGCCCTATTTAATTATACCTTTAACTGTTATCCCATCCCCGGTTGTCCCCAGTAGTTCGAGATCGATATCAATATCGACCCCGAGGTCCCATCGACCATCTATGCACTCGGATAACTGGCCCCTTTGGTTTGATTACTGTCTCGTCTTAACTCGCATTTTATCATTATACTTCACATTCTTAGCATTAATAGTTTTAACAACTAGCTCGGGAATAGATCACATATTTTTAGAATCCCATTTACAAATTTAATTGTTACCATTTTCACGGTATATAGTTTGGTGCCCACCGTAGGGCTAAAAATAATAGTGATTATTTTCTTGCTGGTTTTGTCACACAAACGCACATTATCTTTCACACTTTTTCTTGTCCAAGATCTTTTGATTTCACGCCAAAATGTCCGGCTCGGTAAACGGAGTTGAGAATGACAACCTCGAAAATCACGGGGAAAAGGGCGTGGCTATCCCGGCCGCTGGAGCACCTTCGTGGAATCCGGATATCGCTCCCGGACCGATCCAAGCGGACGCAGATTCACAGGACGCACAATAAGTGTATGAAACTTCTCACACCAACAGGAGCGTACGACACAACGACCAACAGGAAGCACAAAAACCCCCGGCCCGGGAAGAATAGGAAGTTAGTCTTCATGTTATTTTTGAGATGTTATAGGCACAATAACTGGCCATCGCTCAACTACAAAGCCACCCAAGAACCCCTAGCACAGCGGAACCAGAGACGGCTCCTCCCGCCGAGCGAGTACTCGAAAGGTCAAGCAACAATGGATCAATGACTGATCCTTCCATCGTAAAAATGCTCGAGGACCTCACCAAAAGAATCGAATTAGGGGATAAAATGATTGCAGCCAACGACAAAAAAAGTCAAGATCTACAACTCTAGGGTCGATCAGATCCCAGGTGCACCCCCAATCCTCAAAGGTTTGGATTCGAAGAAGTTCATTCAAAGATCGTTCCCCGAGGAAGCAGCCCCGAAGCCCATCCCGAAAAAGTTCAGAATGCCGGAACTCCATAAGTACAATGGCACCTCTGAGCTTAACGAACACGTCACTGCTTACACCTGCGCAATAAAAGGCAACAATATAAAAAATGACGAGATCGACTTTGTGTTGCTGAAAATATTTAGAGAAATGCTTTCAAAGGGGGCCATGATGTGGTACCACAACTTGGCTCCCAACTCAATAGATTCATTCACCATGCTAGCAGACTCCTTCATAAAAGCACATGCCGAAGCCATCAATGTAGCAACTAGGAAATCTGACGTTTTCAAAATCAAGCAGAGAGAGAACGAGATGTTGCAGGAGTTTGTATCCCGCTTCCAGATGGAACGGATGGAGCTTCCACCAATCTCTGACGACTGGGCGGTGTAGGCCTTCAACCAAGGCCTGAACAAATGAAGCTCGATGGCTTCAAAACAGCTAAAACAAAATCTAATTAAATACCCTGTCGTGACCTGGTCGAACGTTCACAACCAATACAGTCAAAGATCAGGGCCGAGGATGACCAGCTGGGAGCCCTTTCGGGCTCAGTATATCCGAACAGACTCCTAGGAAAAGAGACAAAACCAAGCAAAGAAAGGTACCAACCGTACCTTGAAGACATAAGGAATGCCCCGAGGCGTAACCTACCCCGCAATGATCGGAGGATAGATCAAGGATAGGACCCTCGAGGACTCATCAACAGTACTAGGTTCGATCAAAACATGGCGCCAATGAACGTGCCCACTTATCGGAATACAACTTCAGCGTCGACATATCAGACATCGTGTTCGCTATCGGCAAAATCAGGAACACCAAGTGGCCCAAACCAATACAGTCGGACCCTTCGCAGAGAAATTACAACTTAGTGTCTGAGTTCCACAACACACACGGCCACAGGATCGAGGATTGCCATCAACTGCGAGAAGAAGTGGCTTTGCGACTCAACAAAGGGCACCTTCGGCAATTCCTTAGTGATCGGGCCAAAAATCAGTTCCAGGACAGGGAGGCAACCAAGAAAAATGAGGGAAACTAGCCACAACACGTCATCCACATGATCATGGAAAAACAAAAACGAACTCATGGAAAAAATATCCATCACCAGGGAAAAACGAACTCGGGGATACATCCCCAAAGACGCCCTCACGTTCAGTGAAGAAGATACCGAGGCTCTGTCTCAACCCGACAATGACGCCCTGGTAATCCCCTTTCTTGTGAACTATTTTTAGATAAAACGTGTACTCGTGGATCCAGGTAGTTCGGCCAATATTATAAGGTCAAAGGTAGTAGAACAGCTCGGACTAACTCAACGGATCGTTCTCGCCACTCAGGTCCTTAATGGGTTAAACATGGCAAGCAAAACAATGAAAGGAGAAATCATCCTTCCGATTACCGTGGCCGGCACAACCCAAGATACCAAATTCCATGTCATCGAGGGAGATATGAGGTATAATGCCTTGTTTGGGCGACCGTGGATACACTGCATGAGAGCGGTACCATCCACTCTCTACCAGATGATAAAATTCCCGACAAAGGACGGGATAAAAAAAGTCTATGGGGAACAACACGCGGCAAGGGAAATGTGTTACCAACGCCCGTACCTCCGCTCCCGAAAAAACCAACGGGTGAATTAGGTCTCAACCCTGGTCGGGTTTGACAACACAAAATAGAAATCCGCATCACGTGTCTTCCCTCGCGTGGTCATAATAAGCCAACCCCAAGGCGCCACCAGCCTATCTCGTTTTAAGGTACATCCATTCCTTTCGTTTCATTTCGGATTAAGAACTAACCCTCATGAAGGCACTCAACCGAAGATACCAGGACACTCACTATCAGCAGACCTCGAGACCCCCAAAAGCACCCGTTGCACTCTTTTCCTTCGACCGAGTTTTTTATCCCAAAAAGAAGGGTTTTTACCGGTAAGGTTTTTAACAAGGCAATGGCTGTGAAGCTTCTCAAAGGGGAAAATCTCCACAGAATTGCTCCAAGCTACCCTTACAGCCAACTTTCAAGCGGCGAGGGGCATTCCCCCTGGAAGCCAACCAATTCGAAGGAGGTGGAGAAACGCCAAGCAAAGGTTCCTGCGGGGAGACAATTTATAGGGCCAAATTGTCGATATAATCAGATCCCTCCCAAGCGGAAGCATGTATTATTATATCGGGCAATCAAAAAATACCCTTTTTCTCCCATGAAAAAAGAGAAGGGCTCCTTCTCAGAGTAAGGCAACATGAAAATCACCGAAGCAACCGCACTCGACCAAAAATAGGTCAACTCAGCACAACAACACATGTATTGCGCCAATGGTTCGGATAATATCTTCCAACATCTCACTCTCCAAAAAGGGAAAGTCGCAGTATACTCTCGACAAAAACCGCTCCGCCAAATACATCCCAAGACACTCGGTGACTTAAACAGTTCAACGCCCACATGACCCCAGGGTCGGAACCCGGGGCTTACAAAGCCCCTACAATGCAACTCCGAGTTCACGAGAAGAGGTCTTCAAACTTAAGCGAACTCTATAACTCATAAACTATCACCAATCGCCATGCACCGGAAAATTCGAAATTGTAAGACCCTAGAGGGTAGACTCGGCATAACCAAATCAATTCTATGAGATGTAAAACCTCAATAGGCATGACAAACTGTAAGATCTCAACAGGCATGACAAACTGTAAGACCTCAACAAGCATGGAAAATCCCGAAGTTTAGGCTATACATTGCATTTATAAGAATCCCTAAAGGGCATACCCTCGATGTAGACGCCTAAACTATCACTAGGGATCAAAAATAGCTACGGCCAAATGCATATGACTATGGTAAAAATGGCTGATACAACCAAAATAACGCGACTCAGGGACGCCCGACTGTCGCTAAACAATTGCAGGCCACTACTCCGAATATACTTCGAAAAGAGCTGGTTAAAACAGGCTTCCCTCAACAGGCAAAAACGAGCTCCGACAATGTCGGCTCCAAAACGCAAGAGCGTCGATCTACTCGACCTACAAGCTATGAACCTTCGAGGTGCTCGAAACAACGCTGACAATGACTTGAAATCGAGGTTCCTCTAGGAACTGACAATGGGTCAGGCAAAAATACTCTAAAAGACCTTAACGAGCGAAAACAAAGCCTACAAAAAAGCCCACGGGCAAAAATAGCATAAGATCTATTGTCGCTAGCTAAGCAAGCCTAGGGGCCTCATATTAAAAGGTCTCTACGACCAAACAGCGTAAGAGCCATTGTCGCCAGCTAAAAAATCTTGACAACTTGAGGATTAAAATGAGCTCGAACCGTAACCCGATTCGGAGACCGGATAAAAAATAGTTAACTATGCAAGCCTCTGGGACACATACTAAAAGGTCTCAACGACCAAACAGCGTAAGTGCCATTATCGCCGGCTAGAAACTCAAAGAAATTTAAGGGTCGATTACAGCTCGAATCGCAACGTGACTCGGAGACTGGACTCAAAAATTGCAATATGCCTAAGGGCGCAACATAAATGCCACTATCGCCGGCAAGGGAATCAGGGAAACTTAAGGGTTGATTATAGCTTGAATCGCGATGTGACTTGGAGACTGGACCCAAAATAGTTGAACTACAGGATGCCTAAGGGCACGACTCGAAAGATACCGTCGTCAGTCGATTAAATTTCCAGGCCACGCGCCCGTGAGGTCACTTCGACCCAAAGCATAAAGAGCCATCATCACTCGCCCATGCAGGCAGGAGAGAGCTTGAAGGTAGATTGAAGCACCAGTCACAATGCGACTAAGAAACTAGACCCAACAAATAGTTGGAGCGGCGAATTGCCAAGGGCAAGAGATCAAAACAAATACTACCTATCCGCGCAAGCACAAAAAATTCAAAGAACAAGAAGGCTCGAGTCGGAGCCCGACTTGGAGACCAAGCCTAAGCAGCCAAGCCAAGCATAGAGGCCCCGACACCTTCTCACGTCAAAAATCATGCTTAAGAGCCCCCGATCTACCCGATCAGTTCCAGACCAACGAGGATCCCACCGAATAGCAAAACCAGCTTGCCCGGTCGAAAGCAATAACAAAGAAAAAGGTACAGAAGAAACAAAGCTTCAAATTCCTTCTTATATATTGCATGCGCAAAACAGGCGCACTCTCCGTATATAGGCATATTCTGCATATATCAGAAATAAAGCGACAATAAACGGCAAAATATACACTCCACACTAAAAGGGACATAGCTTGTCAAAAATCCGCCCTCCGCAACTTTAGCAAGAAGTGAACAAGCGCCATGATTATTCCCCTGGCTCGAGCTAATCCCTCCGGGAAACAGAACCCTTTGCACCAACCTGCTCGAGTACCTCTCCTCGGGACCTGCAACGAACATATTCCTCGATCCTCTACTCTCGGTCGAGGCTCACTGCAGCTCGACTTAGTGTCACTTCGGCCTAAGCATCAATTATCTTGGCTCTAAAACTTCGGAAGATCAAATTCGAAGTTTCCCAATCATACCCGGCTGAACTTTAGCGCTGTCACAGGTCAAAAGAAGTTGGACCTCGAAAGGCAGAGACCTTGGCCGATACATTCGTCCCCTCAGAAGCTTGAGCCAGCACTTGAGCCCTTAGCTCCCCACGAGTCATTCTGGAAAAGCTTGACGTCTCCCTTAAGGTACTCCGAAACCTCCACTTTTTCTGCAGCTAATATAACAGTAAGGGGGTTAGCCCTAAGGGCAGAGGGGGGCGAAGCGCGTACTACGGGAAGCCACCTGCTCCATCAAATAGCTCCCATAATTTGGGCCCGTCACCACGGAATCAAGGGCTCCAGAAACACCCGGCTCAAATCGATGCATTCTCCTTAGAGGCGTGAAACGGCCTCGCCTTGATAAAAGGCTCTGTCACATCACATATCTCACTATCGTCGTTGCCCGCCTGGAAATCTACAACCCCCCAGAGGGGGTATATCTGCGCCCCCAATGGACCGTCTGACACCAACAACGCCCGCAACAGAGAAAGGAAAGAACGGCTGCTGGATTCTCCTTCATCATAGATAGAGTCAGCGAAGCGCGGGGCGTACCACCTAAAGAACACCCTTTCATCCCTTCAAATAACTGACAAGGGTTTCGAAGGTATGGCACCAACACCTGGGAGGAATGATTCGCCCGAGCCCAATATCTGCCTTCCCCAAATAAAGCAGCCATTAAAGGCAGGTTCCGACGACCACCGAGGAGGCAAAAGCAGCCTCACATTGCATGTGAGAAAAATGGCGACAAATTCAAAAACAACCAAGGGCATCAGCCATCAGCATCGTATCCAGTGACGGTATGATAGCCAACCCCGGGAGCCTCCATCGCGGTAAGATAAAGCCCCAAAAGGCCAGCAACGCCTTTGTCAACATGAGATCAGCACACAAAGGCCTCCGCCAAAGGAAGCCAGCTAGCAAATACAGTTGCATCTTAACATACACTCATACGGAACAGTCCCCGGATATCGATCTAGATGATCCAAACGCAGGTAGATCTCTGCTTAGAGACTGCGTTCGAGAAGCCACCGGCGTCCCTAAACCCGCCGACCCTCGGTTAACCCTCCTCTCAAAGGCCACTGTGAAGTCCGAAGACACCACCAACGCCTTCATAGTAGGGATCCGGTGGCCCGATGTTACTGGTCTTATTTTGGGCTAGGACACAAAGAACCCTACGCGGGGCCATTTTATCAATCGAAAGCTCCACGAAGGTCCGAGAAATCACCCAAATACAAGCAAACTCCTCAGCAGCAGTCAATCATATACATTCTAAAAGGATTATCTACATCAAGATCAATAGGGACCCCTGGGTACCCGAAGATGACCTTCATCCGGGATGACGTTCCCAAAAGCCCCGAAATTCGATGCATGATCACCAAATAATTTGGAGGGCCCCAATAGCCCGGAACTATTAGAACGATCCAAGATTGGTCCGAAGTACGATGGTGGGTTGGAAGAGAACCATGTTGATCCGTAGGAGATCAGAATGAACGCACGCACTCAAGTCAGATATCGGTAGTCAACAAATAAAAGAAGGCATTCAAAGAGCCTTTAAGGGCATGGGAGCATACAGAATGAAAGCAAAGTAAGGAAAGTAGAAGTCAGAAAAAGTATATTTATATTCATAAGAAATCCATAAACAATAGCCCCGGAGGGGTCCTTACATATGATTACAAAAGCCTGCGAGGAGATCATCACGCAAAAAAGAATTCCAAAGATATGCATACAGCAAAAGCCTAAGAGTCTAGCATACTTTTTGTGCGCCATCTCTGTCGTCATCCCCTTGGGCATATGACCTCAAAGACAATATCTTCCAAGTTTGAGGCCCTCGGGGACCTCATCTCGATTCCTTATAATGGCATCTTCAAAAGGAAAAGAGGTGAGGGAAGGAGACAAGAAGTGGCTGGGTGAAAACTCCGGCTATCATGAATCCCGCTAGTGTCAAACCCACCAAGCCATTTCTTGAGACGTTGCCTCGGCCCGGAGGCAACATCCAGCGAAAATCGCCTCCACACCCCCCAGGAATCCAAAAGGGGTGTAACGCGCCAAGCCGAGGGAGGAGGGTGAGCAGCGGTATATAATCCGAGACCCCTCTTGAGTAGCGATGCATAGTCCAAAAAATACCCCCTAGGGTTGGAAGGAATCGGCCCTTTGCCTCATCGTCCCGAGCTGACAATGACTGCAGCAACAACAATAATAGCAACAGCAACAACAGTAACGTCATGGCGGCACAATTCCGTCCAATCAAATAGAGATCAAGAAAGGAGTCAAGGCGCATATAGCATAAAATCTTGAAGCCTGGGGCCTCGAACACGGAAAGATGGTGGAACTTTAAGATGGCAGAAAAAGAAGGAGAGATTGGTTCAAAGAAAGTCTGAGTAGAAAAGTAAGCCACAAAGAGACCCATTTATAGGGAGGGCAAAGCAACCGACGACGCCATTACTGCCCTCAAAAAACGTAACGGCAGGCACAATCAATGGGTTCATAGAAGCTGAACCAATAGCAACAATATGACTCCAAGGGTCATAACATTTCGGGTGATACCGAAGAAGCGAAAAGGTGAAGTACCTCGATACCTGTCAAAGGAGGGCTGCACCATCGGCATAATACCGCTCTAGGGGATCGGGAAATGATATGTCTATACCGTTTCTTATCACTTCTCCCTAAAAAATGCGGAGACTATCTATGTGCGGTGAAAATCGGGGAACCGATTCCCCCCCCCCAACGTAATTCTTCGGAGAGTAACCCTGGAAGTACGAGATCTCGGGTCGGTCGCTTTCCTCGAAACCTATCGATGCCCTGCCAAGAATAAACATCGGTCGAGGCCTCGACGAACGCAAGAATTTACCGAGGAATGCACCCGGGGTTGATCAAATCTATTCAAGCGGCTCGACGCCAGCCCTCATGCGACGTAAAACTAACGGGCTGTCACATCTCATTCTTTTTTGTCATACTAAGTATTTTGTACTAAGTTTGGGCGTCTCCTTTCTATAAAAGGGGGGTCGCCAACACCTTGCAAGGCAGAGCTCCATTGATCCTACTCAAGTGCAATAATATCTTCTCTCTCTTCTCTAATTTTCTTATTCCCCTTGGTTCAAAGTCATTTATCTTCGGTCATTCTCCTTTGGTACTGGTCCGAAGCCGCCCCCGTATTCATTGCTTTTTAACTTGTTCTTCATTTTATAGCTTAATATTGGCCGAAAGAGCCCTATTTAATTTTTCCTTTAACTGTTATCCCATCCCCGGTTGTCCCTAGTAGTTCGAGATCGATATTAACGCCGACCCCGAGGTCCCATCGTCCTTCTCTGCACTCGAATAACAGGCCCCTTTGGTTTGATTACTCCTCGTCTTAGCTTGTATTTTATCATTATACTTCACGTTCTTAGCATTAACTACTTTAACAACTAGCTCGGGAATAGATTACGTATTTTTAGAATCCCATTTACAAATATAATTGTTGTTACCATTTTCATGGTAAACATCTTCAAATGCAAAACCCAGTTCCCAAAAGGAATGAGTTGTCCTATACCCAAAATGTCATAAACCCGATTTTCCGATGCAAAGAGGGAAAAAGGGGGCGCGACAGTGTGGCGACTCTGCTGGGGATCTTAGGCTTTTACCACTTCAGATTGTTCTTCTGAATTTGTACCTCCTTATGTGCAACTACTTGTTTAATTCATTTAAGCATTTAATTTCTTTTTCAACTGCAAAACTGACTTATCTTCTTTGTTTCTTTACTTTATTACCGCTTTAAATTATGAAACTGATGTATTTACCGCTTTCTTAACGTGCAAATACGTGCCAACATGCTTTAATTATTTCATAATCATGCTCAACATCATACTCCACTTGTGCCAAACAAATACTATAGCAACGCTTATAATGAGTGGTTGCGTCTTCCTATATTATTACCCCCTAAATTCGGAAAGGCATATTTGCGGTAAAACCAGTCGATCAGCGGTGTAGTCGATGGTTTCATGCCTTCCCCCTTGAGTTGTCCGCTCAAGGGTACCAGTATAAAACCCTATAAAACCTTACTCTTTTCAAATTGTGCATGCATCATGGTCAAACCTAGTCGGGCCAGTTATGTTATCCACAAAATGATCCTTTAAGATAGCCTTGTCCAAAGTCCACTGGGTTTCCCTAAACCCAAACGGACATCATCACGTTTTGTGCATTTATTTGGAGAACTAAATGGTTCATGCTAATTTTTGGTATTAAATAGTCGAGTCTGATGGGGGTAAGTGCCTAACCCTTTTGTTTTGCAGAAAATGAGGCACGAAGTCCCTAGATTCGGCATGGTCACCAACATCCACCCAAGACTGCTAAGCTGGTGGAAAGATCTTCACTCTAGTGATCAAACCCTCATCCAAAATATCTGGGAAATATACCATCCCTTTTGGAGATCCAACCTAACAACAAGATCATAGAAGCCGACACACTGTTTTGGGATTGTGAAAGGGTTGTGTTCTATTTTGGGGACATCGAAATGACACCCTTGCTATAGGAGATAGGAGGATTGACCGGTCTAGTGTGGGAAACTGCGGGTTTGTTAATGCCTGAGAACCGCAAAGGCAAGGGTTTCCTCAAAATGATGGGTTTGAAGAAGAATCCAGAATTGACATGTCTGAAGGAATCCTACATCCCTTTTGACTATTTGTATGAAAGGTACGGTCACAGTAAATCCTATCGTACCTACCCTGATGAGTTTTCCATCACATCCTTGGGTCACATCCATCGAAGGTTTTTCCTCTTCATGTTTTGTTTCCTGGGGCTAATCGTGTTTCCGATGAAGAAGGCAAGAATCCATACCAGACTGGCTATGGTAACTAAGACCCTAATGGAAGGAATTGGTGGGCAGTGATAGTAGGCTATATAGTTGATATTTACACCTTAATATGACCATACTTTATTGTTGTTTTATAGATAAATTGCCAACAAAATGCTCTAAATAGTGTTCTTTTCTTTAGCAGGGAATATTATATGAGAGGAAGCAACATGGAGTGTTTTGGGGCGATAATGTGAAGAAAAATGCCCACTCGAGAAGTACCCGAACACAAAGAAGCATAAATAGTCTAGGCAAGAAGGCCACCCCGACTGCGGTGGCACCGAGGCGAAACGCGGTAGATTAATGAAGGGAGACAGAAAGCTCAGCGTTCACTACGGTCGATCGCGGTTGGCCGCGACCGCGGTGAACTGTTCACTCCACTGGAAGTTGTGGAACAAAGTGTAATTTTGGGGAAACTTTTGTAAAACCCTTATAAGATTTAGAAACTCACCCAACTGAGGGGTGAAGCTAATTTTAGACTATTTTTGGAGGAAGAACAAGTGTGAGAAGTTCAACCAAACATTAGAGTTTTTCTATTTCTTTTTAATTCTGCAATTTTATATTATGAATAATTTAGTAGTTCTCTCTTCTTTTGTTATGAGTAGCTAAACATTTATCTAGGGTTTATGGAACCAATTGTTGGTTGAAGTCTTGACTCAAGTTGTTATAATCGAGCCGGATTTACGATATGATTGTTCAACTATGTTTTGTATGGTGATTAATTGAATGGGCCCTTAATTAATCGTGTCTAATTACCTTATATTACTTGAGAAAGAATATTAGGTTAGATAGCTGTTGAACAATACCACTTTTGGGTAATTGAAGAGATTCATTACTTGAACTTAAAAGTGGGTTTAGAGATAACAAAACTTTGCTGGGATAATTTAGAGTTGCATAATCATAGTCAGCTAGAGTAGTTCGAGAGAATGCTCTAGTAAATTATTGTAGTTGATCGAGAGATAATTATGATAGCCCATAACTCTTAATCCTCATAGAGTATTACGGCGAGATTATAGCGGAAGAGTCAAGACCTAAACTAGCAATTGGGGAAATCACTGCCCTAGACCTTTTTACCATTGAATTATCTTTGTTTCAGCTTATTGTTATTTTTAAGTAGTTAAACAAAAGAACCCAGTCTTTATTGATCAAAAATCTTGCATCTAGAAATTGATTGAGTTGATAATAACATTGCTGAAAAGTGTAATAGATAAGTTAGTTCCCTGAGGATTCGATTCCGGACTTAAAACCGGATTATATTTGCAGCGACCGCTTTGTCTTTTAAAAGGCATAGTTGGGCATTATCAAATTTTGGCTCCGTTGCCGGGGAACTAACGGTGTTACTTATTACAACTTAGAAGTAGTGTTAAAAATTATTAGTTCAAATCAAATTTCAAAGGTGTTAAAAAAATTTCATTGAAATTCTAACGTTTGAACTCTTGTGGAATTCAGGTGTATGCCTAGAAATTCTTCGAGGACTAGAGAACTGCTTAAAGGACTTTCAGACCCCGAGAAAACATTCAAGGCATTAAACCGTGCCAACAGGAGGATCCAACAATCACGACAACCACATCAGCTTGACTTTGACATGGGTTACGTAGAGAACGTCAATGAAAACATCAGGGATGAGCAAGCTGACCCAAATGTTAGAGTGGTGGAACCTCTTGTGCCAGAAGCTGCACTTTATGATTGGGCTCAACCCACAGCTGACAACCTGGCAACTGCCATAGATGTACCCGCAATACAAGCAGAGACATTCCAGATCACCAACAACATGCTGCATCTGTTGCAAAATAAGGGATTGTTCTCCGAGTCACACATTGAAGACCCTCAGCAACATTTGAAAAAATTTCTGTCAATTTGTGTGACTCAAAGGCAGCCAAATATGACCCGAGAAGCTATCAAGCTATTACTGTTCCCGTTCTCTGTGACTGGGGAAGCTCAGACTTGGCTGAATTCGCTTCCAATCAATTCCATTGTCACCTGGGAGGAATTAGTAAAGCAGTTTTTGAATAAGTTCTACCCACCCAACAAGACTGCAAGGCAGATTGATGAAATATTACAGTACAAGCAGCAGCCGACTAAGACCTTGCAAGAAACTTGGGAAAGATTTAAAAGGATGCTGGTGAAGTGTCCTCGCCATGACATTCTAGACCAGATGCTAGGCCAGAGATTCTACATGAGATTAGCTGACAATCTAAAGGCTAATGTGGATGCTTCAGTTGGAGGTGCATTTTTGAGTAAGATATTCACCAAGTGCAAGGTCCTTCTTGACAAGATGTCCCAGAATTCGGGATGGATGACTAGAGGTACAACACTGGCACCCATAGTGCATTCAGTGCCCCTTGACCCAAATAATTCGCGGGCGGAGAACATGGCCACACTTCTAACCCAAATGAGTATTTTGACAAAGAAGATAGATGAGATGGGTACCAAACAGGTGCATATTGTTGACACGACAAATGGAGGACTATGTACACCCTGTGTTAACCAGTCCTATGTGTGTTCATGGAGCGGAGAAGGTGAAAATCAAGGAGCAAGGGAAGATATGAATTATGTTAACAACTTTGGGGGTCAGAGACAAGGAGGACAACAGTGGAGACCGGCATCAAATCAGCAATACAGACCCAACATGCCTCAGCATGGGGGCATGCAAGCTCAAGGCCAAATAATGCCATACCACTCGAGACAACAAGGCTACCCACAGCAGAACCAGCAACAGTTGACATATCAGCCACCTCCTCAGCAACAACATAACAACATGGTAGAGATCAGGGCGATGCTCCAGCAACTCATTGGGACAAACGGTAAGATGCAATAAAAGTTGGCAGTACATGATTCAGCTATAAAGAACATCGAAACTCAGTTGGGGCAGTTGTCTATGGCTTTAAACAATCGCCCCAAGGGAACATTGCCAGCGGATACAAATATTAACCCCAAGGAGAAAAACTCAAATCAGCTAATGGCAGTAAGTCTTCGCAATGGGAGAGATTTAGATAAAGAGCAGGAGGTTGCACAAGCTAGCAAGGAGACTATGCCAGCCAAGCCAATTCCACTAGAGGTAGATGAACCAACAAATCTGACTGAAGTGGTAGTTGAACAGGGCCAAGATGAAAAGGGTAAGGCTAAGGTTAATGAACAAGCTACAGAACAGGTGATGCCTCCTGTGCCACAGAACCCCAACAGAGAGAAGCCAGCAAGCAGTGCACAAAGGGTGATACCTGCACCATTCCCTCAGAGACTGGTAAAACAAAAGAAGGAAGATCAATACAAGAAATTCATGGAGATGCTGCATCAAATTCAGTTGAATATTCCTTTGATGGATGCCTTGATAGAGATGCCAGGTTATGCAAAGATGATGAAAGACCTAATGTCACGGAAGTTTTATTTTCAGGATCTATCCACAGTAACGCTGACGCAGACCTGCAGCGCGGTAGTGACCAGACTAATGGCTCAAAAGATGTCCGACCCAGGTAGCTTCACTATTCCGTGCACGATTGGGAGTTACGCCTTTGCAAAGGCATTATGTGATTTGGGAGCCAGCATAAATTTGATGCCTCTGGCTGTACACACCAAACTGGGCATTGGCAGAGCTAGACCAACTTCGATGTGCTGCAGCTAGGTGACCGCACGGTAAAAAGACCTACGGGGATTCTTGATGATGTATTGGTGCAAGTAGGGAAATTCGTGTTCCCTGTAGACTTTGTTATTCTGGATTGTCAGGTAGATGAGGAGATACCTATCATTTTAGGTAGGCCATTTTTGGCCACTGGGAGAGCCCTGATCGATTGTGAGACTGAATGATGAAGAAGTCATATTCAATGTTCAGCAATCTATGAGGAGACCTAGTGAATATGCGAATTGCTCTCTAGTGGAGGCAGTGGATGTGATCCTCCAAGAAGATGATGTGGCCCTGACTGCTAAAGATCCATTGAAGGCATGTATGATAAACTTAGAAGAAATGGATGGTGAAAGGTTGGCCGAGTGGGTCCTGGCACTTGAAGGCCAAGGATTTTGGAAAAAGGAACCTCAGTTCGAGTCCCTTGAGTTATAATAAAGGGCTACACCTCCAGCAAAAACCATCGGTACAGGAACCACCCAAGTTGGAGCTGAATCCACTCCCAGCTCACCTCAGGTACGTTTTCTTAGGACCTGAATCTACGTTGCTATTATTATATCATTCGGTTTGTTAGATGTGCAGGTAGAACAGCTCTTACAGGTACTGCAAGAAAGCAAGACTGACATTGGCTAGACCATGGAGCCTTAAAGGGTATTAGCCCAGCCTTCTGTATGCACAAGATTCTCTTGGAAGAAGGGCACAAACCTTCCAGAGAACATTAACGAAGGCTGAACCCGAATATGAAGGAGGTGGTAAAGAAGGAAGTGATCAAATGGTTATATGCGGGAATCATCTTCCCCATTTCTGATAGCAATTGGGTCAGTCCTGTCCAATGTGTGCCGAAAAAGGGGGGAATGACTATTGTACAAAATGAGAACAATGAGTTGATCTCAACTCGTAGAGTCACGGGATGGCGAATTTGCATGGATTACCAAAAATTGAACACAGCCACCCGAAAAGACCACTCCCCCTTGCCTTTCATTGACCAAATGTTGGACAGGCTGGACGGGCGCTCGCACTTCTATTTCTTGGATGGTTATTCGGGGTACAATCAGATATCAATAGCCCCTGAAGATAGAGAGAAAACATCCTTCACTTGTCCATATGGCATCTTCGCCTTTCGGAGAATGCCTTTTGGGCTTTGCAATGCACCGACGACATTTCAACGGTGCATGTTAGCCATTTTCACAGACATGGTGGAGGATATTATGGAGGTCTTTATGGATGATTTCTCCGTGGTGGGGGATTCATTCGAGGACTGTCTTCACAACTTAAGAATAGTGCTTAAAAGATGTGTGGAGACAAATTTAGTGTTGAACTGGGAAAAGTGCCATTTTATGGTACAGGAAGGGATAGTCCTGGGACATCGAATGTCTAGTAAGGGAATTGAGGTCGACCATGCCAAGGTTGACGTGATTGAAAAACTACCACCGCCCACTTCAGTCAAGGCGGTGAGAAGTTTCCTTGGGCACGCCGGGTTCTACAGGCGATTCATCAAAGATTTCTCCAAAATTGCTAACCCATTATGCAAACTCCTTGAAAAGGATCACCCCTTTGTGTTTTCTAATGAATGTAGGTTGGCATTTGAGGAACTGAAGAAACGATTGGTGACTGCACCCATCATTGTTGCACCCAGCTGGGAGCAACCATTTGAGCTCATGTGCGACGCTAGTGACTACGCCATAGGAGCAGTTTTGGGGCAGCGACAGGGTAAACTGATGCACCTGATTTATTATGCAAGTAGAACGGTGAGTGGTGCACAACTCAATTACACTGTGACGAAAAAGGAGATGTTGGCTGTTGTTTTTGCATTCGATAAATTCAGGTCATATTTGATTGGCTCGAAAGTTATTGTATATACTGACCATGCAGCAATTAGATACCTGATAGAAAATAAGGAGTCAAAGCCATGCTTGATTCGCTGGGTTCTTTTGTTACAAGAGTTTGATCTGGAAATACGTGACCAAAAAGTGACAGAAAACCAAGTAGTTGACCAGCTCTCAAGGTTGGAAGGAGCTGAAAAGAAGGTAGAGGTTGAGGATATAACAGAGACATTCCCGGATGAACAATTACTGGCAATGACAATGGAGGAGGCACCTTGGTATGCTGTTATTGCTAATTATTTAGCAAGTGGTATTGTACCTTATGAACTCTCCTCAATTCAAAAAAAAGTTCTTTCATGATTGTCGACATTATTATTGGGATGAACCTCTATTGTTTAAAATATATGTAGATAACATGATCCGGAGGTGTATTCCCGAGAAAGATCAGCATTCTGTTTTGCAGGCTTGCCATGCTTCACCATATGGTGGACACTTTGGAGGGATTCGGACAGCAGCTAAGGTATTGGAGTCAGGCTTGTACTGGCCTACTCTGTTCAAGGATGCCCATGCTTGGGTTAAAAGCTGCGATGAATGCCAAAGAATTGGCAACATATCTCGTAGACACGAGATGCCAATGACCACAATTCAAGAGGTGGAGATTTTTGACATGTGGGGGATTGACTTCATGGGGCCATTCGTCAACTCGTATGGTAACAAGTACATATTGGTAGCAGTTGACTATGTCTCCAAGTGGGTCGAAGCAGTGGCTCTTCCAACCAATAATGCTAAGGGAGTACTAGGATTTCTAAAGAAGAACATTTTCACGCGTTTTGGTACCCCAAGAGCTATACTCAGTGATGGCGGAACCCATTTCTGCAATAGAGCATTTGCAAGGCTGTTGGAAAAATATGGAGTTCGTCATAAAGTGACCACCCCGTACCACCCACAATCGAGCGGGAAAGTTGAAGTGTCTAATAGGGAGATTAAAAGTGTCCTCACAAAAACAGTGAATGCAACAAGGACTGACTGGGCAAAGAAATTGGATGATGCATTGTGGGCATACCGCACAACCTTCAAAACCCTAATTGGGATGTCACCGTACAGGTTGGTGTTTGGTAAGACATGCCACCTCCCAGTTGAGCTAGAGCATAAAGCACTTTGGGCATTGAGGCAGTTGAACTTAGACATGGAGACAGCAGGCACTAACAGAGTCACGGGATTACATGAGCTCGAGGAATTCAGGTTCTAGGCCTTTGAGAGTGCTAGATTATACAAAGAAAGGATGAAATTAATGCATGATAAGCACATCTTGGATCGAAACTTCAAACCCGGAGATCTAGTGTTGTTATACAACTCGAGATTGAGATTGTTCCCAGGTAAGTTAAAGTCCCGATGGTCAGGACCCTTAAGAGTGGTGCAATTGTTCTTGAGTGGAGCTGTAGAGATTGAATCAGAAGATGGAACAAATAAGTTCACAGTAAATGGGCAAAGGTTGAAACATTACCTTGGCAGGTCTGATGAAAAAGGGGATAGAGTGGTAATCACTTTGGGAGAGCCCCAGTACGTGGATGAGGAGTGATTAAATGTTTGCGTCGTGTCGCGACGTTAAATCAGGCATTGCGTGGGAGGCAACCCACGAGTGTGTTGATTAGCTGTTCATGTAACTTACAAAAAAAAGAAAAAAAACCAAACCAGCACCGCGACCGTGGTGGAAGGCAAACATTCTGCCTCGAATTTTTTCTTCCCATCGCGACCGCAGTGGATCGCGGTAAACCGCGGTGAGGCATAAACTTTCTGCCTCAGATTTTAAAACCCACCGCGGTCGGTCCAGGAAATTTTAATTTTTTTCCATTATTCTTCATTATTTTCTTCCTCTTTTAATTTTACAACCCAAACCTCCCCCCCCCATCTTAAACCCAAAACACGACCCCTCCCTCATATTCTCAATTTCTCTCTCTCTCTAAACCCTACCCTCCCCAATTCCTCTCTTCTTCTTCTTCTTTTTCTTCTTCTCCTTCACTTACAACACCCTTATCTCTAATTCCTCTCCTCCTTCCCCCTTTAAGGTAAGGTCTTAACTCTTATATCTCGTTTCTTTGGCATTGTGTTGTATTGTGTTATAATTTAAAGTTGTGTTGAGATGTAATTGTTGGTATACTCCTTTTTCTTGTTTTTGCTTTTCTATTTCGCTTTTAAGTTTGCTTGGTGAAGGGGCTGTGACTTGCATGTTTGAACAGTGTTATTGGTGGGTGATTGAATGACGTAAGTGTGGGGTGTGTGGTGTGGTAGTATAATTGATTGGGGAAGAATTTGGATGTACCCATGAGGGCTAGATGTGGCTGGGTAGTGCCTTGCTCACAAGGTGTTTGGGAAATTGCCCTAATGGGGATATAAGGAACTACTGTGACATGGGTATGGTGAAGTCTGAGTAACCATCCATAGTCACATATTTTGCGCACTCACTAATAGGCGTTTTGTTGTATGACAAGTAAAATGAGCTCCTCCAGGAAGAGACGAAACACCGAACCCTCCATCAGTGGACCGGGAAGCTCCTCATGATCTAGGAGCCAAGCCAGTGCACCTCAGTTCGATAGCACTCGGTTTATCTCCAGCGCAACGGAGAATAGGTACAACCAGAAAGCAGCCAAGAAGCTACAACCAGAGGTGCACATTGATCTAATGGCTTTAGAGGTGGAATGCCCCAATATGTTGAATGAGCTGCAGCGGTGTCAGTTGGACATCTTCTTCGAGGTACCGGAGAAGGATAATGTTCAGTTAGTAAGGGAGTTCTATGCAAACCTGCCAGAACATGATAATGGGGTTGTGATGGTGCGCAATACCCCGGTAAATGCATCACTTGACGCCATCCGCAGGGTATACAGGCTGCCTATGTTTCGGGGTGACTTTGATCCTTATCGTACTTTTAGCGGAACACGGGCCTTGTGGGGCACTCTTCTGGATACTATCTGTGTGCCGGACGGAGAACACCTATGGATCAATCATATGATTACTCTGAACTCCCACTGTCGGAATTGGGAGGCCAAGTGTTGGATCACCAATGTCAACAGTCGGTTGTTGCCATCCAACAACATGATAGATGTTAATCTATCACGGGCGTCCGCAATCCAATGTTTTATGTCCCATACTGATTTTGATATGGCCCGGCTCATTTATGACGAGATGTTCATTCGATCACCTGAGCTAACCAAGGGCCACTACTTCCCTTCGCTTATCACCCGGCTGTGTCGTATTGCTCGAGTTCCTAAAGACTCTCGGGTTGATGGGAGATTGCCACTAAAAGCCCCATTCCGGACGAGAAAAATTGGAATTGGACGAGAGCTGGTGGTTAATGTTGATGAATCTGATGATGATGATGCAGAGGTAGCTGAGGTTCCCCCTCCTCCGAGAGTTGATATGGCAGGCCCATCACAGCCATGCCGGAGCACCTGTATGACAGCTTTGGAGCAGGATATGGCTGGGTTACGTACCTCAGTCACTGATTTGGGTGTCCATGTTGATGCGGTGGCCGAAAGACAAGTGAAATCGGAGAAGAAATTCTTGGGCTGGTTGAGAGCGCTGGGACGTGCATGCAACGTGAACCCAGACACTGTCTCCGATCAGGAGTGAGCCTTCAGGAAAGTTCCTTAACTTCACTGTTCTTTAAATTTTAAGCCATAGGGACATGTCTTCACTTTAAGTGTGGGGTAGGGATACTTCATTGTATGTTTGTAATTGTAATAATTGACTGTTTGATTTTGCTTGTTTTGTCTTGTTTTGATTGTTTTGGTGTAGAGTAATAGTTCATTAGGAAAGCTTAAATAGTAAATGACTTGTCCCGACGACAGATCTCTTTCGGCGGGGTTCTTGAGGGACTAAGTTGGAAAAAAAGTGAAATATGGAGACTCTTCCTGATGACGGATCTGTTAGACAATTTTCTTGAGGGAAGTAGTCTAGAGAAAAGACCAAAAAGATTTTTTTAGGTAGTGTAGTAACTCCCCCTTGGTTTTCTTTGAGCCACGGTTCTTTTCCAAGGGTTTAACTTGAACCGGGTATAGGTAGTTTTGTTTTTGATCTTCTTAGTTTTAGGTTAGGAGTACCTGAACATGATAGACACTAGAGTCCAACACGTAGCTTCATTAGTTAAATCCTGTTAGAGTGCCTTAAAATTGTACGTTTGCATCTAACTTGAACACTCAAAAGAGAATGTCTTGATAACCCAATCCGAAGTGAGTTATGTGCCATGTGTGTGTGAGTTTTACTGTATTCCATGTTTCATATTTGATGCCTAGAACTTGCCCTGTGTGTGTTCAAAGCGAAATAGTAGGTATTTTAGTTTTAGAAGTGATATAGGCACTCTTTGTTGAGCCAGATATATAAAGTGACCAACCTGAATGGAAGACATCGTAGTTAACCCCGTTGAGCCTATAAGCCTAATTCTTTGGCAACCACATTGCAAACCTTACCCAATTGTTTGAATAGCTGGCTGTTTGAAACCTTTTACCTCCCAATAAGCACTTGAACGGTAATGGAAATATGCAAAAAGAAAAGTGTGGGGTGGTGGTTTGGTTTTTGAGTGGAACCATTGAGATAGAGAAAAGAGGTAGAAGTTGAAGCATAAAAGAAAAAGCACCACGAAAATAAATATATATATATATAATATTCACAATGGTCGAGAAGTGGTGGCTTGTACAAATTGTACCTAATGGAAGGGGATGTCTTAAACAAATGAGGTGGAGTTTTGGTTGGCACAACTATGATCTTTGAGTTAATGTAATTGTATTAAAAAGTGCTTAGGGAGGTTAGTTACTATACCTAAATATATCTTACATGTCCCTTAACCTACATTACAACCAAGTAAAGTCCTATTGATCGTAGACTGAATGAGCTCAATTAGTAAAGTATTACACTACGGGCAAGCCTATGGTGCATCTTTGTGGCATGTGAACGTTCTTTCTGAGAGTGAGCGAATTCTGTCTATCTCAGTTCCTACTTGTTTTAATTATAGTTATATGTGGAACTACTCTCTTGTGTGATGTGAGGGCATGTGATTCACAAAGGAAAGGTAAGTCTTGACTCTTGTATAGAGTAGTTTGAGTAAATGTGGATGTGCATGGTACAAAAGGTTTGACTCTTGGAGTAAAAGTTGTTCACTACTAGGTGCAAATTTTTTGTAAAATGTTCATGGTGTTAGTTGTTAAAGGAGAAGCTTAGGGAAGAAATCTTGATGGAGTGTGGTGGATCGCTCGAGGACTAGCAATTATTTAAGTATGGGGTGTTGATAGTAGGCTATATAGTTGATATTTACACCTTAATATGACCATAATTTGTTGTTGTTTTATAGATAAATTGCTAACAAAATGCTCTAAATAGTGTTCTTTTGTTTAGCAGGGAATATTATATGAGAGGAAGCAACATAGAGTGTTTTGGAGGCGATAATGTGAAGAAAAATGCCCACTCGAGAAGTATCCGAACACAAAGAAGCATAAATGGTCTAGGCAAGAAGGCCACCGCGGCGAACCGCGGCAGATTAATGAAGGGAGACAGAAAGCTCAGCGTTCACCGCGGTCGACCGCGGTGAACTGTTCACTCCGCTGGAAGTTGTGGACCAAAGTGTAATTTCGGGGAAACTTTTGTATAAGCTTTAGAAACTCGCCCAACTAAGGGGTGAAGCTAATTTTAGACTACTTTTGGAGGAAGAAAAAGTGTGAGAAGATCAACCAAACATTAGAGTTTTACTACCTCTTTTCAATTCTGCAATTTTATATTATGAATAATTTAGTAGTTCTATATTCTTTTGTTATGAGTAGCTAAACATTTATCTAGGGTTGATGGAACCAATTGTTGGTTGAAGTCTAGACCCAAGTTGTTATAATCGAGCCGGATTTACGATATGATTGTTCAACTATGTTTTGTATGGTGATTAATTGAATAGGCCCTTGATTAATCGTGTCTAATTACCTTATATTGCTTGAGAAATAATATTAGGTTAGATAGCTGTTGAACAACACCACTTTTGGGTAATTGAAGAGATTCATTACTTGAACTTAAAAGTGGGTTTAGAGATAACAAAACTTTGGTGGCATAATTTAGAGTTGCATAATCATAGTCAGCTAGAGTAGTTCGAGAGAATGCTCTAGTAAATTATTGTAGTTGATTGAGAGATAATTACGATAGCCCATAACTCTTAATCCTCATAGAGTATTACGGCAAGATTATAGTGGAAGAGTCAAGACCTAAACTAGCATTTGGGAAAATCACTGCCCTAGACCTTTTTACCATTGAATTATCTTTGTTTCAGCTTATTGTTATTTTTAATAGTAGTGAAGTAGTTAAACAAAAGAAAACCCAGTCTTTATTGATCAAAAATCTTGCATCTAGAAATTGATTGAGTTGATAATAACATTGTCGAAAAGTGTAATAGATAAGTTAGTTCCCTGAGGATTCGATTCCGGACTTAAAACCGGATTATATTTGCAGTGACCGCTTTGTCTTTTAAAAGGCATAGTTGGGCGTTATCAGGCAGCCATCCAGCATCGTGCCCATGATCATTGCCGACATATATTGAGCCTTGGAGAAGTGTCAACGAGGAGCAAAACACTTCGAATGCTACAATTTATTACTTCAATTCTGGCTCATGGAACATCGCCAAAGAGGCGAATACCAACAAGAGATTCAGTGAAGGGACTGGGATAATCACATCACTTTCTACCATCCAAAGCGAATGAATTACATACCCAATATGTTCGCTCAGCTAGAAGTTGCCAAAGGATAGGTGGAGCTATTTGATAATCTAACTGAAGAACAGATCCAATGGATGTTCGCGTGGTTTCCGACCGAGGAGTTCATCGCCCGATCCTGAGATGCACCTTTACTGATACTGGTATACTAAGAGGAACATATCCTTACGTCCCTCTCTGAGTTTTGAGTCAAGCTGGTAGGAAGCAGGTTATACCCAGGGTCGACAAAATGAGTCATTTCCGGGCTGACTTCCAGAATGATGATAGTCCTTACAAGTTCCAAGCTCAGCATATGTGGCACTGCAAGATCATAATGGGGAGATATACCATCGAGCCAGATAGGTATCATGTTGGTTGCGCTCCTTTCTACTCCGGTTGGTTGGAAGACAATCATGATGGTCTGGGCCAGCCAGGGTTTGCTCGAGGTCACAGGATTATAGATGAAACGGCCGAGGCACAGGTCAAATACAACCAACCATGCAAAAGGATCTGGGAATACGAAAGCGAACACTGCGATATACAAGAGTCCAACCAGAAGCTGATTGAAGAATGGAAGGACATGGCTCTTGGTGCCAACAAGCGAATAGGATACTTGGAGTGGGGCACAGTGGAATTAGAGAGAAAGTTTATCAAAAGGGTTGAAGATTGTCAAAATGCTAAAGGGACAGAAGGCGGACACCTAGCCAAAGCATACCTGTTGCTGGGACTTCGCGAGTTAGGGAAGCTGTTCGACGGAGCCAAGGACACCGAATCTAGGGAAGGTCCTTCAGGGACCAAGTAGATAGGAGTTTATCTTTTCGCTTTATAAAATGTAATAAGGCCAATGGCCATTAGTGACTTTTTATTTCCTTCTTGTTTAGTGTCGATTTGGGATTTGTCTTATTTTTATCAATGAAATGAGGCATTTACCATTCTAAGTTCTCCAAAACAATTTGTCGCTAGGCCCACCTCAGGCATAAAGAGGTCCCCAAATTAGGGCGCGCTTTACATTCCCGCACTATGTGTTTAAATACTGTAATACTTTTATGATCATCACTAACTTGGTTACCTTTTTGTTTTATTCTTTGTTTTTGTCTTTATTATTACCTTCCCCAAAGGTTAGTTCGAGAACTCTGGGAACATCATCCTATTCCACGAGATCCAGGGGGCCCTCCACCCACTCCTCCTCTTAGTCCTGTCAAAAACAAGAACAAAGGCAAAATGGATAATTTGAACAACGCCAGAAAGGAGAATTCAATAGAACGGGTAGAGACCACCAATGGCCATGGTACTCAGGTTCCTAAGGAAAATGTATCCCAACTTGAACAGAAATTGCTGAAATTCCAAGAAGAGCTCGATCAAGTTCGGAATCTGGCAAACCTGTCATTTTTCCTCAGCACCCCAGATATCACCTTTCCCAATACTCAAAACCCTACACTGCCTCAAAATATCCCAAAGCAACAGAATTATCTTGCTACTCACACTATTCCACCAAAGACCCAATGCAACACCTGCCATACTTCAAACAACACTCCACTACTCATACCAGAACCCCAAAACTCCACAAATGACCACTTTCACACCCACAATAACACCCCTATCTACGTGGAGACCATGCCACACTCCACCCAACCTATCTCATGCACACCCGAGTCTGATGAAAAGGATTTACTTATCAGGAACCTGGCTGAGGAACTTAAGAAATTGACTAGCCGGATTCAAGGCGTAGAAGGAAGCAAGGGGATTGAGGGGCTGAACTATGAGGATCTTTGCATACAGCCTGATGTCAAACTACCCGAGGGTTACAAACCTCCGAAGTTTGAAATGTTTGATGGTACAGGTGATCCAAGGGTCCATTTGAGAACGTATTGTGACAAGTTGGTTGGAGTAGGGAAAGACGAGTGAATCCGCATGAAGCTATTCATGAGGAGTTTGAAAGGAGATGCATTGTCCTGGTACATCAGCCAAGATCCAAATAAGTGGTCAAGATGGGTAGTCATGGCGTCCGACTTTATGGACAGGTTTAGGTTTAATACAGAAAATGCGGCAGACGTGTTTTATATTCAGAATCTAAAGAAGAAGCCAACAGAAACGTTTCGCGAGTATGCTACTCGCTGGAGGTCCGAAGCTACTAAGGTCAGGCCTGCCTTAGAAGAGGAACAGATGAACAAATTCTTTGTCTGGGGCCAAGACCCGCAATATTATGAATGTCTAATGATGATTGAGAATCACAAATTTTTCGACATTATCAAATTGGGTGAAAGAATTGAAGAGGGTATCAAAAGCGGTATGGTTACAAACTTTGAGGCCTTGCAAGCTACAAATAAGGCCTTGTAGTCTGGTTGTGTGTCCAAGAAAAGGGACGTAGAGGCCATAATGGTTGCATAGAGGACCAAGTCTCCCCTCAAATACTAAACTTACCCGACACCTCCACTCATATATCAGCCAACCCCAAATTGCCAAGCACCTTCGCCCTCATACCAAACTCCACCAACTTATCAGTCACCTCTACCTCCTACATATCAGCCTACTTCACCCAGATACTCCCAACCTGCTCATGTTTACCAAACCTATAATGCTCAACTATCCCACCGCCAAAACTTCCCTAGACCTCGACCTAATTTTGATCACAAACCTCCAAAACAATATACAGCCAGTGCTGAACCTATTGACTAGTTGTATGAGAGACTCAAAGCTGCTGGTTATGTCACCCCTACCCTTGTTGCAACCCCTACGAACCCTTCTCAGTGGGTTAACCCAAACAAATCCTGTGCATACCACTCCGGCATGAAAGGGCACACCATCGATGAATGTCGTTCCTTGAAAGACAAGATTTAGACTTTAATTGATAACAAGATTATTGTGGCAAAGGAACCCGCTCCAAATGTCTGCAACAACCCCCTGCCAGACCATAAGGGTGGAGGTATCCACATGATTGAAATAAAGGATGATTGGGATTCTGAGGGATCAATCGGGTTGATCGCAGAAGCTGATAACCCAAAGAAGCCAATAGTCGCTCTCAATACAATCATAGTACAGATTTAACTGTCTGAGGATACTAATGTGAATATGTATGTACCACTTGAGTTTGAAGCAACATCATTCGCAAAGACACCTGCACCAATTGAGGTTGAATTCGTGTCTCCAGCAAATGCACCCCACCATTTGAGGTCGCAGTCTTGCCACCCAAGGCACATGCTCCGCTCGGAGTGAGGATAGCCACACCAATTCTAGTAGCAATGTCAACCATGACACCATTCCATACAAAGGCTATACTCTGGGACTATACAGCCGAGGCAAGGAGGAAAGGCAAGGTCAGGTTCGAAGAGACTGTTGCACAATAGGGTATGACAAGAACTGGTAGAGTCTATACCCCTGAACATCTAGCCGAGTCGAGCAAGTAGGCCTCTAACTGGCCACCCATCATTGAGACAGGTCAGGACGACCTTTGGAGAAAGATACAGGCCAAGGAATACTCAGTCATCGACCAGTTGAACAAAACATTGGCGCAAATCTCCATACTTACTTTGCTACAAAATTCTGAGGCACACAAGAATGCCCTGCTAAGGGTGCTGAGTGAAGCATACGTGCCAAGAAACATCATTGGCAGGGAAATGGCTAACATGGTAGGACAGGTATTGGAAAGTCATATAATTACTTTTCATGAAGATGAGCTGCCACCTGAAGGGTTGGGTCACAACAAAGCACTGCACATCACCGTGCAATGCGAAGACTATTTCATCACCAGGATTCTGATCGACGGGGGTTCCAGTCTCAACATTTGTCCACTAGTAAAACTCAAGAAGTTGGGAAAAGGACTACACGAGATAAAGGACAATGCCATCAACATGAAAGCCTTCGACGTTTCCCAAAGGTTCACCATTGGGGCGATTAGTCTGTGTCTGCAAATGGGGCCAACTTGGTTCGATGTTGATTTCCAAGTGATAGACATGCCGTCATCTTACAATCTATTATTGGGACAACTGTGGATTCATACTGCTGGGGCCGTAGCATCAACACTACATCAGGCAGTAAAGTTTCAATGGAATCACCAGGAGGTGATCATTCACGACGATGGTAGCAACCTTATATACAGTCGCCAGACCATCCCATCAATCGAAGGAATAAGAAAGCTAGATGGAGAGACTCACCATCACATTGAACGGGTAAATGTTGTTGACAAAAATAAATGGTGGGATAACAAGATTGAGAGTATACTGAATTGGAGTGGGTACGAACCTAGCAAGGGGCTCGGCAAAAACCTCCAAGGAATCACTAAGCCCATAAAACTCAAAAAACATGACACCACTTTCGGTCTGGGATACGAGTAAACCTGGGAAGAATTCAACAACTGGTCTCCACCATGGAGTGGTCCCTACTACCACTTTAGGATGGCATAGTCTGGGCTTAACTACTCTCAGCATTATTAGACAGGCAAACTTTCTCAAGATGTTCTTTATAACAGTACTATAACATGATAAACAATTATGATATTCAAGAGATTATAAGGAATATAAGAGTTTAGTTAAACATGATTATAAATAAACTTACCTGGTTTTGTAACTCGTTTGAATGCTCCATAGCTTTCTGAAGTTTGTATATAATTAGATATTTTATTGAGAGAAGATAAGAGAGGTAAGGGTGAGGATGTCTGAGGATGTCCTCCTTCCTCAGATTTACATTCTATATAAAGAAAATTAAAACGACTCTTACTGTTTACAAATGACTCCTACTATTCATGAACGACCTTTACTGTTCATGATTATGACATATACTATTTACTTTATGACTCTTACTATTCATGAACGACCTTTACTGTTCATGATTATGACATATACTATTTACTTTATGACTCTTACTATTCATGAACGACCTTTACTGTTCATGAATGCGACTAGTACTATTTACTTTACATTATATGTTTCCAGTAGCTGTCTTCTTCTTTTGTCTTCTTGTTGATACCTTCATTCTAGTTGGACTTCTGGTACATAGTTATCATCTCCGTTGCACTTTGAACATATGTGGTCTGGATATTTGTGTCCTACTAGTTTGCAGTATCTTGTTAATAACTCGTTTGAAATAAATTCTTTTTTCAATGCTCTGGTAGTTGGTTGCATTTCTGGTTTTAATAATGATAAAATCCATTTCTGGACTTCATCCATATCTCCTTGTCGTAGTTCCTTCGAGTTGGCATATATCATCAATTGGTCTCTGGAATAGTAGCTCCAGATAGCATTTCCTTGTAGATAATTGTTAGCTAGTTCTTGAATAATAGTTGCTATACCAATTATTCTTTTATTAGCATAGAAACTTGGTATCTCCATTTTCTGTATCTCCGGTTGTTTCTCTATCTCTTCCGGTATTATCATATCTCGTGTTAGTCCTATTTTTATCACCTGTATTATGGGTTTTATTTCATCATATAGTATTTCCGCTGGTGCTGTATAGAATTTGATGAAGAATAGGTTGCCTTTTGTAATTCTCTTGAAGGTGACAAATGCTTTGTATAGCTCTGGTATTCCAATTATTTCTTCTCCGTCATGGGTATATACTGTGCTGAGTAGTCCGTAGTTGTAACATGTTTTTACTAGGTTTGCTTTTGTTTTTGGCTGGGCTATAAGCCTATTATATCCCTGTAGTTTTTGGGTTACATAATCTTGTGTTGGATCTGTAGTAGTTGTTGATCTAGGGTTTAGGTTCAGAAATGTCTGGATTTTATATATATTCTCAATATATGTTTGAGTAATATGGTTATATACCTTTTTGTTGTGGTGTAGGCTATTAGCATAGGTTGAAGTTTGTGGGGCTATAACTATTGCTTCTCTTGGCTTTTTTGATGTAAATGGCTTATCAAATACGGTATTTAGGTTTACATTGATATGTGGTTTTTTGCTAACTTGTTTGCTTGTACCTGCAGCTGTATATAAAGCAACTGTGTTATGGGTTTTTTGGAGTTTCCCAACGTCTCCTTCTACCTCTGGAAGTTTAGAGTCTTCCGATCGACTTAGCTCCGCATTTTTATAGTCATGCTGCTGACTTTCTAGCTGTTGTAATCTTTTTCCCATACTCTCCATCTGTAAGGATAGAGTAGTAAGGATTGTAAATATGTCTTTTGATTCTTGGCTTTCATCTGTTTGGGTACCTTTGTCTTGATAGGTAGTCTGCAATAACATTCTTGTCAGTTCGTATTACTTCAATTGTAAATGTAAAATTTTGTATATTTAATACAAGTCTCCTTATTTCCTTTGTAGTTACTGAATCCTGTACTTTCCGAGTTATCCACCATTTTACTTGTGTATTATCTGTTCTTACTATAAATTTGTTATAAACAATATATGGCTCAAATGCTAACAAACATTTATATAATCCAAATAGTTCTTTCCTATTTATTTCCCATTTTAATTGTGGTTCCGTGTATGATCCGGAATAATATCTACAATGGTGTTCAATTTTTTCATTATCATATTTATATTTTAGAACTCCTCCGTAGCTGTGATCACTAGAATCAGTTTCTACAATATATGTAAATTGTTTCTTTTCATCTGGAAAATATAGTTTTGGTAATTTTTTACACATATTTTTTATCTTCTGTATATGTATTTTATCTTTTTCGTCAAAATGATATTCTATGTCCTTTTTTAATTTTTTCTGTAATGGTTTTAAGTTTTCTGCTAATTTAGGAATATATTCTCTTACTTGGTTAACCAATCCTAAAAATGATTGTAACTTCTTTTTTGTATCAAGTGTTTCATTCAAGTTAATTATTTTTTGTACTACATGGGTTTGCATTTTTATTCCGTTTTTATCTATTTGTATACCTAAAAATTCTATTTGATTTTTCATTACTTCTGCTTTCTTTTTACTTAAACTTATTCCTGATATTTCTACAATGTGTATGAATTTTTCTAGTAGTTTTATATGTTCGTTCTCTGTTCTAGAATATAGCAATATATCATCTATATATATTATACAATTTTCTAATTGGTTGAAGTAATTATCCATAAAATGTTGATACCTACCTGGTGCATTTTTATATCCAAAAGGTAATACGTTCCATTCGTAAAATCCTTGTGGTACTGTGAATGCTGTTAACTTTTTAGATTCATCTTCTAGTTTTAAATGGTAAAATCCTGATTTACAGTCAAATTTACTAAAATAGTTATATCCTTGTATTTGTCTAATTTTTAGTATTTTATTTGGTATCGGATAATTATATGTTTTTGTTTTTGCATTTAAGTTTCTATAATCTATAACCATACGGCTTTTTCCTCTTTTTTGTTCACTATGCTTATTTACTATAAATGCTGGGCTAGTATGTTTACTATTACTTTCTTGTATGTAGTTATTATCTAATAATTCTTTTATATGCATTTTAAATTCTGTTAAATCATTAAAATTGTATTTTAAAGGTTTTTGTGTTATTATGCTATTTTCATCTATTAGTTCAATCTTTATTTTTGTTTGATGTTTTTCCCATCCTTGGAGTGGATTATCATTATATAGTAATTCTAGTTTATCTTGTAGTGGTTTTATCTTATTTATTGAGAAAATGATTATCTCTATATTATGGTTACTTTGTATTATATTTTCTAATTTTTGGGTAATCTTTTCACTTCCTTTAATCCAGGGTGTTGTTTTTCTTACTTTATTATTTACTCTTTTTGCTCCTAATTTTTGTTTACACGGGGTAGTAAACCACCAATGTGTTTTTGTTATAATATGTGGGTATAATTTATCTAAAAATGGCATTCCTAATAATATATCTTTATTTGTGAATTCGTAACTATATATTTCTTCTATGGTTAATATTTTATCCCATATTTGTATTTTTATATTTCTTGCTTTATATGTTATCATACTTCCTTCATTATTAAATCCTGTTACTACTATGGGAGTTTTTAGCTTTTCCCATTTACTTTCTGGTAAACAATTATGTCTACACATATTAGCTTCTGCTCCTGTATCCACCATAGGTGTATAATATCTATTATAATATCCTTCTACTATTATTTTGGAAAGTATGTATATCTTTGGCATTATATCAAAGTTCTTTTTATTATTATTTTCTTATTTTCATAACTTATTGTTAATTGCCTATCTTCTAATTTATATGGTTTGACTTTTTCTAACCATTTTATCCCTAGTGTAATATTTTTATCTCCTTGATATATTTTAAAATTTATTAATATTGGTATTCCTCCAATAATTAATTCTTTTTCAGTTGTTTCTTCGTTTTTTCTTAACGCTTTTGGTAGTTCTGAATTTTGTTGTTCTATTGTTACTATCTCTTGTTCTGGTATTAGTTCTCTTATAACATAATTCTCTTCCTGCCCTGTATTTATTAGTATTAAATATTTTCTTTGGTCCATTATTCCTGTTATATAATAATGATGTGGGTTTATTTCTTCTATTTTTTGTTCTATTAATTTTTGTGGAGTGGTATAATTTATTCTTTTTGATGTACTTCTTGATGTACTTCTTGATGATGTTTCTGGCATTTCATTATTTATTCGTTTTGATGTGCTTAATCTTTCTTTTACTATTTCTAAATCTTCATCCATGTCTATTTCTGTATAACTGTAATCATTGTTGTCTATAACTGATACTATTCTTTCGAATGGATTTTCTATTTTTATTTTATTTATTTTATTTTTAGCTGTTATCTTATGTTTTGTTGTTAAGACATATAGATTTTTACATCTTGCTGTGAATATTTTACTTCCTGGTGCTAATTCTATTCCAGACATTTTCCAGTATAATACTAATGATTTATCTATATTTTTATCATCTACTGCTACTGAATAGTTAGCACTTACTATAAATTTAAATTTTTGGTATATTAAGTTACCTCTTACAGCACTTATTATACTCTTTTCTATAGGTTGTACAATCCTATCATCTGCCAAGTATATTTCTATAGGGGTATCTATTCCTTCCCTAAAACATGCTTTTATTAGGATCTCCGTTCCTCCTAAGTGTACATATTTTATTGGATTTTTTGCTTTTATATCTTGTATTTCTTTATTTAGTAGTCTTTTATTTAAAATTGGTATTTGTGCTTTACCTTTGATGTATTTACAATCTATTATATGTTCTCTTTGGCTTACTACATAGTATTCTTCTTTTTGTCTTTTAAACCAATTCTTTATTGTTGGTACTTCTAATATTTTGTCTATACTTAGATCCAATTCTTTTCCTTTTATTTGTTCAAATATATTAGCGTCAAATATTATTTTTTGTTCTGAAGATTGTTCATCTTGGTGTTCTTCTTGTTGTATAATTTGTATATCTTTTTCAGTCATAATTTTCTTCATCTGACTCTTCTATATCCTTGTTTATTTCATTTTCAGAGAACTCGTTTTCTGATATCTCATATATGCTGTCTTCACTGCTTAATTCATAATCTACATATTCTACTTGTGTATATTTATCATTATCTATCAATATTTCGGTAATTTGTTTCTTCTTTGGGTTTTTTGTTAATTTACAATCTTTGGCTAAGTGTCCTAGCTTTCCACAATTATAGCAAGTACATTCTGTTAGTTTTTTCTTTTTCCTATATGGTTTTTTATGTTTATAATTTTTTACATAATATCTTCTTCTTGGTTTCCTATATTTATACTTGGGGGGGGTTGTTTGAGTTCATCTTATTTGTTTGAGTTCATCTTATTTTTCATAGGATCTTTTTTATGTAGTTGTGGAATTAAATGCTTTTTCATGATTATCTGTAGCTAGCGAAATTAACCTTGAAATTTCTTTTATATTTTCAAGTGTGTATTCTAAGTATTTAATATCTTTAGTTTTTTGATATTCTTCTATATTTTTTTCTAATATTATTTTTGACATATTTATATGTTTTAGAATTTCTAACCAGTACTTAAAATATTTGTAACTATCAATTTTTGATTTGTTCATATTAATACTGAGATGTATACCTGTTGATACATATATCCATGGTTTCTATATTTCTCAGTGTTATTTCTTTTCTGTGTTGATAACTTTCAAGTTTATCTTCATAAAATTCAATTTCATTTTCTATAGTTAATAAAGCTTTATTACGTAATTTATTATATCTAATAATATCTTTGCAGGTTTTAATATTGTATTTAACACAATCTATTTTTCTATTTATGTTACTGAGGTTTTTAAGAAGTTTCCATTTCTGGGTATTATAGAATCTTATATAATGAAAAGTGTTATGTTTCATTTATAAAAAGATTTTATTAACTTGATATGTGATCATTAGTCTGAATATAAATCTAGTTCATATAGATCTAATATATCTATTTCATGTGATACAATTAGTTCTGTAAATGCTTGTTCCATTACATATATTATTTCAAAAGTAACTAAAATATCGTAAATTTTTCTTTTAACATCGTTATTAAGTCTCTTAAAGATATATAACATAAGTATTTTGTAGTCAATATTTTCTTCTAATAAATACGTGTGGTTGTTCATTTAGATTTATTATTTATCCTTATCATGTGTTTACTAAACATATTCCCTCTAACCTCTTTGTTTATCATAGAGTTTATCATATTTTAATAAGTTATACTGAACAATCTTTTCTGGTCACTACCATGTTTTTCATGCTTCAATCATTTACCCTAACAGCGCCTCAACTCTGTGTACTCCCCTAAACGGCTTCCTTGCCTACTGGTTTCCACTTTAGGATGGCATAGTCTGGGCTTAACTACTCTCAGCATTATTAGACAGGCAAACTTTCTCAAGATGTTCTTTATAACAGTACTATAACATGATAAACAATTATGATATTCAAGAGATTATAAGGAATATAAGAGTTTAGTTAAACATGATTATAAATAAACTTACCTGGTTTTGTAACTCGTTTGAATGCTCCATAGCTTTCAGAAGTTTGTATATAATTAGATATTTTATTGAGAGAAGATAAGAGAGAGAATGAGGATGAGGATGTCTGAGGATGTCCTCCTTCCTCAGATTTACATTCTATATAAAGAAAATTAAAACGACTCTTACTGTTTACAAATGACTCCTACTATTCATGAACGACCTTTACTGTTCATGATTATGACATATACTATTTACTTTATGACTCTTACTATTCATGAACGACCTTTACTGTTCATGATTATGACATATACTATTTACTTTATGACTCTTACTATTCATGAACGACCTTTACTGTTCATGAATGCGACTAGTACTATTTACTTTACATTATATGTTTCCAGTAGCTGTCTTCTTCTTTTGTCTTCTTGTTGATACCTTCATTCTAGTTGGACTTCTGGTACATAGTTATCATCTCCGTTGCACTTTGAACATATGTGGTCTGGATATTTGTGTCCTACTAGTTTGCAGTATCTTGTTAATAACTCGTTTGAAATAAATTCTTTTTTCAATGCTCTGGTAGTTGGTTGCATTTCTGGCTTTAATAATGATAAAATCCATTTCTGGACTTCATCCATATCTCCTTGTCGTAGTTCCTTCGAGTTGGCATATATCATCAACTGGTCTCTGGAATAGTAGCTCCAGATAGCATTTCCTTGTAGATAATTGTTAGCTAGTTCTTGAATAATAGTTGCTTATACCAATTATTCTTTTATTGGCATAGAAACTTGGTATCTCCATTTTCTGTATCTCCGGTTGTTTCTCTATCTCTTCTGGTATTATCATATCTCGTGTTAGTCCTATCTTTATCACCTGTATTATGGGTTTTATTTCATCATATAGTATTTCCGCTGGTGCTGTATAGAATTTGATGAAGAATAGGTTGCCTTTTGTAATTCTCTTGAAGGTGACAAATGCTTTGTATAGCTCTGGTATTCCAATTATTTCTTCTCCGTCATGGGTATATACTGTGCTAAGTAGTCCGTAGTTGTAACATGTTTTTACTAGGTTTGCTTTTGTTTTTGGCTGGGCTATAAGCCTATTATATCCCTGTAGTTTTTGGGTTACATAATCTTGTGTTGGATCTGTAGTAGTCGTTGATCTAGGGTTTAGGTTTAGAAATGTCTGGATTTTATATATATTCTCAATATATGTTTGAGTAATATGGTTATATACCTTTTTGTTGTGGTGTAGGCTATTAGCATAGGTTGAAGTTTGTGGGGCTATAACTATTGCTTCTCTTGGCTTTTTTGATGTAAATGGCTTATCAAATACGGTATTTAGGTTTACATTGATATGTGGCTTTTTGCTAACTTGTTTGCTTGTACCTGCAGCTGTATATAAAGCAACTGTGTTATGGGTTTTTTGGAGTTTCCCAACGTCTCCTTCTACCTCTGGAAGTTTAGAGTCTTCCGATCGACTTAGCTCCGCATTTTTATAGTCATGCTGCTGACTTTCTAGCTGTTGTAATCTTTTTCCCATACTCTCCATCTGTAAGGATAGAGTAGTAAGGATTGTAAATATGTCTTTTGATTCTTGGCTTTCATCTGTTTGGGTACCTTTGTCTTGATAGGTAGTCTGCAATAACATTCTTGTCAGTCCGTATTACTTCAATTGTAAATGTAAAATTTTGTATATTTAATACAAGTCTCCTTATTTCCTTTGTAGTTACTGAATCCTGTACTTTCCGAGTTATCCACCATTTTACTTGTGTATTATCTGTTCTTACTATAAATTTGTTATAAACAATATATGGCTCAAATGCTAACAAACATTTATATAATCCAAATAGTTCTTTCCTATTTATTTCCCATTTTAATTGTGGTTCCGTGTATGATCCGGAATAATATCTACAATGGTGTTCAATTTTTTCATTATCATATTTATATTTTAGAACTCCTCCGTAGCTGTGATCACTAGAATCAGTTTCTACAATATATGTAAATTGTTTCTTTTCATCTGGAAAATATAGTTTTGGTAATTTTTTACACATATTTTTTATCTTCTGTATATGTATTTTATCTTTTTCGTCAAAATGATATTCTATGTCCTTTTTTAATTTTTTCTGTAATGGTTTTAAGTTTTCTGCTAATTTAGGAATATATTCTCTTACTTGGTTAACCAATCCTAAAAATGATTGTAACTTCTTTTTTGTATCAAGTGTTTCATTCAAGTTAATTATTTTTTGTACTACATGGGTTTGCATTTTTATTCCGTTTTTATCTATTTGTATACCTAAAAATTCTATTTGATTTTTCATTACTTCTGCTTTCTTTTTACTTAAACTTATTCCTGATATTTCTACAATGTGTATGAATTTTTCTAGTAGTTTTATATGTTCGTTCTCTGTTCTAGAATATAGCAATATATCATCTATATATATTATACAATTTTCTAATTGGTTGAAGTAATTATCCATAAAATGTTGATACCTACCTGGTGCATTTTTATATCCAAAAGGTAATACGTTCCATTCGTAAAATCCTTGTGGTACTGTGAATGCTGTTAACTTTTTAGATTCATCTTCTAGTTTTAAATGGTAAAATCCTGATTTACAGTCAAATTTACTAAAATAGTTATATCCTTGTATTTGTCTAATTTTCAGTATTTTATTTGGTATCGGATAATTATATGTTTTTGTTTTTGCATTTAAGTTTCTATAATCTATAACCATACGGCTTTTTCCTCTTTTTTGTTCACTATGCTTATTTACTATAAATGCTGGGCTAGTATGTTTACTATTACTTTCTTGTATGTAGTTATTATCTAATAATTCTTTTATATGCATTTTAAATTCTGTTAAATCATTAAAATTGTATTTTAAAGGTTTTTGTGTTATTATGCTATTTTCATCTATTAGTTCAATCTTTATTTTTGTTTGATGTTTTTCCCATCCTTGGAGTGGATTATCATTATATAGTAATTCTAGTTTATCTTGTAGTGGTTTTATCTTATTTATTGAGAAAATGATTATCTCTATATTATGGTTACTTTGTATTACATTTTCTAATTTTTGGGTAATCTTTTCACTTCCTTTAATCCAGGGTGTTGTTTTTCTTACTTTATTATTTACTCTTTTTGCTCCTAATTTTTGTTTACACGGGGTAGTAAACCACCAATGTGTTTTTGTTATAATATGTGGGTATAATTTATCTAAAAATGGCATTCCTAATAATATATCTTTATTTGTGAATTCGTAACTATATATTTCTTCTATGGTTAATATTTTATCCCATATTTGTATTTTTATATTTCTTGCTTTATATGTTATCATACTTCCTTCATTATTAAATCCTGTTACTACTATGGGGGTTTTTAGCTTTTCCCATTTACTTTCTGGTAAACAATTATGTCTACACATATTAGCTTCTGCTCCTGTATCCACCATAGGTGTATAATATCTATTATAATATCCTTCTACTATTATTTTGGAAAGTATGTATATCTTTGGCATTATATCAAAGTTCTTTTTATTATTATTTTCTTATTTTCATAACTTATTGTTAATTGCCTATCTTCTAATTTATATGGTTTGACTTTTTCTAACCATTTTATCCCTAGTGTAATATTTTTATCTCCTTGATATATTTTAAAATTTATTAATATTGGTATTCCTCCAATAATTAATTCTTTTTCAGTTGTTTCTTCGTTTTTTCTTAACGCTTTTGGTAGTTCTGAATTTTGTTGTTCTATTGTTACTATCTCTTGTTCTGGTATTAGTTCTCTTATAACATAATTCTCTTCCTGCCCTGTATTTATTAGTATTAAATATTTTCTTTGGTCCATTATTCCTGTTATATAATAATGATGTGGGTTTATTTCTTCTATTTTTTGTTCTATTAATTTTTGTGGAGTGGTATAATTTATTCTTTTTGATGTACTTCTTGATGTACTTCTTGATGATGTTTCTGGCATTTCATTATTTATTCGTTTTGATGTGCTTAATCTTTCTTTTACTATTTCTAAATCTTCATCCATGTCTATTTCTGTATAACTGTAATCATTGTTGTCTATAACTGATACTATTCTTTCGAATGGATTTTCTATTTTTATTTTATTTATTTTATTTTTAGCTGTTATCTTATGTTTTGTTGTTAAGACATATAGATTTTTACATCTTGCTGTGAATATTTTACTTCCTGGTGCTAATTCTATTCCAGACATTTTCCAGTATAATACTAATGATTTATCTATATTTTTATCATCTACTGCTACTGAATAGTTAGCACTTACTATAAATTTAAATTTTTGGTATATTAAGTTACCTCTTACAGCACTTATTATACTCTTTTCTATAGGTTGTACAATCCTATCATCTGCCAAGTATATTTCTATAGGGGTATCTATTCCTTCCCTAAAACATGCTTTTATTAGGATCTCCGTTCCTCCTAAGTGTACATATTTTATTGGATTTTTTGCTTTTATATCTTGTATTTCTTTATTTAGTAGTCTTTTATTTAAAATTGGTATTTGTGCTTTACCTTTGATGTATTTACAATCTATTATATGTTCTCTTTGGCTTACTACATAGTATTCTTCTTTTTGTCTTTTAAACCAATTCTTTATTGTTGGTACTTCTAATATTTTGTCTATACTTAGATCCAATTCTTTTCCTTTTATTTGTTCAAATATATTAGCGTCAAATATTATTTTTTGTTCTGAAGATTGTTCATCTTGGTGTTCTTCTTGTTGTATAATTTGTATATCTTTTTCAGTCATAATTTTCTTCATCTGACTCTTCTATATCCTTGTTTATTTCATTTTCAGAGAACTCGTTTTCTGATATCTCATATATGCTGTCTTCACTGCTTAATTCATAATCTACATATTCTACTTGTGTATATTTATCATTATCTATCAATATTTCGGTAATTTGTTTCTTCTTTGGGTTTTTTGGTAATTTACAATCTTTGGCTAAGTGTCCTAGCTTTCCACAATTATAGCAAGTACATTCTGTTAGTTTTTTCTTTTTCCTATATGGTTTTTTATGTTTATAATTTTTTACATAATATCTTCTTCTTGGTTTCCTATATTTATACTTTGAATATTTTGATTTAAATTTCTTTTTCTTTCCTTCTTTTTTGTAATATTTATCTGTGCAGCCAAATTGGGGTGCTATTCTACTTTTGCAACATGCCAAATTTTTTACTAATATTTTTTCCATTTTCATGTTTTCTTTATATTTTTCACATAATTCTATAAACCAGTTTTGTAGAAATTTTATCCTTACTCCTAATGTATCTGCTAGTCCTGCTTCGTTCCAACTTTTTATTATTTTTGAGCTAAAGGGTTCTGGTAATTTTGTAAAATATAATTTTCTTATCTCTTTACTTTCATCTGGACTATATGTTCCTTTATAATAATAGTCTCTAAATGCACAAGTATATTCATCTATATAACACATATTACATATTGCTAATTTTGTCATTAAATTTCTATTTGTAATTTTTTCTTTATTTTGTTCTTCTACTTCTGTTGTCATACTACTAAATTCATTTCTTATTGCTATTTCATATTTATTTAATATATCTGTAACTGTTGTTGTAGTTGTACCGTCAAGTTTTTTATTACTCCTTAATGTGTCTAAGCTTTCACTTGATAAATTTTGTAACCATAATTTTACAGTTCCTATTAATGTTCTTTCTATATATCCTGGTGTTTCCGTTATTGTTATTTTATTATCTATTAGTTGTTTTGAGATATATCCTATCCATAATTGTATTGTTTTATTTATATCTGCTACACAATCTAGATCTAAAAAATTATATTGTTCAGTTATCTGTCTTGGTGCCCATTTCTTATTTAACCTTTTATCCCATAATGTTTTGTTTCTGTCATATGCATCATAACTTACTCTGTAATAGGTTGGGTTTAATTGTTTTGGATTTTTTATTCCTGATATGCTTGGTTTATCTTCGTTCATATCTCCTGTATTTATTTCTGGGTTTATTTTTATCTTTTCTGTTTTTTCTATAAGTTCTGTGTATGTTTCACTTGTTTCTGAATAGTTTTCTCCTAGTTCTGTGTCTTTATCACTTTGGTCATTTATTTCGTTTATACTTATTTTTGATGGACTCTCCTGTACTTCTTCTAACTGTAATTTGAATCTTTCTATCTCATTTGTTAGTTTTAGTTCTTCTTCTTCTTCTTTACGTTTTTCCTTTTCTTTTAGTTTATTTGCATACATCTGTTTTAGCATCTCTAATTCTTTTTCTAATTCTGTTATTTTAGTGTTTTTTACTTCCTCTATCTGTTGTATTTTTTCTTTAGCTTGCTGTTGTATTTCTTTAATCTCTCGTTTTCTATCTATTTCTTCGTTTTCTTTTGTTATTCTAACCATGGCGGTTAAACTATCCTCTAGTTTTACAGTTTCTTTTTCTAACATTAAGTTTAGGTTATTTCCTATTTTTTTATATCTTCTTCCTAAGTTAGAAAATATTATTGTTATTTTTAATCCTTCTGGATTCTCATATGTTTTCTCTTCTAATGCGAATTCTTCTTTATTCATCTTTTATCCTTTAGATAACAAACATATTTATATTCTGTTTTAGATATTATATCGATTAATTTGGACAGCCTAGCTTTGTTTATTTTTGTGATACTTAAGTATTCATATTCTATATATAGTTTCTTTAGTTTCTTCCTATACCAGTAGGCAAGGAAGCCGTTTAGGGGAGTACACAGAGTTGAGGCGCTGTTAGGGTAAATGATTGAAGCATGAAAAACATGGTAGTGACCAGAAAAGATTGTTCAGTATAACTTATTAAAATATGATAAACTCTATGATAAACAAAGAGGTTAGAGGGAATATGTTTAGTAAACACATGATAAGGATAAATAGAAATCTGAATGAACAACCACACGTATTTATTAGAAGAAAATATTGACTACAAAATACTTATGTTATATATCTTTAAGAGACTTAATAACGATGTTAAAAGAAAAATTTACGATATTTTAGTTACTTTTGAAATAATATATGTAATGGAACAAGCATTTACAGAACTAATTGTATCACATGAAATAGATATATTAGATCTATATGAACTAGATTTATATTCAGACTAATGATCACATATCAAGTTAATAAAATCTTTTTATAAATGAAACATAACACTTTTCATTATATAAGATTCTATAATACCCAGAAATGGAAACTTCTTAAAACCCTCAGTAACATAAATAGAAAAATAGATTGTGTTAAATACAATATTAAAACCTGCAAAGATATTATTAGATATAATAAATTACGTAATAAAGCTTTATTAACTATAGAAAATGAAATTGAATTTTATGAAGATAAACTTGAAAGTTATCAACACAGAAAAGAAATAACACTGAGAAATATAGAAACCATGGATATATGTATCAACAGGTATACATCTCAGTATTAATATGAACAAATCAAAAATTGATAGTTACAAATATTTTAAGTACTGGTTAGAAATTCTAAAACATATAAATATGTCAAAAATAATATTAGAAAAAAATATAGAAGAATATCAAAAAACTAAAGATATTAAATACTTAGAATACACACTTGAAAATATAAAAGAAATTTCAAGGTTAATTTCGCTAGCTACAGATAATCATGAAAAAGCATTTAATTCCACAACTACATAAAAAAGATCCTATGAAAAATAAGATGAACTCAAACAAATAAGATGAACTCAAACAACCCCCCCCAAATTGGTATCAGAGCTATGAAAAATAAACATTTATATTAAGAAGCAAATCATGAAAAATAACACTGACATTAATAGTACAAACCCGCAAAACAGTGAAACAATCAAAATAACTAAGAAATCGCAGAAAATTAGGAAGAAACTAAAGAAACTATATATAGAATATGAATACTTAAGTATCACAAAAATAAACAAAGCTAGGCTGTCCAAATTAATCGATATAATATCTAAAACAGAATATAAATATATTTGTTATCTAAAGGATAAAAGATGAATAAAGAAGAATTCGCATTAGAAGAGAAAACATATGAGAATCCAGAAGGATTAAAAATAACAATAATATTTTCTAACTTAGGAAGAAGATATAAAAAAATAGGAAATAACCTAAACTTAATGTTAGAAAAAGAAACTGTAAAACTAGAGGATAGTTTAACCGCCATGGTTAGAATAACAAAAGAAAACGAAGAAATAGATAGAAAACGAGAGATTAAAGAAATACAACAGCAAGCTAAAGAAAAAATACAACAGATAGAGGAAGTAAAAAACACTAAAATAACAGAATTAGAAAAAGAATTAGAGATGCTAAAACAGATGTATGCAAATAAACTAAAAGAAAAGGAAAAACGTAAAGAAGAAGAAGAAGAACTAAAACTAACAAATGAGATAGAAAGATTCAAATTACAGTTAGAAGAAGTACAGGAGAGTCCATCAAAAATAAGTATAAACGAAATAAATGACCAAAGTGATAAAGACACAGAACTAGGAGAAAACTATTCAGAAACAAGTGAAACATACACAGAACTTATAGAAAAAACAGAAAAGATAAAAATAAACCCAGAAATAAATACAGGAGATATGAACGAAGATAAACCAAGCATATCAGGAATAAAAAATCCAAAACAATTAAACCCAACCTATTACAGAGTAAGTTATGATGCATATGACAGAAACAAAACATTATGGGATAAAAGGTTAAATAAGAAATGGGCACCAAGACAGATAACTGAACAATATAATTTTTTAGATCTAGATTGTGTAGCAGATATAAATAAAACAATACAATTATGGATAGGATATATCTCAAAACAACTAATAGATAATAAAATAACAATAACGGAAACACCAGGATATATAGAAAGAACATTAATAGGAACTGTAAAATTATGGTTACAAAATTTATCAAGTGAAAGCTTAGACACATTAAGGAGTAATAAAAAACTTGACGGTACAACTACAACAACAGTTACAGATATATTAAATAAATATGAAATAGCAATAAGAAATGAATTTAGTAGTATGACAACAGAAGTAGAAGAACAAAATAAAGAAAAAATTACAAATAGAAATTTAATGACAAAATTAGCAATATGTAATATGTGTTATATAGATGAATATACTTGTGCATTTAGAGACTATTATTATAAAGGAACATATAGTCCAGATGAAAGTAAAGAGATAAGAAAATTATATTTTACAAAATTACCAGAACCCTTTAGCTCAAAAATAATAAAAAGTTGGAACGAAGCAGGACTAGCAGATACATTAGGAGTAAGGATAAAATTTCTACAAAACTGGTTTATAGAATTATGTGAAAAATATAAAGAAAACATGAAAATGGAAAAAATATTAGTAAAAAATTTGGCATGTTGCAAAAGTAGAATAGCACCCCAATTTGGCTGCACAGATAAATATTACAAAAAAGAAGGAAAGAAAAAGAAATTTAAATCAAAATATTCAAAGTATAAATATAGGAAACCAAGAAGAAGATATTATGTAAAAAATTATAAACATAAAAAACCATATAGGAAAAAGAAAAAACTAACAGAATGTACTTGCTATAATTGTGGAAAGCTAGGACACTTAGCCAAAGATTGTAAATTACCAAAAAACCCAAAGAAGAAACAAATTACCGAAATATTGATAGATAATGATAAATATACACAAGTAGAATATGTAGATTATGAATTAAGCAGTGAAGACAGCATATATGAGATATCAGAAAACGAGTTCTCTGAAAATGAAATAAACAAGGATATAGAAGAGTCAGATGAAGAAAATTATGACTGAAAAAGATATACAAATTATACAACAAGAAGAACACCAAGATGAACAATCTTCAGAACAAAAAATAATATTTGACGCTAATATATTTGAACAAATAAAAGGAAAAGAATTGGATCTAAGTATAGACAAAATATTAGAAGTACCAACAATAAAGAATTGGTTTAAAAGACAAAAAGAAGAATACTATGTAGTAAGCCAAAGAGAACATATAATAGATTGTAAATACATCAAAGGTAAAGCACAAATACCAATTTTAAATAAAAGACTACTAAATAAAGAAATACAAGATATAAAAGCAAAAAATCCAATAAAATATGTACACTTAGGAGGAACGGAGATCCTAATAAAAGCATGTTTTAGGGAAGGAATAGATACCCCTATAGAAATATACTTGGCAGATGATAGGATTGTACAACCTATAGAAAAGAGTATAATAAGTGCTGTAAGAGGTAACTTAATATACCAAAAATTTAAATTTATAGTAAGTGCTAACTATTCAGTAGCAGTAGATGATAAAAATATAGATAAATCATTAGTATTATACTGGAAAATGTCTGGAATAGAATTAGCACCAGGAAGTAAAATATTCACAGCAAGATGTAAAAATCTATATGTCTTAACAACAAAACATAAGATAACAGCTAAAAATAAAATAAATAAAATAAAAATAGAAAATCCATTCGAAAGAATAGTATCAGTTATAGACAACAATGATTACAGTTATACAGAAATAGACATGGATGAAGATTTAGAAATAGTAAAAGAAAGATTAAGCACATCAAAACGAATAAATAATGAAATGCCAGAAACATCATCAAGAAGTACATCAAGAAGTACATCAAAAAGAATAAATTATACCACTCCACAAAAATTAATAGAACAAAAAATAGAAGAAATAAACCCACATCATTATTATATAACAGGAATAATGGACCAAAGAAAATATTTAATACTAATAAATACAGGGCAGGAAGAGAATTATGTTATAAGAGAACTAATACCAGAACAAGAGATAGTAACAATAGAACAACAAAATTCAGAACTACCAAAAGCGTTAAGAAAAAACGAAGAAACAACTGAAAAAGAATTAATTATTGGAGGAATACCAATATTAATAAATTTTAAAATATATCAAGGAGATAAAAATATTACACTAGGGATAAAATGGTTAGAAAAAGTCAAACCATATAAATTAGAAGATAGGCAATTAACAATAAGTTATGAAAATAAGAAAATAATAATAAAAAGAACTTTGATATAATGCCAAAGATATACATACTTTCCAAAATAATAGTAGAAGGATATTATAATAGATATTATACACCTATGGTGGATACAGGAGCAGAAGCTAATATGTGTAGACATAATTGTTTACCAGAAAGTAAATGGGAAAAGCTAAAAACCCCCATAGTAGTAACAGGATTTAATAATGAAGGAAGTATGATAACATATAAAGCAAGAAATATAAAAATACAAATATGGGATAAAATATTAACCATAGAAGAAATATATAGTTACGAATTCACAAATAAAGATATATTATTAGGAATGCCATTTTTAGATAAATTATACCCACATATTATAACAAAAACACATTGGTGGTTTACTACCCCGTGTAAACAAAAATTAGGAGCAAAAAGAGTAAATAATAAAGTAAGAAAAACAACACCCTGGATTAAAGGAAGTGAAAAGATTACCCAAAAATTAGAAAATGTAATACAAAGTAACCATAATATAGAGATAATCATTTTCTCAATAAATAAGATAAAACCACTACAAGATAAACTAGAATTACTATATAATGATAATCCACTCCAAGGATGGGAAAAACATCAAACAAAAATAAAGATTGAACTAATAGATGAAAATAGCATAATAACACAAAAACCTTTAAAATACAATTTTAATGATTTAACAGAATTTAAAATGCATATAAAAGAATTATTAGATAATAACTACATACAAGAAAGTAATAGTAAACATACTAGCCCAGCATTTATAGTAAATAAGCATAGTGAACAAAAAAGAGGAAAAAGCCGTATGGTTATAGATTATAGAAACTTAAATGCAAAAACAAAAACATATAATTATCCGATACCAAATAAAATACTAAAAATTAGACAAATACAAGGATATAACTATTTTAGTAAATTTGACTGTAAATCAGGATTTTACCATTTAAAACTAGAAGATGAATCTAAAAAGTTAACAGCATTCACAGTACCACAAGGATTTTACGAATGGAACGTATTACCTTTTGGATATAAAAATGCACCAGGTAGGTATCAACATTTTATGGATAATTACTTCAACCAATTAGAAAATTGTATAATATATATAGATGATATATTGCTATATTCTAGAACAGAGAACGAACATATAAAACTACTAGAAAAATTCATACACATTGTAGAAATATCAGGAATAAGTTTAAGTAAAAAGAAAGCAGAAGTAATGAAAAATCAAATAGAATTTTTAGGTATACAAATAGATAAAAACGGAATAAAAATGCAAACCCATGTAGTACAAAAAATAATTAACTTGAATGAAACACTTGATACAAAAAAGAAGTTACAATCATTTTTAGGATTGGTTAACCAAGTAAGAGAATATATTCCTAAATTAGCAGAAAACTTAAAACCATTACAGAAAAAATTAAAAAAGGACATAGAATATCATTTTGACGAAAAAGATAAAATACATATACAGAAGATAAAAAATATGTGTAAAAAATTACCAAAACTATATTTTCCAGATGAAAAGAAACAATTTACATATATTGTAGAAACTGATTCTAGTGATCACAGCTACGGAGGAGTTCTAAAATATAAATATGATAATGAAAAAATTGAACACCATTGTAGATATTATTCCGGATCATACACGGAACCACAATTAAAATGGGAAATAAATAGGAAAGAACTATTTGGATTATATAAATGTTTGTTAGCATTTGAGCCATATATTGTTTATAACAAATTTATAGTAAGAACAGATAATACACAAGTAAAATGGTGGATAACTCGGAAAGTACAGGATTCAGTAACTACAAAGGAAATAAGGAGACTTGTATTAAATATACAAAATTTTACATTTACAATTGAAGTAATACGGACTGACAAGAATGTTATTGCAGACTACCTATCAAGACAAAGGTACCCAAACAGATGAAAGCCAAGAATCAAAAGACATATTTACAATCCTTACTACTCTATCCTTACAGATGGAGAGTATGGGAAAAAGATTACAACAGCTAGAAAGTCAGCAGCATGACTATAAAAATGCGGAGCTAAGTCGATCGGAAGACTCTAAACTTCCAGAGGTAGAAGGAGACGTTGGGAAACTCCAAAAAACCCATAACACAGTTGCTTTATATACAGCTGCAGGTACAAGCAAACAAGTTAGCAAAAAACCACATATCAATGTAAACCTAAATACCGTATTTGATAAGCCATTTACATCAAAAAAGCCAAGAGAAGCAATAGTTATAGCCCCACAAACTTCAACCTATGCTAATAGCCTACACCACAACAAAAAGGTATATAACCATATTACTCAAACATATATTGAGAATATATATAAAATCCAGACATTTCTGAACCTAAACCCTAGATCAACAACTACTACAGATCCAACACAAGATTATGTAACCCAAAAACTACAGGGATATAATAGGCTTATAGCCCAGCCAAAAACAAAAGCAAACCTAGTAAAAACATGTTACAACTACGGACTACTCAGCACAGTATATACCCATGACGGAGAAGAAATAATTGGAATACCAGAGCTATACAAAGCATTTGTCACCTTCAAGAGAATTACAAAAGGCAACCTATTCTTCATCAAATTCTATACAGCACCAGCGGAAATACTATATGATGAAATAAAACCCATAATACAGGTGATAAAAATAGGACTAACACGAGATATGATAATACCGGAAGAGATAGAGAAACAACCGGAGATACAGAAAATGGAGATACCAAGTTTCTATGCTAATAAAAGAATAATTGGTATAGCAACTATTATTCAAGAACTAGCTAACAATTATCTACAAGGAAATGCTATCTGGAGCTACTATTCCAGAGACCAATTGATGATATATGCCAACTCGAAGGAACTACGACAAGGAGATATGGATGAAGTCCAGAAATGGATTTTATCATTATTAAAGCCAGAAATGCAACCAACTACCAGAGCATTGAAAAAAGAATTTATTTCAAACGAGTTATTAACAAGATACTGCAAACTAGTAGGACACAAATATCCAGACCACATATGTTCAAAGTGCAACGGAGATGATAACTATGTACCAGAAGTCCAACTAGAATGAAGGTATCAACAAGAAGACAAAAGAAGAAGACAGCTACTGGAAACATATAATGTAAAGTAAATAGTACTAGTCGCATTCATGAACAGTAAAGGTCGTTCATGAATAGTAAGAGTCATAAAGTAAATAGTATATGTCATAATCATGAACAGTAAAGGTCGTTCATGAATAGTAGGAGTCATTTGTAAACAGTAAGAGTCGTTTTAATTTTCTTTATATAGAATGTAAATCTGAGGAAGGAGGACATCCTCAGACATCCTCATCCTCATTCTCTCTCTTATCTTCTCTCAATAAAATATCTAATTATATACAAACTTCTGAAAGCTATGGAGCATTCAAACGAGTTACAAAACCAGGTAAGTTTATTTATAATCATGTTTAACTAAACTCTTATATTCCTTATAATCTCTTGAATATCATAATTGTTTATCATGTTATAGTACTGTTATAAAGAACATCTTGAGAAAGTTTGCCTGTCTAATAATGCTGAGAGTAGTTAAGCCCAGACTATGCCATCCTAAAGTGGAAACCAGTAGGCAAGGAAGCCGTTTAGGGGAGTACACAGAGTTGAGGCGCTGTTAGGGTAAATGATTGAAGCATGAAAAACATGGTAGTGACCAGAAAAGATTGTTCAGTATAACTTATTAAAATATGATAAACTCTATGATAAACAAAGAGGTTAGAGGGAATATGTTTAGTAAACACATGATAAATAATAATTATAAATGAACAACCACACATATTTATTAGAAGAAAATATTGACTATAAAATACTTATGTTATATATCTTTAAGAGACTTAATAACGATGTTAAAAGAAAAATTTACGATATTTTAGTTACTTTTGAAATAATATATGTAATGGAACAAGCATTTACAGAACTAATTGTATCACATGAAATAGATATATTAGATCTATATGAACTAGATTTATATTCAGACTAATGATCACATATCAAGTTAATAAAATCTTTTTATAAATGAAACATAACACTTTTCATTATATAAGATTCTATAATACCCAGAAATGGAAACTTCTTAAAAACCTCAGTAACATAAATAGAAAAATAGATTGTGTTAAATACAATATTAAAACCTGCAAAGATATTATTAGATATAATAAATTACGTAATAAAGCTTTATTAACTATAGAAAATGAAATTGAATTTTATGAAGATAAACTTGAAAGTTATCAACACAGAAAAGAAATAACACTGAGAAATATAGAAACCATGGATATATGTATCAACAGGTATACATCTCAGTATTAATATGAACAAATCAAAAATTGATAGTTACAAATATTTTAAGTACTGGTTAGAAATTCTAAAACATATAAATATGTCAAAAATAATATTAGAAAAAAATATAGAAGAATATCAAAAAACTAAAGATATTAAATACTTAGAATACACACTTGAAAATATAAAAGAAATTTCAAGGTTAATTTCGCTAGCTACAGATAATCATGAAAAAGCATTTAATTCCACAACTACATAAAAAAGATCCTATGAAAAATAAGATGAACTCAAACAACCCCCCAACAGGTATACATCTCAGTATTAATATGAACAAATCAAAAATTGATAGTTACAAATATTTTAAGTACTGGTTAGAAATTCTAAAACATATAAATATGTCAAAAATAATATTAGAAAAAAATATAGAAGAATATCAAAAAACTAAAGATATTAAATACTTAGAATACACACTTGAAAATATAAAAGAAATTTCAAGGTTAATTTCGCTAGCTACAGATAATCATGAAAAAGCATTTAATTCCACAACTACATAAAAAAGATCCTATGAAAAATAAGATGAACTCAAACAACCCCCCCCAAATTGGTATCAATTTGGGGGGGGGGGGTTGTTTGAGTTCATCTTATTTGTTTGAGTTCATCTTATTTTTCATAGGATCTTTTTTATGTAGTTGTGGAATTAAATGCTTTTTCATGATTATCTGTAGCTAGCGAAATTAACCTTGAAATTTCTTTTATATTTTCAAGTGTGTATTCTAAGTATTTAATATCTTTAGTTTTTTGATATTCTTCTATATTTTTTTCTAATATTATTTTTGACATATTTATATGTTTTAGAATTTCTAACCAGTACTTAAAATATTTGTAACTATCAATTTTTGATTTGTTCATATTAATACTGAGATGTATACCTGTTGATACATATATCCATGGTTTCTATATTTCTCAGTGTTATTTCTTTTCTGTGTTGATAACTTTCAAGTTTATCTTCATAAAATTCAATTTCATTTTCTATAGTTAATAAAGCTTTATTACGTAATTTATTATATCTAATAATATCTTTGCAGGTTTTAATATTGTATTTAACACAATCTATTTTTCTATTTATGTTACTGAGGGTTTTAAGAAGTTTCCATTTCTGGGTATTATAGAATCTTATATAATGAAAAGTGTTATGTTTCATTTATAAAAAGATTTTATTAACTTGATATGTGATCATTAGTCTGAATATAAATCTAGTTCATATAGATCTAATATATCTATTTCATGTGATACAATTAGTTCTGTAAATGCTTGTTCCATTACATATATTATTTCAAAAGTAACTAAAATATCGTAAATTTTTCTTTTAACATCGTTATTAAGTCTCTTAAAGATATATAACATAAGTATTTTGTAGTCAATATTTTCTTCTAATAAATACGTGTGGTTGTTCATTTAGATTTATTATTTATCCTTATCATGTGTTTACTAAACATATTCCCTCTAACCTCTTTGTTTATCATAGAGTTTATCATATTTTAATAAGTTATACTGAACAATCTTTTCTGGTCACTACCATGTTTTTCATGCTTCAATCATTTACCCTAACAGCGCCTCAACTCTGTGTACTCCCCTAAACGGCTTCCTTGCCTACTGGTTTCCACTTTAGGATGGCATAGTCTGGGCTTAACTACTCTCAGCATTATTAGACAGGCAAACTTTCTCAAGATGTTCTTTATAACAGTACTATAACATGATAAACAATTATGATATTCAAGAGATTATAAGGAATATAAGAGTTTAGTTAAACATGATTATAAATAAACTTACCTGGTTTTGTAACTCGTTTGAATGCTCCATAGCTTTCTGAAGTTTGTATATAATTAGATATTTTATTGAGAGAAGATAAGAGAGAAGGGTGAGGATGTCTGAGGATGTCCTCCTTCCTCGGATTTACATTCTATATAAAGAAAATTAAAACGACTCTTACTGTTTACAAATGACTCCTACTATTCATGAACGACCTTTACTGTTCATGATTATGACATATACTATTTACTTTATGACTCTTACTATTCATGAACGACCTTTACTGTTCATGATTATGACATATACTATTTACTTTATGACTCTTACTATTCATGAACGACCTTTACTGTTCATGAATGCGACTAGTACTATTTACTTTACATTATATGTTTCCAGTAGCTGTCTTCTTCTTTTGTCTTCTTGTTGATACCTTCATTCTAGTTGGACTTCTGGTACATAGTTATCATCTCCGTTGCACTTTGAACATATGTGGTCTGGATATTTGTGTCCTACTAGTTTGCAGTATCTTGTTAATAACTCGTTTGAAATAAATTCTTTTTTCAATGCTCTGGTAGTTGGTTGCATTTCTGGTTTTAATAATGATAAAATCCATTTCTGGACTTCATCCATATCTCCTTGTCGTAGTTCCTTCGAGTTGGCATATATCATCAATTGGTCTCTGGAATAGTAGCTCCAGATAGCATTTCCTTGTAGATAATTGTTAGCTAGTTCTTGAATAATAGTTGCTATACCAATTATTCTTTTATTAGCATAGAAACTTGGTATCTCCATTTTCTGTATCTCCGGTTGTTTCTCTATCTCTTCCGGTATTATCATATCTCGTGTTAGTCCTATTTTTATCACCTGTATTATGGGTTTTATTTCATCATATAGTATTTCCGCTGGTGCTGTATAGAATTTGATGAAGAATAGGTTGCCTTTTGTAATTCTCTTGAAGGTGACAAATGCTTTGTATAGCTCTGGTATTCCAATTATTTCTTCTCCGTCATGGGTATATACTGTGCTGAGTAGTCCGTAGTTGTAACATGTTTTTACTAGGTTTGCTTTTGTTTTTGGCTGGGCTATAAGCCTATTATATCCCTGTAGTTTTTGGGTTACATAATCTTGTGTTGGATCTGTAGTAGTTGTTGATCTAGGGTTTAGGTTCAGAAATGTCTGGATTTTATATATATTCTCAATATATGTTTGAGTAATATGGTTATATACCTTTTTGTTGTGGTGTAGGCTATTAGCATAGGTTGAAGTTTGTGGGGCTATAACTATTGCTTCTCTTGGCTTTTTTGATGTAAATGGCTTATCAAATACGGTATTTAGGTTTACATTGATATGTGGCTTTTTGCTAACTTGTTTGCTTGTACCTGCAGCTGTATATAAAGCAACTGTGTTATGGGTTTTTTGGAGTTTCCCAACGTCTCCTTCTACCTCTGGAAGTTTAGAGTCTTCCGATCGACTTAGCTCCGCATTTTTATAGTCATGCTGCTGACTTTCTAGCTGTTGTAATCTTTTTCCCATACTCTCCATCTGTAAGGATAGAGTAGTAAGGATTGTAAATATGTCTTTTGATTCTTGGCTTTCATCTGTTTGGGTACCTTTGTCTTGATAGGTAGTCTGCAATAACATTCTTGTCAGTTCGTATTACTTCAATTGTAAATGTAAAATTTTGTATATTTAATACAAGTCTCCTTATTTCCTTTGTAGTTACTGAATCCTGTACTTTCCGAGTTATCCACCATTTTACTTGTGTATTATCTGTTCTTACTATAAATTTGTTATAAACAATATATGGCTCAAATGCTAACAAACATTTATATAATCCAAATAGTTCTTTCCTATTTATTTCCCATTTTAATTGTGGTTCCGTGTATGATCCGGAATAATATCTACAATGGTGTTCAATTTTTTCATTATCATATTTATATTTTAGAACTCCTCCGTAGCTGTGATCACTAGAATCAGTTTCTACAATATATGTAAATTGTTTCTTTTCATCTGGAAAATATAGTTTTGGTAATTTTTTACACATATTTTTTATCTTCTGTATATGTATTTTATCTTTTTCGTCAAAATGATATTCTATGTCCTTTTTTAATTTTTTCTGTAATGGTTTTAAGTTTTCTGCTAATTTAGGAATATATTCTCTTACTTGGTTAACCAATCCTAAAAATGATTGTAACTTCTTTTTTGTATCAAGTGTTTCATTCAAGTTAATTATTTTTTGTACTACATGGGTTTGCATTTTTATTCCGTTTTTATCTATTTGTATACCTAAAAATTCTATTTGATTTTTCATTACTTCTGCTTTCTTTTTACTTAAACTTATTCCTGATATTTCTACAATGTGTATGAATTTTTCTAGTAGTTTTATATGTTCGTTCTCTGTTCTAGAATATAGCAATATATCATCTATATATATTATACAATTTTCTAATTGGTTGAAGTAATTATCCATAAAATGTTGATACCTACCTGGTGCATTTTTATATCCAAAAGGTAATACGTTCCATTCGTAAAATCCTTGTGGTACTGTGAATGCTGTTAACTTTTTAGATTCATCTTCTAGTTTTAAATGGTAAAATCCTGATTTACAGTCAAATTTACTAAAATAGTTATATCCTTGTATTTGTCTAATTTTTAGTATTTTATTTGGTATCGGATAATTATATGTTTTTGTTTTTGCATTTAAGTTTCTATAATCTATAACCATACGGCTTTTTCCTCTTTTTTGTTCACTATGCTTATTTACTATAAATGCTGGGCTAGTATGTTTACTATTACTTTCTTGTATGTAGTTATTATCTAATAATTCTTTTATATGCATTTTAAATTCTGTTAAATCATTAAAATTGTATTTTAAAGGTTTTTGTGTTATTATGCTATTTTCATCTATTAGTTCAATCTTTATTTTTGTTTGATGTTTTTCCCATCCTTGGAGTGGATTATCATTATATAGTAATTCTAGTTTATCTTGTAGTGGTTTTATCTTATTTATTGAGAAAATGATTATCTCTATATTATGGTTACTTTGTATTATATTTTCTAATTTTTGGGTAATCTTTTCACTTCCTTTAATCCAGGGTGTTGTTTTTCTTACTTTATTATTTACTCTTTTTGCTCCTAATTTTTGTTTACACGGGGTAGTAAACCACCAATGTGTTTTTGTTATAATATGTGGGTATAATTTATCTAAAAATGGCATTCCTAATAATATATCTTTATTTGTGAATTCGTAACTATATATTTCTTCTATGGTTAATATTTTATCCCATATTTGTATTTTTATATTTCTTGCTTTATATGTTATCATACTTCCTTCATTATTAATATTGGTATTCCTCCAATAATTAATTCTTTTTCAGTTGTTTCTTCGTTTTTTCTTAACGCTTTTGGTAGTTCTGAATTTTGTTGTTCTATTGTTACTATCTCTTGTTCTGGTATTAGTTCTCTTATAACATAATTCTCTTCCTGCCCTGTATTTATTAGTATTAAATATTTTCTTTGGTCCATTATTCCTGTTATATAATAATGATGTGGGTTTATTTCTTCTATTTTTTGTTCTATTAATTTTTGTGGAGTGGTATAATTTATTCTTTTTGATGTACTTCTTGATGTACTTCTTGATGATGTTTCTGGCATTTCATTATTTATTCGTTTTGATGTGCTTAATCTTTCTTTTACTATTTCTAAATCTTCATCCATGTCTATTTCTGTATAACTGTAATCATTGTTGTCTATAACTGATACTATTCTTTCGAATGGATTTTCTATTTTTATTTTATTTATTTTATTTTTAGCTGTTATCTTATGTTTTGTTGTTAAGACATATAGATTTTTACATCTTGCTGTGAATATTTTACTTCCTGGTGCTAATTCTATTCCAGACATTTTCCAGTATAATACTAATGATTTATCTATATTTTTATCATCTACTGCTACTGAATAGTTAGCACTTACTATAAATTTAAATTTTTGGTATATTAAGTTACCTCTTACAGCACTTATTATACTCTTTTCTATAGGTTGTACAATCCTATCATCTGCCAAGTATATTTCTATAGGGGTATCTATTCCTTCCCTAAAACATGCTTTTATTAGGATCTCCGTTCCTCCTAAGTGTACATATTTTATTGGATTTTTTGCTTTTATATCTTGTATTTCTTTATTTAGTAGTCTTTTATTTAAAATTGGTATTTGTGCTTTACCTTTGATGTATTTACAATCTATTATATGTTCTCTTTGGCTTACTACATAGTATTCTTCTTTTTGTCTTTTAAACCAATTCTTTATTGTTGGTACTTCTAATATTTTGTCTATACTTAGATCCAATTCTTTTCCTTTTATTTGTTCAAATATATTAGCGTCAAATATTATTTTTTGTTCTGAAGATTGTTCATCTTGGTGTTCTTCTTGTTGTATAATTTGTATATCTTTTTCAGTCATAATTTTCTTCATCTGACTCTTCTATATCCTTGTTTATTTCATTTTCAGAGAACTCGTTTTCTGATATCTCATATATGCTGTCTTCACTGCTTAATTCATAATCTACATATTCTACTTGTGTATATTTATCATTATCTATCAATATTTCGGTAATTTGTTTCTTCTTTGGGTTTTTTGGTAATTTACAATCTTTGGCTAAGTGTCCTAGCTTTCCACAATTATAGCAAGTACATTCTGTTAGTTTTTTCTTTTTCCTATATGGTTTTTTATGTTTATAATTTTTTACATAATATCTTCTTCTTGGTTTCCTATATTTATACTTTGAATATTTTGATTTAAATTTCTTTTTCTTTCCTTCTTTTTTGTAATATTTATCTGTGCAGCCAAATTGGGGTGCTATTCTACTTTTGCAACATGCCAAATTTTTTACTAATATTTTTTCCATTTTCATGTTTTCTTTATATTTTTCACATAATTCTATAAACCAGTTTTGTAGAAATTTTATCCTTACTCCTAATGTATCTGCTAGTCCTGCTTCGTTCCAACTTTTTATTATTTTTGAGCTAAAGGGTTCTGGTAATTTTGTAAAATATAATTTTCTTATCTCTTTACTTTCATCTGGACTATATGTTCCTTTATAATAATAGTCTCTAAATGCACAAGTATATTCATCTATATAACACATATTACATATTGCTAATTTTGTCATTAAATTTCTATTTGTAATTTTTTCTTTATTTTGTTCTTCTACTTCTGTTGTCATACTACTAAATTCATTTCTTATTGCTATTTCATATTTATTTAATATATCTGTAACTGTTGTTGTAGTTGTACCGTCAAGTTTTTTATTACTCCTTAATGTGTCTAAGCTTTCACTTGATAAATTTTGTAACCATAATTTTACAGTTCCTATTAATGTTCTTTCTATATATCCTGGTGTTTCCGTTATTGTTATTTTATTATCTATTAGTTGTTTTGAGATATATCCTATCCATAATTGTATTGTTTTATTTATATCTGCTACACAATCTAGATCTAAAAAATTATATTGTTCAGTTATCTGTCTTGGTGCCCATTTCTTATTTAACCTTTTATCCCATAATGTTTTGTTTCTGTCATATGCATCATAACTTACTCTGTAATAGGTTGGGTTTAATTGTTTTGGATTTTTTATTCCTGATATGCTTGGTTTATCTTCGTTCATATCTCCTGTATTTATTTCTGGGTTTATTTTTATCTTTTCTGTTTTTTCTATAAGTTCTGTGTATGTTTCACTTGTTTCTGAATAGTTTTCTCCTAGTTCTGTGTCTTTATCACTTTGGTCATTTATTTCGTTTATACTTATTTTTGATGGACTCTCCTGTACTTCTTCTAACTGTAATTTGAATCTTTCTATCTCATTTGTTAGTTTTAGTTCTTCTTCTTCTTCTTTACGTTTTTCCTTTTCTTTTAGTTTATTTGCATACATCTGTTTTAGCATCTCTAATTCTTTTTCTAATTCTGTTATTTTAGTGTTTTTTACTTCCTCTATCTGTTGTATTTTTTCTTTAGCTTGCTGTTGTATTTCTTTAATCTCTCGTTTTCTATCTATTTCTTCGTTTTCTTTTGTTATTCTAACCATGGCGGTTAAACTATCCTCTAGTTTTACAGTTTCTTTTTCTAACATTAAGTTTAGGTTATTTCCTATTTTTTTATATCTTCTTCCTAAGTTAGAAAATATTATTGTTATTTTTAATCCTTCTGGATTCTCATATGTTTTCTCTTCTAATGCGAATTCTTCTTTATTCATCTTTTATCCTTTAGATAACAAACATATTTATATTCTGTTTTAGATATTATATCGATTAATTTGGACAGCCTAGCTTTGTTTATTTTTGTGATACTTAAGTATTCATATTCTATATATAGTTTCTTTAGTTTCTTCCTAATTTTCTGCGATTTCTTAGTTATTTTGATTGTTTCACTGTTTTGCGGGTTTGTACTATTAATGTCAGTGTTATTTTTCATGATTTGCTTCTTAATATAAATGTTTATTTTTCATAGCTCTGATACCATTTTGGGGAGAAAATTGTATAATATATATAGATGATATATTGCTATATTCTAGAACAGAGAACGAACATATAAAACTACTAGAAAAATTCATACACATTGTAGAAATATCAGGAATAAGTTTAAGTAAAAAGAAAGCAGAAGTAATGAAAAATCAAATAGAATTTTTAGGTATACAAATAGATAAAAACGGAATAAAAATGCAAACCCATGTAGTACAAAAAATAATTAACTTGAATGAAACACTTGATACAAAAAAGAAGTTACAATCATTTTTAGGATTGGTTAACCAAGTAAGAGAATATATTCCTAAATTAGCAGAAAACTTAAAACCATTACAGAAAAAATTAAAAAAGGACATAGAATATCATTTTGACGAAAAAGATAAAATACATATACAGAAGATAAAAAATATGTGTAAAAAATTACCAAAACTATATTTTCCAGATGAAAAGAAACAATTTACATATATTGTAGAAACTGATTCTAGTGATCACAGCTACGGAGGAGTTCTAAAATATAAATATGATAATGAAAAAATTGAACACCATTGTAGATATTATTCCGGATCATACACGGAACCACAATTAAAATGGGAAATAAATAGGAAAGAACTATTTGGATTATATAAATGTTTGTTAGCATTTGAGCCATATATTGTTTATAACAAATTTATAGTAAGAACAGATAATACACAAGTAAAATGGTGGATAACTCGGAAAGTACAGGATTCAGTAACTACAAAGGAAATAAGGAGACTTGTATTAAATATACAAAATTTTACATTTACAATTGAAGTAATACGGACTGACAAGAATGTTATTGCAGACTACCTATCAAGACAAAGGTACCCAAACAGATGAAAGCCAAGAATCAAAAGACATATTTACAATCCTTACTACTCTATCCTTACAGATGGAGAGTATGGGAAAAAGATTACAACAGCTAGAAAGTCAGCAGCATGACTATAAAAATGCGGAGCTAAGTCGATCGGAAGACTCTAAACTTCCAGAGGTAGAAGGAGACGTTGGGAAACTCCAAAAAACCCATAACACAGTTGCTTTATATACAGCTGCAGGTACAAGCAAACAAGTTAGCAAAAAACCACATATCAATGTAAACCTAAATACCGTATTTGATAAGCCATTTACATCAAAAAAGCCAAGAGAAGCAATAGTTATAGCCCCACAAACTTCAACCTATGCTAATAGCCTACACCACAACAAAAAGGTATATAACCATATTACTCAAACATATATTGAGAATATATATAAAATCCAGACATTTCTAAACCTAAACCCTAGATCAACGACTACTACAGATCCAACACAAGATTATGTAACCCAAAAACTACAGGGATATAATAGGCTTATAGCCCAGCCAAAAACAAAAGCAAACCTAGTAAAAACATGTTACAACTACGGACTACTTAGCACAGTATATACCCATGACGGAGAAGAAATAATTGGAATACCAGAGCTATACAAAGCATTTGTCACCTTCAAGAGAATTACAAAAGGCAACCTATTCTTCATCAAATTCTATACAGCACCAGCGGAAATACTATATGATGAAATAAAACCCATAATACAGGTGATAAAAATAGGACTAACACGAGATATGATAATACCGGAAGAGATAGAGAAACAACCGGAGATACAGAAAATGGAGATACCAAGTTTCTATGCCAATAAAAGAATAATTGGTATAGCAACTATTATTCAAGAACTAGCTAACAATTATCTACAAGGAAATGCTATCTGGAGCTACTATTCCAGAGACCAGTTGATGATATATGCCAACTCGAAGGAACTACGACAAGGAGATATGGATGAAGTCCAGAAATGGATTTTATCATTATTAAAACCAGAAATGCAACCAACTACCAGAGCATTGAAAAAAGAATTTATTTCAAACGAGTTATTAACAAGATACTGCAAACTAGTAGGACACAAATATCCAGACCACATATGTTCAAAGTGCAACGGAGATGATAACTATGTACCAGAAGTCCAACTAGAATGAAGGTATCAACAAGAAGACAAAAGAAGAAGACAGCTACTGGAAACATATAATGTAAAGTAAATAGTACTAGTCGCATTCATGAACAGTAAAGGTCGTTCATGAATAGTAAGAGTCATAAAGTAAATAGTATATGTCATAATCATGAACAGTAAAGGTCGTTCATGAATAGTAAGAGTCATGTAAAAAAGTCGTAAAGTAAATAGTATATGTCATAATCATGAACAGTAAAGGTCGTTCATGAATAGTAGGAGTCATTTGTAAACAGTAGGAGTCATTTTAATTTTCTTTATATAGAATGTAAATCCGAGGAAGGAAGGACATCCTCAGACATCCTCATCCTCACCTTCTCTCTCTTATCTTCTCTCAATAAAATATCTAATTATATACAAACTTCTGAAAGCTATGGAGCATTCAAACGAGTTACAAAACCAGGTAAGTTTATTTATAATCATGTTTAACTAAACTCTTATATTCCTTATAATCTCTTGAATATCATAATTGTTTATCATGTTATAGTACTGTTATAAAGAACATCTTGAGAAAGTTTGCCTGTCTAATAATGCTGAGAGTAGTTAAGCCCAGACTATGCCATCCTAAAGTGGAAACCAGTAGGCAAGGAAGCCGTTTAGGGGAGTACACAGAGTTGAGGCGCTGTTAGGGTAAATGATTGAAGCATGAAAAACATGGTAGTGACCAGAAAAGATTGTTCAGTATAACTTATTAAAATATGATAAACTCTATGATAAACAAAGAGGTTAGAGGGAATATGTTTAGTAAACACATGATAAATAATAATTATAAATGAACAACCACACATATTTATTAGAAGAAAATATTGACTATAAAATACTTATGTTATATATCTTTAAGAGACTTAATAACGATGTTAAAAGAAAAATTTACGATATTTTAGTTACTTTTGAAATAATATATGTAATGGAACAAGCATTTACAGAACTAATTGTATCACATGAAATAGATATATTAGATCTATATGAACTAGATTTATATTCAGACTAATGATCACATATCAAGTTAATAAAATCTTTTTATAAATGAAACATAACACTTTTCATTATATAAGATTCTATAATACCCAGAAATGGAAACTTCTTAAAAACCTCAGTAACATAAATAGAAAAATAGATTGTGTTAAATACAATATTAAAACCTGCAAAGATATTATTAGATATAATAAATTACGTAATAAAGCTTTATTAACTATAGAAAATGAAATTGAATTTTATGAAGATAAACTTGAAAGTTATCAACACAGAAAAGAAATAACACTGAGAAATATAGAAACCATGGATATATGTATCAACAGGTATACATCTCAGTATTAATATGAACAAATCAAAAATTGATAGTTACAAATATTTTAAGTACTGGTTAGAAATTCTAAAACATATAAATATGTCAAAAATAATATTAGAAAAAAATATAGAAGAATATCAAAAAACTAAAGATATTAAATACTTAGAATACACACTTGAAAATATAAAAGAAATTTCAAGGTTAATTTCGCTAGCTACAGATAATCATGAAAAAGCATTTAATTCCACAACTACATAAAAAAGATCCTATGAAAAATAAGATGAACTCAAACAAATAAGATGAACTCAAACAACCCCCCCCCAAATTGGTATCAGAGCTATGAAAAATAAACATTTATATTAAGAAGCAAATCATGAAAAATAACACTGACATTAATAGTACAAACCCGCAAAACAGTGAAACAATCAAAATAACTAAGAAATCGCAGAAAATTAGGAAGAAACTAAAGAAACTATATATAGAATATGAATACTTAAGTATCACAAAAATAAACAAAGCTAGGCTGTCCAAATTAATCGATATAATATCTAAAACAGAATATAAATATATTTGTTATCTAAAGGATAAAAGATGAATAAAGAAGAATTCGCATTAGAAGAGAAAACATATGAGAATCCAGAAGGATTAAAAATAACAATAATATTTTCTAACTTAGGAAGAAGATATAAAAAAATAGGAAATAACCTAAACTTAATGTTAGAAAAAGAAACTGTAAAACTAGAGGATAGTTTAACCGCCATGGTTAGAATAACAAAAGAAAACGAAGAAATAGATAGAAAACGAGAGATTAAAGAAATACAACAGCAAGCTAAAGAAAAAATACAACAGATAGAGGAAGTAAAAAACACTAAAATAACAGAATTAGAAAAAGAATTAGAGATGCTAAAACAGATGTATGCAAATAAACTAAAAGAAAAGGAAAAACGTAAAGAAGAAGAAGAAGAACTAAAACTAACAAATGAGATAGAAAGATTCAAATTACAGTTAGAAGAAGTACAGGAGAGTCCATCAAAAATAAGTATAAACGAAATAAATGACCAAAGTGATAAAGACACAGAACTAGGAGAAAACTATTCAGAAACAAGTGAAACATACACAGAACTTATAGAAAAAACAGAAAAGATAAAAATAAACCCAGAAATAAATACAGGAGATATGAACGAAGATAAACCAAGCATATCAGGAATAAAAAATCCAAAACAATTAAACCCAACCTATTACAGAGTAAGTTATGATGCATATGACAGAAACAAAACATTATGGGATAAAAGGTTAAATAAGAAATGGGCACCAAGACAGATAACTGAACAATATAATTTTTTAGATCTAGATTGTGTAGCAGATATAAATAAAACAATACAATTATGGATAGGATATATCTCAAAACAACTAATAGATAATAAAATAACAATAACGGAAACACCAGGATATATAGAAAGAACATTAATAGGAACTGTAAAATTATGGTTACAAAATTTATCAAGTGAAAGCTTAGACACATTAAGGAGTAATAAAAAACTTGACGGTACAACTACAACAACAGTTACAGATATATTAAATAAATATGAAATAGCAATAAGAAATGAATTTAGTAGTATGACAACAGAAGTAGAAGAACAAAATAAAGAAAAAATTACAAATAGAAATTTAATGACAAAATTAGCAATATGTAATATGTGTTATATAGATGAATATACTTGTGCATTTAGAGACTATTATTATAAAGGAACATATAGTCCAGATGAAAGTAAAGAGATAAGAAAATTATATTTTACAAAATTACCAGAACCCTTTAGCTCAAAAATAATAAAAAGTTGGAACGAAGCAGGACTAGCAGATACATTAGGAGTAAGGATAAAATTTCTACAAAACTGGTTTATAGAATTATGTGAAAAATATAAAGAAAACATGAAAATGGAAAAAATATTAGTAAAAAATTTGGCATGTTGCAAAAGTAGAATAGCACCCCAATTTGGCTGCACAGATAAATATTACAAAAAAGAAGGAAAGAAAAAGAAATTTAAATCAAAATATTCAAAGTATAAATATAGGAAACCAAGAAGAAGATATTATGTAAAAAATTATAAACATAAAAAACCATATAGGAAAAAGAAAAAACTAACAGAATGTACTTGCTATAATTGTGGAAAGCTAGGACACTTAGCCAAAGATTGTAAATTACCAAAAAACCCAAAGAAGAAACAAATTACCGAAATATTGATAGATAATGATAAATATACACAAGTAGAATATGTAGATTATGAATTAAGCAGTGAAGACAGCATATATGAGATATCAGAAAACGAGTTCTCTGAAAATGAAATAAACAAGGATATAGAAGAGTCAGATGAAGAAAATTATGACTGAAAAAGATATACAAATTATACAACAAGAAGAACACCAAGATGAACAATCTTCAGAACAAAAAATAATATTTGACGCTAATATATTTGAACAAATAAAAGGAAAAGAATTGGATCTAAGTATAGACAAAATATTAGAAGTACCAACAATAAAGAATTGGTTTAAAAGACAAAAAGAAGAATACTATGTAGTAAGCCAAAGAGAACATATAATAGATTGTAAATACATCAAAGGTAAAGCACAAATACCAATTTTAAATAAAAGACTACTAAATAAAGAAATACAAGATATAAAAGCAAAAAATCCAATAAAATATGTACACTTAGGAGGAACGGAGATCCTAATAAAAGCATGTTTTAGGGAAGGAATAGATACCCCTATAGAAATATACTTGGCAGATGATAGGATTGTACAACCTATAGAAAAGAGTATAATAAGTGCTGTAAGAGGTAACTTAATATACCAAAAATTTAAATTTATAGTAAGTGCTAACTATTCAGTAGCAGTAGATGATAAAAATATAGATAAATCATTAGTATTATACTGGAAAATGTCTGGAATAGAATTAGCACCAGGAAGTAAAATATTCACAGCAAGATGTAAAAATCTATATGTCTTAACAACAAAACATAAGATAACAGCTAAAAATAAAATAAATAAAATAAAAATAGAAAATCCATTCGAAAGAATAGTATCAGTTATAGACAACAATGATTACAGTTATACAGAAATAGACATGGATGAAGATTTAGAAATAGTAAAAGAAAGATTAAGCACATCAAAACGAATAAATAATGAAATGCCAGAAACATCATCAAGAAGTACATCAAGAAGTACATCAAAAAGAATAAATTATACCACTCCACAAAAATTAATAGAACAAAAAATAGAAGAAATAAACCCACATCATTATTATATAACAGGAATAATGGACCAAAGAAAATATTTAATACTAATAAATACAGGGCAGGAAGAGAATTATGTTATAAGAGAACTAATACCAGAACAAGAGATAGTAACAATAGAACAACAAAATTCAGAACTACCAAAAGCGTTAAGAAAAAACGAAGAAACAACTGAAAAAGAATTAATTATTGGAGGAATACCAATATTAATAAATTTTAAAATATATCAAGGAGATAAAAATATTACACTAGGGATAAAATGGTTAGAAAAAGTCAAACCATATAAATTAGAAGATAGGCAATTAACAATAAGTTATGAAAATAAGAAAATAATAATAAAAAGAACTTTGATATAATGCCAAAGATATACATACTTTCCAAAATAATAGTAGAAGGATATTATAATAGATATTATACACCTATGGTGGATACAGGAGCAGAAGCTAATATGTGTAGACATAATTGTTTACCAGAAAGTAAATGGGAAAAGCTAAAAACTCCCATAGTAGTAACAGGATTTAATAATGAAGGAAGTATGATAACATATAAAGCAAGAAATATAAAAATACAAATATGGGATAAAATATTAACCATAGAAGAAATATATAGTTACGAATTCACAAATAAAGATATATTATTAGGAATGCCATTTTTAGATAAATTATACCCACATATTATAACAAAAACACATTGGTGGTTTACTACCCCGTGTAAACAAAAATTAGGAGCAAAAAGAGTAAATAATAAAGTAAGAAAAACAACACCCTGGATTAAAGGAAGTGAAAAGATTACCCAAAAATTAGAAAATGTAATACAAAGTAACCATAATATAGAGATAATCATTTTCTCAATAAATAAGATAAAACCACTACAAGATAAACTAGAATTACTATATAATGATAATCCACTCCAAGGATGGGAAAAACATCAAACAAAAATAAAGATTGAACTAATAGATGAAAATAGCATAATAACACAAAAACCTTTAAAATACAATTTTAATGATTTAACAGAATTTAAAATGCATATAAAAGAATTATTAGATAATAACTACATACAAGAAAGTAATAGTAAACATACTAGCCCAGCATTTATAGTAAATAAGCATAGTGAACAAAAAAGAGGAAAAAGCCGTATGGTTATAGATTATAGAAACTTAAATGCAAAAACAAAAACATATAATTATCCGATACCAAATAAAATACTAAAAATTAGACAAATACAAGGATATAACTATTTTAGTAAATTTGACTGTAAATCAGGATTTTACCATTTAAAACTAGAAGATGAATCTAAAAAGTTAACAGCATTCACAGTACCACAAGGATTTTACGAATGGAACGTATTACCTTTTGGATATAAAAATGCACCAGGTAGGTATCAACATTTTATGGATAATTACTTCAACCAATTAGAAAATTGTATAATATATATAGATGATATATTGCTATATTCTAGAACAGAGAACGAACATATAAAACTACTAGAAAAATAAACATTTATATTAAGAAGCAAATCATGAAAAATAACACTGACATTAATAGTACAAACCCGCAAAACAGTGAAACAATCAAAATAACTAAGAAATCGCAGAAAATTAGGAAGAAACTAAAGAAACTATATATAGAATATGAATACTTAAGTATCACAAAAATAAACAAAGCCAGGCTGTCCAAATTAATCGATATAATATCTAAAACAGAATATAAATATGTTTGTTATCTAAAGGATAAAAGATGAATAAAGAAGAATTCGCATTAGAAGAGAAAACATATGAGAATCCAGAAGGATTAAAAATAACAATAATATTTTCTAACTTAGGAAGAAGATATAAAAAAATAGGAAATAACCTAAACTTAATGTTAGAAAAAGAAACTGTAAAACTAGAGGATAGTTTAACCGCCATGGTTAGAATAACAAAAGAAAACGAAGAAATAGATAGAAAACGAGAGATTAAAGAAATACAACAGCAAGCTAAAGAAACAATACAACAGATAGAGGAAGTAAAAAACACTATCTAATTATATACAAAAAAAAAAAAACATAAATAGAAAAATAGATTGTGTTAAATACAATATTAAAACCTGCAAAGATATTATTAGATATAATAAATTACGTAATAAAGCTTTATTAACTATAGAAAATGAAATTGAATTTTATGAAGATAAACTTGAAAGTTATCAACACAGAAAAGAAATAACACTGAGAAATATAGAAACCATGGATATATGTATCAACAGGTATACATCTCAGTATTAATATGAACAAATCAAAAATTGATAGTTACAAATATTTTAAGTACTGGTTAGAAATTCTAAAACATATAAATATGTCAAAAATAATATTAGAAAAAAATATAGAAGAATATCAAAAAACTAAAGATATTAAATACTTAGAATACACACTTGAAAATATAAAAGAAATTTCAAGGTTAATTTCGCTAGCTACAGATAATCATGAAAAAGCATTTAATTCCACAACTACATAAAAAAGATCCTATGAAAAATAAGATGAACTCAAACAAATAAGATGAACTCAAACAACCCCCCCCAAATTTATATTAAAAAAGATCCTATGAGTTCATCTTATTTGTTTGAGTTCATCTTATTTTTCATAGGATCTTTTTTATGTAGTTGTGAAATTAAATGCTTTTTCATGATTATCTGTAGCTAGCGAAATTAACCTTGAAATTTCTTTTATATTTTCAAGTGTGTATTCTAAGTATTTAATATCTTTAGTTTTTTGATATTCTTCTATATTTTTTTCTAATATTATTTTTGACATATTTATATGTTTTAGAATTTCTAACCAGTACTTAAAATATTTGTAACTATCAATTTTTGATTTGTTCATATTAATACTGAGATGTATACCTGTTGATACATATATCCATGGTTTCTATATTTCTCAGTGTTATTTCTTTTCTGTGTTGATAACTTTCAAGTTTATCTTCATAAAATTCAATTTCATTTTCTATAGTTAATAAAGCTTTATTACGTAATTTATTATATCTAATAATATCTTTGCAGGTTTTAATATTGTATTTAACACAATCTATTTTTCTATTTATGTTACTGAGGGTTTTAAGAAGTTTCCATTTCTGGGTATTATAGAATCTTATATAATGAAAAGTGTTATGTTTCATTTATAAAAAGATTTTATTAACTTGATATGTGATCATTAGTCTGAATATAAATCTAGTTCATATAGATCTAATATATCTATTTCATGTGATACAATTAGTTCTGTAAATGCTTGTTCCATTACATATATTATTTCAAAAGTAACTAAAATATCGTAAATTTTTCTTTTAACATCGTTATTAAGTCTCTTAAAGATATATAACATAAGTATTTTGTAGTCAATATTTTCTTCTAATAAATACGTGTGGTTGTTCATTCAGATTTCTATTTATCCTTATCATGTGTTTACTAAACATATTCCCTCTAACCTCTTTGTTTATCATAGAGTTTATCATATTTTAATAAGTTATACTGAACAATCTTTTCTGGTCACTACCATGTTTTTCATGCTTCAATCATTTACCCTAACAGCGCCTCAACTCTGTGTACTCCCCTAAACGGCTTCCTTGCCTACTGGTTTCCACTTTAGGATGGCATAGTCTGGGCTTAACTACTCTCAGCATTATTAGACAGGCAAACTTTCTCAAGATGTTCTTTATAACAGTACTATAACATGATAAACAATTATGATATTCAAGAGATTATAAGGAATATAAGAGTTTAGTTAAACATGATTATAAATAAACTTACCTGGTTTTGTAACTCGTTTGAATGCTCCATAGCTTTCAGAAGTTTGTATATAATTAGATATTTTATTGAGAGAAGATAAGAGAGAGAAGGTGAGGGTGAGGATGTCTGAGGATGTCCTCCTTCCTCGGATTTACATTCTATATAAAGAAAATTAAAACGACTCTTACTGTTTACAAATGACTCCTACTATTCATGAACGACCTTTACTGTTCATGATTATGACATATACTATTTACTTTATGACTCTTACTATTCATGAACGACCTTTACTGTTCATGATTATGACATATACTATTTACTTTATGACTCTTACTATTCATGAACGACCTTTACTGTTCATGAATGCGACTAGTACTATTTACTTTACATTATATGTTTCCAGTAGTTGTCTTCTTCTTTTGTCTTCTTGTTGATACCTTCATTCTAGTTGGACTTCTGGTACATAGTTATCATCTCCGTTGCACTTTGAACATATGTGGTCTGGATATTTGTGTCCTACTAGTTTGCAGTATCTTGTTAATAACTCGTTTGAAATAAATTCTTTTTTCAATGCTCTGGTAGTTGGTTGCATTTCTGGTTTTAATAATGATAAAATCCATTTCTGGACTTCATCCATATCTCCTTGTCGTAGTTCCTTCGAGTTGGCATATATCATCAACTGGTCTCTGGAATAGTAGCTCCAGATAGCATTTCCTTGTAGATAATTGTTAGCTAGTTCTTGAATAATAGTTGCTATACCAATTATTCTTTTATTGGCATAGAAACTTGGTATCTCCATTTTCTGTATCTCCGGTTGTTTCTCTATCTCTTCTGGTATTATCATATCTCGTGTTAGTCCTATCTTTATCACCTGTATTATGGGTTTTATTTCATCATATAGTATTTCCGCTGGTGCTGTATAGAATTTGATGAAGAATAGGTTGCCTTTTGTAATTCTCTTGAAGGTGACAAATGCTTTGTATAGCTCTGGTATTCCAATTATTTCTTCTCCGTCATGGGTATATACTGTGCTAAGTAGTCCGTAGTTGTAACATGTTTTTACTAGGTTTGCTTTTGTTTTTGGCTGGGCTATAAGCCTATTATATCCCTGTAGTTTTTGGGTTACATAATCTTGTGTTGGATCTGTAGTAGTTGTTGATCTAGGGTTTAGGTTCAGAAATGTCTGGATTTTATATATATTCTCAATATATGTTTGAGTAATATGGTTATATACCTTTTTGTTGTGGTGTAGGCTATTAGCATAGGTTGAAGTTTGTGGGGCTATAACTATTGCTTCTCTTGGCTTTTTTGATGTAAATGGCTTATCAAATACGGTATTTAGGTTTACATTGATATGTGGTTTTTTGCTAACTTGTTTGCTTGTACCTGCAGCTGTATATAAAGCAACTGTGTTATGGGTTTTTTGGAGTTTCCCAACGTCTCCTTCTACCTCTGGAAGTTTAGAGTCTTCCGATCGACTTAGCTCCGCATTTTTATAGTCATGCTGCTGACTTTCTAGCTGTTGTAATCTTTTTCCCATACTCTCCATCTGTAAGGATAGAGTAGTAAGGATTGTAAATATGTCTTTTGATTCTTGGCTTTCATCTGTTTGGGTACCTTTGTCTTGATAGGTAGTCTGCAATAACATTCTTGTCAGTCCGTATTACTTCAATTGTAAATGTAAAATTTTGTATATTTAATACAAGTCTCCTTATTTCCTTTGTAGTTACTGAATCCTGTACTTTCCGAGTTATCCACCATTTTACTTGTGTATTATCTGTTCTTACTATAAATTTGTTATAAACAATATATGGCTCAAATGCTAACAAACATTTATATAATCCAAATAGTTCTTTCCTATTTATTTCCCATTTTAATTGTGGTTCCGTGTATGATCCGGAATAATATCTACAATGGTGTTCAATTTTTTCATTATCATATTTATATTTTAGAACTCCTCCGTAGCTGTGATCACTAGAATCAGTTTCTACAATATATGTAAATTGTTTCTTTTCATCTGGAAAATATAGTTTTGGTAATTTTTTACACATATTTTTTATCTTCTGTATATGTATTTTATCTTTTTCGTCAAAATGATATTCTATGTCCTTTTTTAATTTTTTCTGTAATGGTTTTAAGTTTTCTGCTAATTTAGGAATATATTCTCTTACTTGGTTAACCAATCCTAAAAATGATTGTAACTTCTTTTTTGTATCAAGTGTTTCATTCAAGTTAATTATTTTTTGTACTACATGGGTTTGCATTTTTATTCCGTTTTTATCTATTTGTATACCTAAAAATTCTATTTGATTTTTCATTACTTCTGCTTTCTTTTTACTTAAACTTATTCCTGATATTTCTACAATGTGTATGAATTTTTCTAGTAGTTTTATATGTTCGTTCTCTGTTCTAGAATATAGCAATATATCATCTATATATATTATACAATTTTCTAATTGGTTGAAGTAATTATCCATAAAATGTTGATACCTACCTGGTGCATTTTTATATCCAAAAGGTAATACGTTCCATTCGTAAAATCCTTGTGGTACTGTGAATGCTGTTAACTTTTTAGATTCATCTTCTAGTTTTAAATGGTAAAATCCTGATTTACAGTCAAATTTACTAAAATAGTTATATCCTTGTATTTGTCTAATTTTTAGTATTTTATTTGGTATCGGATAATTATATGTTTTTGTTTTTGCATTTAAGTTTCTATAATCTATAACCATACGGCTTTTTCCTCTTTTTTGTTCACTATGCTTATTTACTATAAATGCTGGGCTAGTATGTTTACTATTACTTTCTTGTATGTAGTTATTATCTAATAATTCTTTTATATGCATTTTAAATTCTGTTAAATCATTAAAATTGTATTTTAAAGGTTTTTGTGTTATTATGCTATTTTCATCTATTAGTTCAATCTTTATTTTTGTTTGATGTTTTTCCCATCCTTGGAGTGGATTATCATTATATAGTAATTCTAGTTTATCTTGTAGTGGTTTTATCTTATTTATTGAGAAAATGATTATCTCTATATTATGGTTACTTTGTATTACATTTTCTAATTTTTGGGTAATCTTTTCACTTCCTTTAATCCAGGGTGTTGTTTTTCTTACTTTATTATTTACTCTTTTTGCTCCTAATTTTTGTTTACACGGGGTAGTAAACCACCAATGTGTTTTTGTTATAATATGTGGGTATAATTTATCTAAAAATGGCATTCCTAATAATATATCTTTATTTGTGAATTATATTTCTTCTATGGTTAATATTTTATCCCATATTTGTATTTTTATATTTCTTGCTTTATATGTTATCATACTTCCTTCATTATTAAATCCTGTTACTACTATGGGAGTTTTTAGCTTTTCCCATTTACTTTCTGGTAAACAATTATGTCTACACATATTAGCTTCTGCTCCTGTATCCACCATAGGTGTATAATATCTATTATAATATCCTTCTACTATTATTTTGGAAAGTATGTATATCTTTGGCATTATATCAAAGTTCTTTTTATTATTATTTTCTTATTTTCATAACTTATTGTTAATTGCCTATCTTCTAATTTATATGGTTTGACTTTTTCTAACCATTTTATCCCTAGTGTAATATTTTTATCTCCTTGATATATTTTAAAATTTATTAATATTGGTATTCCTCCAATAATTAATTCTTTTTCAGTTGTTTCTTCGTTTTTTCTTAACGCTTTTGGTAGTTCTGAATTTTGTTGTTCTATTGTTACTATCTCTTGTTCTGGTATTAGTTCTCTTATAACATAATTCTCTTCCTGCCCTGTATTTATTAGTATTAAATATTTTCTTTGGTCCATTATTCCTGTTATATAATAATGATGTGGGTTTATTTCTTCTATTTTTTGTTCTATTAATTTTTGTGGAGTGGTATAATTTATTCTTTTTGATGTACTTCTTGATGTACTTCTTGATGATGTTTCTGGCATTTCATTATTTATTCGTTTTGATGTGCTTAATCTTTCTTTTACTATTTCTAAATCTTCATCCATGTCTATTTCTGTATAACTGTAATCATTGTTGTCTATAACTGATACTATTCTTTCGAATGGATTTTCTATTTTTATTTTATTTATTTTATTTTTAGCTGTTATCTTATGTTTTGTTGTTAAGACATATAGATTTTTACATCTTGCTGTGAATATTTTACTTCCTGGTGCTAATTCTATTCCAGACATTTTCCAGTATAATACTAATGATTTATCTATATTTTTATCATCTACTGCTACTGAATAGTTAGCACTTACTATAAATTTAAATTTTTGGTATATTAAGTTACCTCTTACAGCACTTATTATACTCTTTTCTATAGGTTGTACAATCCTATCATCTGCCAAGTATATTTCTATAGGGGTATCTATTCCTTCCCTAAAACATGCTTTTATTAGGATCTCCGTTCCTCCTAAGTGTACATATTTTATTGGATTTTTTGCTTTTATATCTTGTATTTCTTTATTTAGTAGTCTTTTATTTAAAATTGGTATTTGTGCTTTACCTTTGATGTATTTACAATCTATTATATGTTCTCTTTGGCTTACTACATAGTATTCTTCTTTTTGTCTTTTAAACCAATTCTTTATTGTTGGTACTTCTAATATTTTGTCTATACTTAGATCCAATTCTTTTCCTTTTATTTGTTCAAATATATTAGCGTCAAATATTATTTTTTGTTCTGAAGATTGTTCATCTTGGTGTTCTTCTTGTTGTATAATTTGTATATCTTTTTCAGTCATAATTTTCTTCATCTGACTCTTCTATATCCTTGTTTATTTCATTTTCAGAGAACTCGTTTTCTGATATCTCATATATGCTGTCTTCACTGCTTAATTCATAATCTACATATTCTACTTGTGTATATTTATCATTATCTATCAATATTTCGGTAATTTGTTTCTTCTTTGGGTTTTTTGGTAATTTACAATCTTTGGCTAAGTGTCCTAGCTTTCCACAATTATAGCAAGTACATTCTGTTAGTTTTTTCTTTTTCCTATATGGTTTTTTATGTTTATAATTTTTTACATAATATCTTCTTCTTGGTTTCCTATATTTATACTTTGAATATTTTGATTTAAATTTCTTTTTCTTTCCTTCTTTTTTGTAATATTTATCTGTGCAGCCAAATTGGGGTGCTATTCTACTTTTGCAACATGCCAAATTTTTTACTAATATTTTTTCCATTTTCATGTTTTCTTTATATTTTTCACATAATTCTATAAACCAGTTTTGTAGAAATTTTATCCTTACTCCTAATGTATCTGCTAGTCCTGCTTCGTTCCAACTTTTTATTATTTTTGAGCTAAAGGGTTCTGGTAATTTTGTAAAATATAATTTTCTTATCTCTTTACTTTCATCTGGACTATATGTTCCTTTATAATAATAGTCTCTAAATGCACAAGTATATTCATCTATATAACACATATTACATATTGCTAATTTTGTCATTAAATTTCTATTTGTAATTTTTTCTTTATTTTGTTCTTCTACTTCTGTTGTCATACTACTAAATTCATTTCTTATTGCTATTTCATATTTATTTAATATATCTGTAACTGTTGTTGTAGTTGTACCGTCAAGTTTTTTATTACTCCTTAATGTGTCTAAGCTTTCACTTGATAAATTTTGTAACCATAATTTTACAGTTCCTATTAATGTTCTTTCTATATATCCTGGTGTTTCCGTTATTGTTATTTTATTATCTATTAGTTGTTTTGAGATATATCCTATCCATAATTGTATTGTTTTATTTATATCTGCTACACAATCTAGATCTAAAAAATTATATTGTTCAGTTATCTGTCTTGGTGCCCATTTCTTATTTAACCTTTTATCCCATAATGTTTTGTTTCTGTCATATGCATCATAACTTACTCTGTAATAGGTTGGGTTTAATTGTTTTGGATTTTTTATTCCTGATATGCTTGGTTTATCTTCGTTCATATCTCCTGTATTTATTTCTGGGTTTATTTTTATCTTTTCTGTTTTTTCTATAAGTTCTGTGTATGTTTCACTTGTTTCTGAATAGTTTTCTCCTAGTTCTGTGTCTTTATCACTTTGGTCATTTATTTCGTTTATACTTATTTTTGATGGACTCTCCTGTACTTCTTCTAACTGTAATTTGAATCTTTCTATCTCATTTGTTAGTTTTAGTTCTTCTTCTTCTTCTTTACGTTTTTCCTTTTCTTTTAGTTTATTTGCATACATCTGTTTTAGCATCTCTAATTCTTTTTCTAATTCTGTTATTTTAGTGTTTTTTACTTCCTCTATCTGTTGTATTTTTTCTTTAGCTTGCTGTTGTATTTCTTTAATCTCTCGTTTTCTATCTATTTCTTCGTTTTCTTTTGTTATTCTAACCATGGCGGTTAAACTATCCTCTAGTTTTACAGTTTCTTTTTCTAACATTAAGTTTAGGTTATTTCCTATTTTTTTATATCTTCTTCCTAAGTTAGAAAATATTATTGTTATTTTTAATCCTTCTGGATTCTCATATGTTTTCTCTTCTAATGCGAATTCTTCTTTATTCATCTTTTATCCTTTAGATAACAAATATATTTATATTCTGTTTTAGATATTATATCGATTAATTTGGACAGCCTGGCTTTGTTTATTTTTGTGATACTTAAGTATTCATATTCTATATATAGTTTCTTTAGTTTCTTCCTAATTTTCTGCGATTTCTTAGTTATTTTGATTGTTTCACTGTTTTGCGGGTTTGTACTATTAATGTCAGTGTTGCCTCTCATGAAGACAAGGCCAGCCATTCAACCCAATTCATCCTTTTAAGACAATTAATTAACACAATTATAGTATAAACATGGTTTAATAATATCCAATAGCGGAAAGTATAGATAAAATACGGAAATCCAACCCAACTCAGCCCTAACCGAGGTGTCACAAGTCATGAGCTACTACAGAGTTTACTAAAATTCTACAAAGTATGGAATTAGGAACAAAGTCTGAAGATATCATAAATAACAGAAGATAAGGGAGAAAACGGGTCTGCGAACGCCATGCAGCTACCTCGATAACTCCGATGAAAACTGAACAGCAGAAAACTCGCTCTATGCCTCAGGAATACCTGTACCTGCACACATGGTGCAGGGAGTAATGTGAGTACTCCGACCCAGTGAGTAATAAATATAAATAATGACTGAAGGTAAGAAAACACGTTAAGGCACACAACATTCTATACAGAAGCAGTGAAATCATTTAAAATAACAATTCAGTGAAACATCATGTGAAATTTCTTTTAAACCAGTAAAACAGGTAATTTGGCAGTAAAATGACGAGTAGAAATCTGCCCCTCGGGCTCAATATCAAAACAACAAGTAGAAATCTGCCCCTCGGGCTCAGTATCAAAATAATAACTAGAAATCTGCCCCTCGAGCTCAGTATCAAAATAATAAGTAGAAATCTGCCCCTCGGGCTCAGTATCAAAATAATAATTAGAAATCTGCCCCTTGGGCTCTGTATCAAAATAATAAGTAAAAATCTGCCCCTCGGGCTCAGTATCTCAGAACAGTATCAGCCCCTTAGGCTCAAAACAGTATAAAGCAACCAGTCAATGAAATAAGAGCACATAATTATTATGGCAGATAATGCAGATAAAGAATAAATGCATGAGTGCAATGCAATGCATATGACAGTACCCTCTGGTACCCACTACGGCGTGCAGCCCGAGCCATCCATATTTATTTATCATCGACGACGCTCACTGGGGGTGTGTACAGACTCCGGAGGGGCTCCTACAGCCCAAGCGCAATATCAAGCCTTCTCGTGGAATCAAATCTAGGCCCTCGGCCTCATATCAATCTCAGTATAATCACCCAGGCTCACAGCCTCAATATCAATGTAATTAACCAGGCTCTCGGCCTCAATATCAATGTAATCAACCAGGATCTCGGCCTCAATATCAATATAACACCGCTGCGGCGCGTAGCCCGATCCATGCTAAGTCTAGAAATCATCATAAGCCCCTTGGGCATTTGTAAAACAGTAGTTCTCAGCCCGAAATATCATTTAGAAATATCATTTAAGTTTTCAAATCTTAGAAAGATGGCTGAGTTTGCAAAAAAGTATTTAAAACCTTGGACTGAGGTCAAATGATATGCAAAATATGCGAAAGCAGTGATATCAATCCCTGAAGGATTCAAATAATTGGCAAGAAGCCTACAATTGGAAACATGACTGAGGATATAAATTCTTTAACAAAATAAGTGAGGAAAACCAGTCAAAAATCCCCTAAGGGTTCTACAGGTCGGCACAAGGCCCCAAGCATGGCAACAAGCCCAATTCACAATAATAAAGTATACGTCTCAACCAAAAATGTAGTAAAATATCTCTCGGGACGGACCAAGTCACAATCCCCAATGGTGCTCTACCCCATGTTCGTTATCCGGCGTGCAAGTCACCTCATTATAGCGTTACGATGTGAAATTCCGGGGTTTCAAACCCTCAGGACATCATTTACATCTATTACTCACCTCTAGCCGGCCAAATACTACTCTGCGATGCCCTTTCCTTTCGTATTGACCTCCTCGCACGTCGAATCTGGCCAAAACCACAACGAATACATCACAATAGGCTAAGAGAATATAACCCAATTGAAAAGAGTCGAAAAATATCAAAAATACGAAATTTGCAAAACCCGAGCCCCGGGCCCACGTCTTAAATCCAAAAAATTTTATATTAAAATGTTCCTTATCTCGCCACGAGTTTATACATACCAAATTCACAAGAATCAGAGTCCATTTGACCCCTCAAATCCCAAATTTAGAATTTCAATCTCAAGCCCTAATTTCTTATAATTTGGCTATGTTTTCATGGATTTCTAGGATGATTCTTCAATAAAATCATGTATTTAACTCATAAAGCTTATCTCCAATCGATCTTAGTTGAAACTCCCTTCAATCCCCGTCCAAAAGCTCTCAAAATGACTAAAAATGGTGGAGAAATGGGGTGTTTTTCTCGAATGAAATGAAACATTCTGCCTAGAATTTTTTCGGAGTTACTATTCACCCCCGTGTTACTGTTCACCCGTGTATTGTTCACGGATACTGTTATGGTACTGTTCACGGATACTGTTACAGGGAACTGTTCACAGCACTATTCACGGATACTGTTACCGGGTACTGTTCACGACACTATTCACGGATACTGTTACGAGGCACTGTTCATGGCACTGTTCACGAATACTGTTACGGGGCACTGTTCATGGGTATTGTTCACAGTGCCAGCAGCTTTATTTTTTTAAGACATGCACCAACATGTCTTAAAACATTATCCAAACTTGCTCCAATCGTCAAAACACCTCAACTAACGCCAAAATCATCAAATTATATCGAATTCAAGCCTAAGTTCTTTTAAAACTTCTAAAACACACATTCGATCAAAAACCCAAACAAACGATGTCCGAATGACCTGAAATTTTGCACACATATCCCAAATGACACAATGAAGCTACAGCAACTCTCGGAATTTCATTCCGACATCCGGATCAAAATCTCACCTACCAACCGGAATTCGCCAAAATACTAACTTCACCAATTCAATCCTAATTCAACACCGGAACTCCAAAATTACTTCCGGTCCTGCTCCTAAGTCACAAATCACCTCCCGGAACTAACCGAACCGTCGAAATTCACATATGAGCCCTCTAACTCATAAGTCAACGTCCGGTTGACTTTTCCAACTTAAACCTTCTTAAAAGAGACTAAATGTCTCATTTCTTATCAAAATCTCTCCAAATAAATTCTAATGCACCCAATACCGATAATGAAACATGAGGAACCAGAAAATGGGATGAACGAGACAGTAACTCATGAGACGACGGGTCGGTTCGTTACATTCTCCCCAACTTAAACAAACGCTCGTCCTCGAGCGTACCCAGAGTTGTCCTAGAAGCCAACCAAAAGCTGAATGACCTTATCAAGCATAAACCCGGGGATGATCCCACGTCACCCTATCTCACATGGGTCCGATAACGCGTTGTAACTAAGATAACACAATCTAGTCTAGCCCATAAATCATAGAGCCACATTTCACCTTTTCGGAATCATACACAAGATCAGAACCTCACACCTACAATCAGAATAAGTATGAACCAATTGTAATAGACCATGCCTGCAACCTTAGGTGCAATTGTATGATATACCAATAACTCAAACAAATGCAGCAATAACTTCCATTCACAGCAACTGCCCACAACAACCAAATACCGATAGAAATCTCTTATTAGCCAATGTCTCATTCCAACACTCTCATATACTGCCAATGAATATTGAAACACGCAATAAATCATAACCATTGCTCAGATCAACCATTCATGAGGCCATTTCTCCTCTAGCAATTATAGTAACAATTTTATTTTATTTTTTAAAACCGAACCTCGATATTTACCCATCAAACATGCTGAAATCAAATCCGTTCATATTCATTAATGACCCCAATGATCACCTCGAATCCAACATACCACTCTGGTGATATGACACCTCAATACAGGCCTAAGCCACAACTTTCATAATACGCACACCAATAAGAAACGGCCTGAACATACTCAAGTCATGAAAAATGACTCAAATGAAAGAGCCGTACCTCAAGCTCATCATTACCATCAGCGGACCCAACAAGAACATGCCGCAATACTACCGAAATATCATTAGTTTTTAATAACATTACCTTTTTATGAGACATATACTCTCGTCAAGTCACTTTCAATTAGCAATACTATTTCCCCAATCATCCGAAGATCATTCGCCCTAATCCTCTGAAGCTTTATTTCTCTAATCACCTAGAAGAAAATCGCTACACATCTCATGTTCTGCATGATGTACATAGGTATTGTTCTAACTCTTACAATATTGACATGACGGATGAGGTATGCATAAATTCATGACCACTGTCGAGACAACGATTCGTTGGTTCTATACTCCTGGCAAGAACTATCACCTCATTTTGAGCAAAATCATGGTCTTAGCTCCTTAATTTACTTCATATACTCAGATTGCACTAATCTCAAATTCAATTATCTCGTCTCACCCAGTACGAACTGCTCAGGCAATAAGCCACCCCAGACATAATCAAAAGTCGCATATGATGCCTCAATATGCCAATAAGCTACCAATTCGAACGCGGTACAAAAGGAAAACAAACTCTGGAAGGAATTACCAATCTCACACACTAATACAGACTTTCCTTAGAAAACAGGAAGCAAGGCATACAAAATAGCATATAGAAAACTATACTCAACATCACACTGTTGCGGCGTGCAACCCGATCCAGATAACATACCCATGGCGGCGTGCCACCCGATCCACACATACATCTCACATAAGGAGATGCACATCGATCCAAATTTGCTCATTACAACAAAATACCGAGTATCGATCGTAAGCATGCTAAGTGCATAATAATATCTCTGAGGGACATATAGCGTTATAAGCTACAAAACTCAAGCACAACTGAGGTGCGATGTACAATCTGAATTTCAAAAGCCAAGATGCTCATATAACGTCATTCCTACACAAATTCTCAACACATAGCAATTTCTCAAGTCGTCTCACAACTCACACGACGCAATGTATCACTACGTGAAATATCTGACAATGAAACATCAACCTAACTACTCCTCCATGAGGACCACGTTACTAAAATGCACACATCTGGCCTGATATAGAGCCATTATTCACATTAAATCAATCCATCGACTTCAAGCCGATTTTGATCACACTGAACTAGTCTGATAACCTTTCAAAGGTCCATAATAACTCCCATTTTTCTCATAACACATAAGAACAACCATCACAATCGGGGTAATCCTCCCCAGTTCACAACCCAATATGCCAAGTGCCCTCCAGGCATGAATATTTAATTTAACGACACCATCACAAACTTCATACTTGGTTTACATCTTTAATCAATCAAGTGATCACATGCCACACTTATATAATCTTCCTATGGGACACACTCCCACAACCTACCACAACAATATCTGGAGCGTACCTCCAAACCATCGATCGCACTAACGTTGAAGAGCGATCAAGAGTCATTAACCGGGAAGCAAAACCCTTTTTACAAAACACCGATCTTAGGTGACGCTGAAGACAATTCCAACTTACCGTAAACATCGAAACTTATCTCCTGCTCATCCGAGCTCATGACATCTTGTCAAAAAATTTCCTTCACTCGTGCCATTCTCGGCCTAATTTCCACAACCAGAACTGATTCACCAGCATGCATCAAATCGGAACTAACATAGTACATAACCGTACAATCCGCTAACCAATAGCAAGCTCCCCAACTTGGCTCGAATCCATAGATCACAACACATATACTCTATTGCTGTCATAATACCATGGTGAGATTAAACTCACTCCTTCATAAGCTTGTGGAAACACAAATCATCGGAAATTTTAACTCTTCTGCAATTTTTGCATTCACTCACACAACAGTTAAGCCCACTCTTTAGGCGACAAATGTTTTTACTAAGTCCCAAATTTTTCAAAAATTTCGACAGAGTTTCCTTTGTAATTGGGCCTATCCACCTGCCAGAGAATCACCAACACCATCCTAACAATACGTCCACAACTTGACAAAGCATCACAATGTATATCAACAACATTAATCTCAATATTACATGTATTACATTATCAAATTGATACATGGACATACGTTGAACCTATTTGAATCATAACACATAGAAAATACCTTTCAATCCTCCATTATTGGGCTATTCAACCGAGTAAGAACATATTCTTTCTTTAATGTTTTCGACCCTCAAGGTGGTCTCCTTGACTCAACGATTTCGTCATAATACATTTACAGAAGCGATCTCAGCTCCCAGACTTATCTAACTAGTATGACAAATAGATTCCCCTCATAAGCCAATTACCCACTAGCTTTACCTTTAGTTAATATTTTTTGTATACCTTCCACTGCCATACACATTACACAATCACTTAATCTTCCTGAGTCTAAACTCATACTGTAACATGAAATTTACTTCACTCCAAATAGGAGACATAAAAAGATTCTTCACGCACCCATAACTTGGGACTACACATCCTATCACAATGGAAATCATACACTCAATAGTTCATCTATCATCCAGTAGACCTTCCTCGTCACTTCCAAGTCATATAGATACATCTCGCAGTACTATCATACTCCTCACGTAGCTATCCAGCCATGATTCCCACTAATAGGGACAATACCGAACATAAAGGTTCAAAACGCTTGCTTGCACAATCAGCACCTCAGTGCTCAAGCCATAGGCAAGATCCGGCCTCAAGTCCTCCAAACTGGCCTAACATCAAACTCACCGAGATCACGACTCGCCCTTCTATCGGGGAATTACAAGCCATCAAGGTAAATTGAATACTGAGTGCTCGTTCGCGCATACGAACATGTGGAAGGAATCGTAAGAGTTACTTTTCAAGCTGAATCAAGGACGCACGATAAGAATTCAAGAATGTGAAGTTTTCCTAAAGGTTCTGCAGCCTCTAGAGGATAAATACAGACGTCTCCGTACCGATCCGCGAGACTCTACTAACCGGCTCATGACTCGCGAAACCAATTAACCTAGGCTCTGATACCAACTTGTCACGACCCAATTCCCGAACCTGGTCGTGATGGCGCCTCTCATGAAGACAAGGCCAGCCATTCAACCCAATTCATCCTTTTAAGACAATTAATTAACACAATTATAGTATAAACATGGTTTAATAATATCCAATAGCGGAAAGTATAGATAAAATACGAAAATCCAACCCAACTCAGCCCTAACCGAGGTGTCACAAGTCATGAGCTACTACAGAGTTTACTAAAATTCTACAAAGTATGGAATTAGGAACAAAGTCTGAAGATATCATAAATAACAGAAGATAAGGGAGAAAACGGGTCTGCGAACGCCATGCAACTACCTCGATAACTCCGATGAAAACTGAACAGCAGAAAACTCGCTCTATACCTCAGGAATACCTGTACCTGAACACATGGTGTAGGGAGTAATGTGAGTACCCCGACCCAGTGAGTAATAAATATAAATAATGACTGAAGGTAAGAAAACACGTTAAGGCACACAACATTCTATACAGAAGCAGTGAAATCATTTAAAATAACAATTCAGTGAAACATCATGTGAAATTTCTTTTAAACCAGTAAAACAGGTAATTTGGCAGTAAAATGACGAGTAGAAATCTGCCCCTCGGGCTCAATATCAAAACAACAAGTAGAAATCTGCCCCTCGGGCTCAGTATCAAAATAATAACTAGAAATCTGCCCCTCGAGCTCAGTATCAAAATATAAGTAGAAATCTGCCCCTCGGGCTCAGTATCTCAGAATAGTATCAGCCCCTCAGGCTCAGAATAGTATAACGCAACCAGTCAATGAAATAAGAGCACATAATTATTATGGCAGATAACGCAGATAAAGAATAAATGCATGAGTGTAATGCAATGCATATGACGGTACCCTCTAGTACCCACTGCGGCGTGCAGCCCGAGCCATCCATATTTATTTATCGTCGACGGCGCTCACTGGGGGTGTGTACAGACTTCGGAGGGGCTCCTACAGCCCAAGCGCAATATCAAGCCATCTCGTGGCATCAAATCTAGGCCCTCGGCCTCATATCAATCTCAGTATAATCACCCAGGCTCTCAGCCTCAATATCAATGTAATTAACCAGGCTCTCAGCCTCAATATCAATATAATCAACCAGGCTCTCGGCCTCAATATCAATATAACACCGCTGCGGTGCGCAGCCCGATCCATGCTAAGTCCAGAAATCATCATAAGCCCCTTGGGCATTTGAAAAGCAGTAGTTCTCAGCCCGAAATATCATTTAGAAATATCATTTAAGTTTTCAAATCTTAGAAAGATGGCTGAGTTTGCAAAACAGTATTTAAAACCTTGGACTGAGGTCAAATGATATGCAAAATATGCGAAAGCAGTGATATCAATCCCTGAAGGATTCAAATAATTGGCAAGAAGCCTACAATTGGAAACATGACTGAGGATATAAATTCTTTAACAAAATAAGTGAGGAAAACCAGTCAAAAATCCCCTAAGGGTTCTACAGGTCGGCACAAGGCCCCAAGCATGGCAACAAGCCCAATTCACAATAATAAAGTATACGTCTCAACCAAAAATGTAGTAAAATATCTCTCGGGACGGACCAAGTCACAATCCCCAATGGTGCTCTACCCCATGTTCGTTATCCGGCGTGCAAGTCACCTCATTATAGCGTTACGATGTGAAATTCCGGGGTTTCAAACCCTCAGGACATCATTTACATCTATTACTCACCTCTAGCCGGCCAAATACTACTCTGCGATGCCCTTTCCTTTCGTATTGACCTCCTCGCACGTCGAATCTGGCCAAAACCACAACGAATACATCACAATAGGCTAAGAGAATATAACCTAATTGAAAAGAGTCGAAAAATATCAAAAATACGAAATTTGCAAAACCCGAGCCCCGGGCCCACGTCTTAAATCCAAAAAATTTTATATTAAAATGTTCCTTATCTCGCCACGAGTTTATACATACCAAATTCACAAGAATCAGAGTCCATTTGACCCCTCAAATCCCAAATTTAGAATTTCAATCTCAAGCCCTAATTTCTTATAATTTGGCTATGTTTTCATGGATTTCTAGGATGATTCTTCAATAAAACCATGTATTTAACTCATAAAACTTACCTCCAATTGATCTTAGTTGAAACTCCCTTCAATCCCCGTCCAAAAGCTCTCAAAATGACTAAAAATGTTGGAGAAATGGGGTATTTTTCGCGAATGAAATGTAAACATTCTGCCCAGAATTTTTCGGAGTTACTATTCACCCCATGTTACTGTTCACCCGTGTGTACTGTTCACGGGATACTGTTCACGGGATACTGTTACGGTGCTGTTCACAGATACTGTTATGAGGTACTGTTTACGGCACTATTTACGGATACTGTTACGGGGTACTGTTATGGGCACTGTTCATGGCACTATTCACGGATACTGTTACGGAGCACTGTTCATAACTACTATTCACAGTGCTGTAAAAAAATGCAGCAACTTTATTTTTTTCGTGCCTAAATCGATCCGTTAACCCTCCGAAATACACCCGAGGCCCCCGAGACCTCAACTAAAATCACCAACATGTCTTAAAACATTATCCAAACTTGCTCCAATCGTCAAAACACCTCAACTAACGCCAAAATCATCAAATTATATCGAATTCAAGCCTAAGTTCTTTTAAAACTTCTAAAACACACATTCGATCAAAAACCCGACCAAACGATGTCCGAATGACCTGAAATTTTGCACACATATCGCAAATGACACAATGAAGCTACAACAACTCTCGAAATTTCATTCCGATATCCGGATCAAAATCTCACCTATCAACCGGAATTCGCCAAAATACTAACTTCGCCAATTCAAGCCTAATTCAACACCGGACCTCCAAAATTACTTCCGGTCTTGCTCCTAAGTCACAAATCACCTCCCGGAACTAACCGAACCGTCGAAATTCACATATGAGCCGTCTAACTCATAAGTCAACGTCCGGTTGACTTTTCCAACTTAAACCTTCTTAAAAGAGACTAAATGTCTCATTTCTTATCAAAATCGCTCCAAATAAATTCTAATGCACCCAATACCGATAATGAAACATGAGGAACCAGAAAATGGGATGAACGAGACAGTAACTCATGAGACACCGGGTCGGGTCATCACACCATGGAAATTTATGGAACACTTATCCGACACTGTCACACCTCCTTTTTTACCTACACCCCCGGAAGGGTATAAGGGAATGTTTTCCAACTTAAAGTGACAATCGAAACGGGATTTATTTATTATCTAAAATTCAGAGTCGCCACTTGGGAGATTTATGGTATCCCAATTCACCGGTTCCAATCCCGAATCGAGGAAAAGATTGACTTTGTATTGTAATCTTCAAACCAGAAATCCAGACAAGGAATTTTGTTAACCCGGGAGAAGGTGTTAGGCATTCTCGAGTTCTGTGGTTCTAGCACGGTCGCTCAACTGTTATAATTGGCTTATTATCTTATTTTAATACATGTTTTAACCGATGGTTCAATTTTAAACTTTATAACCGCTTTAATTATTTTTAAGGAAGATTGCAACGTCATTTAAAATACATCTTGAATCACGTCACATAAATGCACCCACGGTCCCCGACACATTTTATCCAATGTTGTTGAGATTTAGATTTGGGCCACATAAATGCGCACCCGAATTTAGGAAGGTAAATTATTAAAATAACGCGCCTAAAGCAACTACGCGTTTACAACTTTGCGAGGGCCATAGAAATTTCGCTAAATGGCACGCCTCGAATTCTAATAATCAAAACAAGACCATTTTTGTTTGGCATGACGCATCTCAATTTTTAAAAGAATTATTATAATTATCCGACGGCCGTGGGTTATCTAATTTTTGCTTATGGCACACCTCGAAATTAATTTTAAGGGAGGTTTGAACTAATCTTTGAGGGCCATAGACTATGAAATTTATTAAAAGATATGGTATAGCCTAACCACTTCATTTAATGACTCCTTATGTGAATTATCTTGGTAGGAATATAAAGTATGGATCAAAAGTATTTGCTAAATGGCTCAGAGAGTTCAAAATCATTTTTAATCCAAAATCGAGTCTGAATTCATTTTTTCAACCTTAGACCCAAATTTCATTTTTATTCCTTAAGTCCCCAGCAACAACCGATGTCCCAAATAACTTGAGGATCCAACTTTGTATTTCTAACACTACCTATCAACACTTTAAAAAATGAGATCAAATTATATAATACTCATGACTAACAAAAAATGAGACAATATTAATTTCTAAATAAACAAAGATAACAAGATAAAACTAGAAGCAGAATAACATAGCACCACGTCCAACTTAGCCTTTTATATCAAATTCGCTCATTAGATGCTGAGCTTCAAACTAATTTGGAACTCGAGATTAGCAAGGGTCATAGCGAGTGAGTCATAGTAAAGAATCCAGGAGTCAAGCATGTGAGTCAAAGACGTCAAAATTTCATTAAATTCATCAAAAGCTAATTGGCAACAATATTTACAGAAACTTAAGAAAGCAAAAGGGAGGAAAAGAACCTCGATTTCGACTACCTCGACGACAATACAAACCAACTTGGGGGAATTTTGAACCAAGGACCAAAGACTCAGGCAGCAAATCGAAAATCTCGACCGGAAAAACTCCCTGGTAAACTCGAAACTATGCACCGAAGAAGCTAAAAGATAAGCTATTCATGGCTGTTTGTTGAAAGGAACACGAGGATATTTGGTGTTGATCTTTGCTGGAGTTTTAGGTGGTGCTCGATGGACTCCTTTGAGGTGATTTTCGTCTGGGTTTGGGGCTGATTTTTGGTCAAGGGAGATGGGTTTTTCGGCAGTTTTTAAATGCTTGTTTTCTGCAATTTTTCACCTAATTTCGATACTCTTTGAGGATGGATTTTACAGCTGATATGGGGCTGTTTTGAAGCTGGTTTTTGCTGCTATTTCAGAGGTTATTTTCGACTATAAAACAGAGCTATTTTAAAGCTTTTTTTGGTGCATTTTTGGGTGTTTTCAAGGGTGTTACCAGTGGTTTTAGGGATGGAGAAGAAAGTGAAATCTATGGGTCTTTCATTGTTAGCTCTAGAGCTCCTTAATGGAGGTTTGAAGAAGAAGGTCTCTCGATTTTTTCTCTTTGTTTTCCTCAAATCTGTTTCTTCTATCTCCCTTCATTTTTTCTGTCCCAGATCCCTCAGCCCCCTCCTTTTTCTTTAGCTGATAGGTGTTCCTATATATGGAGTCTAGGTTTAGGTTATTATTTTATATATTTTGCCAATTAGTCCCTAGGTCTTTTTGTGTATTAGGTCCTTAGGGTCTTTTTTATTTGTTTTTATTCCAAAGAAGAGTCTAGAAGGGTCCATAGGCTTAATGGACTAATCCGAATTGGGCCAAGAAACGGGCTCTAAAACTCTTAAAATTGTGATCCAACACCTTAATTGACTCGTTTTTAAAATAAGATAAAAATACTACACAATCCAAAGCTAATCCTTATTAATTAAACTAAACATGAAACTATTTTTTGTGTTTTCGAAATTATATAAAGATAAAAATAAGGTACCATTTTTATATATTTTTAAATTTTATGAGAAATACATGAACTAAAATATTTTTTGTGATTTTCATTTTTCTTGTAATAAAATAAAGTAAAAGAGTCAAAATGGGTTGAAATAGCTAAATTAGGCCTAAACTAAATATTTATACGCTAAAATATAAAAAATCTTGGGGAGGGTCAAAAATCACATGTCTACAGACACCCATTCAAAACCCTAGTGGAAAATGGAGTGTCATTCTCACAGTTTTAAATGAGTGCCATCTACTCTCTAAGCCAGTAGAGGTTGCCAATTACCTGAAGCCTCTGGACACAAACAAAGATTGAAGAAAGATAAGTTCTCTTTTTGTCGAGTGTATGATCAACAACAACATGCATTTCTTAGCTCTAGTATCAATTTAATCTTCTTCTTTGCCGTTCCTTTTTATTAGACGTTGTCTTCATACCCTTAACCTTAATTTATAGGCTAACCTCCTTGTCTCTGAGGGTCTGCAAAAGTTGATCTTGGACAAAGAGGAGCTAACTGCTGAATGAAATCAGCTTACCGCCGAACAAAACCAGCTTGTCGATCACCTCCCAGCTTTAGAGGCAAAAATTGCTCGAATGGGTGAGCTAGAAACCCGGTTAGAACAGTCCGAGCAAGATAAAATGTCCATAATCCAAGAGGCCACTTAACTATATGAAGAGCTCAAAGATTTGAAGGCTAGGTGGGCTGAGCTGTAGGATGTTGTAACTGTCGCGGCCGAACGTGAGTCTACTTATATGGAATGAATCAACAACCCGGAAGCAAAATTACGTTCCAAAATCAAGGAGGCTACTATTGACTAGGAGAAGAGAGCCAGGATAGAAGAAAGGTTCAAAAAGGTTATGGAGCAGAACCAGCTTCATGTGAGAACCAATACCGAACTTGATTCCATGATCAACATTATGAGAGCTGAAAATGATCAGCTTCAATCCAAAATCAAAATACTCCGAGCTAAGCTCCAAGATCAAAAGACTCCTTCCTCCTCGAGGTAGACAGTTTACCACGAGGAGGAAGACTTTTAAGGAGGCCAAAGAAGGCCTTGCACATATAGATGATTGCATTGCCAAAGCTCGTGGACTGGAGACAACTGCTCTCGATAACATTCCTTCTCGGCCTATTGCTTCAAGCTCTTCGAACAACAGCTCTTAGTATTTGGGAACTAATGAGGATGCTGAAGAAGAAGAAAATGATAAGAATGAAGGCCCTGGACTGGATGTGGGCCAACCTTCATATGCAAAAGAAGAAGAAAACACTTCCCTTCCTTCGGGTTCTATAGGCAAACATAATTGATGTATATATATTTTTTCTTTTGTAACTATGCCAAAACTTTTTTATTGACTTGGCAGTTTAAGTAATGAAAGAAATCTTTCCCTTAATTATTGTGCAAAAAATATTCCTTTTATTTAACTAATAATGATTGAGAATTCTTATCTCATCCAATAACTTTGATCTAGGGTATTCACATTTCCCATATCTACCCTTTGACTATGAGGGTTTCATAAGAGAGGGACCTTATATTTATGGTGCTCTTAAAGAGGACGTATCTTGTTCATTCATGCACAAGCATTTGAAGTTTTAATTAACTCTCAAATAAAAAAGAAATTAACTTATCGTTTGGACAAGAAATAAAATAAGAACAAAAAAGAACTTTGATTTATTCTTTTTGTTCTCAAACGTACATTGACATGGACATTCATTTGCTTTAATAAGTAAAGTTGCCAATACATGTGGCTAACTTTTACAACTTATTTCTATGGGCTGATCATGCAGTCCCGGCCCTGATAAAATTTTGCCCCCTCTTCTAACAGTCCCTAATTTTTATGACACTTGTAGTGCTCTAATATGCAATAGTTCCCCCAGTATTCGGATGCTAAGTATGAGAATTTGAACACTGGATATCTTGCTATCGCTGATGACCCTTCCTTTGTAGTATGCTTTACATTGTTGCCTCATTAAAAATCTTGCCAGAAAAACCCAATTTGGACAAAAAATGGACGAAGGGAAAAATAGTGCAGCACATACTTTCAGTATCAACAAGGATCTTCAACAGTAATACCATTTGAGGTAAGTCACGTTCCAATTGAGTTGCAATGTAACTCCATCTTATTTTCCAACTGATATGAGCCTTTACCGATTATAGCTTAAATCTAGTAAGGTCCTTCTTACGTTGGTCCCAGCTTCATGGCATTGATCCCTCAGGTATTTTGAGTTAGTTTTCTCAAAAAGAAATCTCTGACTTTGAAATAAAATATCTTTCCATCCTTTGCTTTTGGGCCACCATTCTCACATATGCTAAGTTTTGATGCTCCTTAAGCAAATCCAGCTTAATCAACAGAGCTTCATTATTTGCCTCCTCGTCTGCCCTAAAATACCTTATGACTGGTTCTCCAGTCTCTACTGGGATCAAAACTTTCGTAACGTACACAAGTAAAAATGGTGTTTCATCCATGCTTGACTTCACTGTTGTTCGATATGCCAATAACCCACCTGACAGCTCATCTGGCCGATTAACTTTAGCATCTTCTAATCTATTTTTCAGATTTTGAATTATTACCTTTTTGGTTGACTCTGCTTGTCTGTTAGCAGTTGGATGGTATGAGATGATGTAATCCCTTTAATCTTCAACCCTTCCAAAATCTTTGACTTCAGAACCTATAAATTGTGACCCATTGTCACTAGCAATTTTGTTTGGTACTCCAAACCGACAAATGATGTGATCCCAAATGAAATCAATCACTTCTCACTCTTCGATATTTTTTGTAAGCACCTGCTTCAACCCATTTAGTGAAATAGTCAGTTAGATCCAAAAGAATTTTATCTACCCGGGCCCTTGTGTTAAGGGACCAACTATGTCCATCCCCCATTCATGAATGGCCATGGTGACACCACCGAATGCAAAAGTTCTGCCGGTTGATGCGCTAATTGTGCATGACATAGATATTTATCACATTTTTGTACAAATGCCTTTGCGTCTTGTTCCATCCGGGACCAATAGTAGCCAGCCCTTATTAATTTGAGAACCAACAAATCTGCACCTGAGTGATTTTCACATACTCCTTCGTGAATTTCTCTCAGTTTGTAGTCTCATGTTTTCACTTATTCATATGATTATTTACAGGATTATGAGTAGCTAAACTTTTATCTAGATCTTGATTGAACCTTTTGGAGGATGACTCTCATTATATCTCATATAATTTTGCCATTAATATCTCTCTGTGTTCAACTTCATGCTTAATTTAGTTAATTGAATGACCATCAATTAGCGGTTCTTATTTATTTTCTTTACTTGAGAAAGATTGCATATTTAGGCAGTCGTTGAACACCATTACCCCTGAAGTATATGAGATATCAATACGAAAAGTTTAAAGATGGGATTAGAGATAATGAAACATTGACGTGGTCATAGTGAGCATCAAGAAAAAGACCAACCAGTTGAATTCGAGAGAGTGTGTCTAATAGACTATCGTAGTTACTTGAGAGAGAATTAAGGTAACCATGATCCTTAGAGAAAAACTAGGCAAAAATACAGGGAATATAGTAGGAGGATTCCAACAATTGGGGTAAATCAAGCTCTAGGATTTCTCTTTCTTGTTTACAACACTTACTTTCACTAGTGATATTTTACTGCATTCACATTACCTATTTTTTTAGTATTAAGAGACCAACAACAAGATATTGCAACTTCTGAAGATTTGAATTTGTGTAAGCCGAATAGTGATAGTTAATAAGTTAATTTCCAGAGAGATTTGACTCCGGACTCTTGAAAAAGATTATATTTGCAACGAACACTAGTCCTTTGATTAGGTATAGTTGGGCATGAATAAATTTTAGATTTTTTTCCGCAAAATTAACAGTGTTATTGATCACTACTTGGAGGATTGCTAGAATTCTTAGTTTAGTAAATTTTATTGATTATAAATTCTGAGTGCATTGAAACTTTAACATTGGAAATCTTGTGTGTTCCATATAAATGCCTAGAAACTCCCCAAGAACTAATAAATTGTTTGAAGCATTACCGAAACCTGAGATAGCTTTCAATACATCGTATTGGGAAAACAAGAAACACAAACAACAACAACAAAACCCCGACAAACAAATTGAAATAGAAATGGTTGATATCGACAATAACAATAATAAAACTATCAGGGTGATCCAATCAACAGAGGGGTGACAACTCTTATGGTAGAAGCAATGCTATATGATTGGGCTCAGCCCACCGCTGACAATCTGGCGACCGTAATTGCAGTCCCTCAAATTTAAGCAAAAATATTCCAAATCACAAATAACATGTTGCACCTGCTGCAGACAAGGGACTGTTCTCTAGGTCCTACCTTGACGATCCACATCAATACTTGAAGAACTTCTTATAATTTGTGTCACTCAGAGGCAACCTAATATGAAACCGGAAGCAATTCAACTCTTATTGTTTCCATTCTTAGTGACTAGAGAAGCTTAAACATGGTTAAATCCACTCCCCATCAATTCCATAAGAATTTGAGAGGAATTAGTCAAGCAATTCTTAAACAAGTTCTATCCACCCAACAAGACTGTAAAGCAGACTGATGTGATTTTGCAGTTTTGATAGATATAGATGGAAAGTCCACAGGAAACTTGGGAAAGATTCAAGGGAATGACGGTAAAGTATTCTCACCATAACATTCCGAATCATATGTTAGGACAAAAGGTCTATATGGGCTTAGCTGATAGTCTGAAAGCCAATTTGATGCTACGACTGGTGGAGCATTCTTACTCAAGTCGTCCACGGATTGTAAAATTCTTTTAGACAAGATGGCTCGAAATTCAGGTTGAATAAAGGGAGACATGACACTCACCCCGACTATCCATTCGGTTGCTCTAGACCCCAAAAAACAATGTTGAAAACATTGCTACTCTAATGACCAGATGGGTTGTTGACGAAGAAAGTAGATGATATGGACACAAAGCAGGTTCATATTATTGACACAACAAATGGAGAATTGTGCACCGCATGCGTTAATCAACCATATGTGTGCTCGTGGAGTGACGATAATTACATCCCGAGATTCACTGAAGACATAAACTTTGTGAATTATGGAGGACCAAGGCAAGGTGGACAATGGCGGTGTCAACAAAACCAACAATATAGACCTAGCAAGCCACAATACAATAACAACTCAGTAGGAGCAAGACCATATAGTGTGATGGTGCCTTACCAAAGACAATATGGGTATAATCAATAGCAACAACAATAATTGACTTATCAATAACCGCAACAACAACAAATGGTTAGGCAAGAAGATGGTAATATGGCCGAAATCAAGGGTATGCTGCAACAAATTATTGGGTATGATGGAAGATGCAAGAGAAGATAGATGTACATGACTCTGCCATTAGAGGCATTGAAACTTGACTGGGATAGCTGTATCTAGCACTCAATAATAGGCCGCAAGGAACCCTACCTGCATACACAACCACTAATCAAAAAGATCATAATCCAAATCAATTGATGGCAGTGTTGGAAGAGACCTTGATAGAGGCAAGAAATTGCTCAAACCACATGGGACACAGTGCAACTTACCTCTAGGCTACTCGATATTGATGAACTAAGTGAGTTGACTGAGGTGCTAATTCAACAAGCACAAAGTGATAATGATAAGGGTAAAGAAGTCGAACAACCATAAGAATAAAGTCCAAAAAGGTGACTGAGAAGAAACATACACAAGATAGTGGCAAGAAGCGACCCCCATCACCATTTCCCCAAAGGATGGCAAAGCATAAGAAAGATGATCAATACAAGAAATTCATGAAAATGTTAGAGCAAATCCAACTAAATATTTGATCACGTCCAATTCACACCCTAATTAAGGAAATATGAAACGGTTGTTATAGTAATAAAATCCAACGTGAGTCGAGGTCGAATTCGCAAAGAGTTTAGATTGGGTTTTTAGGTAAACACTTAAGAGAGAAACTCGAAATAACTAAACTTAACTTTCAAATAAAAGTGTGTATCAATTTTGCTAAATTAAACTACTAAGGATTTTTATTAAGATTGCAACCAAGTAATAATTGAAATATTTTTGAGGTTTTATCAAATAGAGAAAATCCTAGGGTTGTAACTTTAACCTATGTGTAAACTTAATGGGTAGAGTAAATTTATTCTTTCTTGGTAGATCAGGGTTGTTATGACTCTCAATACTCAAGTATTCACTCAATACCTCTCGGTTAAAGAGTGATTACGCCCAAATTAGCTCTCTCAAGTCCAAGTGGGTATCAATAAATGCAATTGAATATGAGTCCAAGTTAGATGATCCCTATCTCTAGTTCAAATCCTTTAATTAAACTAATCAATACCTCAATTAGTTCAATTTATTGCTAGTTAAATTTTCTGAGACTAAATTCCTCTTTCTTGAGTAAGAACAACGTCGAATAGGCGTGAATCAATGTTTGCAACCATTAATTCTAACTTTAAAACATAAAAACAAGGGTAAATAACACTAATCTGATCAATGACAACCATAATATTAAACATCCATAAGTTTTACACACTAGGGTTGGATCATAACCCTAGATGAAAGTCTAGCTACTCATGCTAATAGACATAGAAAGATGAAAGAAGAAGAAATTAATGGCATAAAGATAAAATAAAAGGAAAAAGTAATTGATCCTCTCTAATTGTAGTTCAACATTTAGCATATGCTACAATAAAAAGATGCCGTAAAAAGTCATTAAGTCCAATTTATAGGGCTCCCGAAATCTCTAACAAAAATGTCCTTTGGAGGGTTCTGCGACCGCTTTTTTGCTTGTGCGGTCCGCCCTTCATTTGGGTTGATAATATTGTACTTTAAGTAGGAGGAGTTCTGCGGTCGCACTTTAGGTTCTGCGACCACACTTGAATTTTTGTTGGCCATATTTGAGGAGGCTTCAGACTTGTTCATTTGCAAATTCTCTGATCTTTAAAGCTAAAACAAGAAACCTACGTTATAAACCTGTGCAATTAGTAAACAAGGAAAATAAAAAGAATAATAACAAGATAAGTAACAAGAGACATAACAATTATGAATACAAGAGATAGTAAAATAATCAACTAAAAGAAATAAGGATCATGTTTTCCGAATGACAACTAACCTTTCCCAACAACTCAAATCCAATAGAATGAAACGGTAACCACGAAATAACAATAGCTAAGCCCAAAAATTCGCATAATAAAAGGAATGAGTAAAAGATATCATATCAAATAGCACGGAAACATCCGTCATGCACAATCACTCATCCTTACCGCACAAAAATACTCGTCGTGCAATATCTCTCATCCTCACAACACAAAAATACCCCTCGTGCAATATATCTCATCCTCACAGTATGAAAACACCCGTGGTGCATAATCACTCATCCTTCACAACACGAACACATCGATCATGCATAATCACTCATCCTTCACAACACGAAAACATCAGTCATGCATAATGACTCATCCTAACCAAGCATATATAAATCAGTACCAAGAAAGGTAAGGAGTTAAATAAAATTTAAGGAGAGTGATTAATCATAATACTCCACGTGAAAAAATAATCATAAATTACACCGACAAGCGAGCTAATGTCACGACCCAAAATCCTAACTAATGGGATCGTGATGGCGCCTAACACTACTCGCTAGGCAAGCCAACCCTTAGCGATAATAAAGATAATGCAAAACATAAACAACATGATGCTACAAATAAAGGACAAAATTCAAGAGAAATTAGATCAAGTCTAAAACCCACAACCATCACACATCTCCTAGAAACTAGAGTCACTAAGTACATGAATGTCTACAGATTTAACTAAATATAAAGTTTGGAATAACAATACACTGTTCGAATAAAGTAAACAGTAATAAGACTATAAGACGGGAGACTCCAAAGCCTGCAAATGAGAGTTTAGCACTACCTCGGGTCTCCTCCACCATCTAGCTAGTCTGCCCTCTGACTACCACCGGAATCAGCACCAAAATCTACACAAGAAATGCAGAAGTGTAGTATGAGTATAAACGACCCAATGTAATCTGTAAGCATTGAGCCTAACTCCGATGAGGTAGCGACAAGGCTAAGATAAGACATCTACATATAAGCATACGTAGTTAAGTAATGAGAAATAACGAGATGAGGTAACAAGTAAATAGCATGTTAAAGACAAGATAAATAACATTCGATAGATATAACATGCATAAAATTAAGGAGATAAAGAACGAGAAAATAAAGGAAGATACAATTAAAGTAAAACACAACTTATGCTTCCACAAGAAACTCCAAACAAGCCTTCCAAAGATAACCACGAAGCAACATAGCGAAGTACTCAATCTGTATAGTAAAAATAAAGAACACACAACCCCAACAAATGGTGCAACATCACCCTTTGTACTTTCACTCTCATTCTCACAAGCACAATAACAAACACGAAAACACCTTTGATGCATATTCTCTCTTCCTCTCTTGCACGTCAACACCCTTCGTGCATAATCACTCGTCCTCTCAAGCAAGACATCACCTTTCATGCAACTCACTCTTTCTTACCAAGCATAAACATATAAAGTAGTATCAAACAAGGTAAGAAACACAAACAACATCGAGAAGAGTAATTTAACACACTCTCCATATGAGAATTTACCATCACTTTTGTACCAATAGCCAAATAAATATCTCAATAATCTTAATACCCAATATCTCAACAAGCTCAACATTACTAATAACACGATTAAGAACAATCAAGGAGTTTCACAATCTATTTACAGCATGAAAGACATGATACATAGATCAATATGGCGTAGATTAAGCTAGTTCTACCTATATGCTTAACCCATGACAAACACATATACACTCATCACCTTGCATATACGCCGCCCACAACACATAGGGAATATAGCAATTATACATAATTACATCCTAATTCTATCAAATCAAGGTTAACCGAGACACTTGCCTCTTTTCGGCAAAATTCAACAATCCAACACCGCTTTCCCTTTTAGAACAAGCCTTCAAACTATCCAAATATAGCTAATTAATATTCAGATAAGTAAAAACAAGATTTAGAAACTACCCAAGTATTAAAAAGGTTCGATCTTTATAGAAAATTCAACTAAAAGTCAACCTAGGCCCACGTGGTCAATATCCAAAATATGGACCCAATCCCAATTTTTGTACCGACCTGCCTAGTCATTTTGAGCATTTTCATTCAATTAAGTGGTTTGAGGTAGTTATTAGCTTCGCATGGTGTATTATGACTTGCATGTATCATTGGTTTGGTTTTCGAGTGGTTCCGGATTGATTTAAAAGACTGATTCTCATTTTGGAAGCTTTAAGTTGGAAGAGTTGACCAAGTTTGACTTTTGTGTGTTTTATCTCAGATCAGAGTTTTGATAGTTCCATTAGGTTTATATGATTATTTTGTACTTAGATGTATGCCCTAAATTAAATTCGGAGATTGCTAGGTTGATTTGGCTTGTTTTGCCAGAAGTTAGCAATTTGATGGTATAGAATTTTTTTAAGTTTGATCGTAGGATGAAATTATGGCTATCGGATTCAGATTTTAGTTTCAAGGCTTGGAATTGACCCATTTTATCATTTGAAAATTGTATGCAAAATTTGGTGTCATTTTGAGTTGGTTTTATTAAAATGGACGCATGGTTATATTTCTGGCGATTCCTGAGTTCATTGTAATTTTCTATGTGTTTTGGTATCTGATTCATGGTTCTGTGTGTTATTTTGGCATTTGGATCATGCGAACGAGCTTGTATAATGTTTTTGTACTTGTATGGAGTTTTAGTGTGGAGCCTCGAGGGCCCGGGTAAGTTTTGGACGAGTTTCGGAGTGTTTTGGGCTGTTTCAGTTCTGCTGGTTCTTTGCTGGTGCCTAAGATCTCGCAAATGCGAGACACTATTTGCATTTGCGAACCTTGCATTTGCAAGGTGGGAACTGCATTTGTGAGGTCTGGGTAGTGTGGCCTTTTTCGCATTTGCGATAAGGGATCCGTATTTGTAAAGCCTGAGTTGCATTTGTGACAGTGGCCAATTCACATTTGGGTGCTCATTTGTCGCTTTTACGATAGGCCTCGCTTCACATTTGTAAGGCATTTATCCCTTTTGGGACTTCTGGATGTGTTTGGCAGTGTTTTCTTTTGCGAACAATAGGTCTCATTTGCGAACCCAAGGTCGCAAATGCGGCTTCTGCAGCTGGGCATATAATTTGGAATTTCAGGGCTTAGCTTCATTTATCATATTTTGAGCGCTAGACTCGGCGGGAGGCGATTTTGAGGAGAGATTTTCATACCAAACTATTGGGTAAGTGATTTTGATCCATTTTTTATTACATAATGTGATTGTTTATGAAATTTTACATTTAAATCATGAGATTTGAAGATGATTTTGGGGATTTTTTATTACGTTTTGGAAAAAATAAAAATTTGAGATTTGAGAGTCGAATTTGACTAGGATTTGGAAATCAAACAGATATTTGGACTCGTGGGTCTATGGGTATTCAAGATCTATCTTTCGACTCGGGTTTTGATCGGGCAGGCCCGGGGTTGAGTTTTGTTGACTTTTGAAAAATTGTGTTATGATCTAAACTTTAATAGGATTATCTTATCTTGCATTGTTTGATGATATTAAGTCATTTTTGGTTAGATTTGAGCCACACAGAGGTGAATTTTAAAGGAAAAAGCCATTGTTGTTTGTTGATTTGGCCTAATTAAGGTAAGTATCTTGCCTAACTCCGTGTGGGGGAAACTTCCCATTAAGATTTGGTCTAATTGCATAATTTAAATTATATGAAAGACGTGTATATAAGGTGACGAACGTGTACACGGGCTTATATGTGACATTTGACCGTGTTAGATTCTTAGGCCTTTAATATGCCTTTAATTGAACTTGTTGTTGTATGGAACACCTTTCATTGTTTATTTATTTACCGTTTCATCTTGTTTTGTTGAAATTGTGGTACATGTTGCTGTTTACCGTGGGCTATGGTTGTGGTAGTGGTATTGTTGTTTGAAAAATGTTGTGGTATATGGGCACGTGGTGTGCGGTTGATTGTGTATTGTGATTGAGATGTGCATACGACGACATAAGGGTGATGTGTATATTGATGTGCATGTGGCAAGATAAGGGGGTACTTATGCGCTTGGTGCAAGCAAGGAAAAATATTTTATTTTGATGCACACGCGGTGATATAAGGGGGCTAAAGAGCGTGAAGCTATTTCGGAAAAAATATTCTAAATGAGAAGCTCATGCGGGGACATAAGGATGATATGTGATTATGATATGTGACACATCGAAGTGACTCTTGTTGTTATTTTTGTGTTGGAATTCTTTGTGTCTTCTTGTGTGTGTCATGCATTTTACATGATTTGCTACATTATTTTAATGTGTTAATCTGTGCCTCCGTTGTTACATGATGAATTTGTTGTCAAGAAGAATTTACTTACGTGGGGTTATTATCTCATATTTTGTTGAGTTGTTGGTAACATAATAGATTTAAATAAAGGAATTGTTATCATGTTTTGCTTTATTTGATTATTAAAATAACTTATTATATTATTTGATGCTTTACTTTATTTAAACTGTTATTCTGCTTTAATTTAATTGATCCTTAAAAGAAATTTATTATCTCATTTGATGCCTTACTTTATTTAAATTGTTATCCTGCTTTACTTTAATTGATCCTTAAAATAAACTCATATCTCATTTGATGCTTTAACTCATTTAAATAAACTTTCTTTTTGAACATATTATTGGTGCTTGACATGAATACGATATACGTGGTGGCACGAGATCTTTCCGTGCGAAGGTTTTGAGAATGTGGGCACGAGGTGCCGTGTGTATAAGATTCGTAATTTATGGCTTATGATTTGTGATTATGAAGTGGTACCTCGGGGTGATTCTTGTTATAAATTTTGTGTTAGAGGTATTCTTTCTTCTTGGAGGCTAGAGAGACTTACCGTAATTCTTTGTTGATAATTTCATTTTTTTTCTCCCTTGATTTTTATGCTAGAGATACTTGGCTCATTCTATTTCATCGGTCTCTCTTTTTGTCCCTCTTTGGATTTCTTTTTGTTTACATTTCTTTCTTTCTTACTTTATCTTTCATGAATATCATTTCTTTTCTCTCTTTTTAATGCCTTGGTACCACTTTTAGATTATTCAACTTTCCCACAAAATTTAGGCTTTGAGCCATATTCTACGTGTGACTGCTTAGGAGGTTTCGGGTGCCAAGAGGAGATCATGTTCAAAAAGTGAAAGGCTTGTAGTAAGGTTACCAAAATATAAAGGCTAAAGGCACAAAGGTAGTTGACTAGGGATAATGGTCATAGGATGTCAATTGAAAGCTCAAACGGTACAAGGAAAGCCTACAATAGTCTTCCAACCAAGCAAACTCAAAATTTTGCCTTGAAGCACATTCAGGGCAAGGTCTAGACTATTCGCTCAAGAACTTGGATTAGCAACAAAAATTTACCTCACCTCTCATGCAAATAGACCGTAAAAGAAGATAGAGTCTAAGACCCACAATAACCAAAATCGAGTCCAAAATCTCTATTTCTACACAAATACCTAATGACTATCAAAAGACAACTCAAGAGCCTCAAAGTCACTTACTAGAGTTCTTTAAAAAATGATTCACAACAACCTTGTCTCAAACCATAAGCATGCAATTAAGTATGTTAGTACCACATGAACATAAATAACTCATTTTCATAGAAGAACTTGATTTGGGCTTTTATTCATTACTACTTACTACTACTATTACCTAAACATGCAACTGACTATTTTCCCTTAAGAAAGTTGTCATACTATCCATCCTCGAGAAAAGTCACCTGGTTCACACAAGAAATTACTTTTGGAAAGAACCATGACATTAAGAAAACCAAAGGCTTATTATCAACAACAAGTAATAAAAGCATAATATTTACACTACCAAAACAAACAAAATTAAAGATTACTACTACATGTATTAAACTACTAAAAAATAAACAAAATACGTCATTCAATTATTACATCTAGTGTCATCATATGTATCAATTAATAAAATTCTCCACTCTCAAAATAAAGTAAGCATTGTACCTAATGCTCATCAAAACAAAATCAAAGAGCTTAGAGGGCTAAAGAAACTCCCTAAACATCCTCAGTCATCATGGTATCATAGTAGGTCCAGTCCGAGTCGGTTCAGCTAGCTGGTTGGTATCATCATCGACTGGGGAAGCTGCCTAAGATGTGAACATGTCACGCACTGCAGTAGCAGTGTTGGATGTAAGTCAAGGCTCCTCAGCTTGAGTAGTAGGGGCATCTTGAGAAGTCTGAGCTGGGTGAGGAGGAGCGGGGTCAATTAGCATGTCAAATGGTAAGTTGCCTACTTCAGCTATCATAGTCACTTTCGTCCCCAGCAACTTAATTGAGTTCTTACTGGTCTGAGTCTTCCTTATCTTCTTCACCTACTTAGTCAACCTTTCAATCACTGCACCATGCTGAACAAGTGTGTCCATAATCACCTTCTAGTTGTCCAAGACCTTGGTGATCTTCATATCAATGTCAGAAAATTCTGGCTATGTAGATAGCTGCCCCACAACTGTACTAGATAGCTCAAACAACTTTGATGTAACTGTCTGCATCCAGTTGTTGAGACTCACCAGTATCTGAGAAACCTAAAAGGTAGACGGTGTCTAGTAGGCAAAGGCATGGACCGTAGAGCTGGCGTAGGCAATGAAACAAAGGCTTATGGTGGCTCAGCATCTGGCAATAGTAGGAGGCTCAGCTGATGAGGAAGGGATACCAAAGAGATCGGGAGCTTCTACTATAGGCTCATCAGATTGACTAGTAGTAATAGAAGGTTGGCTGCTTTTCTTTAAGTTCCTAGGGTCTTGCAACTTATATAGATCAAAGGGGCCGGTTGGCTTAATTTTCGTATCAAATGGTTTGGACTCCACTTTGACATTTGACAAGTACTTTGTGATGGTGTTGGGGTAGGGGTAGGAAGTGTTACCTTGCTATGCTACCAGAGTGATATTGGCTGACATTAAGACACCTACATTGATTAGGATCCTAACCACGATAGAAGCCACAAGCACTGCTCTCTCCAAAGGTAAGTGTTTCATTCTGGCTTGGGTCAAGTATCGTACAAACAAAATATTGCCACCCCTTTGCCTCGAAGCCCAAAGTCTTGCGAAATATTTCCACTCTGGCACCTATATAAGGATAAGTTGGCACAAGTGGAAGAATCTCCGTGAGCCACAGCCGAATCTCTTCATTCTCAGCTAATTTGGGCAGATACTCCTTCGACTCTACATCCTCAAGTCCCAGGTAAGCATTCAAAGTGTGTTGATCAAATTTCACCTTGAGGTTGCACACTTTGGTAACCTTTGTCTTTTTTACAACATGTTTCGTGGTGGCGTAGAACTCCCGAACAAGGTGTTCCTTGTCATCAACCAACTCCTCAATGAACTGCATCCAACCTTTTCTCTTGTAAACTGTACGAGGACTGTCAGATCGTACCTGTCTAGGTCCTTGGTGAGGAATTTCCTTTCATGAGTGATGGACCTTTCTTTTCATTACCTTTTGAAATCCATATAGTCGTTGAAGCTCAAGAAACGTTCTTCCCAGACCACCTTCTTGTTTGTCCTTATTGTGACATCCCTTGCAACCTTTCCCACTTTTCCGTCATCATGGGCATCATCAAAACTAGAGTCTTGTGCAGCAGGATTTGACTCATGACTAGAGCTAGCTATGCCTTAGGAGGAACCCCGAGATGTGGAAGGATCAACTTGGGGCTCAAATTGCCCCTGTGGCTGAGACTACTCCTCATTGCGCTATTCAGACTGAGACAACGAGTTGCCTTCGGAGACTTTCCTAGACGGGGCATAAGAATCAGAATCTGAGATACTTTGACCTCTCCCTCGACTAGTTGTTTGTTTCTTGGTGATTGCTTTTTGGACACTAGGGTGCATGGAACCTCTGCCTCTTCCCTTTCCTTGACTACCCCTTACTTTGGATGTCTCCCCCTTTTCTCTTGATCGTACCATTATCTATTTATGTACAAAGAGAGTTTTCAGTTATTGAGTTGAGGTACAAAATAGTCAACAGTCATATTAGCAGTAGATGAAAGTATAAGAGCAGAGGGGTGTTCATTGCTTAATCATGCAGAAGAAAGGGTGGAAGTGCGGTCTACAAAAATCTAAGTGCAACCGCACTCCTGCACTAATGCCTCAAACCTTCAGAAAGAAGTCTCTGAAGGACAGTACAGACACATATTTGTAGTCGCGGAAATCCAATTGCACACCGCACAATTAAATTGCGGTCCGCACTTTTTCTAATTCATAAAAGTTATATTTTTTCCTATTTTATACTATATGGATCTAGGGCCTTTCAATAATGATCCTTTTAAGCAATTATGGGAGGCAGGTCGGCCATGTAATTTGTCCCTCAAGCTGAACGAACTTGACCTGCTCCTTTAGTTTAGGGCTATACAGTTTACTTGCTTCTCACTAACGGCAGAATCACGAGCTTCATCACTCGACCCCTAAGGAGATTTTTATATCTTTCTCGCATCCGCTTTCAGATTTGACATGACATTAGAGCTCAGATACTTAGTCACGAGTTCGAGCCTTAGTAGAAGTACTCAAGTCCCAGAGAAGTTCTCTAATGGACAGTTCAGACCTTTCTTTGCGATTGAAAAATTTCAAGTGCAATCCGCACTATTAAATTGCAGCAGCAGAACTTTGTTTAATAACAAGCTTATAAAACCAGCAATTGTGGATCGCAAAATTTCAAATGCGATGCGCACATTCAAGAACGGTGAAGGACTAAGGCCAGTTTCTACATAGGTTATGCAATTATGTGTTCAATCCAACTAGGTAACATGATAAAGGCATGATAGCAACAAATCTAACCCAATCTAAGCATGATTCATAAATACCAATTCTTAAATTACCCCACATGGACACATATAAGGGATGTAATCATAGATGACCTAAAATATAGTTAAAAAGCAAAAATAGATTCAAAAGAAAAGTAACAAGATAGAAGTGATACATACGAGATTGTGCTAGTGTGATTAGAACGATTGGAGTGTGGGTGGTTGTGTGTGTTCAAATGTGCAAGCAAATGTTTTTCCAATAGAATCTCAGTCAGAGGGTGAAAATGGTTAAAAGTGTAAAATGAAAACCTATTGTTCTATTTATACTTATGTGTAGGTCGGGTTAAAGAGAGGGTGACTGCAGCCACAAAATTCCAAAGGTGGTTTGTACTCTATTTCCTGGGTGGTGGCAAGCATGTAGTTGTGCAGTCCGCACTATTTCAAGTGCGACCGCACTTTTGTCGACCTATTTTCAGTTACCTCTCTGAAAGTTCTCTCTTGTGGCTGCAAAATTATCTGATAGGCCACAAAGTTAGCTCCGTACTATTGTGAGAAATCAGAGGACCCTCATTTTAGCACCTGAACTACCTTTTGCAAATATTGTCTGAAGTCAAAATTTGCGACCGCAATCAAATTTTTGCTGCCCACGTTTCCTCGTCTGTTGCCGCACATATAAAAATGTGGTCCGTACTTTCCCATGCAAGACATATCTTCAGACATATCTCAATACCTAACATCGATCACTGCAACACTCTTCAAATATAGTTAAAAACAATAAACAACATCTAAACTAAAAGAGAAAAAGGAAAAGAACCTGGGTTGCTTCCCAAGAAGCGCCTTATTTAACATTGTCGCACGACGCAATATCATAGTAACCTCAATTGAAGTAAAGAACCGTTACCACATGGTTTCCACCATCTTTTTCCAAATAATGCTTTACTTAGTGACCATTGACTCGAAATATTTCATTGTTCTTGTTCTTCAAGTTCATTTAACCACTTGCTTGTGGATGATAGGGAGTTGTCACTTTGTGAGTGACACCATACTTGCCGAGCAAAGTGTCAAAAGCCTTATTGCAAAAGTGCAACCCTCCATCACTTATGATTTTCCATGGAGTCCCAAACCTTGTGAAAGTATTCCTCTTCAAGAAAGCAATCACACGTCTAGCCTCATTGTTGGGTAAAGAAACGACTTCAACCCGTTGTTGATACCTAATTTTTTCTTATATTATTTAATATATATATATATGTACTTTCAAAATAGCATATATGCAGTTATAAGCATGCATGAGCATTTTTATAATTTCTATGCAATTTTTATAATTTTTAAAAGCTTCAAATTGATTTATTTCTTCCCTTTTTATTTATAAAATTTTCAATAATTATTTTTCAAATTATTTTTCTGGTGATTTAGCCATCTAACTTCTATATTTATTCCAAAATATTATTTAAATATTTTTAGTGCATTTTTATAATTACATTTATATTTTTAAGCTAATTTGCATATATTTGCAATACTAGCCCTATTAATGCATAATTACTTTATTAATACATAAAATGGTCTTTTATATTTTTAAAATGTTAAATAACTATTTTAAACCATTTTAGTACATGAAATTATTTTTCAAAAATCATTTATTATTTTCTTATAAAATATATAGTATTAAAATGGCTATTTAAAATCTAGCCTAATTTCATTTCAATTTCAGCCCAATTCCAACCCCTCCTCAATCCCAATTCAGTCGAACCGGACCCCAAAATTACCCAGCCCAACTTAGGAACACCTTCCCAACCCAAAACCCCATCAGATCGTGGTCGCCCCGTTAAAACCTACCTTTTTTATTCCTAATAACCCCTAACCCTAAATCATTTCTACACACCCGCCGCCCTGAAATCCTCTTTGCTCTCAAATGCTCTCAGCCTAACTCTAATCTCCAAACGTCGTCACTCATCTATGGCCATCTCTGATGACCTCTCACCACCTCTCAAGCCTCTGATGGCCTCCCTCATGCTGTTCTTGCAATCTCCAGGGCCCTCAAGGGACCAGGGCTAATGGCTTGCATCTATTGGTCCTCTCTCGCCTGTTTCAAGCCACTTCAGTGAGATTCCGAGTAAGATCGTCATATAATAGTTACGATCAATGAGTTTCTCATTATGTTTTATCATCTCTGTATGATTCTCTTCGAAACCTTAATTTCTTTTCTAAACCTCTTAGATCTGTACAGATCTAATATGATTCGGGTTTGTTTCATGTGAGTTTTACAATAACCTTGAGATTCTTTACAAAATCGTATGATTTTCAAGTGATTTTCATCTTTTCCTAAAGCTAGGGTTTCTGGATTTTCTTTTAAGAAATGTTTGATGATTTTTTGTGATTAATCTTCTGCATCTCGTATATTTTGACTAATTTTGTAAGTCTACTACAACCCTAGCCCATTTGTACTAAAAACCCTAATTTTCTAGGGTTCTTTGTTTGGTTTCTGAGTACCAGTGCATCTGACTGTGTTCGTGCTTTGGGTTCTTGTGATTTCTCGTGACCTTCTTGCCCTAATATGCTTCTACTAAATTTCTTAGTTCAACCTTTCACTGATTTTATGTGATTGTGCTCGTTCTGACCATTCATGCTAAGACTTGTATATTTTTCCTTGAATCAGTGTCATTTAATTATGTTTTTTGTTAAAGCTATGTGAAATAATGACTATCCATGTTCTACCTTATTTTATATGCTGACTCTTTCATGACTTTTTGAACGTTTGATTACTCTGAATCCCTTATTTCCTGGTTTAATTTGAACGCTTTCCTTTAAACTTTTGATTCTTACCTCTTTGCTCAATTTGATTGAATTTTCTTGCCTTAATTGTTTTTTCTGCCTTGTTTGTATTCTGTTGATTATTACTAATTTATTTCCTCTGTTACGACCCAAACCGATGGGCCGCAACGGGTACCCAGTACATTACTTGACCGAGTACCAACGTAATGTACCTTTCTTATTACATCATTATATACATGTGACATATGGGCCTAATAGGCTAACATAATCATTTATAAACTCAAAACATAGGCCGACAAGGTCGTACTATCTTTCACATACACGTCATATGTCTACAAGCCTCTAAGAATACATAAATGTCATAATGGTCAGGATAGAGTCCCGCCATACCAAACAATACACGTCTAAATCATACTAACCAAACAAGCAACTCCGAAGCAAATGGAGCGCACCAACATCTTCCGCTGGGCTGATAGCCTATTTGGAGGGCTCTCGACCTGTCTATCGGGACCTGCGGGCATGAAACGCAGCGTCCCCATGCAAAAGGGACGTCAGTACGAGTAATGTACCAAGTATGTAAGGCATATAAATAAGTACATAAGAGACATGGAAGAAATATAGAGTACATGACTCATCCTGCAAGTCTGAATAACTTTGTAAATCATAAATTACTTTTAGCATCATGCATATGCGTATGAATGTCATGTCGTGCATAGGTACATGTTTCATAACATCATCAGCCTCTGAGGGCATCCCATCATTTCATATCGGCCACTGTGGGCAAAATCATCATCGTATACCAGCTGATCAGGTGGTGGTGCGTATATAACGCCATAACCTTTCCCATATCCCATATACATATATACATACATATATACGCGTATATAATATCGTTGAATACATATATATATATATATATATATATATACATATATATATATGCGTATATAACGCCATTTGAATACATACCCGTATATGCGTATATAACGCCGTTTGAATCATATTTCAGCCACTGTGGGCAACATCATCATCATGTACCAGCTGATCAGGTGGTGGTGCGTATATAACGCCGTAACCTTTTTCCATATCCCATATACATATATTTATATATATACGCATATATAACGCCATCTGGTCATGGGTCAATGCACATGTACGAAATGCATGAAAAATACGTAATAATCTCAATATTCCTTCCGGATAATATTTCCAACTGCGTATTATTCTGAGACCCATGAACAGAAGAAAATAATAATTCTCATGGGGAATCAAGAATATAGACATCCATACTTTTTCTATAAATAGAATAATTTATAGAAACCGTGCATTTGCTCGTTTCTTTCGTATAATCGAGACCATGCCAAAAGAAAGAAGAGAGGGCCTTAACATACCTGAGTCAATTCTCTTGACAATCCCTCTAATACCCATAAATTACGACCAAACATGGAACAAATCGTATGAAAATCTCAACGCAATCACGTTGCTTATGCAAAGAAAGTCTCGACCGAAACCTTTCCATCCCGAAAATAATATTTCTTATGTGATGTTGACAGAAGCTCAAGTAATCATTATGATACCTGGCAAACTCATTGTAGGATTTCAAAAATCCAAACTCATCATAATCTTTATAATCCAAGCTTGAGAACTTAGTAAGGTTTGAAACAACCATTAGGATAAATCCGAGGAACCACTCCCATATTTCATCATCTGTTTAATGCCTTTTACAATGGCCTTGACTATATGTGGAACAAACATTAAGCTTCTTCAATTGATTTAAACCATGGCCGAAATTAGCTTCATAATAAGGGTTCCTTTCTTAAGTGGATAACGTTTCTTAGCCCAAGTAAGATTCTTGGATGAAATTTCTTGGCCAAAGTAAAGTCTTGGATAACATGTCTTGGCCAAAGTTAAATTCTTGGCCGAAAGAGATTTTAATACTTTTTTTATTTTCTTGGTGTCATATTTCATATAAGTGTGCCACCTACCAATTTTATTTAAGAGTCACTAAAATGGTAAAGGGGGTGCTTCGACGTTGTGTTATTTAATCTTTATCCAAGGACTTCAATTAATCCACCACTAATTATTAATTAACTAGGTAATGTCCTATTACCCAATAATTAAGAATTATCTCAACTTACTTAAAATACTACTCGCTTTTAACATACCTTGTACACCTTACTATCATGGTCATGTGGTACCTTGTTTGGTATTAGTCCATAAATATCGGGTATTAACACTTGGCCCGTATTTTATCCCAACATGTCAAACTTGGACGGAATTTTTTTTCTTTGACTTGCTTTCCCTTTCACCTTCACGAATTTACTCATCACTTGTCGAATAACATAATCCTTATAATCTCCAAATAATCTTTTACTTGGACTGATGTCAATTACCTTACGACAAATTCAACGTACAATACTAAAGGATGCAACATCATCGTAACTTAATACTGCAAAGCATAACATCGACGTACTACTACGAGGCGTAACATTATTCTCCCCTTTGGAACATTCGTCCTCGAATGCTGACTGATGCACTTATCATTTTCATAACTTATGTCTTTCTAATATTTTAGAACTTTCCTTGCAATCTAGGCGATTGTTCTGTGAATTAGTCCAAAGTCCAGGGCATTCCCTCATTAGGCCTACTTCTCTCACCACAACTTGTAGTCGGAATCCTTCCAATCTCGTAACTGTTGCTACCTTTCATTATGAAGCCTATACAATTTTGACCTTGTAAGTGTGTCCAATCTCTAGGCTTCATATGTAGAGCTTGATAAGATGTCCCTTCGGGCTTCTATGAGTATACTGAAGTTCTTCGCTCGGTACTTTGTTGAATTCACGAATATTGCTATATCTTATTGCATAGGTCCGTTTAGCTATCCGTATGAATTTACTGCCATAACTCTTCTTTTAATTTATCATTGTTGAGGTCTGCTACCAAATCCCAGCTTACTCTCATTGTTTATTCTATATATATATAAATTATGTCCTTTAATGCTTACTCGTTACTGCTCATCTTTAGAATGATGGCCTAATCTTATCTCATACTTTGTGACTTTTTTCTATCTATTGTTGATTCACCTCAATATTGATCTGCAATATACCACTGATAACTTGAAACTTCTTACGTAATACTTTCCCTCTAGGGCTTATGTTACATCAAGGAATATTCAAAGTAATTTTCCTGATCCACTTAGCGCCGATACTGTAATGCAATAACCGTATTCTATAGCATCCCAATGTGGGTATTTTAATCCCGTGCAATTCATGAATCCCTTTTCTTTTTCTCTCTTTTATTTTATATTTAAAATCATTACTCAATTAAAGGCCCAAACGTCATCCTTTATCTATCATAATTACACCTTTATTCTACTATTAGGGTAATATTCCATCTCTTATAAATGCTACTTCTGAAGAGTAACTCCTTTGAGTCCATTCAGGCTATACTGAGTTTACTATAACATAGAGAAACTGTGTGCTCTTCTTGTTTTCATGGGCTTAATCCTAAAGACTTATCCATTGTTGTCACCTTTTCATTTGCCTTTCCTCATCCTTACTCATGTTTCCATAAAACTTTGTCGCTTTACCAAACTTGCGACCTATACATATCCATTTATACTACTCGCAACTTTCTTTCAACTTGCTTGCACCATAGATTTCCTTATGTTATTTTGGAACGTCAAGAGAGACATCATATCCTCCAACTTTTCTCTACTCTCTTAACTAGATCTCTTAGCACTTAGAAACCGTAGGCTGGAAAACATGCCGCTGACGATACCGCTATCATTCCCAGTTATTGAATCCACGTGCTTATAAACTTCTATCCGAAGTATGGAATATCCTCACCCTTTTGTTTTTGAGTATCTTGTACATTGTTCACATTTACCTTACTTTCCTTAAAGTCTCACATCACATCTTCTACCTCTTTCATGACCTCCCTTCCACCTAGGTATAATTCACATCCACAACTTGAAGCTCTTTTATAATACTTGCATCTCTGGTGCATACACAATCCGGTGGGAGCTTCGTACTGACTTCTTATGAGGCTGGTACTTCTTCTAATTGGCTTCCTTGTAGAGCCATTATATATTATGGTTGTATATGCTGCATGTATAAAACTCCAAACCCTTAAGTGAGTTCTTAACACAACCAACTCTGGATCATTGATCGAATAATTTTTTTTCGTTCCATCTTAGCTTTCTTTCAATGTAAGCTATTACTTTTCCTGGACTTTCTGCCCCTTGTTGCGTCCATACATAGCTTATCTTAGTGTTCACACATGCTAGAGTTTTCATATAACTCATATGATCTCGAATATTACTTTTAACTTTACTTCCCATTCATTAGCCACGGTGGGTGACACTTTCCTTTGAAGTGCTTACAATATTGTTGCGAGATTGTTGTTACACGACCATTTCCTCTTTAGGCAGTTGTATTTAGGTTGAAGACTTCTTTCTTATCTCCTCAGTTAGTCTTTCGTTGTAGTACTTAGGGAGAACCCTTGACTCTCGTAAAGCTGTGGGCTTATTACAGACTTTTTTGATGTCCTTACTTGCCTATAATCATCCGTAGTTGCTTACTTCCATGCCCCTGTGCTTGTATGGTTGCTTCTGAAATGATATTTTGACTTCCTTCCCAGTGACACTTTTTTTTAATCCTCGTAACACTCATACGGTACCTTTAACTATCCCGACTTTTGTTTGAATATATCTCAAGTATTATAATGATATTTTTCGAAGCTGAATTCTCCATGTTAGGTTCTACTATGTTTATCATACACGATCTGATGATTCATCTGTAACCTCCTGTTTTGCCATAACTAGGATCTTACTAACCAATTACTAACTACTCGTTGGCCCATTCTCATACCAATATTCCTCGTAATCTTTCTTGGGTTATTTCCTTTGTCTTAACTTATGTCTCACACTGGCTCTTTATTTATTAATAACAGCTCGGGCAGGAATTTTCACTTCCTTTTTTTTTGACGTCGTGCTTGCACAATATTCTTGAATCGTAGCGTATCTGTAAGATTTGGATAAGTGCCATCTCATTCCTCTTTCATTTATCGCATTCTTCCTTTACCACTCCATAGTCACTAGAACCACTTAACTCTGGCTTAATGCCACATCACTCCATATTCCCCCCTTTAGGGGTGTATTAAAAGTTGAAGCCATGAGGATCTATCTATAGTTGTTTTACCTCTTCATCTTTGATGTTGTTTTTCAATATCAATGATCCTTACTCACCTTGCGGCAATCCTTCTGTACCAAGGATGACAAATACCCTTACTCACGAGGGTGACACTTAGCGTAACTGGCACATACAGTCTATTAAGCTTAACTTTGCTCACATTTCTTGCTCTAGGGAAGTGTCTCCCTGAATGGCCATTCTCGGAATTCATCATGAATCTTCTTCTGTGGTCCATTCTTTTACCACCGGAACAAAATCTGAAATTACCATAATGCCGAGTACTTTCCAATCATTCAGTCCTAAATTTATTTTAGTTTGTTTACCAGTCCATACTGATTTCTGCTACTTTGGGGATTAACTCTCCCCTATGGTAGTCGCGTTGGAGTCACAAACTTATTTCTCGAATGAGGATATGACTTTATGGCCTATATTCTTTTATTGTCTCAAGGCCTGTCATCTTTTGTCTTTTCCTTCACTTGATTGTAAACTCTGTAATACTATCATCATTTCATTTTTTTTGACATACCATTGACATTCGTGTATCACATCTTACTCATAATGCTTTATTAACTTTCTTCTCATCTCCCGCTAATTATCTATGTCCACTGCTTTACTCTGAAAACTCGAACAAAATATTCTTTTGCTTTTGGCTCCCCTTTGCTCCATCTTATGGTTATTTGGTTTGCTCAACATCCTCGCTCTACTAGGGATGAGAGCCATACTTAAGGTAATATTTATCCCATCCAGGCTTTCAGTGCCTATCTTCTAAATACTAGTATTCACATCTAATCGTAATATTCTAGGGTGCACCATCTGGGTGTCTCACAAGAAGATCTATTGGAACATTTGTAATACCCTTCGGAAATGCCAACAAATGAAAGTAATCCATTTACCAATTTGGGTTACTCTAACCCCAGCTGGATCTTGATATCTCATCCTTCTCTTAACTATACATGTTAGCCCCCACAGGGCATGACTGAAATGGGTGTGACCAATTGTACATACCTCTGTTACTATTGAATATAACTCAAAAAGCTTATGTTTCTCTGCCTCAATTATAAACACTGTTAACCTTCATTAACTGGGCGCCTCGTACACTTCTTCATCTTGCTTCTCTTGCTAGTTGAAACTTGTATTTATCTTTTTAATCTTTTATTGTCTTCCACCATTAAGGTGGATAGACATTCTTTCCTTAAGGCTTCTTATCAAGAAGCTTACACCTTTCAGTATACCCATGATCTGCTAAAGACCTCATATTTACTTGTCGTAGGCATCATACAAAAATTCAGTTCCTTTGACTCAGCTCTTCCACAACTATCTCTCTTTCCATCCTTCTTTTCAGATGTAGGCATCGTCTTATTACGAATAAAATAGAATTTCGGAATTAGAATTCTTATAAGTGAGCTCTACCACACGATCTAGAGAAAGAAGAAAGACTGACAATCCTAAATGCCCTGTAGCCTCCTGCTTATAAGTGTGGTGCACAAGACACCCATAAACTAGACTCTACTAGACACGGCTTGTAGACTCCCTAGGACAGAACTGCTCTGATACCACTTCTGTTACGACCCAAACCGATGGGCCGCAACGGGCACCTAGTACCTTACTTGACCGAGTACCAGCGTAATGTACCTTTCTTATTACATCATTATATACATGTGACATATGGGCCTAATAGGCTAACATAATCATTTATAAACTCAAAACATAGGCCGACAAGGCCGTACTATCTTTCACATACACGACATATGTCTACAAGCCTCTAAGAATACATAAATGTCATAATGGTCGGGATAGAGTCCCGCCATACCAAACAATACACGTCTAAATCATAGTAATCAAACAAGCAACTCCGAAGCAAATGGAGTGCACCAACATCTTCCGCTGGGCTGATAGCCTATTTGGAGGGCTCTCGACCTGTCTATCGGGACCTGCGGGCATGAAACGCAGTGTCCCAAGGCAAAAGGGACGTCAGTACGAGTAATGTACCGAGTATGTAAGGCATATAAATAAGTACATAGGATATATGGAAGAAATATAGAGTACATGACTCATCCTGCAAGTCTGAATAACTTTGTAAATCATAAATTACTTTTAGCGTCATGCATATGCATATGAATGTCATGTCGTGCATAGGTACATGTTTCATAACATCATCAGCCTCTGAGGGCATCCCATCATTTCATATCGGCCACTGTGGGAAAAATCATCATCGTATACCAGCTGATCAGGTGGTGGTGCGTATATAACGCCATAACCTTTACCATATCCCATATACATATATACAAACGTATATACGCGTATATAACGCCATTGAATACATACATATATATATATATATGCGTATATAACGCCATTTGAATACATACCCGCGGTGTTTGTGGAGATCCCTTCTCTGGAGGAGGATATTACGACACACAAGATAGGTTTCCTTAGTGTGTATACCTATCCGTTTACTCTAGGGCAGGTGGGGCCATCTTTGCCCCCGATCGACACCGTGATTCTCGACTTCTGCCAACGCTACCAAGTGACCCTTAACTAGATCCATCCTTCATTCTGGTGCATTGTTTACATGATCAGGTACTACATGAACATGATCGGGGAGATGCTCTTCACTCTTAATCATTTTATCAGGATATACATCCCCCGTCTCTTCCGTGGGGGTTTAGTCAAACTCCGCTGCTGAGCCCCAAGGTCCCTCTTTACCTGTACCGAAGAGCTTGGAAAGGGGAGATGGATAAGTCGATTTGTCCGAGTTAGGACTTCTGACCTGATCACGGCAGAAAAGATATCATTCCCTGAGAGGTGGAATGTGGAGCGTAAGTACACATGCTACATCGTCTTCCCTCGCTTGTATCTAGCTATGTTCTTTCAAGCACTTAACATATGTTATTTTTGGTTACTGTAGCTGCAACAATTTATCCCGGTGCGGTTTCGGACCTCCAAGATTGGGTATGTCGTCTGAACGTGATTTACCCGTATGCTTAGCGAGTGTGGAGTGATTTATCCTAGTCCCGGTGGGAATACAAGGATCATGGTAAGCATCTACCCTTGCCGTAGTCATCCTTTTCGACTTAAATCACTACTGGCAGAGCTCCTATTCCCTACGCTTACCTCTTGCCTTTGTGTAGGTTTGGGAGAAGTCCCATTGACGAAGGGAGCTTTACCTGGCGGGGAACGCGCTTTGGTACCCGATGAAGGGAAGAAAAGACAAGGGGATCCGTTGGATGGACCTTCTGAATCTATGAGGATTAAGGTGGAAGAGAGTAAGGCCAACTCGGCAGATCTAACCCCGAAAATGGCAAAAAACCGTCGAGTTGAGGGTGAAGAGGAAAATAGCTTCTCGACGACGCCCGAGGGAGGGATAGACCTGGCTGATCCTAGGGCCGTAGAGATGGTGTCTTCCAAGATGGAAATTAATGCAGTTAGGGCCCTACTTTGTGGCGGAGAGAAAATTGAGGGAATATCGGGTTCTTCCCCCGAGCTGGTCGGTGGTCAGAGTTCTCCTCGTTCTAAGGTGCCTAGGTTATTTGGAGGGGCCTAGTTCAGGGACCCCGAATGGTCAAGGGATGGCCCCGACTAACCTTGCCAATGTTATGGTCGTGATTGATTCTCCTCTAGAAACGACCCTACCTTTTAAAGGAGTACATGATGCCCCGTGCGAAGCATCTCCTGATGCGGGGATGCCTGCCAAAGCTTGATATGTGCCCGAAAGGCCCCCAACCATCTCTGAGGGAGTTCCTGAGGTCGATGCTTCCCTCTTCTTGGTGAAATGAGCAGGTTTTGCGAGCAGGAAATCTTCGATTTCCCAATCTGTTGCTCGGGCCTCGGTTGCCTCGACCTTTTTCTTTCTAACTTGTCTTTTTTCGTGGCTTTATGCCAAAGTGATTTACAATTGGACTTTCACCTGGTATCAGGTCTAGGTAACCCCCTCGAGCGTGAGAAGGCTATCCTTACTGAGCAGGTTACCTGATCTCAAACGGCGCGAGAGAGAGGTATCTTCCGAGAGCGACACTCTCCAGGAGAAGGTGATATTAGTTGGGTGTCAGCTTAGTGAGGCGAGTGAGGATAGTGGCAAGTACAGAGGTCTCTATTGCGAGCTGGTAGCTGCATTATCCAGGATCAAGACTGAAGCCGAGATGCTTATATCCTTGCATGGAGAAGATGCTATTGTGACAATCGCCCAAGACGGAGGGGCACCCGAGGGGACTGAGCCGAGGTTGGCTCGAGCAGTGGATATACGTATGGGAGATATCATTTTGCCTGCTGAGTTGGAGAGAATGGAGACCCTAGAGAGGAGAGATGCTGCCTTGCTTTCTTTTGGGGGTGCGCCGAGCGGTGGCTCAGGAGTTGACAAAAGAGAAGGCTGAGCCCCCGGAAGGGAGGAGGCCGTTGAAGAGAGGCCACCGAAGGACCCATAGTCATCGGGATGCAACCTTTGGTGGAGACACCAGAGACCTCCCTTTCGATGGTAGATTAAGATTATGTTTGGTAATCTCTTTGTAAGGTTTTTTCAAGACTTGTGAACATCCCCCCGGAGGTTATAAGAAGGGTTTTTATTTTTTGTTCCTCCCCTCCCTTTTGCTTTTCGGAAATGCTATGTGATGTTCTTTGACTTTTGAACCAGGGTCCCATCTTTGCGTTAGATCCCCAAGCTTCACTATCATCGAGGCTGGTGATAGTGACTCGTACACACTAAGTCAGTTTCTTCTTAGAGTGAGCTGGCATTTGAGTTTTGCGTTTTTTATTTTAGGCATTTTTATTGGGCGGATTTCAGTCTCCGAATCGGATCTCGACTTGAGTTCGTCTGACCCTCAAGTTTTCACGATTTTGAGCTGGCCCTTGGGCTCTTGTGCGTTCGGTTGGAGCGACCTTATGTGCGGGTGGCCATGGGGCTCATCAGGCTGGAGACAATGGCTCTTACGCTTTGCCCTTAGGCATATGTAGTTAACTATTTTGGGTTCAGTCTCCGAGTCAGGTTTCGACTTGAGCTCAATCGACCCTCAAGTTTTTGAATTTGCATGGGCTGGTGATAGTGGCTCTTACGCCTTGGGTCGAAGCGACCTTTTATGTGTGCGGCCCTGAGGCCTATTAGGCTGGCAATGATGGCTCTTACGCTTTGCCGTTAGGCATGTATAGTTAACTATTTTGGGTCCCGTCTCTGAATCGGGTTACGACTCGAGCTCATTTTGACTCTCAAGTTTTCAGATTTCAAGTTGGCGACAGTGGCTCTTACGCTTTAGGTCGATGCAACCTTTTGTGTGTATGGACTTGAGGCTCATTAGGCTTTATTTTCCTCTCATTAAGGACTTTTGAAGTAAATTTTGCCTGACTCATCGTCGGTTTAGGAAGAACCTTGATTTTGAGTAACTTGTGGTGATGTTCAAGCACCTCAAGAGGTTTGTCTTGGAGGCTGAGTAGCTTGAAGCCTGTTATTTGGAGCTAACATGGTCGAAGCTCTTTTGCCTATGCCGAGGGTAGCCTGTTTAATCGGTTCTTTTCGAAGTAGATTCAAAGTAATTGAAGGCATGTGCGGGTTGGCGACAGTGGCTCTTACGCCTTGTAGCAACGATCGGGCGTCCCCGAGTTGTGTTAGTTCGGCTGGTACAACCATGTGATCGGGGTCACTTGTGTTTGGCCGGATCCTTTGAGTCCCGAGTGAAACAGTTTCGGCATCTATATCGAGGGTATGCCTTTTTAGGGATCTTACAAGTTCGATATATAGCCAAAACTTTAGGATCGGGTCTCTGCCTTTAATGAGGTCTTACAAGTTTTACATGCCATTGAGGTCTTACAGGTTTTTACATCCCGTTGAGGTCTTACAGTTTTGTAACTTGGTACAAGTATGGTTCATGCCTTGCTTGAGATCTTACAGATTTTTCATGTCGTTGAGGTCTTAGATATAGTTGTTGCCTTATGTAGGTCTTACGTGACCGAGTCTGCCCACTCGGGGTCTTAGTGCCTCGGGTTTTGATAAGTCGATAGAGGTTTCACTTGACGGTAGTCCCTGAGTCGTCGAGGGTTTTCTAACTCGGGAGCCATTATTCGCAAACTTTGTATTGCCTAGTCGAGGGCTTACGATTTTGGAGATCCCGACCCTGGGGTCGTGCGATTTTGGAGATATCGGTACCAGTCCCTGAGTATTCATCACTCCTTTTGCCTTGAAGATGTTTTGTGATTTTCATGTTGCCTCGTTGAGGGCTTATGAGTTTGGAGTTCCGACCCTGAGGTGATGCAGGTATCGAATTGTTGACGCTAGTCTCCGAGTATTCGGGACGTCTTTGATGGAGGAATCGTTTTAGCGAAAATGCTGAGTTTCCTTTGGAGCATGAGATTCTTTGACAAAAGGCATTCTTTGATTGCTTGACACAAGTATATATAGTTTCGTTGTCAGGGGACCGACTATATAGGCATGGTTCGTTCGACCGTTTGCCCGATACATCATTTTACCAATGGGACCATGGGGGGACGCCCTCCAGTATTCGGGGTTGATTTCAAAAAGAAGCCTGGAATACTTGTTGAATCTCCCTTAGGCAGCATGCAGATGTTTCCTCGTTAAAAACCTTGCTGGTAAAACCCTTTTCAGGACAAAAACTCGGTCGAAGGAAAAGAGTGCAACGGATGCTCGAGGATGTTCTCGGAATTTTCCCCTGGATGCCCTAGCAAAAATATCGTTTTAGCATAGATATGTTCCAGTTGCTTGGAAGTTGTTCATCCTCCGTGGTGCCGAGCTTGTAAGACCCTTTGCTGACTACTCCGAGGACACGGTACGGTCCTTCCCAATTTTAACCCAGCTTTCCTTCATTAGGGTTTTGGATGTTGAGGGTGACTTTCCTTAGAACCAAGTCCCCAATTCCAAGATATCGGAGGTTTGTTCTCCTGTTATAATACCTTTCGGTCATTTGCTTCTGGGCAGTCATTTGGACCAGCGAGGCTTCCCGCCTTTCATCCGGTAATTCAAGGGCTGTTGTTATGGCCTCGTTGTTTGAGCTCCCAGTGGCGTGCTGGACTTTGGCTCTCCGCTCCCCAACCTCTACTAGTATCAAAGCCTCAGCGTCGTATACTAGAGATAAAGATGTTTCCCCTGTGCTCGATTTTGAAGTTGTTCGGTATGCCCACAACACCTCCGACAATATTTCTCTCCACTTTCCCTTGGTGCTCTCCAGTTTCTTCTTTAAGTTTTGGATGATGGTTTTGTTTGTGGACTCGGCCTGGCCGTTCACACACGGGTGGTAGGGCATCGAGAGGATCCGCTTGATTTTGCAATCCTCGAGGAATTGTATTACCTTACTCCCGATGAATTATTTCCAGTTATCACACGTTATCTCTGAAGGGATCCCAAATCGGCACATGATGTGGTCCCAGATGAAGCTTATGACTTTTTTTCCCTTATTTTTTCGAAGGCCTGCGCTTCCACCCATTTGGAGAAATAGTCAGTCATAAATAAAATAAATCTAGCCTTACCTGGTCCCGTTGGCAGGGGTCCGACGATGTCCACCCCCTACTTCATGAACGGCCATGGCGATAGGACCGAGTGCAGCTGTTCACCGAGTTGGTGAATTATCGGGGCAAATCTCTGGCATTTGTCACACTTCCAGACGAATTCTTTGGTGTCCTTTTCCATGCTGTCCCAATAGTAGTGTCACATTTCGTGTTTCTCGTACGTTAAAATTTCATTTTTATTTAACCGACGTAGACTCGGGGATGAGATCATCCAGAGGTTAACGTATTTACGCTATTTGTAGCAAGCGATATATAAGTGTCATAAATGATAAAGGGACACGGATTAAAGAAAATGAGTTTCGTTGAAAGTGGCCAATTTGGAATACTATATGGGTTGAGTGATAATACTCGATAATTATGAACTAGTACTATGCAAGGTACCATATGACCACGGTAGTATAATGTATAGAGTATATATATATATATATATATATATATATATATATATATATATATATATATATATATATATAGTTTATATGTATTAGATATATAATATTTAAGTAATTTGGGGTAATTTTTAAATTATGCGGGTAATTGATTAATTATCAGGTAACGGGACATTACCCCGTTAGCTAATAAGTGGATAAAATCAATTAATTATAAGACACATGGCAGCCTTCCCTAACCAAGATAATGACTCTTAAAAAACATTTGAGAGGTGGCGACCTTATGCCTTGTATGGAAGACACCTCTTATAATATAATAGTTGAAATGACCAAGACAATTATCACTCAAAAATATATTATGAAACTAGACAAAACCTTTCAACCTTTCAAGCCAAGGCTTGATAAAATTTCAAAGGCAATTTCATTCATATGATATAAAGAAGCTTGAAACAACAATCTGCATGTGGATTAAAACAAAGAACGTAAGATCAGAATCCAAACTCGTCCAAAAATTTCAAATCCAAAACCAATTTCGTTCCTCAAGTTCAAAAGCGCAGAAACTTAAATCTGATTTTTTTGGTTTCTAAATTCAATCCACGAAGGTTTCCAATGGGATAATTATACGGAGTTGTTCCTACTCCAGGTATGTTAAGACTAAGCTTTTCCTTCATTTTAGCATGATATCGTAATTAAACAAGTTTGACGATGAGGCGTATAGAAAAATTCGTATCCCGAAATTTACGTATATTTTGCTTGTCTCGCAAATTACATATGTTTTCCTAGTTTTGTAAGTTACCATATTCTTCTTATCAGGACTGCATATTCAGTTGAGTATTTTCTTTTTCATGTCAAAACAGCAGAGAGTTTACATATATACAGTATTAAAAGTATTTTCATTACCATCGAGCTATAATCGATGGGCAGGCCTCTATTGGGCAACCTCTGATCAGATAGTAAGTTATATACCGAGCCTGCTATGGCCGAGCACCTATGAGCGAGACTAGTTGGTCGAGATACAAAGCCTAGTATGGCACAGCGCCTATGAGCAAGCCTACTACAACAGAGTAGTTATATATATATATATATACCGAGCCTTATAGGGTCAGACAGCTATCTTACTAACTATATGGAGAGAGTTGAGTCAATATCAGCAGATGAGCATATCTTCAGATTATCTTTAATCCTCAGTTTCTTTCAGTTATTATATTATCAGTTTAGTTTCAGCTTTAGTATATTGCCTTACATACTCAGTACATTATTTCGTACTGACGTCCCTTTCTGGGGATGCTGCATTTCATGCGTGCAGATTCAGACAGACAGACGGGTAGACCTCCTCAGTAGGTGTTGCCTGAGTTCAGCTTTATCGGTAAGCTCCCCTTCTTTCGGAGTTACCGGGTCTAGTAGTATGGTGTATATCTTGTTTATATATGTAGATAGGTTATGGGTAGGTTGGGTCCCTATTCTGATCATAGTACATCTGTCAGTAGAGGTTTGTAGACATATCCTGTCGGTTAGTGCAGTATGTTGGGCATGTAGGTCCTGTACGCATATTTTGTTGGTCTGTCAGTTGTAGTAATGATAACGGCCTTGCCGACCCAGCTTTATGTTGACATTAGTCAGTGTTAGTCTCCATTTAGTTTATATTTTGCATCGCACATTATCTTGTAATGTGGCCCATAGCCAAAGTATGACATTACATTTTCAAAGTCTCTTAGTCGCAAGTGGTACGCAAGGATAGATAAGGCACTAGGTGCCGGTCTCGCCCCCGAACTTGGGACGTGAAAATGTGGTATCAGAGCAGTTCTGTCCTAGTGAGTCTACAAGCCGTGTCTAGTAGGGTCTTGTTTATAATTGTGTGGTGTACCACATTATATAAGTAGGGGCCTACAGGGCATTTATGAGTTGGTTACCTTTCTTTCAAATCTAAATCGTGTTGTAGTATTGAGTTATAGGAAATTTGAGTTAAACTTACATGTTGACGTTTGCATACATAGATGACGGTAACTAGGCATATTACGGCTAGCTAGAAGAGAGAAACAACAGTAGGTGAGAGGACTAGCAGGATACTCCCAGCAGATGGGGCCCAATCGGAGTCGTATGGAGAGACCTCTACCTAGTAATTATCGGCTCCTCCACCACCCGAGGAGATTCCTAGGGAGACCGCACATCCAATTCCCCCTCCGCTTCCATCATATCAAGACTTGAGGAGTGCAGTGCATTTGTTGGCACAGTTGGTAGCTACCCAGCAACATGCTAGGGCATCTGCTAGGGCAGGACCTTCTGAGGGATCTAGGAGTTCAAGGGTTCGAGAAGTTATTGCTTTGAATCCCCCGAGAGTTTACGGGGACAGACCAGAGGAAGGACCCGCAGAATTTCATAGATCAACTTCATAGAATCTTTCGGGTTATGCATGCCACAGAGAAGGAGGCGATTGAGTTAGCAGCTTTTCGACTCCGAGATATAGCCATCCTTTGGTATGAGGGATGGTAAAGGTCTAGGGGACGTGATGCACCTTCTGCTATTTGGGATAATTTTTCAGATGCCTTCCTTGACCAGTACTTACCACAAGAGATCCGGCAGGCCCGACTTGATCAGTTTCTAGCCCTCAAGCAGGGCAATATGAGTGTTCGAGAATATAGTCTCCATTTTAACTCATTGGCAAGATATGCACCATCTATAGTTGCCACTACGCGGGACAAGATCCATAGGTTTATAGCAGGGTTGGCCCCAGAGCTGATTGAGGCATGTGCCACCGCTGCATTAAAGGATAGTATGGATATCGCTTGGATTCAGGCATTTGCCCTGAATATAGAGAGGGGTAGGCATCGGCAGCAGAGTACAAAGAGGACTGAGTCAGGGCAGCGTAAGAGAATGAGATTTGCCAGGTCTCAGGAGCAGTCTCAAGGTAGTTACAGGCCTCAGTACTTCGAACGGCCACCTAGACCTCCGCCACCTCAGCTACAGGGTTATAGGTATGATCAATATACTCAATCTGGACCAGGTGAGAGCTCCCAGGCGTCAAGTTTGCAGCAACAACAAGGTTTGAGGCAGCCAGGGTCGTTTCTGCCACGGTGTGCTTTCTGCAATCGAGGACACTTGGGCCAATGTCGAGCCGATTCCGATACTTGTTATACCTGTGGATGTCCAAGTAATATGATATGAGATTGCCCAAATAGAGATTCTGGTGGTATGGGGCAACCAGCAAATTCAGCAATAGGATCAGCTATGTCCGTGCAACCTTCAAGGCGTGAGTCTCAGTTGTTGGCTGGTAGAGGTCGAGGCGGAGGTAGAGGGTCCAGTTCAGGTAGTAACCAGAATCGTATCTATGGGGTAGCAGGTCGATGGGACCAAGAGTCCTCACCAGACGACGTGACAGGTATGTTGACCATTTGTTCTCACGATGTTTATGCCTTGATAGACCCTAGATCTACTTTATCTTGTATTACCCCATTTGTCGTGAGGAAATTTGGTATAGTGCCTGAAATACTAAGTGATCCTTTTGCGGTATCTACACCGATTGGAGAATCAATTATCTCTATACGCATTTACCGAGGTTGTACGGTATCAGTTTGTGGTTGTCAGACCTCAGCCGACCTAGTTGAACTAGAGATGTTGGATTTCGATGCTATTATGGGCATGGACTGGTTGGCATCTTGTTATGCCATAGTTGATTGCCGAGCAAAGACAACTAGATTTTATTTTCAGGTTGAACCAGTCCTTGAATGGGTAGGTAATACAGCGACACCCAGAGGCAGGTTTATTTCCTATCTGAAGGCGAGAAAAATGATCGCAAAAGGGTGCATTTATCATATTGTGCGAGTTAAAGATACAGATGCTGAGATACCTACACTTCAGGCTTGATAAAAATTCAAAGGCAATTTCATTTATATGATTTAAAGAAGCCTGAAACAACAATCTGCTTGTGGCTTGAAACCAAGAACGTAAGATCAGAATCCAAACTCATCCAAAAATTTCAAATCCAAAACCAATTTCGTTCCTCAAGTTCAAAAGCGCAGAAACTTAAATCCAATTTTTTGGGGTTCTAAATTCAATCCACGAAGGTTTCCAACGGGATAATTATACGGAGTTGTTCCTACTTCAGGTGTGTTAATGCTAAGTTTTTTCTTCATTTTAGCATGATATCGTAATTATACAAGTTTGATAAAGAGGCATAGAGAAAAATTCGTATCCCGGAATTTACGTATATTTTGTTAGTCTCGCAAATTACATATATTTTTCCTAGTTTTTTAAGTTACCATATTCTTCTTATCAGGACTGCATATTCAGTTGAGTATTTTCTTCTTCAGGTCAAAACAGCAGAGAGTTTACATATATACAGTATTAAAAGTATTTTCATTACCATCGAGCTATAATCGATGGGCAGGCCTCTATTGGGAAACCTCTGATCATATGGTAAGTTATATACCGAGCCTACTGTGGCCAAGTACCTATAAGCGAGCCTAGTTGGTCGAGATACAGAGCCTAGTATGGTTGAGCAGCTACGAGCCAGCCTACTACGGCAGAGCAGTTATATATACCGAGCCTTATAGGGCCGGACAACTATCTTACTCACTATATTGATAGAGTTTAGTCAGTATCAGCAGATGAGTATATCATCAGATTATATTTGATCCCCAGTTGCTTTCAGTTATTATATTATCAGTTTAGTTTCAGCTTCAGTATATTGCCTTACATACTTGGTACATTATTTCGTACTGACATCCCTTTCTGGGGACACTGCATTTCATGCGTGCAGGTTCAGATAGACAGACGGGTATACCTCCTCAGTAGGTGTTGCCTGAGTTCAGCTTTATCGGTAAGCTTCCCTTCTTTCGGAGTTGCCGGGTCTAGCAGTGTGGTGTATATCTTGTGTATTTATGTAGATAGCTTATGGGTAGGTTGAGGCCCTGTTTCAATCACAGTATATCTATCAGTAGAGGCTTGTAGAAATATCCTATAGGTTAGTGCAGTATGTTGGGCATGTACGCATATTTTGTTGGCCTGTCAGTTGTAGTAATTATGACGGCCTTGCCGCCCTAGCTTTATGTTGACATTAGTCAGTGTTAGTCTCCATTTAGTTTATATTTTACAGCTTACATTATCTTTTAATGTAGCCCATAGCGAAAGTATGACATTACATGTTCAGAGTCTTTTAGTCGCAAGTGGTATGCAAGGATAGATGAGGCACTAGGTGTCCGTCTTGCCCCCGAGCTCGGGGCGTGACAAGTAGCCTGCTCTGATTACCTTTTGGACCAAGGCATTGGCTTCAGAATGATTTCCTCAGATGTCCTCGTGAATTTCCCAGAGTACATAATCTATATCCCCCGGCCCCAAACATACTGCTAGGGGGCCATCAAAAGTTCTTCTGTATAAAGTCTTGTTTTCAACGAGAGAGAATCGGGCTGCTTTGGTTCGCAGGTCCCTCAATTCCTTTGGGTCCTCGGGAAATTTTCCATCTCTCAAATAATCAATGTATTTATTTCTCCAGTCCCATGTTATACTGATAGAATTAATCTCTGCATGACCTTCCTCGATTACTGATTTAGATAGCTGGACGATAGCCCCGAGGAGTAAGTCGTCTTCCTCAACAAATGATCCCAGGATTGTGAGGGCATCAGACTCATTGTTCTTCTCTCGAGGTACATGGAACAAAGTCCATTCTTTCAAGTGATGTAGTGCGACTTGGATTTTGTTCAAGTATCTCTGCATCATATCCTCTCAGACCTCGTAGCTCCCATTTACCTGGCTCACTACTAGGAGTGAATCGCATTTTGCTTCGATGGTCTCGGCTCCCAAGCTTTTGGCCAGTTCTAAACCTGCAATCATAGCCTCATACTCAGACTCATTGTTACTCAATCTTGCAGTTTTTATGGATTGCCTGATCACACCGCCTGTAGGTGGCTTTAGGACTATACCTAGTCCGGAACCTCTCACGTTCATGGAACCATCAGTGAATAGGGTCCATACCCCGTAAGACGTGTATGATTTCAATAAAAGTTCCTTCTCTACCTCGGGCACGAGGGAGGGCGAAAAATCGGTCATGAAGTCTGCTAGAATCTGGGACTTGATGGCTATTCGAGGTTGATACTTGATATCATACCCCCCGAGCTCGATGGCCCATTTGGCCAATCGACCCGACAGTTCAGGTTTATGCAATATGCTCCGGAGAGGGTATGTCATTAGAACACAAATATGATGGCATTGGAAATAGGGTTTCAATTTTTGCGATGTGCTTATTAACGCGAGAGCAAATTTTTCCAGGTAAGGATACCTGGTTTTGGCATCCCCTAGGGTCTGACTTACGTAATAAACAGGGAATTGCGTACCTTGCTCTTCTCGAACTAGCACGCCGCTTACCACTATCTCGGATACGGCCATGTATAGATATAGTGTTTTATCCGCCTTTGGTGTGTGGAGCAGAGGTGGGCTAGTCAGATATCGCTTCATCTTTTCTAATGCACGTTGGCACTCTGGAGTCTATTTGAAATTGTTCTTTCTTTTTAGTAAGGAGAAGAAATGATGGCTCCTATCATATGACCTAGATATGAATCTGCCAAGAGTCGCTATCCGACTTGTTAGCCGGTGCATGGCCTTTACATTATTTACCATCGTGATTTCTTCGATGGCCTTAATTTTATCAAGGTTAATCTCGATCCCCCTGTTTGATACCATAAAGCCTAGGAATTTTCCCGAACCTACTCCGAAGGCACATTTCTCGGGGTTGAGGTTCATGTAGTAACTTCTAAGGATGTCGAACGTTTCTTTCAAATGAATTAAATGGTCATCTGCGCGTAGGGACTTAACTAGCATGTCATCAATATAAACTTCCATATATTTTCCTATTTGACTCTCAAAGATTTTATTAACTAAACGCTGGTATGTAGCCCCTGCATTTTTTAGTCTGAAAGGCATTACATTATAACAGTATGTACCATACTTTATGATGAACGAGGTCTTCTCCCTATCTTCGGGGTTCATCTGATTTTTATTGTACCCCGAATAGGCATCTGTAAAGCCCCAGAAAATTTTGCTATGTAATCTAATATTTCGTGGTGCCAAGATAGGCTAATTATTTTATCTTGTGTGCAAGTAAGGGTTCATGATATAATGGATATCAATTGGATAAGTTAATAAGTGTATAAGTCATATTATAAGTGGTTTTGGATCTAAGGAGAGGCCTAAGTCTAAGCCAAGTTGGAAAAATTTCATAATAGGCTAAAATTGTAAGTGAATGCGCACAAGACCTCACTTTGGACAAGCATATCTCTAGATATATAAATTGTTGAGTGATGCAAAGCATATAAAATTAAAGTTCTTTGAGTCTAGTTTCCAATTCATTAAACCTTTCATCATTTGGAGGTGTATACAGAAAGTTATGACCATTTTACCGGACTTGTCTCAGACGCGCGACCGCGGCAAACCGCGGGAAAACTGGGTGTTTCTGTCTCCGAGCGCGGCAAACCGCGGCCATGCGCCCAACAGCCCTATAAATACCCCAAGACCGGGTATGGAGCGTCCCTAAGTCATTTTTTTAGCTAGGGCTTGTTTTAGCAAGGGGAATCCGTCCCATACTTCCCTCCTATGATCCAAGGTAATATTTTTGGAGTATTTTGAGTTGATTACTACTCCTAAACACTTATATTAACAAGGATTAATCTTGAAAATCCATAGATTCCCATTTAATTCCCTAAATTAATCAAGAACTCTACAAGTGGGGATTCTCAAAATTCTTACTACAAGAGATATGTCTATCATCTCTAACTACTCTATGGTGATTATTTATGTATGATATATACATTAGAACTCATGGGATGGTGATTGGAAGCCATAGGTGCCTAACCTAGGTTGTGTTGGAGTTGTAGAGATTGTGAGATGGGTTATTGGGGTATGATTCTTGGGTGTAATAGTATTATGTATACATGCATGTACGAATTACGTTTGTGGGAAGATTGTTGAACATAAATAAGTAAAGATTGGGTTGGGGAATGAAAGAAACCTTGTAAATGAGATTTGAATTCAAGATGCTCAACTAGTATTTGATAAAATGCTCAAATGAGCTGAAACCATGAATACTTTCCTAAATTGTGTTCAATTTTGTTATGTCTCAAGTAGATTGGGATTGCTAGAATTTCCGGAACATCATAGTAATTTAAGGAAAGCTTAAATGAGGTATGTATGGCTAAAACCCCCTTTTATTAGAAAATGAGCTCCGTTGGCGTTTACAAAAATGTGGTAAGATTTGAATTGGTTAATGTATTGATTGTTATTGCGCATTAATTGATTTGCAATTAACTACACATATACGTGAAGGATGTGCCTCAATGTGAGTAATGTACCATTCTTGATAATTAGAGAGGTATGAAGAATATGATTATGTGTTGAAATGCTTAGGCTATAAGCTAAGATAGAAACTGAGAATTATTCATGCTAGCTATGTGCCCACTTACCTGTACTGCAACTTGAATTACTTTTGTATATGCCTATGATCACAACCTGCAAGATGAATACTGAAAATGGAAAACGATGTGATAATGGTGGCCCTGAGTGCCAAGGAATTGATATGATATATATATGAAATAAAGATTCAGATGTGATGACTAATGAGAAGGGAACAACGCCTAGATAAGGCGGCCTAGCTGATCGGGTCGTGATATTGATTCAGATGTGGTAATGTGCTGATATTGAATTCCGGATAAGGGAAATGAAATACTGATTGAGATATATGCCTCCAATGAGGCAACCTAGCCGGTCGGGTCGTGATCGGACTCCGCTCAAGATAGCGGTGGTATTGAGAACAGTGATGAAGATATGAAAGTAATGCCCCAAACTAAGTTTTGAAAATTATATGAAGGATTAAATGAATTGCATATTTGATTTACTCATGTGATTTACTTGTACTTGCTTGATAGTTCTTTCTAGTAAAATTGTGTTTAGTTATACATACTAGTGCTATTCGATGGCACTAACGTCCCTTTTGCCGGGGGCGCTACATCTTTTTTTGAATGTAGGTGGCTTCATTGCAGATAGTGCTGAATGCACATAGCGGAGTACCTTCTTCTCAAAGTCTTGGTGAGACCTTTCTCCTTCAAGGGGTTATATTGTACATCTTCTTACTTTGGACTTTCACTTTTGAGGTATAATCGGGGCCTTGTTGCCGGCATTGTTACCACGTCTTTTGTATCCTTATAGGCTCCGTAGATGTTTTTGTGGGTTACGTATGGGTATTGGATATGTAAATGGACTATTATGTAACCTCGTACTCTTGCTTTCTTCTACACTATAACTTGTATGGAACCTTGGAAGTTTAACCACGTTTTAAATGTTGTGATATAAAATGAACTAAGATGTTAAATGTACTATCTTTCCAAGTTTAAATAAAGGTAAGCATGGCTTCCTTATTCCTATCGAGTTGGGTAGATAGCGGTTGATAAGGCTTGCTCAGTTGGGTTCACTCGATTGAGCGCCGGTCGCGCCTCCCGAAGTTGGGGCGTGACAAACTTGGTATCAGAGCCTAAGGTTTTAAAGTGTCCTAGGATGTCTCGGAGCTGTGTCTAGTAGAGTCCTTCTTATCGATGTGTTGTCGGCCACATCTATAAGTTGGAGGCTACACGGACATTTAGGAATGTGACCCTTCTTCAACACTTCAGATCGTGCGATAAAGCTTGACTATAAGATTGTTTTCTAACTCGTGCGTTGAGCTTCAAGGTATGTTTAAACGCTCTTTCATCTATTTCAAGTAATGTTCTCATATGGAATGACCAATGGGAAATGCCTAAATATTAATGAGATTGCACATGTATCATGTTGAACAAATTGTACGGATATATGAGATACATACATAGTACCAGAAGCATACTTTATATGAGAAAGGTGTTAAAATTTATCACCCACCTCCAAAGAGACATTAACTTGATAAATGAGACGCGAGCTTAAATGGCACTTATTGACAGTGTGGGAAGCATGTATATGATCCTAAGGTGTAAAAGGAAAATTTGTTATGTAAGCATGTGATATAGTAAGGCATGACCAGGAGAGTAATGACAAACATGTAGGTCTCTCACGAGAGATAAGAAGTCATGAAATGAGAGTCAATTGGACCCATAATGAGAAAACCCTTGTGCTATGAATGTTATTAGAATCTCATAAGTGTATGAAGTTGTGTTACACTCCTGAAGGATATTGACATGAGGAATTGGAATCCCAAGTCTGTGTGGATAAATAAGAGTAGAGAACTTATGAGGTTAATACAATGGTGACTTCAATCTCCCTAATAGTCGAACATATATGTGAGGAATAAAGATATGAAACATATGTCCATGAAGTTGCTAAATTCAAGACTTGTGTCAAAATCCAGGACATTCGCCCTAAGTGGGGGAGGAAGGGCCATATTAAGGCCACTTAAATACAACGAAAGAAGAGTAAGACCATGTAGCTATGATGTTTGAATATTTTATTGAAGACATGCGTAGTCTAGAAAGGTGATAATGGATAATGTGATTATCTGAAAAGATATGCTAATGATAGACCACTAGTACCCCTTCCAAAAAAAGTGGAAGGTTAAGGAAGGTAAATTCTTCATATGTGGTAATGTGAATGATAGGGTCAACTATCCTAGAAACTAAGAGTATGTTTTTAAAGGGATTTTATACTTGTTAGAGGGTCAGGAACAATGGAACCTAAGGAAGTACTATAGGTCAAATGTGGAAGGTTGCGAGTTTTTAGAATGGGTTAATCATAGATATGTGATTTAACCAAAGTACCAAGGTGTTAAGAAAGGCAAAATTAGTGGGAGAAATAAATGTAATGCTATAATAACCCAAGAGGGTATTTGGACTTGATGGAGAGCCTCTAAAGAATCTTACAAGCAAAGAAGTGTTAAGTGATATGACGATGAACACACTTTTCCACGAATATCCTAACAAGAGTTAAGAGGTGAGCAAGATGAAAAAAAATAATAAGGAAAAAGACCTCGTAACATGTGGAAGAGTGCGTGGCTATTCACTAGCTAGGAATAATGAGGCGAAAAGAAATGGGAAGAAAATCTATAAATTGAGATGTCCATGGTTATTGCAAAATAGTTCGTATCAGAATGGTGGACTTGCCTGGAGCACAAGTGTTAATAGAAGGTATAAAGGACTAACCGTAATGCTACCGACTTGGGTGACACTGAATATCAACTGAAATATTTAGAGGGAGTTCATGTCTACATATTACAATGGAAAGTGAGACTACTGGTGGTGAAATAGTGGTGTGATAAACTCAACAAACCAGACAAAATGATACCACGAGTCCATGGAGGTAGACAAGTGTGTGGAAAAATAAAGCTATCAACTATGCACTATGAGCAAAATAGAAGGGGAATGAATATTCCAGTAAGAAAGAAAAGATGGTACCAACATATTGTTCGGGCCAGTGGCGCTTCCTGAATTGAATATGTATGAAGGGTATTGATATGCGTTTTGGGTGGTGTTGGACAGTAGAGAGATATCATGAGAATGTTCACAAGGGAAAGTGGAGTGGTTTCCTAAATCCTATAAGGCACACAAGGAAGAAAGAGGTTGACCAGGAAAGGTCTGAGCATGATGTTACATTACATTTCATGCAATGTCGTGCATGTTGATGATATTAAGGTGTGTGCGCAGGCTAGAAGATGTTATTCCTTTGACATAGAATGTTCTATAAGAAAACTCATCCAGTAATGTCTTCTGTTGAGAATTTGGAAGAGCAAGTTGCAACACTCACATAAGATTGTAACCATATCAAGAAAATTATTGAAGAACTCAATTCTTAGGAGGTCATATGCAAGAGAAATGTGATATAGATGGTTCACTATTGATGGAACATGGCCAGGTGATCACTTATGCCTCTAGGCAACCCATGAATCATGAAAAGTAATATCCGGCACATGATTTAGAACTTGCGGCGATAGTTTTTGTATAAAGATTTGGCGACATTATATGTATGGGGTCCACGTTGATGTATTTATGAACCACAACAGCATTCAATATATTTTTAAACAAAAGGAGTTAAATCTGAGACATAGAGGATGGCTCGGGTTACTCAAGGACTACGATGTTGAGATTCTCTATCACCCGGGAAAGGCCAATGTTGTGGCGGATGCTCTTAGACGGAAATCTATAGGTAGTTTGCTCACTTGGAGATATATCAAAGGCCGTTGGCCAGGGAGGTTCACCAGTTGGCTAGTCTGGCAGTTCGTCTTGCGGACTCTAGTGAAGGGGGAGTAACTGTGCAGAATAAGGCTGAATCGTCGCTTGTAGAGGACGTCAAAGAAAAGCAGTACAATGATCCATTGTTAGCACAGCTGAAGGAGGGGATTCATAAATACAAGACCATAGCTTTTTCTTTTGGCATTGATGATGGTACCCTACGGTGCCAAGGGCACCTGTGTGTTCCAAATATTGATAGTCTTCGGGAAAGGATTGTGGCAAAAGCTCACACTTCCAGGTATATCGTACACCCAAGTTCTACAAAAATATATCATGATCTCAAGGAAATTTATTGGTGGAACAACATGAAGAGGGATATGGCGGATTTTGTAGCAAAATGTCCAAATTGACAACAAGTGAAGGCTGAACATCAAAGGCCCGGTGGATTGAATCAAAGCATAGAAATTTCAATGCGGAAATGGGAGATGATCAATATGGATTTTGTAGTAGGGCTTTCGTGCACTCCGCGCAGGTTCGACTTAATTTGGGTGATCGTTGACCGACTCATAAAATCAGCGCACTTCTTGCCAGTTAAATCTACCGACACAGGAGAATAGTATGCTCAGTTGTATATTAAAGAAATAGTCAGGTTGCATGGCAGTCCAGTCTCAATCATTTCAGATCGAGGGGCTCAATTTACGGCAAAGTTTTAGAAGAAATTTCAGCAAGGTTTGGGTACTCAAGTAAATCTTAGTATAGCCTTTCATGAATAAACTGATAGGCAGGCAGAGCTGACTATTCAGACGCTTGAAGACATGTTGGGTGCTTGTACTATTGATTTCAAAGGTTGTTGGGATTACCATTTTCCACTCATAGAATTTGCTTACAACAACAGCTTCCATACTAGTATCCAGATGGCACCATTCGAGGTACTTTATGGTAGGAGATATAGGTCTCCCATTGGGTGGTTCGAGGTTGGAGAAGCATAATTGATAGGGCCAGACCTCGTGCATCAGGCCATGGAGAAAGTCAAGATTATTAAGGAGAGGTTGAAAACTGCCCAGAGTCGCCAAAAGTCTTATTCGGACATTCGTCGCAGAGATTTGGAGTTCAAAGAAGATGATTGGGTATTTTTGAAAGTTTCCCCCATGAAGGGCATTATGCGATTTGGGAAGAAAGGGAAATTAAGTTCGAGGTATATCGGATCGTACAGAGTCATTCAGAGGATTGGTCAGGTGGCATACAAGCTCGATCTGCCACCCGAGATATAGTTGGTACATCCGGTGTTCCATGTGTCTATGTTGAAGAAAGTAGTGGGAGATCTGTCCACTATTGTGCCAGTTGAAACTATTGAGGTTAATGAAGAACTATCTTATGAATAAATTTCAGTTGCCATTCTTGATATGCAAGTTCGGAAGATTGAGAAATAAAGAAATTGCATCAGTAAAACTGTTATGGCGGACCCAGCAGGTTGAGGAAGCCACTTGGGAAAACGAGGAAGAAATGAGAAAGAAGTACCCATATTTGTTTGAATAGTCATGTAATAGCTTTTATGCATTTGGCTCCTATGAACTCTTATCTTTTGATTTGATCCATGTTAAACTATTCCATTTTGATTATATGTGTTGCCTATGTGGCCATGGTTGGTGTTGTGCAAGTTATGTTATGTCTATGAAACATGTATATGCTGTTAGGATATGTATTTGGGGCCCTCTGACAGGTGGATAGGTCTAGTTACAAATTAACCATGATGTGAACAAGTTGAAGTTACATAAGGATGGCTAGTGAATGAACCTTGATCCTCATTCAAGGACGAATGATCCTAAGCGGGGGAGAATGTAAAGCCCCGGAAAATTTTGCTAAGTAATCTAAGATTTCGTGGTGCCAAGATAGGCTAATTATTTTATCTTGTGTGCAAGTGAGGGTTCATGATATAATGGATATCAATTGGATAAGTTAATAAGTGTATAAGTCATATTATAAGTGGTTTGGGGTCTAAGGAGAGGCCTAAGTCTAAGCCAAGTTGGAAAAATTTCATAATAGGCTAAAGTTGTAAGTGAATGCGCACAAGACCTCACTTTGGACAATATTTTCTCTAGTTATATAAAGTGTTGAGTGATGCACAGACTATCAAACTAAAGCACTTTGAGTGTAGTTTCCAACGCAATAAACTGTTCGTCATTTGGAGGTGTACACAGAAAGTTATGACAATTTTAACGGACCTGTGTCAGATGCGCAACCGCGGCGCGGCCGCGGCAAACCGCGGGAAAACTGGGTGTTTTTGTCTCCGAGCACGGAAAACCGCGGCCGCGCGCCAACAGCCTTATAAATACCCCAAGACCGGGTATGGAGCGTCCGTAAGTCATTATTTTTAGCTAGGGCTTGTTTTATCAAGGAGAATCCGTCCCATACTTCCCTCCTATGATCCAAGGTAATAGTTTTGGAGTATTTTGAGTTGATTACTACTCCTAAACACTTATATTAACAAGGGTTAATCTTGAAAATCCATAGATTCCCATTCAATTCCCTAAATTGATCAAGAACTCTACAAGTGGGGATTCTCAAAATTCTTACTACAAGAGGTATGTCTATCATCTCTGACTACTCTATGGTGATTATTTATGTATGATATATACATTAGAACTCATGGGATTGTGATTGGAAGCCATAGGTGCCTAACCTAGGTTGTGTTGGTGTTGTAGAAATTGTGAGATGGGTTATTGGGGTATGATTCTTGGGTGTAATAGTATTATGTATACATGCATGTACGAATTACGGTTGTGGGGAGATTGTTGAACATAAATAAGTAAAGATTGGGTTGGGGAATGAAGGAAACCTTGTAAATGAGATTTGAAATCAAGATGCTCAACTAGTATTTGATAAAATGTTCAAATGAGCTGAAACCATGAATACCTTCCTAAATTGTGTTCAATTTTGTTATGTCTCAAGTAGATTGGGATTGCTAGAATTTCCAGAACATCATAGTAATTTAAGGAAAGCTTAAATGAGGTATGTATGGTGAAAACCCCCTTTTATTAGAAATGAGCTCCGTTGGCGTTTACGAAAGTGTGGAAAGATTTGAATTGGTTAATGTATTGATTGTTATTGCGCATTAATTGATTTGCAATTAACTACACATATACGTGAAGGATGTGCCTCAATGTGAGTAATGTACCATTCTTGATAATTAGAGAAGTATGAAGAATACGATTATGTGTTGAAATGCTTAGGCTATAAGCCAAGATAGAAACTGAGAATTATTCATGCTAGCTATGTGCCCACTTACCTGTACTGCAACTTGAATTACTTTTGTATATGACTATGATCACAACCTGCAAGATGAATACTAAAAATGGAAAACGATGTAATAATGGTGGCCCTGAGTTCCAAGGAATTGATATGATATATATATGAAATAAAGATTCATATGTGATGACTAATGAGAAGGGAACAACGCCTAGATAAGGCGGCCTAGCCGATCGGGTCGTGATCGGACACCATGCCGCATATATGGTGGTAATGTGTTGATATTGAAATCCGGATAAGGGAAATGAAATACTGATTGAGATATATGCCTCCAATGAGGCAACCTAGCCGGTCGGGTCGTGATCGGACTCCGTTTTTAGCGGTGGTATTGAGAATAGTGATGAAGATATGAAAGAAATGCCCCAAACTAAGTTTTGGAAATTATATGAAGGATTGAATGAATTGCATATTTGATTTACTCATGTGATTTACTTGTACTTGCTTGATAGTTCTTTCTAGTAAAATTGTGTTTAGTTATACATACTAGTGCTATTCGATGGCACTAACGTCCCTTTTGTCAGGGGCGCTATATTGTTTTTTGAATGTTGGTGGCTCTATTGCGGATAGTGCTGAATGCGCATAGCGGAGTACCTTCTTCTCAAAGTATTGGTGAGCCCCTTTCTCCTTCAAGGGGTTATATTGTACATCTTCTTACCTTGGACTTTCACTTTTGAGGTATAACTGGGGCCTTGTTGCCGGCATTGTTACCACGTCTTTTGTATCCTAAGAGGCTCCGTAGACGTTTGTGTGGGTTACGTATGGGTATTGGATAGGTCAATGGACCATGTTGTAACCTTGTACTCTTGCTTTCTTCTACACTATAACTTGTGTGGAACCTTGGAAGTTTAACCACGTTTTAAATGTTGTGTTATAAAGGTAAGCATGGCTTCCTTATTCCTATCGAGTTGGGTAGATAGCGGTTGATAAGGCTTGCTTAGTTGGGTTCACTCGATTGAGCGTCGGTCGCGCCTCCCGAAGTTGGGGCGTGACACTATCGAGAAAGGTGAGGGTCTTGTGGCCGGCCGTAGCATCGATCAGACGCCTTATTTAAGTCTTTATAGTCCACGCATATCCTTAACTTATCTCCCTTTTTGGGTACCACTACTATGTTGGCCAACCACTCGGGGTACTTTACCTCCCTAATGGACCCTATTTTAAGGAGTTTCGTTACCTCATCCTTGATGAATGCGTGCTTTATCTCAGATTGGGGTCTTCTTTTTTGCTTTACCGGTTTAAACCTGGGGTCCATGCTCAGTCGGTGTGAGGTTATTTCTGGCAGGATACCTGTCATGTCTAAGTAGGACCATGCGAAACAGTCAATATTATCGATACGATATTGAATAAAAAATTTCCTGAGTTTGGGGGTTAATCCCGTTCCCAGATATACCTTACGATATTATTGATCAAAACAGCTTGCTCCAGATCTTCGATTGTCGATTTCGTTGCATCCGACTCTTCGAGGGAAACAAAGGTTCGAGGAGCGAGGAAATCTTCTTCATCATCCTCGGGGATCTGTACATTCCCCGACTCGTCCGAGGTCGGGAGTAAGGGGGTCGACTCCCCCTGGTAAACTGTGAACATTTGTTTCGCTGCACGCTATTCTCCGTATATGGTCGTTATGCCGCCTTTTGTAGGAAATTTAATCATCTGGTGCAGGGTTGACGGTATTCCCCTCATGTTGTGTATCCACGGCCTACCAAGCAATGCATTATACCTTATGTCTCCATCGATGACTTGAAATTTTATGTTCTGAACCGTGCCAGACGTGTCGACTGGGAGGGTGATTTCCCCTTTTGTTACTTCGCTGGTCATGTTGAAGCCGTGGAGGACCCGGGAGGCAGGTATGATCTGGTCGAGTAACTCGAGCTACTCCCTTACCCCTGACCTGATCATGTTGGTCAAGCTGTCTGGATCCACGAGCACACGTTTAACTCGGACGCTGTTTAAAATAAATAAGATTACCAGTGCGTCGTTGTTGGTTCTGTCAAGGTCTCGAGATCTTCTTCGCTGAACACGAGGGTGTCTTCGGCCACGCGATCTCGGGTTGGCCCTTCTGTAGCGGCGGATATTTTTGTCTGCTTGATCATGGGCCCTTGCGGAATGTCGGCCCCTCCAATAATCATATGAACGATGTGCTGAGAGGCCTCTTTTTGTGCCCAGGCTGGAACAGCCATAGAACTTTCTCCCTGGTCTCCCAAGCAGTTGTTTTCACCTCTATCTGATGATTTAGGCATTTCAACCTGAAATTTGAAGATCTTGGACAAGAACAGGTGTGAAAGACAACTTGAGTTGTGTGACAAACTAGCAAGAAAATAATCACTATTATTTTTAGCCCCACGGTGGGCGCCAAACTGTTTACCGCAAAAATGGTAATAACAATTAAATTTGTTGATCGGACTCTAAAAATACGTGATCTATTTTTATGCTAGTTTGTTAAGCAATTGATGCTAAGTATGCGAGATTTAGAAATAAAAGGGAGTTGAGGAGAAAACTATAACCAAAGTAGTAGGATAGTCGCTCGGGGGCCCTGGGCTTACCGATTCTGGGCCTCGAGGTCGATCCCGGGGCTCGATTACGAGCTATCAAAGACAGTTACTGTGTGACTAACAGTTATGATTAAATCAATTGAGGCTCTGTATGGCCAATGATAGGCAATATATGATGAACAAATATGAAGATAATGAGTAAAAGCAATTATATCAAAAGAGTGTATGAGAGAGTAAAGAGAACGTCTTGTATATTTCTTATGGAGAAATTGGAGTAAATAATATTTACAAGAATGGTAAGAATGCCCCTTATATAGGAGGGGGATCTTAACATAGTACAAAATATATTAACTACTCGAACACAAGGATGGGACAGCTAGATACGATGTCCTGACGCCCTATACTGGGTTTAGAATAGCTCGCTAGGCTTTGTCAGTCTTAGACAAGTATCTTGGGAACTTCCCTCTTTTCTAATATAGCAGTTGATCTGCACTGCTCCGAGATCGGGCCCCTACGACCCTTGACAGTAAGCCTCGATCTCGGTCTCGATCCTCGAGAAGCACGTTCGCGGGGCACCATAATGACGAGGAGATTGGTCACCCCCGATTTTACTACACACACTATAAAGAACTCTAAAAAAGAAACTTTTGTGCTCTTTTTGTTACATTAATATGTTCTATGTGTCCCCAATTCCCATACTCCTTGAGTGAAATCAGTGTCTGAATGGTGCTGTTTCAACTGTTTGCTAATTTCTCACAAGTTCACTGTTTTCAAAATTGTTTTATTATTAATCAATTCCTATTTTTCATAAAATTTCTTTACTTAATTGATCCCTTTCCAACATTTTTTATATCAAAACTATGTCAAACACTCTCACATTACTCCTGGAAAATTAGGTTATGTCCCTATGGCATGTATACTACCTTGAGATCCTTGAGATCTCTCTGAACTCTGGCATGTCAGAACTGGCCTTTCCACACTGCACCTAAATTAGTTACTGTTTGAGAAAGTCTAGGTGTGAGCATTGGCCGTAATCCTTGAGGTCCTTAGGGAACTCTTACACACCTAGATATGATACTGTTTATGGAACTTTGACATTTGAGGCTATTGGAGGCTTGGAAGTCATTTGGGACTGCTTCAGGCTCCCTATAGATAACTTCTTCTTTTCTTTATTTGTTTATGTAATTTATTCAGTTGGTCTGTAATAATTATTTGTAAACAGCATTGGGGTGATTCGTGAAAAGGGGTGGGTAATTATATATTTGTTGGGTAACTCGGGTAGATACCATGCCTATAGGATTATGTTAATGCACTTACTATGTTTGCTTTAGTTTTACAATATTAGAAATCATGTCTGCGGGATATAAATGGCTTTCAATAACAGAAATAATGTCTATAGGGTTAAAATCAACTTCATAATTAGATATCATGCTTATAGAGTGTAAAGTGATTAAGTTCAATTTCTGCTACAACATGTGTTCACATTTGTCTCACTAGAAATCATGCCTATAAGTTCGAAAATTAGCTCTTAACAATAGGATACCATGCCTATAGGAATTAAAATCAGAAATCCTGCCTGTAGAACTTAAAATTAGTTTAGTTAACAAATCAGCTTAATTCACGTTAGTTCATTCTGAATTGGCTTAATCAACTGTCTGCTTCTTTAAATGAGTTTTCAAACACTACCTTAAATCAATACCGCTAGAAAGCATGCTTATTCCTAGTCTTCAAAGTTTTGAACACCGATTAGGGCATCAAATCTATACTGGCCCTAAGATCAAAAAGAGATTTAGCAAAATCAGCACTTCTAATAGTACAAGGAATTGTGAAAGCCCTAGGATCCTCCAACTTAGGTGCCATGGAATGAACAATTTCACTAAACTGATGAGTGACCTTGATCATTTCAAAGTTCATCGACCTCTTCTTGGTCACAAGATCTATCAAAAACTTGGCATAACCAGACATTTATTCCAAAGCTTCCAGTAATAACACATTAATAGAGAGACCTTTTATCATTTGAATGAACTTTTTGAATTGGTTCTCAACATTTTGCTTAGCTGGCCTTTGAAGGTAACGAGGTGGAGGCTTTGGCAAGGGTGCCTTAGCCTTTTGCACAACCGGATCCAGCATGTCAGTGATGTGTTCCCTAGACGGGTTCACCTCTTCTCGAGTCTCTTCCACACTATCATAAATATCAATCTGAACGTCATCATGTACTTCAACATTATTTTATAGGACTTCCTCCTCTTGGAACATTTGGTCATCAACTAAAAGTTGCTTTTTATTGGAGGTGGATGCATGCCCACCTCTTCCACTTCTTGTGATAACCGCCATGGCATGTGCCGTATAGTTACCACCCTTTGGTTTCACCACCGTATCACTTGGTAGTGCACCATAGGAAGAGTATTAAGATCTTGAGAGATTTTTCCCATTTGAACTTCAAGATTACGGATTGATGTGGTATGTGAGGAAAGTTAGGCATCTGAACCCACAATATTTTCCATCATTTTCTTGAACATGTTCTCAATACGACCAATTTTATTGCTTGGAGAACTTGAATTGTGGGAAGGATAGAGAGGTGGGTTTCTTAGTCATTTTTACATTGGGGTCTTTGAAAACGTAAACCCCGATTTGCATGATTATTATTTTTCCCCAATTTCCTTGGTTTTTACCTCCCCAATTTCCTTGGTTATTGTTGTTATGCCAATTCCCTTGATTGTTAGAACACAATTGCCTTAGTTGTTTTGGGAATACCATTGATTTTGATAGGATCCTTGAAAATTGCTCTGTTACCCTTGGTAATTGTTCACAAATTATATCTCTTCTTCTTGGTCTTGATAGGAGTCATCTTGAGCATAACCACCATCATGATGTGCATAAGTATCCACCCGGTGTCGAAATTGGGGACCTTTAGTCCACTTCTTGTTGGCTAAAACACATACTCCTTCCATTGCATGAACTTGCTTAGGAGCTTGAGTTTGATGAAGTTGAGCCTTAGCGAGTTGAGTCATGGTTGTTGTCAATTCGACAAAAGCTTGTCCATGGTCTTGCAATTCTTTATGAAGGTGAATCATGTTGGGATCACCTTGGGGAACATTGGCTCGGGATTTCCAAGCCGAAGAAGTTTCTGTAATCTCATCAAGAATGTCACATGCCTCCACATATGGTCTTGTCATAAAATTGTCTTCGGCCAATTGATTGACCACACACTGATTCGTGGTATTAATACCACAGTGGAAAGTTTGTTGGATCATGTTATTGGTCATATTATTGTTCGGGCACTCCTTCACCATAGTTCGATACCACTCCCAAATTTCATGCAAAGGCTTATTGGGATCTTGCTTGAAAGCCAATATTTCATCCCGTAGAGTAGTCATATGCCCGGTATAGAAAAGCTTTAAAATAAACATGCCGCTAATTCATCCCATGTATGAATAGAATGATTAGGCATGCGTTCGAACCAATCCAAATCCTTACCCCTTAGTGAGAAGAGAAAAAACCTTAACTACAATGTATTTTCTGAAACATTTGTTTATTTACTTCCCCAACATGCACCTACAAAACCTTTCAAATGCTTGGCGCCCCGGTGAAATAACCTCGTTACACGATCAAAGTGAGCATCACATTGGTAATTTGAAAGTTGTCCACCCTAATGCGAGAGGGGACTATGACACTTGCATATCCTTCATTGGGAAAAATTAGGTGTTGCACCGCTTATGTTTTGTCACGACCCCCGGTTTGCCCTCCGTGAACCATCGTGACGGCACCTAGTCTCTACGACTAGGTAAGCCTAAACTTGCGGAAGATAACCAAAACTTGCGGATGTAGAACAATTTAAAAATAGAAATAAGGCAATAACAGTGTTAAATGTGCCGCTCGGCATACACCATATTTATATAGATCTCAAAACCAATATCTAAATCCAAAACCCGAAAACCCACAAATCACAAGCTAAGATCAATACTACATAGCTCTAACTCTGGAATGTCTAATAAAAACAAAAAAGTACAGAAGGGCTAAATACTAAAAGCAGGAATAGAAGGGACTTCTTGGTCTGCGGACACGGTAGATGTACCTCAAAGTCTCTAGAGCACTCGCCTCCTCAAGAATGATAGGCCTAAGTAGAAGTACCTGGATTTGCACATGAAAAACATGCGCAAAAGGGGCATGAGTACACCACAACGGTACTCAGTAAGTGTCAAGCCTAACACCAGTTGGGTAGTGACGAGGAAGGTCAGGGCCCTATTGAGGTTAAATACAATATAAGGGTTAAAAGTGTGGAATAAAACAGTATAAATAAGTGCAACAGTAAGAAATAACATAGAATTGACAGAACAACAACTAGAACAGAGACAAAACAAGCCACAGAAAGAAATACAGCTCAACACAGAGATATTAACCGAGGCACCTTCTAGGATACCGTCCTGTAGTCCCAATTACAACTGTCCAATAGATCTCCCGGGATACCGTCCCATAGTCCATCATATATATGTACGAAGGATCTCCCGGTATCCCATCCCGTAGTCCAACTATCAATGCACGGGGATCTACCGGAATCCCGATCCGTAGTCCCAAATGTAAATACCCAATACTGAGGGAATCTACCAGGTGCATTCTCGTATTTCCATATAACTGTGCAGGGGGATCTATCGGGAATCTAACCCGCAGTCCCAAAGTAAATGTGCAGGGGGATCTACCGGGAATCTAACTCGTAGTCCCAAAGTAAACAGACAAAGGGAGCTACCGGAATCCCATATCCGTAGTCCCAAAATAAATACACAATAGCAGCATGAAGATATACAGTAATGGCAGAATTTCATATTAAGGAAATAAATGATTCTAGCCTAGCATGCTATACAGAATTCAAGTAAGGTAGGTTGAATCAATTAAGGCAATTAAGTCACTTAGACATGCTTTCCTAAGCTAATAACAGGCTTAATAGTGCAAGAAATAGAAACAAGAAAGGAAACATACTAGTAATTACATAAAGAAAACCGGATTTCCAACAATTAGCACAAGTGCACACTCGTCACCTCACGTACAAGGCATTTCAATTACCAAATATACAAATCCTAAGGGGAAGGTCCCCCACAAAAGGTTAGACAAGCCACTTACCTCGAACCAGCTCAAAATCAACCCAATACCACATCTTTGCCACGAGTACTCGACTCCAAATGGCCCAAATCTATTCAATTCAATTACATAATGTAAATAACACTTCAAGTAAGTAATTCTATAATTAAGTTCTAAGCTAATACGCGAAATTAGGTAAAATGACCAAAATGCCCCTCATACCCATGTCTCGGAATCGGGTGAAATTTACATTTTTAGAAACCTCGTACTCTCACGAGTCTATACATAACAAAAACACTGAAATCGGAGTCAAAATGGCCCCTCAAATCCTCAATTAAATGCCTCTTAAACTCAAGCCCTAATTATCCATTTTTCCCAAATTTCTCACCACTAATTAGGTCTTTAAACACATAAAAACTAGTTATGAAGTCAAGGACGTTACCTCCAAGTGATTCCCCTTTGTTTTCCTCAAAAATCTCACTCAAAAGCTTCAAACCCGGATGAGAATGGTGAAAGAATCTCTCAAATTCGCGAAGGCAACTATTTATATGTTCTGCCCACTGATTTCCGCATTTGCGACCCTAGGACTGCATCTGCGGTCCCGCTTCTGTGGAGACTTAGTCGTATCTGCAACTTTTCATTAAATGGCCAATTTCCTCACCTGCGGCGCCCAACTCGCAGGTGCGATTCTGCTTCTACGGAAATATCCCTCACATATGCGGAACCTGCAAACCTCCCTCAATTTCGCTTCTGCAGCCCCTTAGCTGTTTCTACGGTCCCCAAACCGCAGATGTGAAAATACCAGAAGCAGCAAAGATACAACAACTGCAACAATTTCTCAAACTTCTCGTCAACCATCCGAAATCACCCCGAGGCCCCTAAGACCTCAACAAAAAGAACCAACATCACCTAATACCTTATTCAAACTTGTACCAATCCTTAAAACACCTAAAACAACATCGAAACCTCGAATTAATCAAGGATTTAAGCCTAAGAATTCCAATTTTCCTCAAAATACGCTTTCGATCAAAAAGTCTATCAAACCTCGTTCGAATGACCTAAAATTTTTCACACACGTCACATTCAACACTACGGAGCTACTCCATCTTCCAAAATTCCATTCCAGCCCTCGGATAAAAATCTCACTATCGGACCAGAAACTTCAAATAATTCAACTTCTGGCATTTCAAGCCTAAATTAGCTACGGACCTCCAAAACACACTCCGAACACGCTCCTAACCCCGAAATCACCCAACGGAGCTAACGGAACCATCTTATTTCCATTTTGAGTCCGTCTTTATACTGTTCCGACTACAGTCAACTTTCCAAGCTTAAGCTCTCATTTAGGGACTAAGTGTCCCAAAACTCTTCGGAACTCAAAATCGGACATCCCGGCAAATCGAAATAGCAGAAATAAACTTGGGGAAAGCAGTTAATAGGGGATCAGGGCGTTAATTCTTATGACAAATGGTTGGGTCGTCACATCCTCCTACATTTAAACATTCGTTCGTCCTCGAACGAGCATAGAGACATACCTAAAGTAGTGAAAAGATGAGGGTAACGGCTGTGCATATCCTGCTCGGTCTCCTAGGTCAACTCCTCGAATTCCATCTGAATGTTGGAATGATAAATTTTATTGTAAACAAACTCCGCCAATGGCAAGAAATGATCCCAAGACCCTCCAAACTCAATCACACACGCACGGAGAATATCCTTAAGAATCTGGATAGTGCGCTCGGACTGTCCGTCCGTCTGAGGGTGAAATTATGTACTCAACTCTACCCGAGTACCTAACTCATCCTCCGATGCTAGACCACTAAACACAGGGGGCCTGTACTTCTTGAACCTCTCAAGCCTCAACTGCTCATCCTCGGAAGTCGCTGCCCTGTCCTCGTGCTGAACTGGCACTGCAGGCAGCACAGGAATAATCTCAGGGACCTACTCAACATACACTCGCTGCTCAGGAGTGTGAGCGGCGGGAGTCTGTGCTCCTCCCCTGGCTTGAGATGTGGCTGCATCAAGGGGAAGCAACCCTGTCTGAACTAAGGTGGTGTACATGCTCATGAACTGCGCTAAAGTCTCCTGAAGGGTTGGAGTAGTAGTAGCAGTAGGCGTATCAGGTGCCTGGACTCTGGCTGGAACTGCAGGTTGTACCTCAGCGGTAGCTCGCGCAGGTGCTCTGGCTGCACCATGAGCGCGTCCTCGACCTCTACCCCGGCCTTGGCCTCTGACGGCTGTAGTAGGGGGCGCAGGTGCCTGATCATCTCGAGTAGCACGTGTCCTCACCATCTATGAGAGAATAGAAGACAGAAGTTTAGAATTGTGATGTCAAACTATCGCACAACAAGGAAATCAAATGAAGTGGAAATTTTCCTAACAATTACATAGCCTCTCGTAGATAAGTACAGACGTTTCTGTACCGATCAGTGAGACTCTAATAAATCGGCTTCTGATCCATGACTCCTATGAACCTAGAGCTCTAATACCAACTTGTCACAACCCCCGATTTTCCCTCCGTGAACCATCGTGACGACACCTAATCTCTACGACTAGGTAAGCCTAAACTTGCGGAAGATAACCAAAACTTGCAGAAGTAAAACAATTTAAAAACAAAAATAAGGCAATAACAGTGTTAAATGTGTCGCTCGGTATACACCATATTTATATAGATATCAAAACCAATATCTAAATTCAAGACTCGGAAACCCACGAATCACAAGCTAAGATCAATATTACATAGCTCTAACTCCGGAATGTCTAATAAGAACAGAAAAGTACAGAAGGGCTAAATACTAAAAGTAGGAATGGAAGGGACTTCTTGGTCTGCGAACGCGGCAAATGTACCTCAAAGACTCTAGAGCAGTCGCCTCCTCAAGAATGATAGGCCTGAGTAGAATTAACTGGATCTGCATATGAAAAACATGCGTAGAAGGGGCATGAGGATACCATAGCCGTACTCAGTAAGTGAAAAGCCTAACCTCGGTCGGGTAGTGACGAGGAAGGTCAGGGCCCCACTGAGGTTAAATATAATATAAGGGTTAAAAGTGTCGAATAAAACAGTATAAATAAGTGCAACAGTAAGAAATAACATAGAATTGATTGAACAAAAACTAGAACAAAGACAAAACAAGCCACGGAAAGAAATACAACTCAACATAGAGATAATAACCGGGGCACCTTCCAGGATACCGTCCTGTAGTCCCAATTACAACTATCCAGTAGATCTCCTGGGATACCGTCCCATAGTCCATTATATATGTGCCCGAAGGATCTCCTGGGATCCCGTCCAGTAGTCCAACTATCAATGCGCAGGGATCTACCAGAATCCCGATCCGTAGTCCCAAATGTAAATACCCAGTACTCGGGGAATCTACCGGGTGCATTCTCGTATTTCCATATAACTGTGCAGGGGGATCTATCGGGAATCTAACCCACAGTCCCAAAGTAAATGTGCAGGGGGATCTACCGGGAATCTAACCCGTAGTCCCAAAGCAATTTTAGAAATCTCGTACTCTCACGAGTCTATACATAACAAGAACATTGAAATCGGAGTCCAAATGACCCCTCAAATCCTCAATTAAAGGCCTCTTAAACTCAAGCCCTAATTATCCATTTTTCCCAAATTTCTCACCACTAATTAGGTCTTTAAACACATAAAAACGAGTTATCAAGTCAAGGACATTACCTCCAAGCGATTCCCCTTTGTTTTCCTCAAAAATCTCTCTCAAAAGCTTCAAACCCGGATGAAAATGGTGAAACAATCCCTCAAATTCACGAAGGCAACTATTTATATGTTCTGCCCAGCGATTTCCACGTTTGAGACCCTATGCGGTCCCGCTTCTATGGAGACTTAGTCGCATCTACGACTTTTCATTAAATGGCCAATTTCCGCACCTGCGGCCCCCAACTCACAGGTGCGATTCCGCTTCTGTGAAAATATCCCTCACATCTGCGGAACATGCTAACCTCCCTCAATTTTGCTTCTACGTCCTCTTAGCTGCTTTTGTGGTGCCGCATCTGTGGTCCCCAACCCGCATATGAAAAAATACCAGAAGCAGTAAAAATACAGCAACTGCAATAATTTCTCAAACATCCCGTCAACCATCCGAAATCACCCCGAGGCCCTCAGGACCTCAACCAAAAGCACCAACATCACCTAATACCTCATTCAAACTTGTACCAATCCTTAAAATACCTAAAATAACATCGAAACCTCGAAATAATCAAGGATTTAAGTCTAAGAACTCCAATTTTCCTCAAAATACGCTTTCGATCAAAAAATCTATCAAACCTCGTCCGAATGACTTGAAATTTTGCACATACATCACATTCAACACTATGGAGCTACTCCATCTTCTAGAATTCCATTCCGACCCTCAGATCAAAATCTCACTATCAGACCAGAAACTTTAAAAAAATTCAACTTCCGGCATTTCAAGCCTAAATTAGCTACGGACCTCCAAAATACACTCTGAACACGCTCCTAACCCCAAAATCACCCAACGGAGCTAACGAAACCATCGAATTTCCATTCTGAGGCCATCTTCACACTGTTCTGACTACGGTCAACTTTCCAACATTTAATCTCTCATTTAGGGACTATGTGTCCCAAAACTCTCCGGAACTCAATACCGAACATCCCGGCAAACCGAAATAGCAGAAATAAACTTGGGGAAAGCAGTTAATAGGGGATCGGGGCATTAATTCTTAAGACAACCGGCCGGGTCGTCACATGTTTGTGGTGGTGGTGGAGGTGGGGGAGGTTGAGGCACATTGTCTTGTTGCCCACGGCCTAGGTGGTTTTGTTATGGAACTTGTGCCATTTCATCTAGTTAATCCTCTTTGCCATCCACTTCTCCTAATAGTATGTTTCCAAGTTCGTTGTTCGGCATCTGAAACCTGCAATCACTTCAACAAGTTAGAATCATGAAAACAAAAAAAGATACTCAAGAAACAAACTCAAGTATATAGCTAACACCGTAAACTCCCTAAACAAGGGCGCACAAAATTGATCATGTCCAATTCATACTCCAATTAAGGGAATATGAAACGATCATTACAATAAAACACAAAGCGAGTTGGGATCGAATCCAGACAGAGTTTAGAATGAGTGTTAAGGTAAATACTTAAGAGAGAAACTCGAAATAACAAATTTAACTTCCAAATAAAAGTGTGTATCAATTTTGCTAAATTAAACTACTAAGGATTTTGACTAAACTAGCAAATAAGTAATAATTGAAATATTTTTGAGGTTTTATCAAATAGAGAAAATCCTAGGGTTGTAACCTTAACCTGGGTATAAACCTAATGGGTAGAGTAAATTTATGCTTTCTTGGTAGATCAGGGTTGTTATGACTGTCAATACTCAAGCACTCACTTAATACCTCTCGGTTAAAGAATGATTATGCCAAATTAGCTCTCTCAAGTCCAAGTGGGTATCAATAAATGCAATTGCATATGAGTCCAAGTTTGATGATCCCTATCTCTAGTTCAAATCCTTTAATTAAACTAATCAATACTTCAACTAGTTCAATTTCTTGCTAGCCAAGTTTTCCAAGACTAAATTCCTTTTTCTCGAGTAAGAACAAAGTGAAATAGTCAAATTCCCTTCAGAGGATTCTGCGACCGCACTTCAGCTTCTGCGGTCTGCACTTCAGCTAGGTTGATAATGTTGTGTTTTCAGTAGGAGGAGTTCAGTGTTCACACATTAGCTTTTACGGCCGCACTTCAGCTTCTACGGCCACACTTGAATTTCTGCGGGCCACATTTGAGGAGGATTCAGACTTGTTTGATTGTACATTCTCTGATCTTTCAAGCTTGTTAGTGCGAAACTGTTTTACGGACCAAGTGCAACCACATATTTTAGTTTGTGGACCGCGCTTCTGCCAAAAATCCCTAAAGCTTCAGTTCTCTTTCTGTGATCATATTTCATCTTCTATAGACCGCACCTGCATTTGCAGCCGCAGATGGAATTCTGCGGACTGCACTTTTCTTAGTGTTTCTCCTCTTTGCTGAACTTGTCTAGAACATCTCCTTTTTGAGTCATTTTTCTTTATTGAGCTTAATTTTTCTAGGACACCTACAATTCAACCATTTCCATTAGATTCAGATATAAAAATCATTACTTTCGGAGTAAAAACTATAGCAAGAAGGCACTAATAAGTGGTTAAAACCACACTTATCAATATTACCATGAAGATGCCTTTAGGGAAATGACAAGATATGCAAGGATGATGAAAGACTTGATGTCTAGAAAGTTTGACTTCCAGGACCTCTCTACTATGACTCTGGCCCAAACCTGTAGAGTTGTGATGACAAAGCCTATGGCTCAAAAGTTGTCTAATCCAGGAAACTTCACAATCCCATGCATAATTAGAAGTTATGCTTTTGTTAAGGTATTGTGCATTTGGGAGCGAGTATAAACTTAACTCCTTTGGCCATTTATACGAAACTGATAATTGGTAGAGCTAGACCAATTTCCATGTTATTGCAATTGGTCGATCGAATAGTTAAGAGGTCAACAAGAATCCTTGATGATGTACTAGTACAAGTGGGAAAGTTTATGTTTCCCGCCAATTTCGTCATTCTTGATTGCTAGGTCAATGAAGAGATTCCCATAATTTTGGGAAGGCCATTCTTAGCCACTGGAAGAGCTTTGATAGATTGTGAGACTGGAGCTATGAAGAGATCATATTCAATATGCAGCAATCTATGAGGAGGCCTAGTGAGTTCGCTAATTGTTCATTAATGGAAGAGTTGATGCGATTTTACAAGAGAAGGATGAGACTCTTCATTCTAGAGATCCATTCGAAGCATGCATAATGAACCTAGATTAGGTAGACAGTGAAAACTGGGCAAAGTGGGTCTTGGCCCTTGAAGACCAAGGATTCTGGTGGAGGAAACCTCAGTTTGGACCCTTAGATATGCAGGTAGAACAACTTTTGTAGGTTCTGAAGGAGTGCATGACTAATATTGGGTGGACTATTACTGACATAAATGTTATTAGCCCACCTTTTTATATTCATAAGATTCTACTAGAAGATGAACACAAATCTTCCCGAGAACATCAAAGAAGGTTAAACCCAAACATGAAGGAAGTAGTGAATAAAGAGGTGATCAAATGGTTAGATGTCGAAATCATTTTCCCCATCTTAGATAGCAACTGGGTTAATACAGTTCAATGTATCCCAAAGAAAGGTGACATGACTGTGGTATAAAACGAGAACAATTAGTTGATATCAACTAGAACAGTCATGGGTTGGCGAAACTGTGTGGACTACAGAATACTAAATAAAGTCACCCGAAAAGACCATTTTCCCTTGACATTCATTGATCAGATGTTAGATAGATTGGCCGGGAAATCCCACTTCTTCTTCCTAGATGTGTACTCGGGGTACAACTAGATCCCCTTTGCCCCCGAAGATATAGAGAAAACGTTATTCACTTGCCCATATGGTATTTATGCTTTTTGGCAGATGTCGTTTGGCCTATATAATGCACCCTCCATATTTCAAAAGTGCATGATGGTTGTTTTTACTGATATGGTAGATGATATTATGAAAGTTTTCATGGATGATTTCTCAATGGTGGGTAATGCACTTGATAAATTCTTAAGGAATTTGAAAAGAGTGTTAGAAAGGTGCATGGAGACAAATTTGGTACAGAATTGGGAAAGGTGCCATTTTATGGTACAGGAAGGTATAGTCTTGGGGCACCAAGTTTCAAAGAAAGGTATAGAGGTTGGCCGGGACAAGGTGGATGTGATTGAAAAATTTCCATCACCTACCTCGATAAAGGAAGTAAGGAGCTTCCTTGGTTATGCCGATTTCTATAGGAGATTCATTACAGATTTGTCTAAAATTTCTAACCCGTTATGTAAACTTCCTGAAAAAGATCACTCTTTTATGGCTTTTGAAGATTGCAGAATGAATTAGTATCTAAAGATAAAGCTAGTGGTTGTGTCTATCGTCATTGCTCCGGACTAGGAACCACCATTTGAGCTGATGAGTGATGTAAGTAATTATGATGTGGAAGCAGTGATAGAGAAATGAAAAGATAAGGTCATGCACCCAATCCACTATGCAAGTAGAACCTTAAAAGGAGCCCAACTCAACTACACTATGACTGAAAAAGAGATGTTGGTAGTGGTGTTCGCATTTGACAAGATCCGATCATACCTGATAGGCTCAAAGGTAATTGTTTATGCTAACCATGATTCTCTCAAGTACTTGATTGAAAAGAAGGAGTCCAAGCCACGCGTGATTCGATAGGTACTACTACAAGAATTTGACTAGGAAATCTGTGACCTTACGGGAACGGAGAACCAAGTGGTTGATCACCTATCCAAACATGAAGGAGATGAAAAAAAGGTTAAAGTAGAGGAGATAGTGGAAACATTCTCGCATGAACAACTTCTAGCAGCAAGTCTTGAGGAGACGCGATGGTATGCAGATATTACAAACTACTTGACAAGTGGTATTGTTCCCTATGACTTGTCTTCTGTGCCAAAGAAAATGTTCTCTGTCAAATATATTTTTGGGATGAGCCATATCTGTTTAGAATATGTGCGGATAATCCGAAGATGTATCCCCGGGATAGAGCAATCTTCTATTTTGAAGGCTTCTCACACATACCCATATAGTGGCCACTTTGGAGGAGTAAGAACGGCTATAAAGGTGTTGGAGTTGGGTATTTACTGGCCGAACTTATTCAAGGATGCACATTTTAGGTAAAAAGTTGTGATGAGTTCCAAAGGACAGGAAATATTTCTCGTCAACATGAGATTCCTATGAATCCAATTCAGGAAATTGAGGTGTTTGATGTGTGGGAAAAAGATTTCATGGAGCCGTTTGTTAGCTCATATTGTAACAAGTATATCCTTGTTGTAGTGGACTATGTCTCTAAATGGATGGAAGCTGTGTCACTCCCTACGAATGCTACAAAAGGGGTTATGGGCTTTTTGAGAAGGAACATTTTCATCCGTTTTGGTAATCCAAGGGAAAAAATTAGTGAAAATGGCACTCACCTATGCAACCGAGCCTTCACTAAGCTGGTAGAAAATATGGCATTCACCGTAAGGTGGGCAATCCGTATCTCCCCAAACAAGTGGACAAGTGGAGCTATCGAACAGAGAGATAAAGAGTGTGTTAATAAAAACAGTAAATTCTACAAGAATGGATTGGGAAAGGAAGTTGGCTAATGTACTCTAGGCTTACTGCACTCCATTCAAGACCCCGATAGGCATGTCACCGAATAAATTGGTATTCAAAAAGGCATGTCACTTGCTAGTAGAATTGGAGCATAGAGCTTTGTGAGTGTTGAGACAATTGAATCTTGATATTGAAGTTGTTGGAACGAGTAGGGTTACGGAGTTGAATGAACTTGATGAATTCCGTTATCACTCATTTAAAAGCACAAGGTTGTCAAAGAGAGAACGAATATGATGCATGATAAGAACATTCTTGAGCTTTAACTTTAGTTCTGGAGACATGGTGTTGTTGTACAATTCGAGATTGAGATTTTCTCCATGCAAATTGAAATCGAGATGGTTAGGACCGTTTCGTGTAGTAGAGGCATTCCCTTCGAGAGTAGTGGATGTTGAATCGGAGGTTGGAACTAATAGGTTTAGTGACAATGGGAAGAGATTGAAGCACTATCAAGGCGTCATTGAGGAAGAACGAGCGATCTCAACCATGTACTTGAAGGAACCTTGACAAGAAGGAATCTGCGCTACGACGTTAAATCAAGCGCTTCTTGGGAGGCAACCCAGGGTTGTGCTATATTCATCGTGTTGTGACGTGACAAGGTGCTAGTTAGGAGAAAACCCAATTCTTGGAGTAGATATAGTTAAATTTAGTTTTGATTTAAGTTTAGGTGGTCTAACGAGTTGGCTTGGTGTGAATTCTTTTAACAGGTCTTGTAGTTGATAGCATGACGAAGTGGTTAGGAGTTGAAACTCGGGAAAAAGGCACGTGGAATGAATGGCAAATGATCATAAAAACATGCAAAGGGACACAAGGTTAGGCGTCCCAATTTGCTAGGTGAGGTCACTGCTTGGCCAATCAGCTCACATCGCTTAGGCCAATATGCCTGATAAGTGTGGATTTTAAATACTTATTAGTGCCTTATTGCTAGTCCAAAAGTACTTATTTTTGTAACCTAATCTAATGAAAATGGTTGAGTTGTAGGTGTGCTGGAAAGTATAAGTTTAATGAATAAAATTGAGTCAAAAAGAAGATATTTTAGCCAAATTTGGTGAAGAGGAGAAGTGTTGATAAAAGTATGGTTTGCAAAATTTTAACTGCGGCCGCAAAAGCAATTATGGTCCGCAAAAAAGGAATTGTAGCCGCAGAAGAAGAACTGAAGCTTCAGGAACTTTAGGCGATAGTGCAGTCCACATAAGAAAATATGTGATTGCACTTGGTCTGCAAAACAGGTTCGTACTAACACGTTTGAAAGATCAGAGAGTGAGCAGTTGGAAAATTCAGAAGCCTTCTCAAATGTGGTGCGTAGAACTTAAAGTGTGGCCGCAAAAGCTTATGTGCAACCACAAAAGCTGAAATTCAACCGTAGAACTTCTCCTACTAAAAGCACAAGCAATGTCAATCCAGCAAAGTGCAGATCGCAAAAGCTGATATATGGCCGCAGAACCCTCTGAAGGGCATTTTTGTCAGAGATTTTGGGAGCCCAAAGAATAGAACTTTATGACTTTTTTTAGAGCAACTTTTCACTATAGCAGCTAGGAGTTAGTTACTTTTAGCTATTTTGAGCAAGTGTGAGCTAAAATTGCAGAAGATATTCTACTCTTCTTCTTTTTTATGTCTTTGATTTCTTCTTATTTTCATCTTTTTATGTCTTTTACTATGAGTAGCTAGACTTTTATCTAGGGTTATGATCCAACTCTAGTATGTAAATCTTATGAGTTATTAATATTACATTTGTTATTGATGGAGTTAGTATTATTTAGCCTTGTTTAGGCTTTAAAGTTAGAATTGATGGTTGCAAACATTGAATCATGCCTTTTCTGACCTTGTTTTTACTTGAGAAAGAGGAACTTAGTCTAGGAAAACTTGGCAAACAAGAAATTGAACTAATTGAGTTATTGATTAGCTTAATTAACGGATTTGAACTATAGATAGTGATAACCAAACTTGGGCTCATATTCAATTGCACTTATAGCTACCCATTTGGACCTGAGAAAGCTAAATTGGGCATAATTACTTCTTAATCGAAAGATATTGACTGAGTACTTGAGTATTCAGAGTCACAACAACCCCATCTATCAAGCAAACATAATTTTCCTTGCCCATTAAGTTTACACCTAGGTTAAGAATACAACCCTAGACATTTCTCCGCCTGTTATAACTTCTTAAATATCTTTCTTATTGCGTGTTTGTAGTTTACTTCATAAAAGCATCCTAGTTTCATTAGTAGAATTGACACACCACTGTTTTTTGGAAGTTAATCTAAGCTACATCAAGTTGCTCACATAAGTGTTTACCATAACACCCTTATTAAACTCCCTAAGGTTCGACCCCGACTCGCATTGGGTAATTATTATTGTAATCGACCGTTTTGTATCCCTTATAGGGGCATGACTTCGACGTGATCAACCACCTAGGCCTGGCGGTGGATCTCACTTCGACTGCCCCTCTACTTGCATTCTAGGGTGCCTCGTGTGCCTCTTCCCTTGCACCCCCATCACGCAACAGCGGGTAAATTTTCTTCCTCTAATTATTTTTTCCTCCCTTATTCCATTATAAATCATCCCACCCCAATTCACCCCACAAACCTAACACACGCACACTCATATTTGCAAATCCCCCCCCCCAATGAAAAAAACAAACATCTCTTCTCCTCTCCAATCTCTTCCTAAAAATTCACACACACTAACTTACCAACACAACCACTACATGCACGCACATAATCATCACCAGAACGCCGTTTGTCTCATTGTCTCTCTCTCACCTAGGTATGATCTCCCCTACCATTGCTTTTTTCACCTTTTGGTAGTTATTCGTGTTCATGCTTTTGTGGGACATTAACGGTACATTGTCGTGAAATTGTTTGCAACCCCTTTCACCCTATTGGCTGTTATTGTTATTGTTAAGTGTTCTGCACTCGAATCCCAAGACAATTAGGATGATTGATGCAACCTCTCAGCCATGAAGACAATCACACACAATTATGCTTGCCAAGTATTTGCTATATTGCCTCAAAGGCGATTTTTTCCTAATTGGAGTCAAGTTTCTAGTATGGATTTAATTGTGTTATGTGATCAAAATATGCTTGTAATTTAAGTGTGGGGTGACGGGTAGGCTAATAAAGTGTGACTGCAATTTCTAAAAGCTCCTTTTAGTACCAGTGTTACATGCTAATGCGCGTTCTTGTTGAACGTGAAGTCTGAGTAACCTATTATTCGTTCGATTAGTATATGTTGAATCTTTAAGTGTGGGATCATTGCTCCATGTTTGTGTAGACCTATTTTCTAATGAATTGATGTTTGGTGTGTTGACATATTGCTTAATATGGTGCCCCCTAAGCCTCACAAATGCCCCACCTCCGGCAAACGCCTCACCTAAGGCTGAGGCACCATCTAAGGGTAAATCAACCTCATCTGCACCTCCACCTAAGATGAGAAATAGAAGTGAGGCTGGCACTAGTAGCCAAAGCAAAGGAAAGCAAGTGGTGGAAGCTATTGCCACGTCTCAACTCAGGACTAGGGGTGAGCGGGAGTATGGAATCAAGAGTGCACCATCGTCGGCCAGAGGGTGGTATAAGAAGTGTCCTCCCAACAATTATCATCCTGATTTGTCAGTAGAGGAGCCCCGATTAAAATCATGTTACCCTCAGATTTGGCAGGCTATTCACGACTTGGGTTTAGGCTTTGAGTTCAAGAAACCAGGAGATGCCAATATTAATTTGATTAGAGAATTTTCTGCTAGATGGAATCTTGGGGATGAGGAGCAGCTTGTGCCTATTCATGGGAGGTTGATTAACATTTTTGCTACTGCAATATGTAACCATTTGGAGGCACTTGATGTTCCACATGCCCTATTAGCCAATTTTATTGACCAATCCTCCTATGGAGATATTAGACACACTTTGTATGGTGTCAACTAGAATGCTACTTGGATTCGGCACACAAGAATGCATAATCTCATTAAGCTACCAAAGAAAAATATTACACCCCATATTTTCGTACGCAAAAGTATGCCATAAGCAAATTGGTGAAATCTCGGAAATGAGATATTACATCCTGTATTTTCGTACGTTAAAATTTCATTGAAAGTTAATCAACGTAAGTTCAGAAATGGGATTATTTTGAGATTATAAGCATTATGCTATTTCAAACAAGTGATAAGTAAATCCATGAAGTTGAGAGGGTAAGCAAGTTGAAGAAAATGAAATTCGTCGAAGTTTGATAATTAGAGATAAAATACGGCCCGAGCTAAAATACCCTGTATTTATGAACTAGTACCATACAAGGTACCCCATGGCCATGATAGTAAGGTGTATAAGGTATGTTAAAAGTGAGTAGTATTTTAAGTAATTTGAGATAATTATTAATTATGTGGGTAATTGGTTAATTATTGGTTAATGGGAGATTAACAAGTTGATTAAGGAATTGTGGATAATTAACTAAGGTCTTTGGATGTGCTCAAGGTGTAAAAATGTGGTAGCCAATTATGTTCAAATTAGTGACTCTTAATGTCATATGAAAGGTGGCAAAATTTAAAGAAATTGTTGGCCAGCTAAGCCATCAAGTGGGGCCCACTCCCAAAGGTTAAGAAATCTTTTCTAAGCCATTTTGTAAATCTTTAAAATAACAAGAAAGCTTCAACCAAACACATAGAAACATTACCATCCAAAACACTTTCTAAATCCAAACATAGCAACATTAATTCCATTTCCAAATAGCAATGTTGTTGCAAAATTCTTAAGGAAAGGTTTCGGTCAAGTTTTCTTTGCATAAGCAACGTGATTGCTTCGAGCTTTTCATATGAATTGTTCCATATTTTGTCGTAATTAACGTGTATTAGAGGAATTATCAAGAGAATCTGCTCAGGTATGTTAAGGCTATCCCTTCTTTCTTTTTGGCATGATCTATACGATACGAACGAAAATAGCAAATGCACAATTTCCATAAATGACTCTATTCATAGAAGTGTTAGAGATGCATATTTTCTTGAATTCCCATATGTCTTATTATTCTATCATCTGTTCATGGGTCTCAAAAAAATACATAAGTTGAAAAAATTTTACTCCATGATATTACTCAAAGGCATAATGGTCTTATGACATTCTGAGAGATTTTATTGACGTATTTCTCATGCATTGCATTTACTTATACATGTACATTGAACCATGACATGATGGCATTATATACGAGTATATATGTATATGGGATATGGGAAAAGGTTACAGCATTATATATGCACCAGCACCTGATCAGCTGGTATACGTTGATGATTTTGCCCACAGTGGCCGAGATGATATGATGGGATGCCCTTAGAGGCTTGATGATGTTATGAACACATGTACCTATGCACGATATGACATTCATATGCATATGCATGACACTATAAGTATTTCATGATTTACAAAGTAATCCAGACTTACAGGTTGAGTCATTCACTCCATGTTTCTTCCATGTCTTCTATATACTTATTTATGTCCTTACATACTCGGTACATTATTCGTACTGACTTCCTTTTATTAGGGACGCTGCACTCATGCCTGCATGTATAGACACTCAGTTTGACGATCCCTCATAGTAGACGATGTTAGCATTCAACGAAGGATCGGTAAGACTCCACCTCATTGGGAATGCAGCCGAGTCTATGAGTTATCGTGTCAGAATTTTGCTATTGACATATGGTTGGGCCGGTACCATGTCCCAGTTGATGTCAAATACTCTTAGAGGCTTTGTAGACAGAGGTTCATTTTGTACAGTATGTCAGAGGCCTTGACGGCCAATATGTATTCAAGTTTTAAGAAAGAGGGTTTATTGATACAGTGCCCTCCCACTTATAGTAATATATTTCAAGTTGTGGCCATGTTGGCCCAGTTATCAATTGTTTACCATGAAAATGGTAACAACAATTAAATTTGTAAATGAGATTCTAAAAATACATGATCTATTCACGAGCTAGTTTGTAGGGCAGTTGATGCTAAAAATGCTAAGTATGGTGATAGAATATGAGCTAAATTGAGGCAATAAGAAAACCGAAAGGGCCTGTTGCCCGAGCGCGGAGTAGGTCGATGGAGGCCTCGGGGTCGAGGCTTAAGCCAAGATCAAGCTATCGGGACAGTTGGGAAAGGGATAACAAACAGATATGCGGTTAAGTAAGGATCTTTATGGCCATTGCATAGCTAGACGGGGGAAGAATAAGTAAGAAAATGATAAATGCGAGGTGGCCTCGGGCCAATGGGAACAAATGACTTAGAAGAAAGAGAGAGGGAGAGAGATATTATTGCCCTTGTGGAGAAATGAAGCAACATCAACCCTTCACAAAGTGGAGCGAGCCCCCTTTATATAGACGGGGAAACTCGACTACAAGTATGTGGGGGTTAGCTACAAAGTACGGCGATGGGATGGCCTGAAGTGATGCTTCAGCGTAGGCTCCTGGTAGGCCGCGTTTGTCAGGCGTAGCCATTTGCCTAGAGGGCTTCTTCCTCTATTCTAGCTTCGTCCTTTGTTTCCTATGAGTTTGGCTTCGACAAGCCCTAAGGTCAAGAATGAGTTCGCGACCTCCTACCCCCGAAATCTCGAGGCATGCTTCCGAAATGTCTCGACAGCGGGAAATTAAGTCCTCTGATTTCATCGTGTATAGTTAGTCTCCATGTTTCCCATATCGAAGAGATGGGAAATGATTTTGACACTTGACTCCTCGAGCTTCTTTTGGCGATGCCATACCGATGATGCGACCCCTGGCTCGTGATTTTCGACCTCATTCATTGCATTCTCTGATTTTTGCTTCCGTTGGCTTGCTTGCCTTTTCTTATCTCCTTCTTTCCCCCCTTGAACATCATGTCTATGGCTTATGGTCTTAAAGTCATTTAGAGGAGCTTCCATAGACTGTCTTGTGACTTTACGCCGGGGCCTCCTTTGTCGATCGTAGACGTGCTATCTCGTTATTTCTGTGGTCATTGGTATGCTCGCCATTGCTGCTATTGCTGGGTCGAGGCGATGATGGATGGGGAGCCGGTCCCTCCCCTATGTAGACAATTGTTCAGATTATGCACCGCTGCTCAAAAGGGGGCTCGAATTATATATCACTACTCACCTTCATACCCCGGCTCGACGTGGCGCTTTGCTTTGAGTTTGGGGCTTGCACAGCTGGATGTTCCAAGAAGTGGATCCAAAGTAGATGTGCAAGCGGGACCGAGAACTGTTCGGTCCACTGTCTCTCCGAGGCTTCTTTGGCCAAAGAAGGTCCTCGGGCTTCGGAGAGCTATGGCATTTTTTCATCCCTTTCTGTTACTCTCTCTATCCCTTTGGGGATATTAGTGTGGAAGGTTGGGATGAATCTTCTGAGGAGGTGTGCTTGTAGGGGCCTGCTATGGACTTTCTAAAATGGCTTAGCCTCTGGGTCTTCACCTTACGCGTGCATCCCTTTGCCTCCTCCTTTAGGCGTAGAAATTCTCTGTAGGCCTTTGTAATTGTATGTAACGACCCCTAAAGGCTTCTTGTACATAAACTTTCATGAATAAGAAATGAACTTCGTTGATTTCTGCTTTCGAGTTTGCTTTGTTTCTGTATGCTTTCATGTCCTTCGAAGCTCTTCGAATGTCTCCTTTTGTGTTGTTGATTGCTGATATCTAACTTGGACGCAAGTGTTTGTTTCGATCTTTTACCGATTGGCATGGATCTTTTTCGATCCTATCATCGTACTTTGGAACAACTCTGGATCGATCTGATGGGTCAGGGCTATCAAAGTCCCTCAAGTAGTATGGAGATCATGTGTTGAGTTTCGGGACCTCCGGGGGCACTGTTCCGGACGTAGGCCATCTTCGGGTACCCGAGGGTCCTTATTAGTCTTGATGTAGATGCCCCCTTTAGGCTGTATAAGATAGACTTCTGCTGAGGAGCTTGCATGTAATTGGGTGCTTCCTCGGACCTTTGTGTAGCTTTCGCAATTGGAGCTTCCTGAGTTTTCTCCTCTTTCTTAAAAAGAGTAAATTGTGAGATCAGTTGCTAGCCTTTCGTTGAGTGCCAGCGTTGAGTGCTCACTGAGGCCCGACTTTTTTAGGCCGGGGTTTCTTGATGTAGAGTGATGCCTCAAGCACGGAGACAATATGAACGACTCCTTGAGTCTTGACTCCTCATTGGAGAATGCTTCTGGGATCGAACATCGACCCGTCGATCTGTATCGAGGTTGTTGGCTTCCCGCAGCTTGCCTCAGGTAGGCGAATCGTTGTTGCTTCTTGTATATATGTGGAGCGTTTCGGCTTCTTCGCCAGACTTCGCTAAAAATAGCCACCTTTATGTTTTGGCACAGGGTACTGCATCTTTCAAGGCGTGAAAGTATTGGTGCGCATCTTTGCTTCGGCATATCAGTTTCACCATAGCCATGGAAACCGCTTCGGGGCCGATCCGACAAGGGGCCAACGGTGATGTTCCTGGTGATCAGGAATCAAGGGAGTTTGCTCTTGAGATGGTGTCTTTGCTAAGGGGAGAACATCTGTAGATAGCAAGGAGATATTGTGGGTGGAGCGAAGGAATAATCCTGCAGGCGCTTTCTCCCGACGAGGGTATTGCAGATTCTACTGATGGATTCCTGAACGGGTATTTATATCATTTTGCCTTTGGCCCTCCTGATAGGATTGTGCTTGAATTTTGTTTGAAGTATCGAGACACCCTAGCGCAGATTCATCCGTTGTTTTGGCGAACGGTGTTGATGATGAAATTTTTTGCGGAGAAGGCCGGGCTTGAATTCACGCTTGATCATCTTGTCAGGATATATCGGCCCTTTCATCATTGAGGCCTTCTAACTTTGAGGTGCCGCTCATCCACGCCCTTTGTCATTGACTATGAGGAAGGTGGGGATTGAGAGTGGGCTTGTTGGTTTGTCTGGGTTCGGACCACTGACATTATCCCTGCGGAGTTCTTGCCATTTCCCGAAGGGTGGAATCACGCATGTGAGTGAGGATTTTGGCGCTTTTTCAGATCTCGTCTATAGCAAAAATCAGCTGAGTAATAATGTTATTTCTTCTACTGCAGCAACTTCATAGACGCCGGGTGAAGTTCATGATCTGCCCGACTGGGTCCAGGAGCTGGTGACCCGTTCATCCTGTGATGAACGCAGGTGGCGAGTTGTGCTTTGTACCGGACGAGGAATGCGACACCGAGGTATGTGCATATGTTTCCTTTACTTTGCCTTTGCATACCCGAGGTAACACTTTTCCCTTTCACTTGTGCTGGATCCACCGGTTGTAGATATCGGGTGGTTCCTTGGAACGAGGCAATGTTGCTCCAAAAAGGGGAAGGAGTTGTTGGCCTCTGGTTCGAAGGATGATGGCAATGAGGGGGATCGGAACTTGCGACGTGATGGAGCTTTCAGTGGTGCTGGTCGGGCTCGTATTTCCAAAAAGGGGGTGCTACCCAAGTCTGCCACTCCCGGAGTGCCCGATTCTCGGCCGGCGGTTCCTTCGAGTGAGCATGTCGTGCCTGAGGTTGGCTTTTCTAGGTCCGCAGGGGAAAAATCAACAAGAGTGTGTTTTGACTTTGAGGAAGTCTGTCGGCTTCAATTTGTGGTGAGTTTATGCATAGTTCACATGTATCTCGTGTCCTCCTCCCTCTATTGATCCTTCCTTGTGCAGGCCTATGATAGGCTCTGGTCTGAGCTACTCGACCAGGCTTCAGAAAAGTTGGGATGAGGGCGAGTCCTATAGGCTCCTTAGCGAGGAGAAGGAAGTCGAGCTGCAGCGTTCGTGATATGAGGCGCACCGGAGCTCAAACTATGAGAGCTATTTGGCGGAGCAGGTAATTTCCTGTAGTGTGTGCTTCGCTCCTTTCTAACCTAGAGGTTGATTCCCTTTTTCTGTGTCAGTTGCGGAAAAAGTTGGAGGCTCTAGAGTACCTCAAAGGAGACGTCAACCACATTAGAATTGCTTGCGGGAAGCTGAGGGCTCAAGCGCTGGCTCGAGCTTTGGAGGAGATGAATGCTTCACCCAAGGTCCTTGCCCTCGAGGTCCAACTCTGCTTGACTCATGACAATGCCAAAGTTCAAGCGAATATGATCAGGAAACTTGAATCTGATCTTTCGAAGGTCAGAGCCTAGATAATTGATGCTCGAACAGAGGCGGCACTAAACCGAGCCAAGGCCGATCGTGAGATGGCGATTTGTGTGAAGAATGTCGCTGACGCCTAAGCTGAACTGAAGCAAACCTTTGATCGGGAGCGGAGGATCGAGGAATAAGTTTACTGTAAATCCCGGAGAGGGGTGTTCGAAGAGATTGGTGCAAGGGGCTTCATTCTCTCAGAGGAATTGGCTCGAGCACGGGCGGATGAGCGCAATGCTTGGTTTCTTCTCGTTGATGTTGTGGAGGGCAATTTTGGCAAGCTATAGTTCTTTTAGTGTAGAGTGCAGATTTTACCGTTCTATTGCTTTGCTTTGGATATATGTAAGGCATGCCAGTATATGGAGAATACGCGTTTTCTTGCACATGTGATATATATATAAGGAGAAGTTTTGAAGTTTTATTTTGTTTTGTACCTTTTTTTTGTTGTTGCTTTCTATCAGGCAGGCTGATCTTGGCATTTGGCGAGGTCCTTCTCGGTCCGGAACTGATCAGACTGTCCGGGGACTCTTAAGTGTGATCCTTGGCGTGAGCCGGTGCTGGGGCCTCCGTGCTCGACCTGGGCGTTTAGGCTTAGTTTTGAATCGGGCTCCGGCTCGAGCCTTCGGAATTTTTGTACCCATGCGGGCAGATGGTAGTTGCTTTTATCTTTTGCCCTTGGGCATTTGCTGTTCCAACTGTTTTAGGTCCAGTCTCCGGGTCATGCTGTGACTCGAGCTTCAATTGACCTATAGATTCTTTCCTTGCCTGCATGGGCGGATGATGACGGCCCTTTGTGCTTCTGGGTTGAAGTCATTTTACGGGCGCGTGGCCTGGAGATTTCAATCGGCTGATGACGGTATCATCCGAGCCATGCCCTTAGGCGTATTGTAATTTTAACTATTTAGTAGCCCAAACTTCGAATCGCGTCACGACTCAAGCTCTAATCAACCCTTTGAGCTTCCCTGATTCTCTGGCTGGTGATAGTGGCTTTTGTGCCACACCCTTAGGCATTTTGCAATTTTTGGGTCCAGTCTCCGAGTCACTTTGCGACTCGAACTGTAATTGACTCTTTAAGCTTCCTTGATTCTCTGGCCGGCGATAGTGGCTTTTGTGACACACCCTTAAGCATTTTGCAATTTTCAGGTCCAGTCCTCGAGTCTCTTTGCGACTCGGGCTGTAATCGGCCCTTAAATTTCACCGAGTTTACAGCGACAATAGCATTTATGTTGTATGGTCGTAAAGACCTTTTTAATGTGGCCCGTAGTCTTGCATAGTTAACTATTTTAGATCCAGTCTCCGAATCGGGTTACGATTCGAGCTCATTTTAATCCTCAAGTTGTCAAGATTTTTTAGCTGGTGACAATGGCTCTTACGCTGTTTGGTCGTAGAGACCTTTCAATATGTTGCTCGTAGCTTTCTTAGCTGGAGACAATGGTTCTTACGCTATTTCTTGCTCGTGGTACTTGTGTTAGGCTTTGCATCCGCTCATTAAGGTCTTTTTGTAGTAATTTTGCTTGACCCGTTGTCCGTTCCAGAGGAACCTCGATTTCAAGTCGTTGTCGGCGATGTTTCGAGCACCTCGTAAGGTTCATAGCTCGTAGGTCGAGTAGATGGACGCTCTTGCATTTTGGAGCCGACATTGTCGGAGCTCGCTTTTGCCTGTGGAGGGAAGCCTGTTTTAACCGGTTCTTTCTGAAGTATATCGGAGTAATGGCCTGCGATTTTTTAGCAATAGTCGGGCGTCCCTGAGTCGCATTATTTTGGTTATATCAGCCGTTTTGACCGTAGTCATATGCATTTGGCCGCAGCCTTTTTGATCCCTAGTGATAGTTTAGGCGTCTACATTGAGGGTATGCCCTTTAAGGATTGTTACAAATGCGACGTATAGCCTAAATATCGGGATTTTCATGCATGTTGAGGTCTTACAGTTTTGTCATGCCTGTTGAGGTCTTACAGTTTGTCATGTCTGTTGAGGTCTTACAGTTTGTCATGCTTGTTGAGGTCTTACAGTTTGTGGAATATATCTGGTTGTGCCGAGGCTACCCGTTAGGGTCATACAGTTTTGGATTTTTCTAGTTGTATGGCAATTGATAGCAGTCTCCGAGTCATCGAGTTTGTTTAAGCTTGAAGACAGCTTCTCTTTAGCTCGGAGTTACCTTCCAAGGGCTTGATGAGCCCAGAGTTCCGACCCTGGGGTCATGCAAGTTGTCGAATTGCTTATATTAAGTCTCTGAGCACATCGGGACCCATTTAATGGAGAAGCATTTGCCGCGAATGTGTCAAAATAATCTTTCTCGAAATATGAAATGCTAAAAAGATATTATTTATTGCTTGGAATAGATATAGGCCGTGAATACATATTGTCTTGTTGCTGCGAGCTCAGCCCGCACGGGCATGGCTCCTCCAATTATCTAATCTGCTTATATGGTTTCATTTCGGGATCTAGCCTACCGTTTATTGGCCCCTCCGAGGGGACGGTGCCCTTTAAGAGAAAACCACCGTACGTCGCCTGACAATAGATGGAAGGCTAGTGATCTCGTCGGGTCATCTTCTGGGGGGTACGCTGCCCTACCGATAACCTTGTTGATGGGATCCCCCTTCGGGCTGTAAACCCGATCGAGGATAGAGAGCTTGGCGGGTCCCGCAGAGATCTCGGATCTCCGAATGGAGTTTGGAATTTCTGAATGCCTTAGTTGGTTGCTTGCATTTAAGTTAGTAAAAAGGGAATACACAATAGAGGAATGAAGTAGTCATTCCCTGTTGCGGGGTGTGTAGGCGATGTTTTTGAGGCTTGGTCCGTTCCTACCATTCCGAGGTGCGAGCTCTAATGTGGCCTTTTGCTGCATTCAACTAGGCTTAGTCGAATATGCTGCTCTTATTACCCTTGGATCCTTTAGAGGGCGCAGGAGTTTCACGCCTGCGGCTGGTTATATGGTGAGGGACTTCCTCTCGTCGCTTGTAGCCTTTTGTCGAATGCCTTAGTCCTACCTTTGCCGGGGAATTCCATTGTTTTGGTGGAGTGGGGTTGAAATTGCCTCTGGGTGGTGTACCCGCTGCCATTTGAACAAAATGTCCGCACTTCGCAGGCTCGACGCTCTAGTCCGAGCTCAAGCGAGCTGTATAGTGGAAGCTACTTTCCAGATTGTTGTGGCGACCGGCATCTGGAGTCCATCAAAGGTTTGAAGTGTGGGAGTGATTTGGTTCGTTGGTACGAACTACCCTATTGTCCTTGGCCCAACGCCGTTGGTGTAATTGGTTGAAACACTTGCACTTATGAACACATTCTTTACTTGGAATTGGTTAAATAAGGGAAGGGGTTACCAGCGCATGAATACGAGGTCGGGGCGAAGTCTCGGCGTCCCTTTCCTTGGATGTAAAGGTACCCTTCGGGATAATTCCCCGGATCCACCTTTTCCTGGCGATGAGCACTTTCTCTCTGAAGTCTGCAGGTCTTTGAAGGGTGTCGCTGCCCTTCTACTGTCGTGGCAAAACGATGTGGCTTGTCAGCCTCGTTTTTCCTAATATCCTTCCTCCCTTGGAGCCGGAGCCGAGCTTGACCGCTTGATGATACTTGGTGGCGATCTTCGTTGAATAGCGCGGTCGTCATTCTTTCAAGTTGGCAACCTCATGTGCCCTACTGTTCCTGCGCCGAGCCATATTTCTTTTGCAAGTGTATTGGTAGAACAGGCCTGAGATGCCTGGCGCTTCCGGACTTCGCTTATGGTGATCACGATGTTTGGTGTAGCGATGTTGAAATCGTGCCCGGCTGGGCGAGGTTTCCTTACCAGTTGTGCCTCGTTGAATCTGGTTCCATTGGAGGTTCCCCGAGGATGCTGCCCTCGGACCATCTCCCTATTGTTGCGATTTAGGTTGCACCTCAAGTTGTTCCTTTCACTCGATGATCATGGGTGATACCTCCACCTACTTTGCATAAGCTTCTTTGTCGGGGGTCTGCCTGGATATACCGAGCCCGATGAGGTTCCCGGATGGTTCTCCACTGCTCTGATTCGTGGCCGGCACCGGGTGTGGTCATCCAACCAGTCCTCGGCTGGGTACCTGATTTGGCTTTGATTGAAATATCTTAGAGCTGTCAGGTATGCTTCGTTTAGGCTTCGGGCGAAAGCCTGTGTTGTCCAACCACTCGAAATTGGGGGCGATCTCCTTCGTCCTATCAGGGAACAAGGTGCGGCGGCCTCAGGTGTATCGGGCCTTCTCGGCACTGCTTTGATAGTATGGGCGCGTGCTTCCATGGAAGACCATGCTAGCATGGCGAGTCAGTCTGTGAGGCCAGGTGCTAGGTGATGGCGTTGTGTCATGGTTTCTTTCAGGAGAGTTTCTTCGAGATTACTCAGAGAGACGGGCTTGAACTCATCATTTCGGGGGTCTCTTCCTTCAAATGAGCATGCGTGGGTGGTGGTGTGCCCGTAGGAATCCAAAGTCCCGTCGCGCCTAGGGAGTTCCGGTGCTTTGGGCTTCTGCGAAGCGAATTCCGGGGTTGTTTCCCCGGGGGTTGGTTGTTGTAGGAGATTCCACGAACCTGATTCGATCTTTTTGAGGATATTCCTCAATATCTTTGTTGCGCCAGGGTCGATCATCGACTTGTCATTACTTGATCTCTCGGATATTGGCTTATCGTAAGAAGGTGTCCCCGTTGCTATTGCGTCGAGGATCTCCGGGCGATTTTGCAGCTGAGCAATGGACAGTTGCTATGCCTACAACATCTCAAAGATAACATGAAGTTTAGTTTCTCGTTCCAACCGGGCCGGGGTTTTCTGAGCTTTCTGTTGGTCAGTGAGTTGTATGCTATCATCGGTGCGCAAGGCTTCATCGACTTATTGCGCGCCTCGCAAGCCCGCATTCAATTGAATCAACCCAGATACGTCATCGGTGTCCTGTAGTGTCGCGCCAACCGTTGGAACAGCCATACTGCTTCCACCTTGGTTCTCAGGGTAGTCGTTCTCGATTTTGCTTACCGAGCCAGACATTATCCTGAAATCAAAAGATCTTGGACAAGAAAAGTGTGAAAGATAACATGTGTTTGTATGACGAAAACAGCAAGAAAATAATCACTATTATTTTTAGCCCCACGGTGGGCGCCAAACTGTTTACCGTGAAAATGGTAACAACAATTAAATTTGTAAATGGAATTCTAAAATTACGTGATATATTCCCGAGCTAGTTTTTACGGCAGTTGATGCGAAAAATGATAAGTATGGTGATAGAATACGAGCTAAATCGAGGCAGTAAGCAAACCGAAAGGGCCTGTTGCCCGAGCGCGGAGCAGGCTGATGGAGGCCTAGGGGTCGAGGCTTGAGTCGAGATCGAGCTATCTAGGATAGTTGGGAAAGGGATAAAAAATAGAGATGTGATTAAGTAAGGCTCTTTATGGCCATTGCACAGCTAGACGGGCGAAGAACAAGTAAATAAATAATAAATGTTAGGTGGCCTTGGGCCAATGGGAACAAATGACTTAGAAGAAAGAGAGAGAGAGAGAGAGAGAGAGAGAGAGAGAGAGAGAGAGAGAGAGATTATTGCACTTGTAGAGAAATGGAGCAACATCAACCCTTTACAAAGTGGAGCGAGCCCCCTTTATATAGAGGGGGAGACTCGGCTACAAGTATGTGGGGGTTAGCTACAAAGTACGGTGATGGGATGGCCTGAAGTGATGCTTCAGTGTAGGCTCCTCGTAGGTTGCGTTTGTCAGGCGTAGCCATATGCCTAGAGGTCTTCTTCCTCTGTCCTGGCTTTGTCCTTTGTTTCCTCTGAGTTGGGCTTCGACGAGCCCTGAGGTCGAGAACGAGGTCGCGACCTCCGACCCCCGAAATCTTGAGGCATGCTTCTGGAATGTCTCGATATCGAGAAATTAAGTCCTCTGATTTCACCATGTATACCAATGATAGTTTGATAAGAAAGATATGTTACGTTGGTACTCGATTGAATAAGTCACCGGGTGCCCGTCGTGACCCTTCGGTTTGGGTCGTGACAAAAGTGGTATCAGAGTAGTTCTGTCCTAGGGAGTCTACAAGCCATGTCTAGTAAAGTCTTGTTTATGGGTGTGTTGTGCACCACACTTATAAGCAGGTGGCTAAAGGACATTTAGGGTTGTCACTCTTTCTTCTTACTCTAGATCGTGTAGTAGAGCTCACTTACAAAAATTCAAATTCCGAAATTCTATTTTATTCGTAATAAGATGATACCTACATCCGAAAAGACGATTGGAAAGAGATATAGTTATGGAAGAGCTAAGTCAGAGGAACTCAATTTTTGTATAATGCCTACGATAAGTAAATGCGAGGTCTTTCGCAGATCATGTGTGTACTGAATGGTGTACGCTACTTGATAAGGAGCCTTAACGCAAGAATATCTATCCACCCCTATGGTGAAAGGCAATGAGAAATTCAGAAGCTAGATGCAAGTTTCAACGAGTAAAAGAAGTAAGGTGAAGAAGAGTACGAGGCACCCAGTTAATGAAGATTATCAGTATTTTCAAATCAGGCAGAGAAATATAAGCATTTTGAGTTATCTTCAACAGTAACAGAGGTATGTACAATTGGTCACACCCATTTCAATTATACCCGATGGGGCTAACAGGTGTAGTTAAGAGAAGGACGGGATATCAAGATCTGAATGGGGTTAGGGTAACCCAAATTGGTGAATTGATTGCTTGCGTTAGTTGACATTTCCGAAGGATATTGCGAATGTGCTAATAGATCTCCTTGTGAGACACCTAGAAGGTGTACTCCAAAATAGTACAGCTAGATATGAGTACTACAAAGACAGGCACTGGAAGCCTTGAAGGGATACATATCACCTTAGTGTGGCTATATTAGGAAACTCAAAGAGCCAAGATGGAGCAAGGGAAGCTAAAAGCAAAAGAATGTCTTGTTCGAGTTTCCAAAATAAAGTGATAGACATAAATGTTAGCGGGAAATAAGAGAGAGTTAGTGAAGCGTTATGAGTAAGATATGATACATGGATGACAACAGTAGATAAAAAAACATGACAGTATTATAGAGTTTGTAGTCAAGGGAAGGAAAAGATGAGAAGTGACAGGCCTTGATATAACAAAAGAATATAGGCCATGGAGTCATATCCTCATTTCGAGATATATGTTTGTGACTCTAACTCAATTACCAAAAGGAAAAAGTTAGAACCCAAAGTAATAGAAATCAAAATGGACCGGTGAACAAGATAAACTAAACATGAACTAGGGACTGAGTGATTTGATAATAGACAACATCATAAAAAATTCAGGGATTGCTTTCCGATAATAATAGAATGGACAACGGAAGAAGATTCATGAGAAATTCAGAGAATAGTCATTCAGGAAAATGCTCCCTAAAGCAAGCAATGTGAGCAAAGTTAAGTTTAAGGAACTGTATATGCCAGTTACACTCACCCTCATGAGAAAGGAAATTTGTTATCCTGGGTACAGAAGGATTACCGCAAGGTGAGTAAGGGTTATCGATGATATAAAAGGAATCCAAAGATGAAAAGGTAAAACATCTATAGGTAGATCATCGTAGCTCGAAATCATAGCACTCCCTAAAAGTGTGGAATATGGAGTTATGTGGCATTAAGTCAGAATTAAGTGGTTCAGTAACTATGGAGTGGTAAAGGAAGAATGAGATAAAAATGAGAAAGGGATGAGACTGCACTTACTCAAATCCTACAGATATTCTATGATTCCAGAACCTTATGCAAATACAACATCAAGGAAAGGAAGTAAGGGTTCCTGCCCGAGATGTTATTGATAAATAAGGAGCTAGCGCGAGATGTGAAATAAGGCAAAGTAAATAACCCAAGAAAGATTACGCGGAATATTGATATGAGAATGGGCCAACGAGTAGTTAGTAGTTGATTGAGGAAGAGCCTAGTTATGGCTAGACAAGAAGATACAGATAAATCAATAGATCGTGCAAGATAAACATAGTAAAACCCAGTATAGTGAATTCAGCCTGACAGTTATGACATCGTGATCCTTGAGATATATCCATATAAGAGTTGGGGAAGTTAAAAAGGCACTGTATGAGTATTACGGAAATAAAAGAGAATGCCATTGGGAAGACAGTCGAAATATCAGTTCAGAAGCAAACCTACAAGCACAAGGGCATGGAGGTAAGTAACTATGGATAATTATGGGTGAGAAAGGACATCAAAAATTCTGACAAGTATGTGATGTAATAAGCTCGTAGCTTTACAAGAGTCAGAGGGTCCTCCCTATGAACTACAATGAAAAACTAGTTGAGGAAATAAGGAAGAAGTCTTCAACCTAAGCACAGTGACCCAAAGAGGAAATGGTCTTGTAACAACAGCCTCACAACAACATCGTATGCACTCCATAAGAAAATGGCACCTATCGTGGCTAATTGACGGGAAGAAGAAAAAAATTAAAAGGTTATATTCAAGATCATATGGGTTGTATCGAATTCCAATATGTGTGGACACTAAGATAAGCCAAGTATTCATGCAACAAGTGGCATAATGACCAAAAAAAGTAATTGCTTACATTTAAAGAAAGTTGAGAAGGAATGAAAGGAATTATTCGATCGATTGTGCAGAGTTAGTTACGTTATGAACGCACTTAATAGTTTGGAGTATTATCCATGCAGTATATATATTGACAATTATACAGCCGTAGAAGACTCTGGTATAAGTTAAAAGAAAGAATTGAGTCCAGGTCATAGATAAAGGATTGAATTGTTAGAAGATTGTATCATGGATATTCCATAGCGTCCATGAAAGGCTAAAGTAATAACTAATACCATGAGCCATAGATTGGAAGATAGCTTAAGCCTACATAAAGATTGATTAGAGGGAAGTGAAAACTAAAGAGTTACATTAACTAGGTAAATCAAGAGTCAGATTATTGAACCCAGAAAATTATAGACCTCGTGATTGAAAACATTGTAGAATCACTCTTAACATCAGAGGTACAAGAGAGATAGTACAGTAGTCATATTCTATAACGGCTCTACAATAAAGCCAATAAGAAAAATAACAGCCTCAAAAGAAGTCAGTATGAAGCTCCCACCAGATTGTGTATGTACCAAAGGTGCAAGTATTATAATAGAGCTTCAAGTTGTGGATATGAATTATACTATGTGGAAGGGAGGCCATGAAAGAGATAGAAGATGTGATGCAAGATTTTAAGGTAAGTAAGGTAAAGGTGAACAACATATGAGATACTAAGGTGCAGAAGATTGTGAATGATCCATACTTCAGATAGAGGGCTAGAGGCATTAGGATTCAGTATCCAAGAAGGATAGTAGTGTCATTAGTGGCATATCTTTTAGCCTATGGTTTCTAGGTATCAAGAGTCCTATTCAAGAGAGTAAAGAAGAGTTAGAGATGATGTGATTCTCGCTTGATGTTCCAGAATAACACAAAGAAATCTATGGTACAAGCAAATTGAAGGAAGGTTGTAAGTACTATAAATATATATGTGTAGGTCGCAAGCTAAAGTATGACAGAGCGACAAGGTTTTAGGAAGACAGGAGTAAGGATAAGAAAGGGCGAGTGAGAAGGTGTAACGACCCGGCCGATCGTTTTAAGAATTTATGCCTCGATCCCTATTAACTACTTTCTCGTGTTTATTTCTGCTATTTTGATTAGCCGGGATGTTCGTTTTTGAGTTTCGGAGAGTTTTGGGACACTTAGTCCCTAAATGAGAGCTTAAGTTTTGGAAAATTTGACCGTAGTTGTAACAGTGTAAATATTCTGTTAGCTCCGTTGGGTGATTTCGGATTTAGGAGCGTGATCGGACTGTGTTTTGGAGGTCCGTAGCTAATTTAGGCTTGAAATGCCGAAAGTCGAATTTTTGATGTTTCCGGTTCGATAGTGAGATTGTGATTCGAGGGTCAGAATGGAATTCAGGAAGTTGGAGTAGCTTCGTAGTGTTGAATGTGACGTGTGTGCAAAATTTTCGGTCATTCTACGAGGTTTGATAGACTTTTTGATCGAAAGCGTAATTTGTGAGTTTCTGAAGTTCTTAGGCTTGAATTCGATGTTAAATTGGTGTTTTAATGTCGTTTTGAGCGTTCCGAAGGTTGAAACAAGTTTGAATGATGTTTTAGGATTGGTTGGCATGTTTGTTTGAGGTACTGGGGACCTCGGGTGAAGTTTCAGGTGCTTGACGGAAGTTGAATTTGGACTTAGGGAGATTTTGCATTGCTGAACCTGTCATAACCGCACCTGCGTGTGTGGGACTGCAGGTGAGGCACCGCAGAAGTGGCTACTGGACCGCAGAACTGAAAATTTAGTCCAGCTCTAGGAACCGCAGGTGCGAGAAGGGTAACGCACCTGCGAGATCGCAGGTGCGGAAAGTCTGTCGCAGAAGCGGAAAAATTGATTTAATGAGAAGTCGCAGATGCGACCTTGGCTCCGCAGAAGCGGGACCGCAGGTACGGTCCCAGGGCCGCAGATGTGGTTTAACTGGGCAGAACATATAAATACTTGCCTTCGCGAATTTAAGTTATTTTCACCTCTTTTCAAATGGGAAGATGCCTTGGGGAGCATTTTCAAGAGAGATTTTCAAAGGAATTTATTGGGGTAAGGTCTTTGGTCTCTAAACTCGTTATTGAGGTAATTTTTATCATTATAAACATGAAAATTTAAGGAAAATCAGTGGTAATTTGGGGGTTAGGGCTTGACTAATTAGAGGCATTTGAGTGATGATTTGAGGAACCATTTGAGGTCCGATTTTGGTACTTTTGGTATGACTGAACTCGTGAGAGTGTGAAGATTCTGGAAATGTTAATTTTACCTGATTCCGAGACGTGGGCCCAAGGGGCGTTTTGGTCATTTTACCTAATTTCACGTATTAGCTTAGAATTTCTTTGTAGAATCAGTTACTTGAAGTGTTATTTATGTTATGAAATATAATGGAATATATTTGAGCCATTTGGAGTCGAGTACTCGTGGCAAGAGCGTGGTTTCGGGTTGATTTGAGCTGGTTTGAGGTAAGTGGCTTGCCTAACCTTGTGTGGGGGAACTTCTCCTTAGGATTTGGCTTATTTGATAATTGAAATACCTTGTACATGAGGTGACGAGTGTGTACTTGAGCTAATCGTTGAAAATCCAATTTTCTTTAAGTAATATCAATTGTGTTCCTTTTTCCAGTTTTATACTACTTTCAATTTAAGCCTATTGCTAGCTTAGAAAAGCATGTTTAATTGAATTAATTACTTATTTGCTTAAACTGCCTTAATTGCATTATGTGAAGCATGTTAGGTTAGAATTTCCTATTTACTTGGTACAAAATTGAGCTTAATTGAGTATTCCTTGTGTTGTCGCTACGTGTTTTACTTTGGGACTATGGGACGGCAACCCGAGAGATCCCCTGCATGTATTTATGATTTGATCTGAGGTGCGGATATCGAGAGATCCCTAGCACATATATTGAGTATACCAAGAGATCCTCGGGATACCGAGAGATCCCTAGCACGTATATTGAGGATACCAAGAGATTCTCGGGATACCAAAAGATCCCTAGCATATATTGAGGATACCGAGAGATCCTCGGGATACCAAGATATCCCTGGCATATATTGAGGGTACTAAGAAATCCTTGGGATACTGAGAGATCCCCATTTATTATCCTTGTGAAGAGTGGTATTTCCTTGTGATTGTTTTTGCCTCTGTTTCAGTTATTGAGTTCCTTATTTTCCTATATTAAATTCTTATTGTTAGCTTTCAACTGTACTGCTTACCTTATTCTGTCATACCTTATATTTTTATTTTGTCTTAGTTGGGCCCTAACCTTCTTCGTCACTACCCGATCGAGGTTAGGCTTGGCACTTAGTGAGTACCATTATGGTGTACTCATGCCTTTTCTGTGCATGTTTTTCATGTGCAGATCCAGGTACTTCGACTCAATCCTATCACCCTTGAGGCGAGGCGACTGCTCCAGAGACTTCAAGGTATATATGCCGCGTCCGTAGACCGAGGAGTCCCTTTCCATTCTATCTTGTACTGATAGCCCTTCTATCTTTTTTGTTGATGTAGACATTTCGTAGTTAGAGCATTTTTATTATATTCGTAGCTTGTGATTCATGGGTTTCCCGGTTTTGGGAAATGTTAGTAGTATCGAGAGTTGATATTGTGTATGCCAAGCGGCACTTTTAAACACTGTTTTACTTTACTGTTTTGGTTCTTAATTATTTCTTCCGCAACTTTTGTTTATTTTCCACATTATTAGGCTTACCTAGTCGTAGTGACTAGGTGCCATCACGATAGTTCACGGAGGGCAAACCGGGGTCATGACAAGTTGGTATCAGAGCTTTAGGTTTATAAGAATCATGAATCATAAGCTGGTTTATTAGGGTCTCGCGGATCGGTACGGAGACATTTGTACTTATCAATGAGTGGCTATGTTGCTATTAGGAAAATTCCACTTCATTTGATTTCCATGTCGTGCGAGATTTGATGTCACAATTCTAAACATCTGTCTTCTATTCTCTCACAAATGGTGAGGACATGTGCTACCCAAGATGATCAGGCACCCGCGCCCCCTACTACAGCTGTCAGAGGCCAGGGCCGGGGTAGAGGCCGAGGACGCACACGTGGTGTAGCCAGAGCACCTACGCGAGCTACCATCGAGGTACTACCAGCAGTTCCAACCGGAGTCCAGGCACCTGATACGCCTATTGCTACTACCACTCCAGCACTTCAGGAGACTCTGGCACTATTTATGAGCATGTACACCACTTTGGCTCAGGCAGGGTTGTTTCCCCTTGCTGCAGCTACATCTCAGGCCGGGGGAGGAGCACAGACTCCCGCTGCCCGCACTCCTGAGCAGCGAGTCCACGTTGAGCAGGTCCCTGAGATTATTCCTGTACAGCCTGCAGTCCGAGATCAGCTCGAGGATAGGGAAGCGATTTTCGAGGATGAGCAGTTGAGGCTTGAGAGGTTCAAGAAGTACAAGCCTCCTGTATTCAGTGGTCTAGCATCGGATGATGCTCAAGGATTTCTAGATGAGTGTTACCGCGAAAGTTTCGGAGAGTTTTAGAATATTTAGTCCCTAAATGACAGCTTAAGTTTTTGAAAATTTGACCATAGTCGGAACAATATGAAGACGGCCTTGGAATGGAATTATGATGATTCTGTTAGCTCCGTTGGGTGATTTCGGGTATAGGAGCGTGAATGGATTGTATTTTGGAGGTCTGTAGCTAATTTAGGCTTGAAATGCTGAAAGTCGAATTTTTGAAGTTTCTGGTTTGATAGTGAGATTTTGATCTGAGGGTCGGAATGGAATTCCGGAAGTTGGAGTAGCTCTGTAGTGGTGAATGTGACGTGTGTGCAAAATTTCAGGTCATTCGGACGAGGTTTGATAGACTTTTTGATCGAAAGCATAATTTGTGAGTTTTTCAAGTTCTTAGGCTTGAATCTGATGTTAAATTGGGGTTTTGATGTCGTTTTGAGCATTCCAAACGTTGGAAAAAGTTTGAATGATGTTTTAGAATTGGTTGGCATATTTGGTTGAAGTCCCGGGGGCCTCGGGTGAAGTTTCGGGTGCTTGACGGAAGTTGAATTTGGACTTAGTGAGATTTTGCATTGCTGAACCTGTCATAACCGCACCTGCATGTGTGGGACCGCGGGTGTAGCGCCGTAGAAGCGGCTATTGTACTGCAGAAGCAGATATTTGGTCCAGTTGCAAGAGCCGCAGGTGTGAGAAGGGTAATGCACCTGCGAGGCCGCAGGTGCCGAAACTCTGTCGCAGAAGCGAAAAAATTAATTTAATGAGAAGTTGCAGATGCGACCTTGGCTCTGAAGAAGCGGGACCGCAGGTGCGGTCAAACGGGAAGAAGCCTTGGGGAGCATTTTCAAGAGAGATTTTCAGAGAAATTCATTGGGGTAAGGTCTTTGGTCCCTAAACTCGTTATTGAGGTAATCTTTATCATTATAAACATTAAAATTTAAGGAAAATCCGTGGTAATTTGGGGGTTAAGGCTTGACTAATTAGAGGCCTTTGAGTGATGATTTGAGGGACCATTTGAGGTCCGATTTTGTTACTTTTGGTATGACTGAACTCATGAGAGTGTGAGGATTCTGGAAATGTAAATTTTATCCGATTCCAAGACGTGGGTCCAATTATGGTCATTTTACCTTATTTCGCATATTAGCTTAGAATTTCTTTGTAGAATCAGTTACTTGAAGTGTTATTTACGTTATAAAATTGAATTGAATAGATTTGGGCCATTTGGAGTCGAGAACTCATGGCAAGGGCGTGGTTTCTGGTTGATTTGAGCTGGTTCAAGGTAAGTGGTTTACCTAACCTTGTGTGGGGGATCTTCCCCTTACGATTTTGTATATTTGATAATTGAAATGCCTTGTACATGAGGTGACGAGTGCGTATTTGATCTAATTGTTGAAAATCCGGTTTTCTTTTAGTAATTTCAGTTGTGTTCCTTTTTTCTATTTTATACTACTTGCAATTTAAGCCTGTTGCTAGCTTAGAAAAGCATGTTTAATTGACGTAATTGCTTATTTACTTAAACTGCCTTAATTACATTATGTGAAGCATGTTAAGTTAGAATTTCCTATTTACTTGGTACGAAATTGAGCTTAATTAAGTATTCTTTGTGTTGTCGTTGCATGTTTTACTTTGGGACTACAGGACGGCATTCCGGGAGATCCCCTGCATGTATTTATGATTTGAGCTGAGGTGCGGGATACCGATAGATCCCTAGAACGTATATTGAGGATACCAAGAGATCCTTGGGATACCGAGAGATCCCTAGCACATATATTAAGGATACCAAGAGATTCTCGAGATACCAAGAGATCCCTAGCATATATTGAGGATACCGAGAGATCCTCGGGATACCGAAAGATCCTTGGCATATATTGAGGGTACTAAGAGATCCTCGGGATACTAAGAGATCCCCGGTTATTATCCTTATGAAGAGTGGTATTTCCTTGTGATTGTTTTTACCTCTATTTCAGTTATTGAGTTCCTTATTTTCTTGTATTAAATTCTTATTGTTAGCTTTCAACTGTACTACTTACCTCATTCTATCATACCTTATATTTTTATTTTATCTCAGTAGGGCCCTGACCTTCCTCGTCACTACCCGACCGAGGTTAAGCTTGGCACTTACTGAGTACCGCTATGGTATACTCATGCCCTTTCTGCGCATGTTTTTCATGTGCAGATCTAGGTACTTAGACTCAGTCCTATCACCCTTGAGGCGAGGCGACTGCTCTAAAGACTTCAACGTATATCTGCCGCGTCCGCAGACCGAGGAGTCCCTTTCCATTCTATCTTGTAGCGATAGCCCTTCTATCTTTTCTGTTGATGTAGACATTTCGGAGTTAGAGCATTTTTATTATATTCGTAGCTTGTGATTCATGGGTTTCCGGGTTTTGGGAATTGTTAATAGTATAGAGAGTTGATATTGGGTATGCCAAGCGGCACTTTTAAACACTGTTTCACTTCACTGTTTCGGTTCTTAATTATTTCTTCCACAAATTTTGTTTATTTTACGCATTATTATGCTTACCTAGTAGTAGCAACTAGGTGCCGTCACGATGGTTCATGGAGGGCGAACCGAGGTCGTGACAGAAGGTGACGAGAATGGATAAGTCCTCAGGAGTATGCCATGAAAATAAGAGAGCTAAGGGTTTCTCTAAGTTATAGAAAGTTCAGTATAGCCTAAATGAACTCAAAGGAGTCTGAGACTAATAGCATTTAGAAGAGATGGAATGCTGCCCTGGTAATAGAATAAGGGTGTAATTGTAATAGATAAAGGATGATGTTTGGACCTTCGATTGAGTAATGATTTGAAGAGGATTTCATGAATTCTATGAGATTAGAAGGATTCCGACTACAAGTCGTGGTGTGAGAAGAGGCTTAAAAGGGGGGGGATGCCCTGGCCTTTGGGATTCATTCACAAGAACAGTTGCCTAAATGGAAAGAAGAGTATTAAAGTATTCGCAAGAGCTATGGGTTATGAGAATGATAAGTACATCAATCAACATTCGAGGACGAATGTTCCAAAGGGGGGATTATATTACACCCCATGTTTTCGTACGTAAAAGTATGTCATAAGCAAATTGGTGAAAGCTAGGAAATGAGATATCACATCCCGCATTTTCGTACGATAAAGTTTCGTCGTAAGTTAATCAACATAAGTTCGGAAATGAGATTATTTTGAGATTATAAGCATTATTCTATTTCAAACAAGTGATGAGTAAATTTGTGAAGTTGAGAGGGTAAGCAAGTCGAAGAAAATAAATTTCGTCGAAGTTTGACATTTTGGGATAAAATACGTCCCGAGCTAAAATACCCGGTATTTATGGACTAGTACCATACAAGGTACCCCATGGCCATGATAGTAATGTGTATAAGGTGTGTTAAAAATGAGTAGTATTTTAAGTAATTTGAGATAATTCTTAATTATGTGAGTAATTGGTTAATTATTGGTTAATGAGGGAATTGTGGATAATTAACTAAGGTCTTTGGATGAGCTCAAGGTATAAAAATGTGGCAGCCAATTATGTTCAAATTAGTGACTCTTAATGTCATATAAAAGGTGGCAAAATTTGAAGAAATTGTTGGCCAACTAAGCTATCAAGTGGGGCCCACGCCCAAAGGTTAAGAAATCCTTTCTAAGTCATTTTGTAAATATTTACAATAACAAGAAAGTTTCAGCCAAACACATAGAAACATTACCATCCAAAACACTTTCTAATTCCAAACATAGCAACATTAATTCCATTTCCAAATAGCAACGTTGTTGCAAAATTCTTTAAGGAAAGGTTTCGGCCAAGTTTTTCTTTGCATAAGCAATGTGATTGCTTCGAGCTTTTCATCCGACTTATTTCGTATTTTGTTGCAATTAACGTGTGTTAGAGGAATTGTCAAGAGAATTGACTCAGGTATGTTAAGGCTATCCCTTCTTTACTTTTGGCATGATCTATACGACACGAACGAAACAAGCAAATGCACAACTTCCGTAAATGACTCTATTCATAAAAGTATTAGAGATGTCTATGTTGTTGAATTCCCATATGTCTTATTATTCTATCGTCTGTTCATAGGTCTCAGAGAAATACGTAAGTTGAAAAAAAGTTTACTTCATGATATTACTCAAAGGCATAATGTTCTTATGATATTCTGAGAGAATTTATTGATGTACTTCTCATGCATTGCATTTATTTATACATGTACATTGAACCATGATCAAATGGTATTATATACGCGTATATATGTATATTATTTGTATATGGGATATGGGAAAAGGTTACGGCGTTATATATGCACCACCACCTGATCAGCTGGTATACGTTGATGATTTTTGCCCATAGTGGCCGAGATGATAGATGGGATGCCCTTAGAGGCTTGATGATGTTATGAACACATGTACCTATGCACGACATGACATTCATACGCATATGCATGTCACTATAAGTATTTAATGATTTACAGAGTTATCCAGACTTACGGGTTGAGTCATTTACTCCATGTTTCTTCCATGTCTTCTATGTACTTATTTATGTGCCTTACATACTCGGTACATTATTCTTACTGACGTTCTTTTGTTGGGGACGCTGCATTTATGCCTGCAAGTATAGATAATCAGTTTGACGAGCCCTCATAGTAGATGAGGTTAGCATTCAGTGAAGGATCGGTAAGACTCCACCACATTGGAAGTGCAGCCGAGTCTATGACTCATCGTGGTCAGAATTTTGCTAAAGACATATGGGTAGGCCGGTACCCTATCCCATTTGATGTCAAATACTCTTAGAGACTTTGTAGATAGAGGTTCATTTTGTACAGTATATCAGAGGCATTGATTGCCCATATGTATTCAAGTTGTAAGAAAGAGGGTTTATTGATACAGTGCCCTCCCACTTATAGTTATACATTACGAGTTGTGGTCATGTTATCCCAGTTACCAATTATAGTAGTACATTTGTAGCTTCTTATTTTATTTAAGTATCTTCTTATTTATTATTTTAGTGTGGCCCATTTAACGTAGTAAAACAATGTCTGTTAGTGTAATATTTTTAGTAGGAGCTTAATTTGAACACTAGAAAAGATTTGACTTTTTCCAACGATGGATCTCTAGACATTTTTCTTGACGGATTAAAATCTAATATATATATATTTATTTATTTTTTTTTTCTTAGGTAGCAATCCCTGTGATTTTTCTTTGTGCCTCCATTCTTTTTCATGGAATCTAACTTGAACCCCATAGTTTTTCTTTTTAGAGTAGAATTTAGGGAATAAAGGAAGAGAAAAATAATGTTAGTTTAAGTGTCTTTTGACTTGTTTGATGATCACATTCGTAGGTCTTGGCATGTGTTTTACCTTTCATTTGCGCTATGATAATGCCTTGATAATAATGAATAGCATGTGTTACGAGGGCTCGGTTGCTTTATTCATGGTCACTTTGTGTTTAATACTTAATATATATCTTGGCTTTGTGAATCCTTATTTTATTAGAGAGTCCGAATGGGATCGTCCTTAGTGAGTTATGTGCCATGTGTGAAGTGAGTCTTTGCATGGCCCATTTATTGTATTTGAATCTAGAACTTGCCAGGAATGTTAGTTGAAGCAAAAATCCTAGGTGCTGCTCGATTTGATAAATGATGTTAGGATTTCTTTGGTCCTTTTTGAGCTCTATCGCTTATCACAAATAAAATCATCTGTAGTGTGCACTTTTAAGCCTATAAGCCTTTCCTTTGGTACCCACATTATGAGCCTATATCATTTTGTTCTTAATTGAACTACTTTGATCCTTACCTCTTAGAGAACTTGAGTTGTAAAGATAGTGTTAGAGAGAAGTAATGGGGAAATTTGGGATACCTTTTGAGTGGAACCAATGGAAGGAAGAAAGGTGAATATGAATGTGTGAGAGAGCATCGCTAGCAGGGTGAAAGAAAGAAAAAAAAGGGACCAAAAATAAATGAAAATATACATGTATCTACTTAGAAAAAATAGGTAAAGACCCATTTTTCCTTGATAGTGAGTATGAATTATTGTAATGCTTAAATAAAGAGGGAACATGTCTTGGGGCGATCTTACTTGTGATGTTTTAAGTAAATCGAAGAGAGTTTGCGCTTAAAGTTAATTGTGTGATGTGTCAAAATGCTTAGGAGGGTTAGTCACTATTTCCACACTCTCTCTCTCTCTCTTATATATATATATATATATATATATATATATATATTTATATATAGTACATATCCCTTAGCTCATGTTACAATCATAACAAAGTCCTAGGGTCCTACATTAGTAGAGGTTTACATAATAGGAAAGCCTATGGTACTATTTGCATGCATCAGACTTCTTTGTGAGAGTAAGTGAATTTTTCCATATGTGTGAGTCCTTAAAATATATTCGATCATGTGATTTGGATATGTGGACTGATTATTCATTGCAATTTTTGTTGTGAGGGCATAAGGATTCACGATAGATAGATCACATTATTAGACTTCTGTATTAGATTGGGTATTCAAGCGTTGAGTATATTGTGACATTGAGTTAGTTCTTGAGTCTAGGATTGTTATGGGCATGTTGTTCATGATCTGAATTTTTTTGAAAGTTGGCATGAATTATGGGAAGTACTTGTTATATGCATGTGTTAGAGCTTAAGTGTCTCTATTGAACATGGTCAAGGGTGTTGATGCTTGAGGGGAGGATGTCGTGAGTTCCTTTGGTTTTGGTTGACTCGAGGGAAAGCAATAGTTAAGTGTGGGGTGTTGATCCAAGGCTAATATGTTATATCTATCACGACCCAACCTTGGGAGACGTGGATAGCACCCGGCCCGAGCAAACCACTCTGTAACTCATTCATTCCCTTTGTAACTATCATGGGCCAATATGGTCGCAACTCATAATGTACAACTTATAAGTGGGAAAACACTGTATCAGTAAACTATTTTTCTTAAACCATGAATACATATGGACCGTCAAAGCATCTAACATACTGTACAAAATGAACCTCTGTCTACAAAGCCTCTAAGATTATTTGACATCAGATGGGACAGGGTACCGGCCTACGTATAAGTCTGTAGCAAAACTCTAACACAATGACTCATAGACTCGGCTGCACTCCGAATGAGGTGGAGTCTTACCGATCCTTCGCTGAATGCCAATCTCATCTACTATAAGGGATCATCAAACTGATTATCTATACCTGCAGGTATGAATGCAGCATCCCAGGAAAAGGACGTCAGTACGAATAATGTACCGAGTATGTAAGGCATGTAAATCAATATATAAAGCACATGGAAGAAACATGGAGTAAAGGACTCAACCTGTAAGTCCGGATAGCTCTATAAATCATGAAATATTTATAATGTCATGCATATACGTATAAGTATTGTGTCGTGCATAGGTACATGTGTTCATAACATCATCAAGCCTCTGAGGGCATCCCATCATATCATCTCGGCCACTATGGCAAATCATCAACGTATACCAGTTGATCAGGTGGTGATGTGTATATAACGCCGTAACCTTTTTCCCATATCCCATGTACATAAAAATATACATATAAATACGCGTATATAACGTCGTCTGGGTCATGGATAAATGCACATGTAAATGAATGCAATGCATGAGAAGTACGTTAATAAAACTTCTCGAAGCGTCATAAGACCATTATACCTCTAAGTAATATCATGAAGTAAACTTTTTTAACTTACGTATTTTTCTGAGTAATATCATGAAGATGTAATAATAAGATACATGGGAATTCAAGAACATAGACATTTCTAATACTTCTATGAATGGAGTCATTTATGGAAATTGTACATTTGCTCGCTTCTTCTGTATACTTTGGATCATGCCAAAAGAAAGAATGGATAGCCTTAACATACCTGGAGTACGGAAAAATCCATGTATAATGTATTCGAGTCAGCCTTTTGTCCCATGGTATATGTTTGTATTTGCTAAAGATCCATCTCACATGGCCGCGCTCAAATAGCGCTTAGATAGCACAACATGTTGGATCTCCTACATGGTCAAGCTGGCCGCACTCAGATAGCTCTCAATTTGGGCAACTTCTTTCCTTGTTCTTTTCTCATATTTTTTTTGCCACAAAACTTGTCTTACGCGTTCATTATCACAGATACCCAAGTGATTTTAAACAGTACCAAACAGCCAAGGAAGTACATGAAAGTATTGAATACTAATTTGAAATTAAATGAAGAACCCAAATAATGACAATTTCTTTCAGTATTCTGAAGAAAAGAAGTACATCGACCATTACTCCTGTTTATCCTAAAGGCTTTTCTCAAGAGTAGTGTCACTACAAGAATTTGGATTTTTAGTGGCAACATATAGTGGCGACCCTACAGGTTGCTACAACATTTACAGAATTAGCAGCGACATTTAAAAGGTCGCTACAGAAGGTGAATATTTAGCAGCGACTTTTCTGAGGTTGCCTTTGATGTGGCTGAAATTTTTGGTCCCTCTCACAATAAAATTTTGGCTCCAAATTATTTGTGGCAACTTTTAATATATCGTGGCTAAAGACATTTTGTAGCGATGGATCGCTACTATACCCTAGAAATTTTAATTTAAAATAACAAAACAAAATTAAAAAAACTGATTCTTTCTAATTAATTTGGACGAACCCCTCTTCACAGAGACACAGACACTTAAACTCTCCTCTCTCTAGAAATCTCTCCACCCTCTCTAAAATCACTTCTCTGCAAAAATTTCATGACCCAGCTCTAAATCTCTCTAATCAAAATGTGAATCTCATTTATCACGTATGTGTTCAAATCCCTAATCTTTTCCTTTTTCTTTTAGGAACGAAAATCTCATAGCTGTTGTTCAAATCCATATCGATTTTGTGGTGGAAGAATTGCACAACTGATTTCTTTCATATAGCTGCTAGTGACCCTAGTCCTTTCTTTTTTACTTATACCAATACTAGTTTATATATAAATTTATGTTTGGATTTTTTTGTAAGGATTCTTTAAGGCAAAATTTTCAACATGCAGTTAGGGATTATTGTTATTTCAGTAATTTTACATTTGTATTCTTAGATTTCATCTCGAATTTCTCTGAACCATTTGATAATATACAGGAAAACAAAAAAAACCCGCACAGAAAGACTCATTTGAGGCGTATTTGGTGTTGGTGTTGTTGATTTTCAGTCTTGACAGAAATCTTTGTTTGGGTAAGTTAAAATCTTCTTGTTGAGAGACCTATTGCATGTTGGTATTCCATTGTTAGTTTGGGCAAAATATTCTTGTTACAACTACTCTCACTGCCATTAATTAATCCTAGTTTCAACGGTTGGCTTGGACTGCTAAGTATATTATAAATAAGAAAACTGACTTTTTATGAATGCAGAGTACTAAATACTGCATAAAAACAGTTGGTGTGATTTTGGTGTGTGTTTGTGCGTGTAACAATATAATAAGTTTTGTTGAGGCTCTAGCATGACCTTTTGGTCTAGTTTTACCTGAACAAGTATGTTTCTTTTAATTAATCTTATATTTTTATGGGTGTTAACATCAAGCTTTCTGTATAAAGTTACATGTTATCACAAGTCAACTTAACCTAATTATATGAAGAAGGTAAATTAATGGACAAAAAAGTGACTAACAAAAAATGGCTATGAGGTAAATTCTTCCCTTGTTAAATCCATATCAAATTTTTTCAGCAAAATGTTAGCTTTTTCTTCAGGTGAAGGAAATTTCAAGATGAGGTATGTAAAGAAATTACTGAAAGTTTAAATCTTGAAAATGGTAGTAATAAAAATCTAAGTATTGGTTCTTTTCTTAGGAAAGGTCTTGAATTTTATTGGAATTTAAAGAAAAATCAAGAAAATATTGAAGTGTTTGATAAATGGAGTAGAATGTAGAAAATCACTTGAAGAAGGAATTTTTGCTATGTTTGAGAATATACATAGGCATTGTTCATCAGCTGGTGATTTGGGTACTTTAGATTTTAATGGAGAAAGTCAGTATTATAATTTTTCTGGAGATGAACTAACTATAGCTAAAGGGTACTCAACTGTGATTGAATCTTTGGCATCTGTTTTACCACCTGATTTGATTCAATTAGGCCAAAAAGTCACAAAAATTGAATGGCGAAACGATGACTGTGACTTAAAATTTAAAAATGGTGATGGTATTAAACCAGTGAAGTTACATTGTAGTGATGGATCATTAATGTATATTGATCATGTCATTGTAACAGTCTCATTAGGGGTACTAGAACAATGAGTTCGCGACGATTTTGGTTTTTTCATGATAAACATTTAGTCATGATTACACATTTTTATAAGGCATATATATGTTACTGTAAGGCTGCAAGAATATATAATACTTCTTTCGGATTGATGTTCTTTTGAAACATTCTACACATTTTTTATAGTAGAATTAAATGCATATATTTGGCCACTTAAACAATAACTTGATTGTAAAATTATTTCTTGATCATCTAAAAAAGAAGTTTAGAGCCTATCAATTTAATACTCTTTGAGTCTAGTTGGGTAAGAGATGTTAAATTTGTTTATCAATAAGGTGTTTGTAGATGTGGCAGTGTATATTTTTTTTATGAAGCTAGTTAATTTCCTTGTAACCAAAAGGTATGTAAGAGTAGAAACTTGCTGTAATATTTCTCATTTTATTTAGAGGTGATTTGATTTGTTTATTTCTCTTATATGTTAGTTATTATATTTGTTTTGATTATTATCAATGTTGCACTTTTATTTAATTAACTTTCTTTTTTTTAAATAGAAAGGATGGATAAAAGTTGGTTGAATATTAGGAATAGAGTCGACCAAAGGTACAGAGATGGAGTAGACAACTTTCTTAATTGGGCATTCAGTCAACCAACAGTGAGCACTATGATTTGGTGTCCTTGTAAAGGGTGTATGAATACCGAGTTCAAGCTACGTGTTGGTGTAAAAGGAGATTTATTGAGGAAGGGATTTTGGGATTCTTATAAAGTGTGGGACTTGCATGGAGAAGTGTCAGTTAGAGTTGAAACTTCTAGTGTTGTAGTTAGTGATGATGAAGCAGAAGATGATAGCATTGAAGAGGACAATATTAGTGAAATGATTCACGATGCTTGTGGATATACGAATGTGAAAGATAATAACAATAATAATAATAATAATAATAATAATAATAATAATAATAATAATAATAATAATAATAATTTAGAGGACAACGAAGAGCCAAATATACATGCAACAAAGTTCTACGAATTGTTAGAAGATGCTGAGACAGAACTTTATCCTGGTTGTAAAAAAGTCTCGAAGTTGTCTTTTGTTGTTAAACTACTTCACTTGAAGTGTCTTAACCATTTGAGCAACAAATATATGGATGCACTATTGAGCTTCTTTAAAGAAGTTCTTCTCGAGGGATCATTTGTGCCAAATTCTTTCTATGAAGCAAAGAAAGTTCTTTGTGACCTCGCCTGGGGTACACCAAAATAGATGCATGTCGGAATGATTATATTTTATATTGGCGTGATTATGCCAATATTCAAGCATGTCCTAAGTGCGATAAGTCTAGATGGAAGTCCAAAGAACACGGAGGCAAGAAAGTAGCTCATAAAATCTTGCGGCATTTTCCAATCAAACCAAGGCTTCAAAGATTGTACATGGCAAGAGAGACAGCTAAAAAGATGAAGTGGCACAAGGAGGAAAATATTGATGATGGTGTCTTGCGACATCCGTCTGACTCAATAGCATGGAAATCCTTTGATGCACAACATCCCACCTTTTCAGCTGAGTTAAGAAATGTTCGCCTAGGCTTGGCGAGTGATGGGTTCCAACCTTATGGGAACATGAGTTCTAATCATAGTATTTAGCCAGTTATACTAGCTATATATAATTTTCCACCATGGGATTGCATGAAAAATCCGTATTTCATGATGACACTTCTTATTCCAGGCCCCAAATGTCCAGGCAATGATATCGATGTATATTTAAAACCAATGATTGAAGAGTTGAAAGAATTATGGGTCGGGGTGGAGACTTATGATGCACACTCAAAATCTAATTTTCTGATGCGTGTGGCTATCATGTGGACAATCAATAACTTTCCTACATATGGGAATCTTTCAGGATGGTCAACCAAAGGCAAGCTTACATGCCCTTGTTGCCATAAAGATACACAATCGACTTCCTTACGTAGTAAGTTGTGTTATATGGGTCATCGTCTCTTTCTTCCCATGGACCATCCATGGTGTAGAAGTAGGACGTTATTTGATGGGAAAGTTGAAATGGGAGTTACGCCTAACCCTTTAACAGGTGATGGAGCACTTATGCAATTACAAGCTTTAGGTAATGTGACTTTTGGTAAAGGACAAAAGAGAAAGCGTGATGTTCATAACAATGAATACAATTGGAAGAAGAAAAGTATCTTTTTCTAATTGCCTTATTGAAAGAGTCTTATGTTACGACATAACCTTGATGTGATGCACATCGAAAGAAATGTGTCCGACAATATTATATCAATTGTCATGAATATGGTTGAAAAGATAAAAGACACATTGAAAAGTATATATGACTTGATGGACCTTGGAATCAGACAAAGGTTGCATCCAATTGAGGATGGGAACAATATTTTGTTACCTGCAGCATGCTATGCATTGTCCCCAGAAGAAAAGCTGAAGGTATGTAGTTTCTTGGCTAATCTGAAGGTTCCTGATGCCTTTTCCTCAAACATTTCAAGGTGTGTCAATGTACAGGAAAAAAAGATTCATGGATTGAAATGTCATGATCATCATGTATTGTTGCAAGACATTTTTTCAGTAGCTATACGTGGTTTGCTACCCAAGGAAGTGTGTGATCCAATTATAGCTTTAGGAAAAAATTTCAAGAATATATACTCTAAGTGCTTGACGATTGAAGATCTTGATATCCTAGAGGCAGAAAATCCTATTATTTTGTGCAAACTTCAACTTGTTTTCCCTCCGGCATTCTTTGATGTCATGGTTCATTTGTCAATTTACTTGCCAAGTGAGACAAATCTTGGTGGACCAGCTCAATATCGGAATATGTATCCTATAGAGAGGTAATTTATTGTTTAATAATTTCGATGCTATAGTTTTAGAATGACATATATTATATTAATAAGTTATTTTATATAGGTATTTGCGAACACTTAAGTCATATGTTCGCAATATAAATCATCCAGAAGGTTCAATTGCAGAAGGTTATTTGCCAGAGGAAAGCCTCAGATTTTGATACTTGAAGAATATCTCAACCAAGTTTAATAAACCAACTAGGAATGATGATGGATCAAAGGATCTACTGCTGGATAAATACCTTTGGCAGCCAATTCTCTTGATAGTACTGTCAAATGATGAGATGTCTATCTTTAAAAAAAGTGGTCAAACAAAAGGTGCTTCAGAAGGCATCAAGCTATCTCATGATGAGTTTAAACAAGCATGTATGTATGTGCTTCAAAATTGTGAAGAGGTTTCGCATTTCATGAAGTAAGTATCTTATTAACTCCAAGATAGTTTCACACTGATATAATCTGAACCAGATTAATCTTAACTAACTTGAAATGTAGGGAATATACAAGAGAGATTGAAAGCCAAATTTAATGAGAGCTCATAAAAATGAGTTTCTTGATTGGTTTTGCGCACGTGTAGGTGTCCACTTAATTAATAATATTGATATTTGTTTAATCATCCCATCATGTTATTGGTCGTAACAGTGTTGTTCATCTTTGTAGATATTTGTACTATCTTTACAAGGACGCACAAATGATGAGCTCATAAGCTTAGCCGTCGGTCCTGCACCATTAGTACATCGATATTCAACATTTATGGTGAATGGATTTAGATTTCATACAAAAGAGCTTGCATTGAGAAGAAAAACGCAGAATAGCGGTGTTCTTTTGAGAGGAGATGATTCAGACTCTAATAAGGAGTATTATGGTGTATTAGAGGACATTTATGAGTTATCTTATATGGGAAATAGAAAAGTTACTTATTCAAGTGTCATTGGTGGGATGTGGCTCGCTTAGGAAGAGGATATAAGATAGACAAATACGGCTTCACTAGTGTGAATACTCGGTGTTCCTTGAATAAAAATGAGCCATTTGTGTTGGCATCTAAGTCGGAGCAAGTCTTTTACTTGGACGACATGGTCGATAAGGATTGGCTTATTGTTGTGAAGACAAATCCTCGCGACCTTTTTAAAGTACCTGATAATGTTGATAATTGTGTAGAAAGTGAAGATGAAGAATTACTGAATGAAGAAGTCTATCAACAAGGGAAGCTGAATTTAATACTTCGTGCACCGATGACCAAGAAAATATTATTGAGGTGTCTCTACATAGGGATAATGTTGAACCACAAAGTATTAACTACGATCATGCAAGTACGCAAGCTCAAAACAATGTGCATAATGAGGAAGATGATTTCATTAATGACAATTATATAGAAATATCAGAGAGTGAAGATAGCGAAGAAGAGTTATTTGATGATGATGATGGGGAGGACACTGATACATCCTTTTGAAGACTAAGAAGCAAAAGACTAATGATAGTTACATCGTTTTGAAAATTCTCTGTATTTTTTGTCCATATTATTGTCTGTATTAGACTAACAGTGAAATTAGTTCTTGGTGCTTGAAGCTTTGTGTTGATATCTTATTTTTCGAAGTTCTCTGTATGTTTGTCCTTATTAGACTTACGATGAACTTAGTTTATGATGCTTGTAGCTTTATGTCTACATCTTATTTTAAAAAGTTCTCTGTAATTTTTGTCCTAATTAGATTGAATGAAATTAATTCGAAATGTTTGAAGCTTTAATTTCATAACAGAATTAGTGGTGATAAAGGAGAAATCCTATTGCCGGAGAAATAGACACACCAGATAAAGTTTGGGAGATCCAACATACGCGCAAGGATGATAAAGGAGAACTGGTATAGGTGGATTCACAATCCCAACATATTCATGTAATTATCTAATATCATAGACTTGTTATCTTTCTGTTTCTATAAGTTACATTAAGTGTGTTTTATTATGTTTTGATGTAAATGATTATGCATAAATGCAGGGTCAACTCCAGGAAGTTGTCGTTCAGCAACAATCTAAAGAGATCGAGCATCCCATGACTAGAGATGAGATTTTATCCACGTTCTTGGTGAGAGAACAGGCTATGTTCGCGGAAAAGGATACGGAAAGAAGCCTCCTAAAAAGAGTAACACGCAGCATGCAAACATAGAGTCCAGCATGTCTTCAGCTATGAAAATTGTGCGTCAAGAGATGCAAGCCGAGATGGATAGGAAGTTGCAAGAAGAACGTGAACAAATGGCTGCTGAGTTGAAAAGAATATGGAGCTTGAGTTGCAAAGGAAGTTGGCAGAGGAGCATGAACACGCAAATGCAGAAGTGCAAAGGAAGTTGGCAGAGGAGCGTGTACACGCAAATGCAGAAGTAGGCAAGAGGATCCATCTAGAAGTGGACAAGAGGATGCATGAACAATTTGCTAGTTTCATGATCAGAATGCAACAACAAGTACTTGCTTCGCCGCTTCTTAACAATTCTTCTTCTTTCTCGGCATTTCTTCTTCCTTAATTCTGGATAATTCTTCTGTCACTTGCTCTCTATCTTCTTTTCAACTTCTCCTTCTTTAAATTTCATCCTCTTTATAATAGACTATTGGGCTGTTATTTTGTTTATGTGAAATCTGGAATTTTCGACGGCATATGTAGTGTTTAAAAAAAGGCCTGAGGGGGGCTGCTGCTGCTGCTGTTTCTTTTAAAATTTGTGCACATTACTTTTAGGTGCTTCTACTACTCTTCCTTGGAAAGATTCAGCATATCATCTGTAGGGGTAACATATGCATTAAAGTGAGTCTTTAATAGAACTGTGGTTCTTTGAAAGAAGTAAAGCTAAGGGAAAATGAACTGTACAACTTTCTAGAAAAGTTTCTCATGTTTGCAGATAAATAAAGAGTAATTTAGTCAAATAACCCCTTATAATTAATGTTATTAACTGATTTTCTAAAAGTTGTGTTAAAACCTTAAAATGGACGGGAGTGAGTGTCTTTTACGTGACATACATTTTTTTTAGAGGATGATCGACTGCTACATTTCTTAGCAGGGACAAGGCACATAAACAATGGTATCGTTCAAGGATGGTATCGACCAAGGAGCAATTACAAGGCACTTAATATTTTATCTTTTTTGGGATATGTATATGCGTACAATTACAATGCACAATGAAGTGTCGTGTAGTATTATGTAATTGACTTTTTAGTGATGAAAATATTTATAATATTTAGTTTGAGAATTTCTTTTGGTGTTTTTTAAATATTATTGGTTTCTTTTAATATTGATAGTCAATAGATGTGAATATCCCCTCATTAAATTTAGAGAATTAGGTTCCCACCGGAAATATATATAATTTTGGTCATTATAGCTTTTGAGAAGATAGGTTTTAGTGGCGACATTATTTTGTCACAAAATATTAGTAATTGTTGCAATGTTAAAATTGCCACTATTAGTTTATTTCTTTTGCTCTTGGTTTATTATTTGTAGTGACATGAGTCGCTACTAAAAGTCATTTATAGTAGCGATATGAACTTGCCAGTGAAAATATGTTTTGGCAGCGATAGCAGTCGCCACTAAAAGGGAATAGCAGTGGCGACCTAGCTAAAATTTTATTCTTGTGGAACCATTTTTGTAGCGGGTTTTGTGACCTTTTGTGGCAACTGTGTCGCCGCAAAATATGAGCTTTTAGCGGCGACCTTTTGAAGTCGCCACAAATACCTTTCAGTTACGGTTTTCCTTGTAGCAACACAAATGTCACCACTGATAACATGTAGCAACGACTTTTATGGATTTTGTAGCGACTTTCGTCGCCGTAATAAGGTTGATTTCTTGTAGTGTATGGTGAAAAAGTTAAAGATAGAAAATGGAATAATAAGTTTTAGCCTAGATATTAAAGAACACTAGTGTGTCTAATACAAATACAGTTTATTGCAACCCAACCACAAGCCACAACTTCATCGATTTAATATTGGTTAAAGCCAATAACTGCAAATCCCTTTTAATATTGCATGATTCTTATCATCCTTAGAAACAAATTCCTAAACAATCGAACAGAGGAGACTTAAAGGAGAAAACAGTTTCCACTTTCCCTTCACAGAATACAAGTTAGTGGGGAATTGTCCTCTCAAACTGTTAATGGTAAGGACCATAGCACAATCCACTGTGCAGAAAATGTTAGAGATGGCCAAAATCATTTCTTACGTGTGAAGAAATGGCTTAAGATTTGTCCATGTGCCTACTAGTTGGCTTATCTAAAGGAAAGTCATTCAAGTGTTACTATACTTATTGCCACGTGGAAGGAGATTTTTAATCATTATCCAAACTTATTAGTTAATTAGGTAATGTCTCGTTACCCGGTAATTAACCAATTACCCGCATAATTAAGAATTTTCTCGACTTACATAAAATATTACTAATAAAATATTAAAATATTAAAATCTTAATAATTTATGTAAAATTAATACATACACTATTATTTCATTAAAACGTCCATGTAAAAATACATATATTTTCTCAACTTCTAAATTTCTTAACGTATATAAAGAGTACAAATTTTCGGATGCTTAATTCTTAAAATGGTTAAAAAAAAGATAATCTTCTTTTTTTGTGAAAAAAAATAATTCATATCTTTACAATAAGAAAATCTCATAAACTTTTCTCATATTATGCGTATAATTTAAAACATATACAAAAATAGTAATATTAATAACTATATGAAATCTATTATAAATAGTTTGTACATTGGATGCTACATTGGATGTCCATGTTGTGAATAGCATAGTTTGTACATTGGATGCTACATTTGATGCTCATGTTGTGAATAGCTTAAAGATTAAATCTCCTACTTTATGTCCATCATCTTTACTTTTTATGCCTATAAAAGGCCATGTAATTGCAATGGAAAGATACACCAAAGTGAAAGAAGAAAAGACTTTTTCCTTCTTTCTATTTCTTCTTATTTATATTTTACTGCATTGCTTTTATTTTATAACACGTTATCAGCACGAAGCTCTAATTTTATTCTTAACTCCCTCTATGTTGAGCCATATTTTATTAAGGTATGTATCATTATAATCATTTTATTTATGGCAGTACATATCATATGCTCATTTTTTGCAGATTACTTGTGCTCTTGGGCATTTTAAATAGTTTAAGTACATTATAGTGATAAAATAACTATTTTCTTCCGTGCTAAACTCTTAGAGGACCTCAAAGTCATCAAACTAGCTATGCACTAATGGCATACTTATAATATTCATGGACTTCCTGGATCAAAACATATCTTTAAGGTATTTTGAAGAACTGTGAGAAATGAATTAACATGCAATAATTTTATAGTTTAATTACTTTATATTTATTGGAACATATAAATAATGTTAGTCACGTTCAATTCTATTAACACATATATATCAATAATATAAAGTGAAATGAAACAAGTATGTAATTTCTACTTTATGGCAAGAATAAAATGAAATAGTAGATTGTTAACATGATATAACTCTATTTTCATTTCTTTTACCTTAATCGTTTTGTTATCATTAATTGTTTATAATTATAATTATTTCTCTAACTTATTCATCTTTTATGATAGTTTTCACTATGTCAAATTTTTCAAAACTTGAATTTGTGGTACTTGACATCACCGGGAGGAACTATTTATCATGGGTCCTTGATGATGAAATTCACCTTGACGCTAAAGGTCTTGGAAATACTATTATACAAGGAAATGAAGCATCAAATCAGGATAAAGCGAAGGCCATGATTTTCCTTTGTCATCATCTACATGAAGGATTAAAAACTGAATATTTAACCGTAAAAGATCCACTTGAATTATGGATTAATTTGAAGGATCGGTATGACCACCTAAAACTCACGGTATTACCGAAAGCTCGGTATGAGTGGCTACATTTAAGGATGCAAGACTTTAAAACTATAAATAAGTATAATTCTGCTATCTTTAAAGTAAGTTCGCTATTAAAATTATGTGGAGACACTATCACAGATGAGGACTTATTGGAAAAAATATTTTTTACTTTTCACGCTTCAAATGTGGTGCTATAACAACAATACCGTGAAAAAGGTTTTAAGAAATATTCTGAGTTAATCACATGCCTATTTGTGGCAGAGCAGAATAATACTCTATTAATAAAAAATCATGAAGCCCGTCCCACTGGGTCAGCTCCATTTTTGGAAGTGAATGCTGTAGCAGCATATGATAAGTTTGAAGGAAAATAAAATAATTATGGTGGTCGTGGACATGGTCGTAAATGTGGACGTGGCAGGGGACGAAACAATTATCGTTATTATGGTGGAAATAAATTGGAGAGCAATAAGGGTTCTTAAATTAATCATTCAAAAGGTAAAACTAGTATGTGTCACCGATGTGGTATGAATGGTCATTGGGCACGCATTTGTCGTACACCAGATCATTTTGTCAAACTTTATCAAGCCTCCCTCGGAAAAAAAGAAAATAATGTGGAGGCACACTTGACCTTTCAAAATAATGATGATGAAGTAGGTCCCTCAAACAAATATGATTCTAAGGCACATCTTGCATATAAAGATGATGATTTTGGAGGCCTAACAAATATTACTCATTTAGAAGCTGGAGACTTCTTTGAGGATATTGACTGAAGAACTAATCATCTTACTAGGGAATGAAGCTATAAAAGTTGTTATTTTTATGTTTGCAACTAGTTTATTTTTCTTGAGTGTATTTTCCTAATGCATCATGTGTTGCTAGTTTCTACATTCCTAATGTATTTCTTAATGTTTTTTTTCCGCTTGTCTTTCATATTTCTTATGATGTATTATTTGTTTTTGAAGAATATGAAAATTCCCCAGTCTTCAGTTGGACTCAAGATTAATAAAGATGATATATGTCTTCTGGATAGTGCTACAACACACACTATTTTAAAAGATAAGAGATATTTCTCTTATTTGGTAATGAAAGAAGCGAATGTTAATACAATATCCGGTAGTACAAGATTAATTGAAGGTTCTGGAAGAGCCAATTTATTACTACCAGGAGGAACAAATTTGGCTATTGATGAAGCACTATATTGTAGTAAATCTCAAAGAAACTTATTAAGTTTCAAAGATATTCGCCAAAATGGCTATCATATTGAGACTACAAATGATGAAAAGATTGAATATCTTTATATTACTACAATAATGTCCGGTAAGAAATATGTGCTTGAAATGTTACCTGCTCTTTCCTCCGGCTTATACTACACAAGTATTAGCAGGATTGAAACACATGCCGTAGTAAACGAGAAGTTTACTAATCAAGATAATTTTATTATTTGGCATGACCGGTTGGGCCATCCTGGTTCTAATATGATGCGTAAAATAATTGAGAATTCACATGGACATGCAATGAAGAATCAGAAGATTCTTCAATTTAAGGAATTCTCTTGTGCTGCGTGTTCTCAAGGAAAATTAATTATTAGACCATCAACTATTAAAGTTAGGATGGAATCCCCTGCATTTCTGGAACGTATACAGGGTGATATATGTGGGCCCATTCACCCTCCATGTGGACCATTCAAATATTATATGGTTTTGGTAGATGCATCTACAAGATGGTCACATGTGTGCTTACTATCAACTCGCAATATGATATTTGCGAGATTGTTGGCTCAAATAATAAAGCTAAGAGCACAATTTCCAGATTATGCAATTAGGACAATTCGTCTTGATAATGATGGTGAGTTACATCCCAAGCCTTTAATGATTATTGTATTTCAACTGGGATAACAATTGAGCATCAGGTTGCTCATGTTCATACACAAAATGGTCTAGCAAAATCATTAATCAAACACCTCCAATTAATCGCTAGACCAATGCTTATGAGAACAAAACTTCCCATTTCAGTATGGGGTCATACTATTTTGCACGCAGCAACACTTGTACGGATAAGGCCCACAAGTTATCATAAAGTCTCCCCATTGCAATTGGCTTTTGGTCAGGAGCCAAATATTTCCCATCTTAGGATCTTTGGTTGTGCGATATATGTTCCAATTGCTCCACCACAATGCACAAAGATGGGTCCTCAAAGAAGTTTGGGGATATATGTTGGATATGAATCTCCTTCTATTATAAAATATCTAGAGCCGATGATTGGAGATTTATTTATGGCAAGATTTTCTGATTGCCATTTTGATGAATCCGTATATCCAACATTAGGGGAGAAAATAAGCAGCTGAAAAAAAGAAGATAGATTGGAATGCATTATCACTATCTCATTTAGATCCTCGAACAAATCAATGTGAACAAGAGGTTCAAAAGATTATTCATTTGCAAAATAATGCAAATTAATTGCCAGATGCATTCACTAACCTACCAAGGGTGACTAAGTCACATATTCCAACTGCTAATGCTCCAATTCGAGTTGATATCCCGGAAGGACAATTAATTAAAGCAAATGAGTATAAGCCATGCTTGAAACGTGGTAGACCAATCGGTTCTAAAGATAAAAATCCTCGAAGAAGAAAATGAGCAAGTGATCAAAGTGAACATAACACAGAGGTAGTGGCTCAAGAAGAGCCCCAAGACATAACAAATGATAAGACCTTAAGGGAGGTCCAAGTACCTGAAAATAATGAGAATGAAGAGATATCAATAAGTTACGTCTCAACCGGGAAAAGATGGAACCGAAATAATATTGTTATCGATAACATTTTTGCTTATAATGTTGCTGTTGAAATAATGCAACAAGATGAGGATCTTGAACCAAAATCTGTCAATGAATGTAGACAGAGAAATGATTGGCCAAAATGGAAAGACGCTATCCAGGCAGAGTTAACTTCACTTGGAAAACGTGAAGTCTTCGGACCCATAGTTCGAACACCTGAAGGCATAAAGCCAGTAGGGTATAAATGGGTTTTTGTGCGAAAACGAAATGATAAAAATGAAGTCGTTAGATATAAAGCACGACTTGTGGCACAAGGGTTTTCCCAAAGGCCTGGAATTGATTATATGGAGACATATTCTCCTGTAGTGGATGCTATCACCTTCAGGTATCTCATAAATATGGCAGTGCAAGAAAAACTTGATATGCATCTAATGGATGTTGTTACAGCCTATTTGTATGGATCATTAGACAACGAAATTTTTATGAAAGTACCTGAGGGATTTAAAGTGCCAGAAGCATATAAAAGTTTTCGAGAAACTTGTTCAATAAAGCTTCAGAAATCTTTATACGGATTGAAACAATCAGGTCGTATGTGGTACAATCGCCTGAGTGAATACCTGTTGAAAGAAGGGTACAAGAATGATCCAATTTGTCCTTGTGTCTTTATAAAAAGGTCTGGATCTGAATTTGTTATAATCGCCGTGTATGTTGATGATTTAAATATCATTGGAACTCCTGGGGAGCTTCCAAAAACAGTAGACTGTTTGAAGAAAGAATTTGAAATGAAAGATCTTGGAAAGACAAAATTTTGTCTTGGTCTACAAATTGAGTATATGAAAGATGGAATATTTGTCCATCAATCAACATACACCGAAAAGATTTTAAAGCGATTCTATATGGATAAAGCACATCCATTGAGTACCCCGATGGTTGTGAGATCACTTGATATAAAGAAAGATCCTTCCGACCTCATGAAAATGATGAAGAGCTTCATGGTGCCGAAGTACCATATCTTAGTGCAATTGGGGCATTAATGTATCTTACCAATAATTCCCGACCAGATATAGCTTTCTTAGTAAGCTTATTGGCAAGATTTAGTTCTTCACCAACACAAAGACACTGGAATGGTATTAAACATATATTCAGATACTTCCAAGGGACCATTGATATGAGTTTATTTTATTCAAATGAATCTAAGCCATCATTGATTGGTTATGCAGATGCAGGATATTTGTCTGATCCACACAAAGGTCGATCTCAGATAGGCTATTTATTTACAAGTGGAGGTACATCCATATCATGGCGTTCGACACAACAAACTATGGTTGCTACTTCTTCAAATCATGCAGAGATAATAGCCATTCACGAAGCAAGTCGAGAATGCGTTTGGTTGAGATCGATAACTCAACACATTCAACAAACATGTGGTCTTTCTTCGAAAAAGAATATTCCAACAATATTGTATGAAGACAATGATGCATGCATAGCTCAATTGAAATGAGGATATATCAAAGGAGATAGAACTAAACACATTTCACCGAAATTCTTTTTCACTCATGATCTTCAGAAGAATGATGAAATATATGTACAACAAGTTCGTTCAAGTGATAATTTGGCTGATCTGTCCACTAAGGCATTACCAACCTCAATATTTGAAAAGCTGATATATAAGATTGGAATGTGTCGTCTTCGAGACATTAAGTAATTTTTCATCAGGGGGAATAACTACACGCTGCACTCTTTTCCTTAACCAAGGTTTTTTCCCACTGGGTTTTCCTGGTAAGATTTTTAATGAGGCAACAAACAATGCATATTATAAATAACTATGTACATCCCAATTTTTTTTTGTAAGTTCTTAATGAGGCACATTATCTTACATGGACATCCAGGGGGGGGGTGTTATAAATAGTTTGTACATTGGATGCCCATGTTGTGAATAGCATAGTTTGTACATTAGATGCTACATTAGATACCCATGTTGTGAATGGCTTAAAGATTAAATCTCCTACTTTATGTCCATCATCTTTACTTTTTATGCCTATAAAAAGGCCATGTAATTGCAATAGAAAGATACACCAAAGTGAAAGAAGAAAAAACTTCTTTCTTCTTTCTATCTCTTCTTATTTACATTTTATTGTATTGCTTTTATTTTATAACAAAATCATATTTTTCAAACCCTTTTTTTTCTTTACAAAAAGTTCTACTCAAAATACCATATCAAATATATATATAACTGTATCAAGGTTGTTAAACGGATGTAACAATATCATCATTTTTCCTATGATTTACTTGTAAATGTGAATGATCCGTGCAATGTTTGCGTTTAATTGAATTGTTTTTGTGTGTAGGCTCATTTGGGATGGGAGTGGAATGAAAATTGGACAAAGAGCCATCGAAGATAACAAAATAGAACATGAAAGGAACCATGGCGTAAAGCCACATACGGACCTCACCCCAAAGGGTGCCGGGCAAGGCAGAAGGCGTCGTCTACCTCGCGTCATGCGTGGCCTCGTGAGGTCCAAGGCGAGATCCCAAGGGCGCGAGCCCTGCCCTGTGAAGCACTTTGAGTCCTACTTAGTTAGGACTTTGTTATTCCGGCTCTAATTGTACCCTAACATATAAATACTTCTTGAAAACTTAGTTTTGAGGGTTAGACAAGCTGAGAAGAGGAATATACGGTTGGATTAATTGCAAGCAACGGATTTACACAATTCTTCATCCAGATCTTCCTAGTTTGTAGTCTCATGTTTTCAGTTATTCATATGGTTGTTAGCATGATTATGAGTATTTAAACTTTTATCTAGAGTGTGATTGAATCCTTTAGAGATGCACTCTCGTTATATCTCATATAATTTTGCCTTGAATTTCCCTCTTCGTTCAACTACTTGCTCAATTTAGTTAATTGAATGGACATCAATTAGCGCTTCCTATTTATTATACTTTACTTAAGAAAGATTGTACATTTAGGAAGTCGTTGAACATCGTTATTCCTGAAGTATATGAAAAATAAGTATGAAATGTTTAAAGGTGGGATTGGAGATAATGAAACCTTGTCGTGATCATAGTGAGAGATAAGAAAAAAATCAACTAGCGTAATTCGAGAGAGTGCGTCTAGTAGACTATCGTAGTTACTTGAGAGAGAATTACAGTAACCGAAGTGATCACGATCCTTAGAGAACAACTAGGCGAAATTAGAGGAAATATAAGGGGGATAGATTTCGACAATTGGGGGAAATCAAGCTCTAGGCTTTCTTGTTCTTGTTTACAACACTTGGTTTCACTAATGATATTTTATTGCATTCGCATTACCTATATTTTTGGTATTAAAAGACCAACAGTGAGAGATTACAACTTCTAAAGATTGGTTACTTGAATTTGTGTTAGCCAAATAGTGGTTGTTAATAGGTTAATTCCTTGAGGAATTTAACTCCGGGCTCTTGAACTGAATTATATTTGCTATGACCGCTAATCCTGTATTAGACATAGTTGGGCATGATCAAACATGCTCTTCAAACTTATGATTCTTGTAATGGAAACTGCCAGTGTGAAAAAATATCTATAATGTGTTTGATAAAGTATCTTAATTGGACTGTTCGAGAATATCAAGCTAGAAATGAAAACTTTAAATTAAATTTGATCTTTAATGACAGCAAAAAATTTCACCGCATAAGATATTGAAGGATGTTGTAACATCGGACTATGATGAATTTCAAGCTACTCTTTACTTTTTTATGATACTTTTGTTTGTAAGGATTTACGAAAAATAGCACCGATCTCTATTTCTAGCTATTCTTTTATCAATAAAAGGCATAAGTTGCCCCTTAAACTTGTCGTAAAATATTATTTACATATTTTAACTTTACGGGTGAGCTATCACTCCTCCCCTATTTCTTGTTTGAAGTGAATTTATTTACCCCTAAAAGGTGACTTGGCAGAGAATGAGTCTTCACAATCCCATAAGCGCGTGAAAGCAATAAACAGATGAAAAACCAACGAATTTGTACACGTCATATTCAATCGGGTGTTGTTAACTAATTATACTTAATTATTGATTTTTAATAATTTTGCTTATTTTATTTTTTTCTTATTCTTTACTCTCTTTTTTCTCTTTTACTTTTCTTCTTTTTCTGTTCTCCTTAATCTTATTCTCCCAGATCTGTGGTCTTCAATGGTGAAACCACCACAATTGTCCAACCAAGATTTGGCCGGTGTTTGGCCGGAAAATTATTGTCACCGCCCGACCTCTTTTACTCCCATTTTCATCATCTCCATCACCTCACATAGACCTCTCCATCAACTAAAATTTCAAACTCCACCAGCAACCTACAATCTCATTTCCATCGTTGACCCTTTCGCTGCCAGTCTCCACCATTTCCCTCCATACCCAAATTCCAAAAATTTACTGCAATATTCAACCTAAAAAGACTTAGCTAAAATATGCACTTCAGATCTGACATTTAGTTTCAAAAATAACTTCCAAAGATTAATCATGGCACAAACCATGATAAGCTATAAAGAACAATAACATGGCATTTTCCATTCTAATCATCAGCATATGAACTTTTCTTATAAAATCTAATAGGCTTGGCAAATAGTTTATTGGGTTCCTAATTAGATGTGGCTAATTTCTAGGGGTGCCAAAACAGGCCCAAACCCATGTAACCGGCCAATCCGCCCAAGTGTTAATGGGTTTGGGCTAGAGTGATTTTGTAGATGGCAGATTTGGGCTAGCCCAAAGTAACCCATGAAAAAATACTAGCCCAAATTGACCCATGATAGTGCCCAACTATGACCCATGTGAGTGCCCAAAATTCTCTCTTGAAGTTGGACATATGTGAACCTTCACTTATGCTCAATCAAATAAAAATATGAGTAATTCCTTGTCCAGAAAGATGAAATTTAATTTATAATCTCATGATAAAATATATGGTCAAAATATTTATTTTATCAAGCTACTAAGTCATACCATGAAAGTTTGGGAGAGGGCGGTGAAAGAGAAGGCAAGGAGGGCAGTGTCTATATCATCAAACCAGTTTGGATTCATGCCGGGTCGTTCTACTACGGAAGTTATCCACCTCATCAAGAGGTTGGTGGAATAGTACAGGGATAGGAAGAGGGATTTACACATGGTATTTATTGACCTAAAGAAGACGTATGAAAAGGTCCCTAGGGACGTTCTTTGGAGATGCCTGGAGGTGAAAGGTGTGTTGGTAGCTTATATTCGGGCGATAAAAGATATGCATGATTGAGCTAAGACTCAAGTTAGAACTGTGGGAGGGGACTCAGAGCCTATCCCGGTAGTTATGGGTTACACCAAGGATTTGCGCTCAGCCGTTCTTATTTTCCCTGACGATGGACGCATTGCCACACCATATTTAATGGGAGGTGCCATGGTGTATCTTGTTCGTTGACGATATAGTTATGATTTATGAGACACGAGGCGACGTTAATGAGAGACTGGAGGTATGGAGGCAGGCCCTGGAATCCAAAGGTTTCAAGTTGAGTAGGACCAAGACATAATATTTGGAGTGTAAGTCCAGCAACGTGTCGGGGGAAGCGAACGTGAAAATGTTGCTTGATTCACAAGTCATCCCTAAGAGAGAGAGTTTCAAGTACCTAGGGTCTATTATCCAGGGGAGATAGGAAGATCAACGGGGATGTCACACACCATATCGGAGTGGGGTGGATGAAATGGAGGTTAGCGTCTGGAGTCTTGTATGACAAGAATGTGCCACCGAAACTTAAAGGTAAGAGCGGTGGTTAGACCGACCATGTTGTGTGGGGCTGAGTGTTGGCCAGTCAAGATTTAACATATCCAGAAGATAAAAGTAACATAAATAAGGATGTTGAAATGGATGTGCGGGCACACTAGGATGAATAATATTAGGAATGAGGACATTCAGGAGAGGGTGTGTGTGGCTCCATTGGATGACAAGATGCGGGAAGCGAGACTTAGATGGTTCAGGCACGTGCGGAGGAGGAGGCTAGATGTTCCGGTTAGGAGGTGTGAGCGGTTGGCTCTGGCGGGTACGAGAAGAGGTAGAGGACGACCTAAAAAGTATTGGGCGAGGTGATCAGACAGGACATGGCGCGACATCAGATTTCCGAGGACATAGCCCTTGATAAGAAGATATGGAGGTCGAGCATTAAGGTTGTAGGTTAGGGGGTAGTCGAGTGTTTCTCCTCGTTGTGCTGGCTAGTCTGATAGTGTTTTGTCTAGAACTGCTAGCGGTTTTGTTGTGTTTCACATTTTTGTTGTCTTTCACATTTTGTCCTTTCTATTTATTTATTGTCTTTTACGATGCTGATTCTATTTTTCAGGTTTCTGTTGTTGTTACCGATCTATTGTCTCTAAGCCTCCCGGAAACAGCTTTTCTATCCCTCCGGGGTAGGGGGTAAGATCTGCGTACATTCTACCCTCCCCAAACCCCACTAGTGGAATCCTACTAGGTGGTTGTTGTTGTTGTATTGTGGATCAATCATACTCTTTAGAATATTTAAATATAAAGTAGGAATTAATTTAACCTTAAAGTAAAAGACTAGATCTCATATATTATTATCTTTGAAAAGTTTCTTTTTTGGAATACAAAATATTAGATCGACATGAAATCAAAATGAAAAATAGAAATGAAAATTTAGTTGGGGATTGAACTAATAACTATCAACTAATCGTACTTTTGCGACATAGATGATTGAAGTAGTATTATTCACAAAAATTTACCTAGCAAATTATATGATTCTCTAAAATTTTCATTTATTTTTTTATCAATTACAATAATTAACAAGGTCAATACTACCATATCTAATAAATCGAATTAGTTGTGATCTTAGTCACATAAAGAGTTGCTGATGGTATCTTACAAAAAGAAAATTCAATAAAAAAGAATAGATACGAAAAAAGTAAAGATTTCTCGTGACATTGGTTATCTTACAAGAAAAATCAAAAGGATATTACATTGTAAAAATAATGGGTCAAGTTTGACGTGTTGGGCCGTAACCTATGATTTAGCCCATATTGACCCAAACCATTTCAGCCCAAGTAACATTTGGGCAGGGTTGGACAATGACCTATTTATTAGCTCAGCCCATTTTAACCCGTCCAATTGTAGCCCAACCTGCCCATTTATCACCCCTACTAATTTCCAAATTCTTCCATTATTTTTTATGTGGACTGAGGAGAAGGGTTTATTCTAGTGGAAAAAAAACTAAAAAGGAAAAAATATGGTAAAGACATGTGTCAGCGCGTGTAAAACACAGTTTTGATCGGATATGGTTGTGACATATGGGGTAAATAAATTCGCTTCAAACAAGAATAGGGGGTGATGGGTCGCCCGGACAAGTTTAAGCGGTAACTTACGCCTTTTCTCTTCTTTTTTCCTTTAAAGTTTTTTTTCTAACAATGAAAATCTGGAACAAGCTTGTTTATGCAATACAAAATTGGATAAACAAGGGAGATGCTATTGCACCCCTCTTGTAAATACTAGAGCGTAAGATGAAGTCAATTCATAAAAGGACTAGAAAATGGAAAAGAGGGCAGAATCATCAATCATTCTTTGCTTGACAAAGACGTTGATGGTTACTGCATCTTATGGCTAAAATATTCTTTTGCACCTAATCAATACCATGTTCCATACAAGAATGCTTTCACTGAATTCCTCCTTCTGATTAGATTCTAAAAAGGCATTTCTACAAGCTCTTTTCCACAATAAAGTACAATTATCCATGCTTAGTAATGAAAGTTAAGTAGCAGCCTTGCTGCGAAAAAAGAAGCAGCTCAATTCGCAGAGGACAATGCCAAACTGCATAGTGGTACAAAACCTATTGAGCAGAATCAAGTTTCTACGCCAGACGATAACAATGATAATGAAGTACACATCTAAATTATGAGATCACGACTGTGGTCATATAAATCATTATCACCAAGAAAGCTTTGCTTTTTCGAAGTTGCCTCAATCAACAACAACATACCCAAGCGTGATCCCACAAGTGGAGCCTGGGGAGGACAGAGTGTAAGCAGACCTCCCCTACCTTGTGTGAAGTTGCCACAATCAACATTGAGAATACCTGTTTAATCATGAAAAGGAACATCCTGCAATTAGTTAACAAAAGACATATATTAGAATCAGTAGCATTACTTATTAGCGGAAAAAAATACATGTGAGAAGCATCATAAGCTTTGTTCACTAACTTGTAAGAGTTGAGTCAGACTTTCATAGGATGATCCTTGAGACAACTTCCTTCTGGCACTCCCTGTTATTTAAAGGATAAACATATATAAAATCTTAATGTTATAATAAACAAGGAGCTTAGTTCAAGTGGAAAAGGTTGAGGAACTTGTGACATTCACAGATTCAAGCCCTGCGCCATGTGAACTAAACCAGTATTTATGTCAAACAGGGTATAGGGGCTGACCCATCATCCTCGAGTTTCTAAGCCTGGGGTTGGTCCTAAGGGTTGGGTCCAGATGTATTTCATGGTCATAAAAAATAAAAAAAGATAAACAAGGAAAAATTTAGATGTCATTAGATACCATAGTCATTGATGCATCTGATAAAGATGGACATGTGACTTGACAAGATAGAAGAGATGGAAGGTGGTCTAACTTCTTGTCAGTTTGGCATTGAGGAGATTTTAGCAGTGAGGTATTATTTTTGCTCTTGGTCATTTCCATAAAACTCATAGTCCGAGTATTAGAGCGATGAGTTGGCTGCTTCCTTTTTAACCCAGTCAACTTCGTGGCATTTGTGTTATCAATAAATATTGTCTCATTCAGTTCATTTTCAATACTCTTGCTTGGAGCTGAATCTTCATGTGATTCATTTCTCTTCTTTACATGCTTTAACTTCGCAACTAACTCGTTCGCACACTTTGCAGCCAATTCATACCCTTCTTTAGATTCTGAAGCTTCACTTGAAATTTGGGCAAAAATTTCGCATAAATGTTTATACCTCACACTAACTTTATGTGCTTGAGCAACTTTTATCTTTCTTTCTGACGGTAACATATCAGATAAAGAAGGGTCAAGAGGATGGTTATGTTTCTCTTCAAATGAAGTGATGCGAAACGTTCCATTTGATTGACGACTAATAATAATATGAGCTAAGCACCCTGTCCTGGTTTCCTTTCTATGCTTTTGAACTGTCCGATCTCGTTTGTCTTTGCTTCTATAACCTTCTTTGTGACATGTAAATTTTCTTGAAGTCACATACCCTTGGACTTTGCTTTTGTTAGCATATTCTTTCCTAGCACTAAAACCCATTGCAGCTGCGTATTCATTATACCATTCATATGCATGCTCATCTGAATCAAATTCCATTCCGAGTTTTATTGGTACATTAAATCCACCTTGAGACTCACTATAGGTGATCTCCATAAATCTACATTATAAAAAGTGTAAATAAGACAAATAATCTATGATAAAATTTTAGAAATTGATAAAAAGAAGGTCTCTAAACATGGATTATAAGACATATGGGGGAGTACAGAGGAGGTGAAATTACAAAATACAGCATATTGAATGGAGTCCAACCTATTGACTTTCTAAAGCAAGAATGTTACATGTCATACTTCTTTGTTAGATGAATCAGTAAAGAAAGATCATTGAAACAGTCTCTCTACCTGCACAAGGTAGGGGGGTAAGGTTGCGCACTCACTACCCTCCCCAGATCCTACTTGTGGGATTACATTTGCGTTTGTTGTTGGCATTATAGTAAAGAAAGATCATTGAAAGAGGTTCAGAAAAAGTTTCGATCAAACGTTATGTGAAATAGGTCATCATGATTAGGAAAACAAGCATCTATGATTGAACTTATTAAACTAGATAGAAATGTACAGAATGTGAGTTCTCCACATTAATCATTCAGGCCCTTCGACTAGGCAAATAAATATCAAGTCGCTGAACTCCAGCCATTTAATAAACCAGCAAGTATTTAACACACTCTATCTCTCTTTCGATCAACTTTATAAGAAATAGGTTGTGAGTTTTATTCAATTTACCGTGTGTGATTTAAGCATGACAATTTCTCATAGTTTTTAGATATTTACTTCTTACTTAATATTCTCAAACAATCCAATTGAAAGATTTTATCAAAACATTGTAGACATATTTTCACAATGGCAATTTTCACTACAAGAATAATAAGGACACACATATTTGGCCTCGAAGCAGCAAAACTGGTGTAAGAGAGAAGAAGAACCTGTTTAGGCATAAATGTTTATACCTCGCAGTAACTTCATGTGCTTGAGCAACTTTTATCTTTCTTTGTGACGGTAAGATATGAGATAAAGAAGAAGGATCAAGAGGATGGTTATGTTTCTCTTGAAATGAAGTGATGCGAAACTTTCCATCTGATTGACGACTAATAATAATATGAGCTAAGCATCCTGTCCTGGTTTCCTTCCTATGCTTTTGAACCGTCTGACCCCGTTTGTCTTTGCTTCTATAACCTTCTTTATGACATGTAAATTTTCTTGAAGTCACATACCCTTGGACTTTGTTCTTGTTAGCATACTCTTTCCTAACACTAAAACCAAGTGCAGCCGCGTATTCAATATAACATTCATATGCCTGCTCATCTGAATCAAATTCCATTCCAAGTTTTATTGGCACATTGAATCCACCTTGAGACTCACTAGATGTGATCTCCATAAATCTACATTACAAAAAGTGTAAATAAGACAAATAATCTTAAATTATAGAAATGATTAAAAAAGGTCGCTAGAAATGGATTACAAGACATGGAGGGAGCACAAAGGAGGTGATATCACAAATACAACATACTGAATAGAGTCTAGTCTATCGACTTTCTAACACTAGAATGTTGCATGTCAAAATTCATTTATTAGATGAAATTTCAAATGAGAAAAGAAAAATCACTGAAAGAGCTTTAGAAAAAGTTTCAATCAAGATGAAAGGGATTGGCAATATTATTGTAGCAGTGTTTGGCATGCTGATATACAGTTTATGGAGGGACAGGAATCTGCTCAGATTTCAAAATGGAAGTACTTCAGCAGAGCAGATATGCCGAGAGATCACTGCATATGTTCATATTAAAAGCCATATACACAGCAATTGGCAGGAACACATGGAAGCTTTGAACAGATATCCATAGTTAGGCTTCTACTGTAATTCTGAATTCATGATTTTCTGTTTTCATGATAGTAGAATACATGTATAGGCTGTGACACATATAGTTGACTAGTATAGTTATATAGGGAGACATCTATGAAATGTTGGAGTCAAGTATAGTCTAAAGAGAGTTACAGTTCCTTCTATGTACAGAACAATTTCTGATAAATGAAAATGTTAGCTTATCGAAAAAAGAAAAAAAAAGTTTCATTCAACGTTATATCACGATTAGGCAAACAAACATCTATTCTTATTAAACTAAATGGAAATATACGAGTATGTGAGTTATCCACATTAATCATTCAGGCCCTTCGATTAGGCAAATAAACATTAAGCCACAGAACTGCAATCATTTAATATACCTACGAGTATTTAACACATACCTCTCTTTCAATCAACTTTATGTGAGATGGGTTGACATGTGAGCTTTATTCAATTTACTGTGCGTGCTTTAAGTATAGCAATTTCTCACAGTTGTATGTATCCATTTCTTACTTAATATTCTCAAAACAATCTAACTGAGACATTTTATCAAACAGTTTCTAGACATATTTGCAGTGCCAATTTTCACCACAAGAATAATAACAACACGCATATTTGGCCTCGAAGCAGCAAAAATAGTGTAAGAGCGAAGACGAATCTGTTTTGGCTTAATCTCCAGAAAAACGTTTGTTCACCAAATGATTTTCTTTGTCCTTGCTATCTTTTGTTGTTGTTGTTGTACCAGGTAAATGGTTTAATCTTCTGTTTTTGTTGATCCTTGCTCCGTTTATCTCTTGGGCGTATGATTTTCATGGTAAGAAAATATTTTCTCCAACTAAAAGGAATTTTCTAGTAACTTTTTGGGATTCTTGATTTATCTTTGCAAATTGGTACTGATCCAGAAAGATTTTTTAGTTAATCATGATTTAAGGGTGATTTTACTTAAAACAAATATTAAACCCTTAGATCTGGAAATGGACAGGTGTGATAAACATAAAGGTGTACTTGGCAAACTGGAGGACGCTGTAATGGAGGGAGCCGCTTTCGGGATGGAAAGGTTTCATACCTTATCGGGTTCTGGCTTACATTTGGAAAGACATCGTAGTAGGTTAATTAGCTTATGTATTTTGTTAAAGAATTAGGCACTCTAGAATTGGTTCCTAAATAAGAATCTTTATGAGAAAAAAAGAGAGACTACGAGGATGTTTGGCTAAGCGCTTCTAAGTTGGTCAAACTAGTTTATAAACACTTTTTGGCTTATTTAGGCATTTGATAAAATTGAAAGTATTTATAAGTCAAAAATAAGCCAAAAGTCATAAGCTGGTCACCCCCAGCTTATGAATTTTTAACTTATAAGCACTTTAAGTTTGACCAAGATTTTACTATTTTATCCCTAAAATATTCCTTTTCAAAATAAAACTCCTACATCGATACTCACTATCTCACGTATTTTTACAACCTAAACACCTCGCCTCTTCAAGTCTGCAATTCTCATTGTCTATTTGAGGTAAGCAAATTCTCTATTCCTTTGCATATTGTATCTATGTGATTGTGTATTAATCTTTGAACTGTATGTAATAAACGAGAACATATCAAATTTTTGGTGTATTGCTTTCTAAGTGTTGTGGCGATGAAGACAATATTTCTCTTCAAATATTTTATCCTATTTAGGTTTATTCTTTTACTGAGAAACTTTTGTTAATTTATTATATCATAAAATAAATTATATTTATCATAAAATTATCTTATCTAATCACAGTTGTATTTAAAATAAAATGACAAATAGAATATTTTGTATTTGAATCGATCTGCAATCTAAAATTTTGAAGAGATCACACCCTTATAAGTGTAAACAGTTCTAAGGTTTATTCAAGTCATTTTAACAGAAAAAGAGCTTATCAACACTTTTTTTATCAAATACTGCAGCACCTTATTATCAATTTCAGTACTTGTTGTATTCAGTCACGTAACTGCTCATTTATTAAATCAATTTCAACACTTAAAAATGCTTTTCAGCTACTTAAAATCAGCTAATCCAAGCGGGCTCTACTTGTAAAAGATGAGAACTTTATAATAATTAAAAATGGGTTAATTTCCTCATTGATTTAACTTTGTTAACAGGTTTATCAAGATCATATCATCCTACCCATTGGACGTCTATAACAGTTGGTTAAGGTTTTTTTTTTCCTTTTTTGTAAAATTAAATTGTTGTTGTTGGCCCAAGTAAAGGTGAAGTTTTGAAGACTGACAAAGAAATTCAGATATGGATTAGGTCCATCTTGTGAAGCACAGTTGTGATCAACCCAAACATGTGAGATGCACGTGAAAGAGATAAACCTAACTTATCAGAAGTAATATCTCTTGATCATGATCGAAAAGGTTGCATATTGGATAAGGAGAAAGACTCCATACACAAAGAGAACACAGTTTAGGAAAAGGATAGAGTTAGAGTATGAGATCAACTAGAACTCTTTCACCATGGAAGAGTAGCATCTGCATCCTAGTAAATCTCTAATTGCTAACTTCTTAAATATCAATGTTGTTCTCTTTTACAGGTAGTGCACATAAGCAGAAGTTAAACATGAATTGAGAGCAAAATAGCAAGGCAATTTTGCAAGCAATTTATGTGTGATTCAAGCGTGCAATCCTGAAGCCACTTGAATCAGATAGAAGAACCTGTTCCAAGTGTCTATCTTTTATTCTAGTTCAATTGTAGTAGGTCATTTTACATTGTACCTTTCAGCTTTTATAGAAGCAATTGTATTAGGTACTTAGAGTTTTCAAGTTAGAGTTAACTTGAAGTTGTCGCAACAGTTGAGGCTGTGAGCCACAACGGGATTAGAGTTAATCCTAGGTTTACAAAAGAGTTTTTGTAAATGCAGTTTTTGGCTCAGTGATTTTAGTGGAGAGTTTGGGAAAATCCTACTAGAAGGTAGGTCGTGCTTTTTTTACCTTTTGAGCTAGGTGTTTTCCACGTAAAATCTCTGTGTTCTTTATTTTCTGTATTTATTATTCCGCAACAGTAGTAGTTGGAACACGTAGAAGAACCAAGTCCTTCTATAATAAAGTTAAGCGAAAATTGGGTACCACACAAATCACCCCCCTGTGTGGTATTTAAGTCTAAAACATCAATTGGTATTAGAGCGGATTATCCTTGAAGAGGCTAACACCTTAGGAATAGATCAAGATGAGTTCACTACCTGGAAATTAGGACGGACAATCCACTGCTAGGCCTTCACTCTTTAATGACCAATACTATTCCTGGTGGAAGAACAGGATGAGAGACCACATCATAGGAGAAGACTATGAACTCTGGGACATTATTACTGATGGTCCCCGGGCTACTACATAGAAGAATATTGAAGGAGTGGACGTGCCAAAGACGAGAGCTGACTGTACTGCTGAAGATTTGAAGAAATGGGAAAAGAATGCCAAAGCCAAAAAATAGCTTGTGTGTGGACTAGGTCCAGACGAGTACAACAGAATTAAAAGCTGTACCACTGCTAAGGAAATCTGGGACACTCTACAAGTGACCGATGAAGGAACTCCTCAAGTAAAGAGATCAATAGAAACACTGCTATATTCTCAATATAAGAATTTCACCATGAGGAAAGGAGAAACCATCCAAGAGATGTACACAAGGTTCACAACACTAACAAATGAACTTAAGTCTCTTGGAAGAATTATCCTTGAAGAAGACAAGGTTGAGAAAATCTTGACAAGGGTCTTGCCAGTAAATTGGGAAAGCAAAATCACGGCTATTCAGGAATCAAAGAACATTGCTACTCTCAAGTTGGATGAGCTGATTGGAAATCTCACTGCCTATAAACTGAGAAGGCAAACCATGAGGATGGATGCACCCAAGAAGGAAAGAATCCTAGCTCTCAGAATAGCTGAAGGTGCAGAATTAGAGGATGATGAAATGGCTATGATCACAAGGGATTTCAAGAAGTACCTAATGAGAGGAAAGGGTTCTTCAAGAGGTGCAACCTTCAACAAACCAAGGGCTCCTGAAAAATAGACCAACGAGGTTGCTACAAATGTGGTAAGACTGACCACATGATCAAGAATTGTCCTCATTAGGAAATTGAATGGAAGAAAGAAAGGGTTGAACGAAGAAACAGGAAGAAGGAACATGTTCAACCCAAGAAGAACAAAGGATCAACAAAGGCTATGGTTGTTGCTTGGGGGGAAAGCTCAGATGAGGATTTAGAAGATGAAATTGGAGATAAACAAGCACTTATGGCCATTGGAGAATCAGACGATGAACAAGAGGTAAGTGTGATTCATCTCAAAGACAAGATTAAATTTTTGTCTAAAGAAAGCTATCTGAATTACTGCTAGACTTCATTAATGGGTCTGAGGTCATAAACAATGAGAAGGAACAAATGTCTAGGGAATGTGTGATCCTAAAAGCCAAGGGCAAAAATCTAGAACTTAGGGCTAGTGAAAGTGATCATAAAAATACTGAGTTGAAGAACCAGGTTCTTGAACTTGACACCACTGTCTTATAACTTAGGTATAAAAATTTAAAATTGAAATTAGGAACAGGTAAGAAGAAAGCTGATCACACACATCTCACCTTAGAAGAAAATCTAGGAAAAATGAAGGATGGGTTGTACAAGAAAGATGAGCAGATAAGAGTCTTAAAATAAGATCTAGGCAAGGTGAAGCATGAACTAGACAGAACTTGCAAATGGAATAAGTCCTCTGATGCACTATCCTAGCTACAAGGGCACCACAGTAGCAATAAGAGAGGACTTGGCTATGAGACCCCAACACCTAAGTGGGATCCCAAAAGCAAGGACATCACACTTTCTGAGAACAAAATCTACACACACTGTGGCAAGACTGATCATTACAAAAGTGAATGTAATGCAAAAGAAAAGGCCAGTCAAAAGAACAAAACCTTTGTTCAGGAGAAAAATAGGCTGTTTGGATGGGCTAAAAAGAATTTAATTCACCCTTTTGCCTATAGAAAAGGACCCAAACTAGTTTGGGTTCCTAAGACTAACCCCTGATTTCGTTTTGCAGGTCCAAGTGAAGGGAAGTAGCCAAATATGGTACGTGGATAGTGGCTGCTCAAAGCATATGACTGGAAGTAAGAACCAATTCCTTTCACTTGAGGACCTAAAAGGAGGTAATGTCTCCTTTAGAAATGGGAAGAAAGGTGAGATCATTGGGGTTATAAAGGTAGGTAAGACAGACTCACATTCCATTGAGAATGTCTACTTGATAGATGGATTGAAATATAGCCTAATTAGTGTATCACAACTGTGTGACAGAGGTAACCTGGTAGCATTGATCTCTACTAAATGTTTTGTGATTAATCTTACCACTGACAAGATTGTTTTTTGTAGGGAAAAAGAGTTAATAATATTTATATTGTAGATTTCTCCACTCTTTTAGAAAATGAACTCACTTGCTTGAGTGTACTGGACAATGATCCCCTCCTATGGCACAAAAGACTTGGTCATGCAAGTCTAAATCAACTCAACTAATTAGTCTCCAAGGACCTGGTGATAGGGTTACCTAATATCAAGTTCAAGAAAGACAAAGTTTGTGAGGCTTGTGCAAGGGGGAAGCAGGTAAGATCCTCTTTTAAAAGCAAGAAAGTGGTAAGCACGACCAGGACGATGGAACTGGTTCATATGGATCTCTGTGGTCTAATGAGAACATTGAGCAGAGGTGGTAAGAAATATGTGATGGTACTTGTTGATGATTATTCTAGGTTTACTTGGGTATTATTTTTAACATCTAAGGATGAAGCATTTGACATGTTTACTGCCTTTGTTAGAAAAACCCAGAAACAACTAGGTAATCAACTTGCATCAATTAGGTCTGATCATGGAACTCAATTTGAAAATGCTAAGTTTGCTGAATTTTGTGATGAGCATGGTATAGATCATAATTTCTCTGCCCCTAGGACTCCTCAACAAAATGGAGTAGTTGAAAGAAATAATAGGACTCTTGAAGATATGGCTATGACTATGCTTCTTTCAAGTAAACTGCCCAATAGCTTCTGGGCAGAGGCTGTAAATACTGCATGTTGCATCATTAATAAGTGCTTGACTAGACCTCTTGTAGAGAAGACTCCCTATGAGTTACTTAAAGGGAGAAAACCAAATATATCCCATCTTAGGGCATTTGGATGCAAGTGCTTTGTGCACAATAATGGAAAGGACTCCCTAGGTAAGTTTGAACCCAGAAGTGATGAGGGAGTATACTTGGGATATTCTTCATATAGCAAAGCTTACAAGGTGTACAACAAAAGAACTTTGTGTGTAGAAGAAATTATACATGTAGTTTTTGATGAAACTAACATTATTTCTGAGAGACAGGAACATGAAGATGAAGCTATTGGACTGGTAAAAGAGTTGAGTGAAGTCACAACTCAAGCTAAAACTGCACCAAAAGAAGGAATAGGTGATGAAATAAGTTCTTCCATCCAGGGAAACCTGACAGGGGGAACTGAACAAAGAAGAACTGAAACTAATCCCTAAATGGAGCCTGTCCATGAGCCTGTTCCTCAGCAATAGAACATGGGAGAAACATCAAACAGAAACCAGTTGGTTGTGAAACCTTACAAGTATCAAAGTTCTTATCCCATTGAGAACATAATTACTGATCCAACCTCTGGAGTTAAAACTACATCACAATTAAAGAATCTATGTGCTTTTGATGCTTTCTTATCTCTTATTGAACCTAACAATGTTGTTGAGGCTTTGCAGGATGCAAAGTGGGTAAATGCAATACAAGATGAACTCAATTAGTTTGAAAGAAGTCAAGTTTGGCACCTGGTTCCAAAACCCAAGGATAGATCAATAATTGACACTAAATGGGTCTTCAGAAACAAGCTTGATGAAGATGGAACTGTTACAAGGAACAAGACAAGGTTGGTGGTTCAAGGCTACAGCCAGGAGGAAGACATAGACTATGATGAGACCTTTGCTCCAATTGCAAGATTGGAAGCAATAAGACTCCTGATAGCCTTTGCAGCACACATGGAATTTACTCTTCATCAGATGGATGTAAAAGTACCTTTCTAAATGGCTACCTAAAGGAAGAAGTGTTTGTCAAACAACCTCCAAGGTTTGAGAGCAAGGAGTGTCCGGAATATGTGTACAAATTAGACAAGGCTCTTTATGGACTCAAGCAGGCTCCTAGAGCATGGTATGAATGACTGTCCAAATTCCTGCTTGAACATGGCTACAAGAGAGGTAAATTGGCAGTACTCTATTCCTGAGGGATAAAGGTAAGGACCTTCTTATAGTACAAATATATGTTGATGACATAATTTTTGGGGCAACCACTGACAAACTGAGTAAGGAATTTGCCAAATTAATGGGAGTGGGTTTGAAATGAGTATGATGGGTAAGCTTAACTTTTTCTTAGGCTTACAGATCAAACAAAACCCAAATGGAACCATGATCCATCAGCAGAAATATACAAAAAGTTGATTAAGAAGTTTAAAATGGATGAATCAAAAGAAATAGACACACCCATTGAAACAACTACTAAATTAGACATAGATGAACCTGGTTCATCTGTTGATCAGAAGTTATATAGGGGTATGATTGATTCACTTTTGTATCTTACTACTAGCAGACCTGATATAGTTTTCAGTGTAGGGCTTTGTGCTCGTTTTCAGGAAAATCCTAAGGAATCCCACTTGACTACTGTCAAGAGGATACTGAGATATTTGAAAGGCACTATTGATTTGCCTTTGGTACCATAAAGATAGTAACTTTAATCTAGTGGGATATGCTGATGCTGACTATGCAGGTTTTCTGGTGGATAGGAAGAGTACCTCAGGTATGACATACTTCCCTGGGTCATGTCTAGTATCATGGTCCACTAAAAAGTAGTATTCAGTGGTCTTATCCACTGCTGAGGTTGAGTATGTTGTTGCTGCCTCTTATTGTGCTCAACTGCTGTGGATCAAACAATAGCTGATGGATTTTGGCATTGAAGTTGGTTGCATTCCTATATTTTGTGATAACACTATGCTATTAGTATGACTAAGAACCCAGTTCATCATAAGAGGACTAAGCACATAGATGTTAGGTATCACTTCTTGAGGGACAACTATGAGAAAGGAATTGATTACTATAGAATTCTGTGCTACTAATAAACAAACTGCTGACATCTTTACTAAAGCACAGAGTAGAGAAAGCTTTGAAAGGAACACGTTAGAATTAGGGATGATTAAGATCACCTAATGGGACCAGCTCAGAATGCACAATGAAAAATTTTAAAAAAATGATGAAAAATGAAAAAAATATTTTTTTGGCTAGGAAATCTAGAACTTGTGTAAATATCTATATTAATTTTTACTCAATTTCATAATGTAAATAGTATACTCCTGTGACATGTGTTGATATGACTCACTAATCTCTAACAAAATTTTCTCTATTATGGTAAATTGAGGCATGATCAAGAAAATTTTAAATGAAGAACCTGGTTCATCGGTATTGGTCATTTGAAAAATGAGGTATGTTTTCTATACTCTACACAATTAGAAATATAAATATTTAAATCATAAGTAGAGTCCTACCTATGTTCAAAAACATCAGAAAATCCTATCCGTTTATTTTTTGAACCAGTTCCGTCTCTACTAGAGTTCTCACCACATAAAATACCTAAAATCTAGGGAAGCTTAACCGTTCATTCAACCTGAAATTTCAGGTTGATTAGGCCTCTAATTGACTGCTAAAAGCTACCGTTAGTCATTAAATAAGTCTTTTTCTTTAAATACCCATCATCATCCTCTGCCACCCTCACTATTCCAAACCGTCAAAAATCTATTTCACTCTCAATTGTTTTCTCTTCCAAAAGCTTAACTCACAAACTCTCTCAAGCAATCAATTACAATGTCGAACCTTCAAGATAATCCAGACACTCCTCCACCACCCTCCCCTTCTGATTCCTCCACACCTCCTCCACCCAGCACAACCCCTTAACCTAGGAGAAGGCAAGTAAAAATGCTTGCTCGGAAAATGGTGGCAACTGGTGCTCTTTCAAAGAAATTGAATGAGAAATTGAAGTCAAGCCAATCCCAAGATTCTGAGAACTCAGACGATTCGTTCAAATCTGCGAGTGAGGGGGAATGAACTAGGTCTTCTGACTTTGAGAAGGCTCAAAACTCCCCTTCTGAGGTACATTATGCTTTGACTGAAAATTTAGAAAATTGGTTTATTTTGGTTAGGTCTGTCAGGAATGTGGAATTGCCTGAACTGGGAAGGAGAGGAGGTAAAAATAAAAATGACAAAGAAAAAGAGAGAGATGGTGTATGTAGTGATGTAAGGGAAAAGAGAAAGGAGTGGCTGGTTCTTCACCCACTTCTGAATTGATGGTACCAACTATCTGTGGGGTTGAACATGCAATTGTGGAAGAAAGTGGCAAGAAGTCAAGGGGAAGTGGTTTAGGGGAGGCTGCTGAAGGGTTGGCCAATCTAAGTTCACAGGCAGATGAATCTGGTTCATCTATTGAGGAGACCCTAACAGACCTTCTGAAGAAAGTAGGTGCCAGTTATGATCCAAAGAAAAGGAGAACTCCAACACCAAAAGCCCCCAGCACTACAAAACCTTCCAAGAAAAGAAAGGCTTCCTCCCCAACAATTACTGAAATTCCCTTGCCAAAGGGAAGAGCCACAAGAAGTAGGGTAAAACAGAGTGAGAGTGAATTAAAAAAAGGCTTTAACTGAAAGCAAGGAGAAGAGGATGGATAAAGGAAAAGGTAAGGTTGCAGAGTCCTTTGAAGCTGTTGATGTTAAGTTGGAACAGGTCCATCAAGAGGAACATACAACAATGGAGGTTCAGACCCCCAAGCCCAAAAAGACCAAGACTTCTTCCAAGAAGTCTTCATCTGTGTCTAAGGTTGCTGAACCTTCATTGGTCAGGAGGACAAGGTCTGCAGTGAAAAACAAATAAATTAGAATTACTGAAGATGAAGAATGGAGTGGTAAAGAAGAGATTGAGTTTGATGGTGAATAATACAAGCTGGCCAAGTTTGGCAAAAGAAATATTTTGAAGGGAAGATTGTTGAAAGACTTGGTGGAACCAGGAATGGTTCGTTTGATTGATGTTCTAGCTGTTCAGGGCTGGAAGGACATGGTCCTTCAGATTGATGGAAGGCTAGCTAGGAATGAAATCATTGAATTAATGGCCAATCCAGAGGCCAAAGATGGCAGAGTCACCGGCCAAGTAAAAGGAGTTCAAGTGACCTTTGATGCAGAGAAGTTGGGAGAGATTCTTTACATCCCTGTTAAGGGATATGATGACTACACTAGGCAAAGATAGCCAAGTCTGGATTCCCTTCCTCCTGCCCTTGAAATCACTAGGAGATTCTGTGATGTTGAAGAAGTGAATGAGTCCAAGTTTGTGCACAAGAGTGAAATGAAGCCACATCACAAAGTCCTCTTTGAGTTTTTCAACAAGTGCCTGCTGCCCAGGCAAGAAAGAAGCACATTGCTAACTATATAGACTTAGTTCTGATGGAGTGCCTTGAAAGTGGAAGGCAAATCAACTGGCCTGCATTCAACATCAAGCTACTGGACAGGGTTATCAATGGCTCCAAGGCCCATGCCACCCCCTATGGATTTATTCTGACTACTGTTCTAGATCGGTGCAAGGTACCTCTGAAGAAGTGGGAAATGGCCACAAACAAGGATCATTTTGGCATTAATACTCTGATTGCTTGTGACTATCTAGTCAATTCCATTCCAAATGAACCTGGTTCATCCAAGAAGACACCTATCAACAGTAAAGTCAGGGCTCTAGTTCAGGAAACTAGGGCCAAGGATGCTGAGATAGCTAGGCTGAAGGCTCGCTTAGTAGAGGTTGAATCTGAGAGGGATGCTCTCATAACTGAGCTTACCAAGGAAAAAGAGAAGAATGATGGGATTCTTTACAATATGATGAATCTTCTCCAAGCCCAAAACCAACCCTCTAGCTCCCCCAAGCCTTAGGAATTCTAGCCTTTATCTCCCGAACCTGTCTAGTACCACCAGTGACCCTGATTGGGATTTCTCTTTCTTTTTGCTCATGTTTTGAATATTTTTGTTTTCTATTTGTGGATCGTGGTAGCAACATATCTTCTATCAATGATATTTACTGTTTTTACTCTTGTTGACTGTTAATATTTCCTTGATAGTTTAAATATGTTTGCCTTATTACTGATGATTGATCCATGATTGCACTTGCAGTTGCCCCAGTGGCTATGAGTAATTATTAAATTCTAGGACTCACTCTTTCTTTATGCAATTTTTCGATGATGCCAAAAGGGGGAAGAGATATTGTGCTTTACATATTCTGAATAAGTGATGTTTATAACCTAATTAACCTGGTCCTTGATGATAAGTGAATTTTTCTAAACTTTGTATTGATGAATAAGCTGAGTACTGACAGGGCCTTAGTGAGTGAAAAGCACAGAGTTTGTTATCATCAAAAAGGGGGAATTTGTTGGCCCAAGTAAATGTGAAGTTTTGAAGACTGACAAAGGAACTCAGACATGGACCAGGTCTATCTTGTGAAGCACAGTTGTGATCAACCCAAACATGTGAGATGCACGTGAAGGAGATAAACCTTACTTATCAGAAGTAATATCTCTTGATCATGATCGAAAATATTGCATATTGGATAAGGAGAAAGACTCCTTACACAAAAAGAACATGGTTTAGGAAAAGGATAGAGTTAGAGTATGAGATCAACTAGAACTCTTCCACCATGGAAGAGTAGAATTTGTATCCTAGTAAATCTCTAATTGCTAACTCCTTAAATATCAGTGTTGTTCTCTTTTACAGGTAATGCACATAAGCAGAAGTTAAACGTGAATTGAGAGCAAAATAGCAAGGCAATTTTGCAAGCAATTTTTGTGTGATTCAAGTGTGCAATCCTGAAGCTACATGAATAAGATAGAAGAACCAGTTCCAAGTGTCTATCTTTTATTTTAGTTCAATTGTAGTAGGTAATTTTACATTGTGCCTTTCAGCTCTTATAAAAGCAATTGTATTAGATACTTAGAGTTTTCAAGTTAGAGTTAACTTAAAGTTGTCGCAACTGTTAAGGCTGTGAGCCACAACCGGATTAGAGTTAATCGTAGGTTAACAAAAGAGTTTTTGTAAATGCAGTTTTTGGCTCAGTGATTTTAGTGGAGAGTTTGGAAAAATCCTACTGGAAGGTAGGTCGTGTTTTTTACCTTTTGAGCAAAGTGTTTTTCACGTAAAATCTCCGTGTTCTTTATTTTCTATATTTATTATTCCGCAACAGTAGTAGTTGGAACACATAGAAGAATCAGGTCCTTCTATAATAAAGTTAAGTGAAAATTGGGTACCACACAAATCACCCCCTCTTGTGTGGTATTGAAGTCTAAAACATCAGTTGTCAAGTATATATGTTTAGTAACATCCTGGAAATTTTTGAAATACTGAAAGTTTATTAAGAGGTTTAGCAAGTTCTAATTATTCATGAGGATAACAAGGATATTGACACGTGAATGTGCCTAAAGAAACAATTGGAAAAGGTTTGGGTCGAAAAATAATCAAAGCGAATCAAAGTAATGGAATTGGAAAGTCCAGTACATACTCCAGGCGCCGCATGGGGAGAGCATTAGACTTACAATTTTTGAGGAAGAAGTCCAGGGGCGGTGGCGGATCTATATACAAAATTTGGGTGCTTCAGCACCCGTTAACCTTAACTTTGTTGTATAATTATATAGTAAAAGGTTTCAAGAATTTAATATCATGAGCCAGGAAATATCAAAGAATAAAAAGTGTGATAGGTGCTGTGATCAAAGAAGGATATTAGATACTCTAAGAAAGTAAAGGGGCGGGAGTTCGATTCTCAATTTTTAGGTCTTCTTTTTTATTTTATCCAGTAGCCAATTTTTTATCCCAATACTACTATATTTTTACTGAATTTTGTTTTACCTTTATGTTTTATTTACTTTTCTTTTCTATTTTACCTAATACTTTTCTATAGAAAAAAAAATCTCCAAAGTTCGATCCCTTCTAAAAATGAATTATTTTTATAGAATGGCAAAATCCATCAAATTTTTTACTAATATTTACAACGTCATGTTCCAGTAGTTATGCACTTATACTATGTGATCGGTAGTAATTATACATCAAAAACAATTAAAGCACCCACGAACCCAAAATCCTGGATCCGCCTGGAGGGACTAGTGAAGTAAGCCCCTATTGAATGGGTATCGCGTCGGGCTGCTCAGGTCCCGAAACCATGGCATGTGCCACATGCCTATCACATGGATGCCTGGAATTTAGTAAAACAATGACAACTTAAAAAAAAAATTTCTTGATATATAAATAATTTGTCTAAGGTTCCGTGATGAAAGTTGTATCTCTTGAAGACTAACAATTTCAATACTTCAAATCGTTTGTCAATTAGAACTCGATACAAAGAGTTGTCGATTTTTAACCGAAGGGTACTAGTTCCGGCGCAAGCCATGCACTACATGGCCGGGGCATGGAACCTCCATGCCTATAAATAAATACAACAATGATAGGAAATCTTTAAAATTTTTTAAAAAGGGTATGAGCGGTGGAGTTCCGGGAGATAATTTTTTGTCCATCAATTCTTACCAAGATGAGTTATTTTTGATGTTTTGAGTTTAATATACATATTATATATGGAAGATAACATGTTCACTCATATATTGTCCAACTACACTTTCAAGTCTCACCTTTAAGTCTATCTTAATACAACGGCTACGTCTAAGCCTTAAACAAGTCGAGATCAACAATATAAATCCTTTCAATCATAGATTGTCCAACTACACTCTCAAGTCTCACCTTTAAGTCTATCTTAATACAACGGCTACGTCTAAGCCTCAAACAAGTTGAAATCAACAATATGAATCCTTATTATCCATGCTTCATCATTTAAGCACGTTCCAGTTCAATTTTATAGAAAAATTATTTCTCTAATACTAGAAAGGGAGCCTTGGAGCAATGATAAAGTTTTCTTTGTATGACCTATAGGTCACGGGTTCGGGCCGAGGAATCATCCTCTGATGTTTTCTCAAACATTAAGGTAGGTTGCCCACATCATATCCCTTTGGGGTGTTGCCCTTCCTCGGACCCTGCATAAACACGAGATGCTTCATGTACCAAACTGTCTTTTTTTAGTTTCTCTAGTTGCCACACCCTAACCTAGGTGAGGTGTGGCTGGCACGTGGTATCATACTGGTCCGAGTGAACCACTTTGTAACTCATGATTGTTCGATGAAAACTAGAATATATATGACTTGGTTGAACTCATTCTTTTTGTAACTATCCTGGGCCAACATGGCTACAACGCATTGTCATGACCTAAACCGATGGGCCACGACGGGCACTCGGTACCTTACTCAACCGAGTACCAACATAATGTATCTTTTCATGTCATACTATCATAAATAACTGAGCTGGAGAGGCTGCCGAGAAATAGGGCCTCTAGGACTAAAATAACCACTTGAACACTGAATAGTAATGCCAACTTTTACATAAGACATATGGGCCTCTAGGATCAAAATAACCACTTGAACACTGAACATAGGCCGACAAGGCCATACAATTTTTCACGTACATGACATCTGTCTACAAGCCTCTAAGAATACATAATTCTCATAAAGGTCGAGATAGAGTCCCGCCATACCAAACACTACACATATAACTCATACTAACCAAACAAGCAACTCCGAAGTAAATGGAGTTCACCAACATCTTCCGCTGAGCTGATAACCTACTTGGAGTGCTCTCGACCTGTCTATCGGGACCTGCGGGCATGAAATGCAGCATCCCTAGGCAAAAAGGGACGTCAGTACGAATAATGTAATGGGTATGTAAGGCATATAAATAAGTACATAACAGACATGGAGGAAATATAGAGTAAATGACTCCACCTATAAGTCTGAATAACTTTGTAAATCATGAAATAATTATAGTATCATGCATATGCGTATGTATGTCATGTCATACATAGGTACATGTTTCATAACATCATCAGCCTTTGAGGGCATCCCATCATATCATCTCAGCCACTATGGGCAAAATCATCAACGTATACCAGCTGACAGGTGGTGATGCGTATGTAACGCCAAAACCTTTCCCATATCCCATATATATATATACACGCATATATATAATATCGTCTGAGTCATGGGTCAATGTACATGAATGCAATGCATGAAAAGTATGTTAATAAAATCCTTTGGAGTGTCGTAAGATCATTATGCTTTTAAATAATATCATGAAGTAAACTTTTTCAACTTACGTATTTTTTTGAGACCTATGAACATATGATAGAATAATATGACACATGGCGAATCAAAAGCATAAGCATCTCTAATATTTCTATGAATAGAGTCATGTATGAAAATTGTGCATTTGCACGTTTTGTTTGTGTCGTATGGATCATTCCAAAAGAAAGAAGGGATAGCCTTAACATATCTGGAGTAGGGAAAATTCGTGTGATATTCTTGGGAAGGATTACACCATACTCCCTTTGAATCGAAAAATCCCGTTGCTATTATAATATGGAGTGGCTATCGTCCTTGTCTTTGTATACTGCGTAATTTGTTTGCCAAATGAACTTTGGCATTTATCCAACATAAAAGCTCTTTGCAGTAGTACCAATCAATTTTTGTTTTTTGTGTTAAAACACTACTTTCTGAATCTTAAGCATGTAAAATTTACTATTTTGAGCTAAACGTGGATTCTTGATTTTCTTGGTGTTGAAGTGATGTTTCACTAAATTGGTAAGTGTTACTCTCAGTAACAAATTAAGGAGTTTATTCACCCATTTATGAAAATGGGTTCTTGATATTCATTCAAGACTAGAATTCTTTGCATTTGGCATCTTCTATAACCCCACTTTCCAAATGACTTTTGTATTAATATAAGACAAGGTGTAGGGACAACTATTAAGCCCTCTCTTTCCATGTGTTACCTTAATAACTTGCCCAAAGCCTATTCATCTCCAATCCTCCTTTACTTGTTGCCACATGGGGGGGGGGAGGCATTGTCCCCTCCTACAATTATCCCTAAATACTTAATTACATGGATAATCGCTTATTAAACCAATAATTAACCAATTACCCACGTAATTAGGAATTATCCCAAATTACTTAAAATACTACTCACTTTTAATACACTTTGCACACCCTTCTATTATGGCCATGTGGTACCTTGTGTGGTACTAGTCCATAAATATTGGGTATTAGCGCTCGACTTGTATTTTATCCCAACATGCCAAACTTGGACGAAAATTCATTTTCTTTGACTTGCTTCCCCTTTCACCTTCACGAATTTACTCATCACTTGTGAAATAATATAATCCTTACAATCTCCAAATAATCTTTTACTTGGACTGATGTCAATTACCTTACAACAAATTCAACATACAATACTACAGGGTGCAACATCGTCGTAACTTAATACTGCGAAGCGTAACATTACCGTAATGTAATACTGCAGGGCGCAACATTGTCGTAACTTAATACTGTTAAGCTTAACATCATTGTAATATAATACTGCAGGGCATAACATTATCGTAATATAATACTGCAGGACGTAATATCATCGTAATATTACGGGGTGCAACATCATTCCCCCCTTTGGATCATTCGTCCTCGAATGTTGACTGATGCTCTTATCATTTTCATAACTCATAGATCTTGGGAATACTTTAATACTCTCCTTGCTACTTAAGCAATTGCTCTGTGAATAAATCCAAAGTCTAGGGTAATTCCTCCTTTAGTCTTTTTCCTCATACCATGACTTATGGTCGAAATCTTTCTAATCTCGCAACTGCTGTTACCTCTGGTCATGCAACGTGTAAGACCCTGGCTTTGTAAGTATGCTTATGCGATTCATCTTTCCTTTTTCCTTTTAGCTTTTAGTCAATCTCTAGGCCTTATTTTATAACCATATACAAGGCTTAATAGGATGCTTCTCTGGGCATCTATAGGTGTACTGAAGTTCTATGCTCGATACTTTGTAGAATTTGTGAACATGGCCATATCTTATTTCATAGATTTGGTTATCCATTCGTATGACCTTACTACATTTACATGGGTTATACCATAATTTTTTTAACTTTAATTTATTGTTACTGAGGTATGCTTACCAAGCTCCCACTTACTTTTGTTGCCTATCCTTTAGGTAGAATCTCAGTCCTTTAATGCTCCTTCATTACCGTTCGTCTTAAGAATCATGGCCTAATCTCATGCCATACTTTATAACTTGTATCTGTTCATTGTTGACTCACCTCAATGTTGATCTACAATCCTCCACTTGACTTGAAACTTCTTATGTAATACATTGCCGCTAGGGCTTATGTTGCATTGAGGAATATTTGAAGTATTTTCCATAATCGTATTTCATAGTATCTCAATGTAATTCACCTTATTGAGGGGGGGGGGTATACTAATCTCGTGCCGTCAGTGAAATCTTTTCTCCTTCTCTTTCCCTTTTGTTTCCTTTTCAAAACCATTATTCAAACGAAGGTCCAAACGTCATTCTTTATCTACCACAATTACACCCTCATCTCTTTCAAATGATACTAGTCTTAGACTTGAGTATCTCATACGTTGTTCACCTTTACCTTCTTTACCTTAAAATCTCGCATTGTACCTTCTATCTCTTTCATTACCTCCCTCCCACCTAGGTGTAATTCATGTCCATAACTTGAAGCTCTATTATAATACTTGCACCTCTGGTGCATACACAATCCGGTGGGAGCTTCGTACTGACTTCTTATGAGGCTGATACTTCTTCTAACTGGCTTCATTGTAGAGCCATTATAGATTATGGTTGTTGTATTGTTTCTCTTGCACCTCTAATATTAAGAGTGATTCTGCCATGTTCTCAAGCATAACTTCTATAATTTTCTAGGTCCAAAAATTAGACTCATGATTTACTTGGGTGATGTAATCCTTTAGTTTTGTCTTCCTTCTGACCAGCCCTTATGTAGGATTAAGCTATCTTCCGATATGTGGTTCATGGTATTAGCTATTACCTTAGCCTTTTATGGGCATTATGGAATATCCATGATACAATCTTCTAACAACTCAATCCTTTGTCTATGCCCTAGGCTTAATTCTTTCTTTCAACTTATACCGTAGTCTTCTATAGCTGTGTGATTGTCAACATATATGTTGCATGGATAATGATCCAAAATCTTGAGTGTATCCATAACGTACTAACTCTGGATCATTGATAGAATAATTCCTTTTGTTCCATGTCAACTTTCTTAAACGTATACAATTACTATTTGTGGTCTTTCTGCCCCTTGTTCCGTGCATACTTAACTTATCCTAGTTCCCACGCATGCTGGAATTTTTGTGCAACTCATATGGTCTCGAATATTACCTTCAATCTTTCTCCCCATTCATTAGCCATGGTAGGTGCCACTTTCTTTTGGAGTGCTTACAATGTTGTTGTGAAATTGTTATTATAAGACCATTTCCTCTTTAGGTCACTGAGTTTAGGTTGAAGCCTTCTTCCTTACTTTCCTTAGCTTTGTCTTTCATTGTAGTACTTAGGAAGGATCCTCTGACTCTTGTAAAGCTGTGATCTTATTACATTGTATACTCGACAGACCTTCTGATGTCCTTCCTTGCCTATACTTATCCGTAGTTACTTATCTCCATGCCCTGGTGCTTGTGGGGTTGCTTCTGAATTGACATTTTGACTGTCTTCCCAATGAAACTCTCTTTTATTCCCGTAATACTCATACGGTACCTTTAACAATCCAACTCCTATATGAATATTTCTTAAGTATTACAATGACATTACTGCGAGGATGAATTCATCATATTGTGTTTTATAATGTTTATCTTGCATGATCTGCTGACTCGTCTGTAACCTCCTGTTTAGCCATAGCTAGGCTCTTCCTTAATCAACTACCAACTACTCATTGACCCATTCTCATATCAATGTTCTGAGTAACCTTTCTTTAGTTATTTCCTTTGTTTTAACTTACTTCTCGCACTGGCTCCTTATCTATCAATAACATTTTGGGCAGGAACCCTTAATTCCTCTCCTTGACGTCATATTTGCATAATGTTCTAGAATCGTAACATATATGTAGGTTTCAGATAATTGCAATCTCATCCATTTTTCATTTTTTCGCATTCTTCCTTTACCATTCCATAATTACTAGAACCACTTAATTCTGGCTTAATGCCACATCATTCCATATTCCCCCTTTTAGGGAGTACTAAGAGTTGGAGCTACGATGACCTACCTATAGATGTTTTACTTCTTCATCTTTGGCATCCTTTCACATCATCGATGACCCATACTCGCCTTGCGATAATCCTTCTATACCAGGATAACAAATTCCTTACTCACGAGGGTGACACTTAGTATAACTAGCATATACAGTCCCTTAAGCTGAACTTTGCTCACATTGCTTGCTTTAGGGAAGCGTCTTCCTGAATGACCATTCTCTGAATTTTTCATGAATCTTCTTCTGTTGTCCATTCTATTATCGCCGGAGAAAAATCTGAAATTCCCATGATGCCGAATATTATCAATCACTCAGTTCCTAATTCATGTTTAGTTTAACTTGTTCACCAATCCATACTTGTTCTATTACTCTGCGTCTAACTTTTCCTTTTGGCAATCACGTTAGAGTCATGAACTTACTTCTTAAAATGAGGATATGACTTTATGGCCTATACTCTTTTGTTGTCCTAAGGCCCGTCACCTCTCGTCCTTTCATTCACTTGACTAGACTCTGTAATACTATCATTTCTTTTTTTTTCCTACCGCCGTTATCCATGTATCACGCCTTATTCATAATGCTTCATTATCTCTCTTCTCATTACTATGCTAATATTTCTGCATATCCCTTTTTTTGTGAAAACTTCAACACGACAATCTTTCGCTTTTAGCTCTCCTTGCTTCATTCATCGGCTCTTCGGGTTGCTCAACGTCCTTGCTCTACTAGGGATGAGAGTCATACTAAGGTAATATTTATCCCATCTAGGCTTTCAGTGCCTATCTTCTGAATGTTAGTATTTACATCTAATCGTAATATTCTAGAGTGCACCATCTGGGTGCCTCACAAGAAGATCTATTGACACATTTGTAATACCCTTCGAAAATGTCAACTAACACAAACAATCCATTCACCATTTTGGGTTATTCTAACCCCAGCCGGATCTTGATGTTCCGTCCTTTTCTTAAACTATACCTATTATCCCCCACATGGCATAATTGAGATGGACACAACCAATTATACATACCTCTGTTACTGTTGAATATAACTCAAAAAGCTTATATTCCTCTGCCTGAATTATAAACACTGTTAACCTTCATTAATTGGGCGCCTCATACTCTTCTTCATCTTGCTTCTTTTGCTTGTTGAAACTTTTATTTATCTCCTGAATCTCTTATTATCTTTCACCATTAAGGTAGATAGGTATTCTTGCCATAAGGCTTCTTATCAAGAAGCTTACACCTTTCAGTACACCCATGATCTGCCAAAAATCTCACATTTACTTATCGTAGGCATCATACAAAAATCCAATTACTTTGACTCAGCTCTTCCACAACTATCTCTCTTTCCAACCTTCTTTTCGAATGTAAGTATCGTCATATTACGAATAAAATAGAATTTCAAAATTTGAATTCTTATAAGCGAGCCCTACCACACGATCTAGAGTAGGAAGAAAGAGTGACAGTCCTAAATGCCCTGTAGCCTCCTTCTTATAAGTGTGGTGCATGACACACCCATAAACAAGACTCTACTAGACAGCTTGTAGACTCCTTAGGATAGAGTTGCTCTAATACCACTTTTGTCACGACCCAAACCGATGGGCCGCGACAGGCACCCGGTACCTTACTCAACCGAGTACTAACATAATGTATCTTTTCATGTCATACTATCATAAATAACTGAGTCGGAGAGGTTGCCATGAAATAGGTCCTCTAAGACCAAAATAACCACCTGAACACTGAACAGTAATGCCAACTTATACATAAGCCATATGGGCCTCTAAGATCAAAATAATCACTTGAATATTGAACATAGGTTGACAAGGACATACAATCTTTCACGTACATGGCATCTGTCTACAAGACTCTAAGAATACATAATTTTCATAAAGGTCGGGACAGAGTCCCGCCATACCAAACACTACACATCTAACTCATACTAACCAAACAAGCAACTCCGAAGCAAATAAAGCACACCAACATCTTCCTCTAAGCTGATAGCCTATTTGGAGGGCTCTCGACCTGTCTATCGGGACCTGCGGGCATGAAATGCAGCATCCCCAGGTAAAAAGGGATGTCAGTACGAATAATGTACTAAGTATGTAAGGAATATGAATAAGTACATAATAGACATGGAGGAAATATAGAGTAAATGACTACACCTGTAAGTCTGAATAACTTTGTAGATCATAAAATAATAATATTATCATGAATATGCGTATGAATGTCATGTCGTGCATAGGTACATGTTTCATAATATCATCAGCCTCTGAGGGTATCCCATCATATCATCTCAGCCACTGTGGGCAAAATTATCAATGTATACCAACTGATCAGGTGGTGGTGCATATATAACGCCAAAACCTTTCCCATATCCCATATATATATACGCGTATATAATGCCTTCTGAGTCATGGGTCAATGTATATGAATGCAATGCATGAAAAGTACGCCAATAAAATCTCTTGGAGTGTCATAAGACCATTATGCTTTTGAATAATATCATAAAGTAAACTTTTTCAACTTACATATTTTTCTGAGACCCATGAACAGATGATAGAATAATATGACACATAGCGAATCAAGATCATAAGCATCTCTAATATTTCTATGAATAGAGTCATGTATGAAAATTGTGCATTTTCATGTTTCGTTTGTGTCGTATGGATCATGCCAAAAGAAAGAAGAGATAGCCTTAACATACATGAAATAGGGAAAAATCCGTGTAATATTCTTGGGAAGGATTACACCATACTCCCTTTGAATCAAAAAATCCTGTTGCTATTATAACATATGAATGAACTTTGACATTTATCCAACATATGAGCCTATCGTTTGACATTTATCCAACAAAAAATTCTTGAGTGCCTATCGTCCTTGTCTTTGTATACTTAGTAATTTGTTTGCCGAATGAACTTTGACATTTATCCAACATATGAGCTCTTTGCAGTAGTACCACTCAAATCCATTTTTTCGTGTTAAAACACTACTTTCTGAATCTTAAGCATGTAAGCATGCAAAATTCACTATTTCAAGCTAAACGTGGATTCTTGGTTTTCTTGGTGTTGAAGTGATGTTTTACTAAATTGGTAAGTGTTATTCTCAGTAACAAGTTAAGGAGTTTTTCACCCATTTATGAAAATGGGTTCTTGATATTCATTCAAGACTAGAATTCTTTGCATTTGGCATCTTCTATAACCCCACTTTCCAAATGACTTTTGTATTAATATAAGACAAGGTGTAGGGACAACTATTAAGCCCTCTCTTTCCATGTGTTACCTTAATAACTTGCCCAAAGCCTATTCATCTCCAATCCTCCTTTACTTGTTGCCACATGGGGGGGGGGGGAGGCATTGTCCCCTCCTACAATTATCCCTAAATCCTTAATTACATGGATAATCGCTTATTAAACCAATAATTAACCAATTACCCACGTAATTAGGAATTATCCCAAATTACTTAGAATACTACTCACTTTTAATACACTTTGCACACCCTTCTATTATGGCCATGTGGTACCTTGTGTGGTACTAGTCCATAAATATTGGGTATTAGCGCTCGACTTGTATTTTATCCCAACATGCCAAACTTGGACGAAAATTCATTTTCTTTGACTTGCTTCCCCTTTCACCTTCACGAATTTACTCATCACTTGTGAAATAATATAATCCTTACAATCTCCAAATAATCTTTTACTTGGACTGATGTCAATTACCTTACAACAAATTTAACGTACAATACTATAGGGTGCAACATCGTCGTAACTTAATACTATGAAGCGTAACATTACCGTAACGTAATACTGCAGGGTGCAACATTGTCGTAACTTAATACTGCAAAGTGTAACATCATCGTAATGTAATACTGCAGGGCATAACATTATCGTAATATAATACCGCAGGACGTAATATCATTGTAATATTGCGGGGTGTAACACTCATAATGTGAAACTGTAAGTTGGCAAACGTTGTATCAACGAGTTATCATACTCAAAACATGAATACACACAAGTCGTCAAGGCCTCTAACATACACTATATAATGAACATGTGTCTACAAAGCCTCTAAGAGTATTTGATACCGAAACATGGTCGGGACAGGGCCTCAACCTATCCATAAGTTTGTAGTAAAATTCTGATACGATGACTTATAGACTCAACTGTACTCCAAATGAAGTGGAGTCTTACCAATCCTTCACTGAATGCTAGTCTCGTCTACTATGATGGCTCGTCAAACTTATTACCTACACCTGCAAGCATGAATGCAGCGTCCACAACAAAATATATGTTATTACTAATAATGTACAAAGCATGTAAGGCAGAACTGAAACATAAAAATAAGTCAACATCAATGAGAGATATATAATAATCAACCTGAACCACTAAAGTGCCATAGAGGGCCACGATATGCATACTAATTATACTTATATATTTAATTCCTCTCTTTGGGACTATTATCCATATCGTAACATGACTGCCCAACTGATCAGTGGTAACTGCCCGACTGGCCGTAGCGTGGTGGTAAATGAATGATTCCCGACCGACCGTAGCTTAGTGGTAAATGCGTAACTGCCCAACCGGCTGTAGCTCGATAGTAAATGCATGACTGCCCAATCGGTAGTAGCTCGGTGGTAAATAAAGATGCATAACTGCCAAACAAACTGTAACTCGGTGGTAAATGAATATGCATATAACATTACATTATGAACATTAACATTTTTATCGTATGCCTCAATAGAGGCTTAGGAACATACTTATACATGTTTTGAGTTACATTTTACAGGAATGAATATCGTAGACATCCTTAAGCACTGAGAGTAGAAACATATGGAATAACATTACGTTTACGTTTCTTTACTTGGATCATGCCAAAAGACGGAAGGATTAGCCTTAACATACCTCATAATATCCTATCGAATACTCAAGCGAACTTAACTTGCAACTCATTTTTCTACAAGCAATGAACAATACTATCATCACAATATGAATGCCATAACTTATCGCATTTGAACGACACACTTTATTCTATTATAAACGGATAGGTTTATAAAACTTCCCACAAGTTACAAAAATTACCAAAAAGCCCAAACAACACCAACAATAATCATATTAAGCCTCCTAAACAGCCCAACAATCAACAACAACACATCTACAATTTTCAGAATATTGGGCAACACCTATATCACTTTCTTCCAATTCAAACCAACACCAAAAATGACAAGAACAATATCGTCAACAAAACATCCAAGCTACTACATAAAGAACCATCCGAAACCTAGCTTTAAAACCTTCCAAAATAGTCCCATACGTACAACACCTCAAACTTACTTCCAATTTCAAGTTTAACATGTTTTCCTTCAACATCTAGGCTTGCTATGGCATAAAAATGACTCAACCCAAGTAGAGGGTTAAAGAACATACCTTATAGCACAAAAATACCCAATTTGCAGAGCTTAATTCATTATTATGTCTTCCTCAATCAGCCACGAAGAGAGAAAGAGGTAAACTATCGACTAGTTCAAGTTCCTAAGGCTTGAATTCACTTGTTGCACCTTCCCCAACTTTGATTTGGCTTCCTAATCCTAAAGATATGTTTAGGATGCCTAGAGAGAATTTTATGTCTGATTTGGGTCGAAAATGAGGCTTGAAGACGAAGGCCACAACTTTATATAACAAGATAATCTTCAACTAACCTTATGGGTCCCAAAGGGGAGCTGCTTGTGCAGTCTCGCAAAAATGCGAATATCTCTCTACTCCAGCGTCGTATTGACAAATGATTTAATGTGTTAGAAACTAGACTCATATATATGCAATTTAATGGGTGGATAACCCCATAATTCAAAGTACATTCAAAGAAAATCTCAGTGATATTAGACCCAAATGTTTGTACAATTTGTCAATGTAACTTGTGACGACTTTCGTCGACTTTTGTTTCACATCTCGCTTGACTTCAAAATTTAACACACGACTATCATACGAATAAAATACCTTATAACATCACCTTATTATCATGTTAAGCACCCTAGTCTCACCCTAAAGTATGGGTTATAGCATTTCTAACTTGCCGACTTTTGACGAAACTTATTTCCTCCGATTCGTTTAGCTTCTAAACCTTCCAACCCTCTTGATACTTGCAGTTCATGATTAAATATTTGTAATCTCCAAGGTAATATGATTAACTTACTTTATGTACTTTCAAAGATGATCTAATTTTCAAGCTTATATCAATTAACTTATGACGTACATTTACGTACGAAAACATGGGGTGTAACATTAGTACAAGGTCAAGGTTTTTTACACACTAGATCAAGAGTCAATTAGTCATAATTCATGTCAAATGCTGTTGTTCATTATTTAAAGAGATACTGATCATTAGACCTGCTTTCCATCTGAGGATAAGAGGATTGTGCATGATCTGAAATCCTTAAGTAATTGTACTTAGAACAAAAAAATACTCTACTGCACTTACTCCTAGTAGTAGTTTTGAAGATTTTAGATAGCAGGTTGGTTTATCATTAAAGAGAATTGTCGTTTGTGCCTCAGGTGCCCATCTTTGTTCTACAAACTTCAAATAAAAAAGATAATGTATGCGGTGGAAAATTGGGGCTACCCGATTTCATTCTTTGGTTAAGATAGGAATGTCACGTCAAAGAGCTAGGATGTCAAGTCATCCCGACATCGACCTTGATTATGGGAAGAAAGAGGCAGAATTCAAGTGACACTGACATTACTTGATAACAAAAAGGGGAGATATCCACGATTGGTCGAGAATTATGGCCTGAATCTCGGAATGGATTGATCCGCAGCGGTTAATTAGATGTTAGTATGATTTCCTACTATAATTAGAAGTGTACCTTATTTAGGACTCCTCTATTATATAAAGAGGGATCCCATTCATTTGTGAGGAGGATCATTTACTAATAAGAATACATACATCCACTGCTCTTTTTATCTTACTTGTCGTTCGTTACTGCTCATCACCGTTGTTCATTTCATTACTATTAGTATTGTTGTTCTATCTCGAGACCGTCTTGAATCGAGGTCGAGACTCCACTCGCATACTGGTTTGATCTATCCTATCGTCTAATTTATCTACTTAAATCCTTGTTAATCAATTGGTATTGGATTGAATCACATATCCTTAAAACCACAATATAAGTTTAATTGTTACTCGAATTTTAGGGTAAACAGTTTGGCACCCATCGTGGGGCTAAGGATAATAGTGATTGTTCGGTGCTGATTCTAATAACATACAATATTTCATGCTCGTTCTTGTCAAGTATTTTTGCTTCTAGGTTAAAACATGTCAAACTTACAAAACGCATCCGCACATGGTGATAATGGTCTCAATTTCACGGAGATAACGACAATGTAATTGCTCCATGAGCCGAGGTGTCACCAGTTAATCTCGAGAAAACACTAGTAGTCGATCTGATCGACATTAGTTCGCACGTTACGTTAAATACAGACCTAGGCGTGGACCTCGAAGGGAGTGTATGCAGGGAATGCCGATCTGGTAGCCGAGGTACACAAGGCAAATGAGACGGAGGAGTTAGTCTCCAGGTGATATTCGAGATGCTACAAGCTCAGCATGACGTATTTCTCAACTTCAAAATCAACATAGAACTTCGAGTGGGGTTGATCTGGAAATCACTCACCGTACCGAGCCAGTGCTAGAGTGGTCGAATGGTAACGGATCAGGGACCGATCATGCAGTAATGAAAATGCTCGAGGAGCTCACCAAGAGAATCGAGTCAGGAGATAAGAAAATCGAAGCTAATGATAAAAAAGTGGAGACATACAACTCTCGAGGTTTATCAGATACCGAGGGCAGCGCCAATCTTGAAAGGGATGGATTCTAAGACATACAACTCTCGAGATTATCATACCCAGACAGTTTGTTCAGGTTTTTGGGAGCATTTTTGCAGTCCATTCTGCAGGCCACATGTCAACTTTGCGATCGCATATGCGACCGCAAATCTGAGTCGGGGCTCCAAATTTCTAAATTTTAAATCCAACCCCCTGTCGTTATATCCTATGCAATAGCTCATTTTGAGACTATTTTCTTGGTGCTTTTAGAGTGAGAAAGAGGGTCTAAGGGAAAGGAAGTGCCTTTCATCAAAATTGCTCCACAAATCCTTGTTAATACATTGAAGATAATCAAGTGAGGCACCTAAATCTTCATCCCAGGAGGTAAGACTTCATTACCTAAGCTCTTTATTTTAAACATAGCTATAAAGGGCCATTAGTAAGGTAATTCATGAGGATAAGGGTGATTACATTGCATGCATATGTTCTTAGAAGATATGGGGAAATTATAAATAGAGAGGCATAGGGAAAGGGCTAGTGTAATCTTGCACAAAAGGACCATAAGGCCTTGATGAACACTCAATGCTTGATAAAATGCTCAAGTGAGCTTAAATTATGATCTTTTCCTGATTATGGGTTCAATTGTGCTACATTGAATAAATATATTGAAGTGCAAACATTCCTAAACATTATAGGATTAAGAGAAAGCACAATCGAGGTATGTATGGCTAAAACCCCGTATTTTAGAAATTGAGCTCCGTTGATATTTGTGTAAATGCGGTAAGATTAAGGTTGGATTGTTATATTGATTTTTGTTTCACATGAATTGGAGTTGCAACCTTATAGGCATGAAAGATGTGTCTTAATGTGGTCGAAGTGCTATTCTTGATAGCTTGAAAAGGCGCAATGAATATGAATCATGTATTGAAATGCCTAGACCTTAAATTAAGATTGAAGCTGCATATGTTGTGCCATCTATGTGAAGTCTCATCTATGCTTACAATTTTATTTGCTCTTGTGTGCACATACTATCCTAAATTACAATCTAACATTGAAATTGGGAATGGTGTGAAATGTGGCCTAGTGCCAAAGATGTGGCGTGATAGTTGTGGCCCCAAGTGACTATGAAATGATATATGTGAAACAAAGATTGAAACGAGATGGTTGATGGAAAAGGGAAACGCCTTGGTAAGGCGGCCTAACCGATCAGGCCGAGATCGGATGCCATGCCGCACACATGGTGGTATTGTATTTGTGTTTGAAGTGTATGTCTCAAATGAGGCAACCTAGCCGATCAGGTCGAGATCGGACTCAGCTCAAGATAGCGGTGGTATTGTGGACAAGGATGATAGTATGAAATGCCCCAAAACTAAAAGCTATGGGAAAATGATGTGAAAAATTGTATGATTCTTTTATTTGATAATATTGTGATCATTTAAAGTGTTTGAGTTATACTTGTGAATTCCTTATTCTTGTATGAATGTTCTTTCTAACTAGATGGTGTTTAGTTATACATACTATACTATTCCATGGCACTAACGTCCCTTTTGCCGGGGGTGCTACATTTTTTAAATGAATGTAGGTGGCTCTGTAGCGGACAATGCCGATCGCACGTAGCGGAGTGTACTCCTCTCAAAGTTTTGGTGAGCCCCTTCCTCCTTCAAGGGGTTAGGTTGTATATCTTTTGTTGTAGACTTTCACTGTTGAGGTATAGCTAGGGCCTTGTTGTCGGCGTTGTTATAATTTGTCTTTTGTATCCATAGAAGCTCCGTAGATGTTTGTGTGGGTTATGTACGGGTGTTGGACGGGTCTATAAACTAGGTTGAAGTCTTAAAATCTTGTTTCTCTAAATTGTAACTGTATGGAATCTTGGAAACTTAATTACGGTTTAAGGTTGTGATATAAAATGAATCAACAATGTTGAATGTACGCTTTTGCTATTGTCTAAATAAACGAAAGCATATTTTCTTAATCGTATTGAGCTGGGTAGAACTTGCTAAAAAGGCTTGCTCAGTTGGGTTCACTCGATTGAGCGCCGGTCGCGCCTCCCGAGGTTGGGGCGTGACAGACTCATTTGCCATGTTAGTAGATTCTTTCGTAAAGGCACACGCCGGGGCCATAAAGTTCGCAACAAGAAAATAGGACCTTTTCAAGGTAAGACAAAGGGATAATGAAATGCTAAGGGAGTTTGTGTCCCGATTTCAAATGGAACACATGGAGTTAACACCTATCACAAATGATTGGGTCGTTCAAGCTTTCACCCAAGGGTGTGGAGTTTGATAACATCACGTCAGTTGAAACAAAATTTGATCAAGTATCCAGCTGCAACTTGGGCAGATGTGCACAATCGATGTCAATCGAAGATCAGGGTCGAGGACAACCAATTATGAGCCCCTTCAGGTTCAGTACATCCAAATAGGTCGACAATTAAAGCCTAGAGGGACGTTGACAGGGAGCCAAGGTCGAATAAAGAACGATATCAACCATATACCGCAGATCGAAGGAATAATGGTTCAGGACACAATTCTACCCGGAATGATCAAAGAAGTGATCGAGGACAGAATTCTCGGGGACTTATGAGCAAAAGTGGTTTTGATAAGTATGCCAATCCCATAGAGGCACCTCTTTTATCGGAATATAACTTTAGCATCGATGCATTGGGCATTGTATCGGCAATGGGAAAGATCAATGATAGTAGGTGGCCCAGACCCATACAGACTGATCCTTCCCAAAGAAACCGAAATTTGATGTGCAAGTATCATGACACGCATGGTCACAGGACCGAGGATTGCAGGCAATTAAGAGAGGAGGTAGCCCCTCTATTCAATGAGAGCCACCTTCAAAAGTTCTTCAGCGATCGAGCCAAGAATCATCTCAGAGAAAGGGACACCTACATGAAAAATGAATAAGAGGAACCCCAACATGTCATTCATATGATTGTCGGTGGGGTCGACATTCCACATGGACCCATATTTAAATGCACTAAGGTATAAATCACTAGGGAAAAAGGAACCCAATATTATGTGCTTGAAGGCTCCTTATCATTCAATGACGAAGAAGCAGAAGGCATTTTTCAGCCCACAATGACGCTCTAGTAATTTCTATCTTATTAAATAAAGTTCAAGTTAAGAGTGTTTTAGTGGATCCAGGTAGATAGGCAAACATCATCCGATCGAGGGTCGTAGAGCAGCTTGGCCTACAAAATCAAAGCGTGCCCGCTTCTTGGGTCTTAAACGGCTTCAATATGGCCAACAAAACAACTAAAGGGGAGATTATTCTACCGGGGAACATGGCTAGAACCATTCAAGATACCAAGTTCCACGTGATCGAGGGAGACATGAGGTATAATGACCTACTCGGAAGGCCTTGGATCCACAATATGAGGGCTTTCCCTTCGACTCTCCACCAAATGATGAAATTCCCGACGTCGGACGGTGTAAGAATAATATGCGGGGAGCAACATGCTGTAAAGAAAATGTTTGCGATCGATAAGGTAACATTGGTATCGATGTTATCAACCTTGGAAAGGTCGAGCATCAAAGCTAAACAGGAAGCCAAATAGAAATCATAGCCACCAGCCTCGACCGAATCGGGGAAGTAGGAGATAGAAGAATAAGAAGAGGAGGATTTTCTAACCCCTCGAACCTTTATTGTTCCCGAAGATTCTGACGCCACTAAATCAACGGTCAAAGAGATGGAACAGGTTATATTGATCGAGTACCTGCCCGAGCGAAAGGTATACCTTGGAATGAGATTAACTTGGAAAAAGCTTATTTAATTTCTTATTGATAACATAGATTATTTTTCTTGGTCCCATTTTGACATGATAGGGATCCCACCAGAGATAACGACCCATCGGCTAAGCCTGGACCCTAGATTCAAATCGGTGAAGCAAAAGAGAAGACCCCAGTCCGAGGTAAAGCACGCATTCATAAAGGACGAGGTAACTAAACTTCTCAAAATAGGGTCCATTCGGGAGGTGAAATATCCCGAATGGTTAGCCAATGTAGTCGTAGTCCCTAAAAAAGGGAACAAACTTAGAATGTGTGTAGATTATAAAGATTTAAACAAGGCATACCCCAAAGATTCTTTTCCACTACCTAACATCAGTCGCATGATCGATGCCACGGTTGGCCACGAGATCCTTACATTTCTCGATGCCTATTCTGGGTACAATCAAATTCAAATGAACCCGGAAGACCAGGAAAAGACTTTATTTATCACCAAGTATGGAACATATTGTTATGACGTAATGCCCTTTGGGCTAAAAAATGCAGGAGCTACTTCCAACACCTAGTAAATAAAATGCTCGAAGAACAAATAGGTAAGTCAATGGAAGTTTATATCGATGACATGCTAGTTAAGTCCTTACGCCCAGAGGATCGTTTGGCTCATTTGCAGGAAACATTCGAGATTTTGAGGAAATATAACATGAAGCTCAACCCCGAGAAATGTGCTTTCGGGGTCGGTTCGAGCAAATTCTTGGGCTTCATGGTGTCGAATCGGGGGATTGAGATCAACCCCGATAAAATCAAGGCCATCGAAGACATCAGTATCGTAGACAGTGTAAAAGCCGTGCAGAGGGTGATTGGATGGATAGTCGCTTTAGGACGATTCATCTCGAGGTCATTGGAACGAAGCCACAAATTTTACTAAAAAAGAAGAACGATTTTGCCTAGACCCAGAATGCCAACAGGCATTAGAGGAATTAAACCGATAGCTGTCGAGCCCACCACTACTTCACACTCCAAAGGCAAATGAGAAACTTTACTTGTACTTGGCAGTATCAAAATTGCGGTAAGTGGTGTCCTAGTTCGAGAAGAGCAAGGTACGTCATTTCCCGTTTACTATGTAAGTCGAACCTTAGGAGAAGCAGAAACTAGATATCCACACTTAGAGAAATTGGCACTTGCACTGATAAGCGCTTCTAGAAAGTTAAAACCATACTTTTAATGTCACCCCATATGCGTGTCAACAACTTACCCACTTCGTAATATTTTGCACAAGCTCGAACTATCGGGCCGATTGGCCAAATGGGCCGTCGAACTTAGTGGTTACGATATCGAGTATCAACCCCAAACGACCATCAAGTCTCAAATTTTAGCGAATTTCGTGGCCAATTTCATGCCAACCCTCGTACCCGAAGTTGAAAAGGAACTCTTATTAAAATTGGGCACATCGTCGGGGGTATGGACTCTTTTCAGAGATGGTGCTTTGAATGTGAAGGGGTCTGGGCTAGGCATCATTTTGAAGCCACCCACGGGTAGCACTATTAGGCATTCTATCAAAACTTATAGGTTGACTAACAATGAGGCCGAGTACGAGGCCATGATTGCAGGTCTCGAGCTACTAAAAGCTTGGGAACAGAAGTCATTAAAGCCTAGTGTGACTCTTTAGTGGTGGTGAACCAAGTAAACAAAACCTTTGAAGTTAGAGAGGATAGGATGCCAAGGTATTTGGACAAGCTGCCGGTAACTTTGCACCATTTCAAGGAATGGACTTTACAGCATGTACCTCGAGAGCAAAACAGTGAGGACGATGCACTAGAAAATTTGGGGTCAAAGATCGAGGAAGACGAGATTAGCTTGGGGACTATCGTTCAACTCTCGAGATCCATGATCGAGGAAGGTCATGCCTAGATAAATTCTACCCGCTTAACCTGGGATTGGAGAAATAAATATATTGAATACTTGAAGAATGCAAAGCTCCCATCAGACCCTAAAGAGTCGAGCGCCCTACGAACCAAAGCTGCTCGATTCACATTGGCTGAAGATGGAACATTATACAGAAGGATATTCGATGGACCATTGGCAGTATGTTTAGGACTTGGAGACACCGAATATGTTTTACGAGAGGTTTATGAAGGCATTTATGGAAACCACTCCGGTGCCGAATCATTCATTCACAAAATCATACAGCCGGATACTACTGGGATAACATGGAAAAAGATACTAAGGAGTTTGTTCAAAAATGTGATAAATGTCAAAGGCTTGCACCGATAATCTATCAGCCCAGAGAACAACTTCATTCAGTCCTATCCCCATGGCCATTCATGAAATAGGGGATGGATATTGTCGTCCCTATGCCATCGGCCCCAGGTAAAGCTAAATTCATTTTATTTATGACTGACTACTTTTCTAAATGGGTTGAAGCACAGACGTTTGAGAAAGCGAGACAGAAAGAGGTTATAGACTTCATTTGAAATCACATCATATGTCGATTCGGGATACCCACTAAAATAGTGTGTGATAATCGAAAATAATTTATTAGCAGCAAAGTAACGAAATTCCTCGAAGATCACAAAATAAAAATGATATTATCAATGCCGTATCACCCTAGTGGGAACGAACAGGCCGAATCGACGAACAAGATTTCATTCAAAACCTAAAGAAAAGGTTGAACGACACCAAGAGGAAGTGGAGAGAAATTCTACCCAAAATCCTTTGGGCATATCGAACAACATCAAAGTCTAGTAGGGGGCCAACCCCATTATACTTAGTATATGGCTCAGAAGCCTTGAATCCAGTCGAAGTCGGAGAACCCAGTGCTAGGTTGTGATATACAACAGAAGAATCAAATCACGAGGCTATGAATACTAGCCTCGAATTATTGGATGAAGCTGCACTAGTTCGAATGGTTGCACAAAAGCTATGAATTGAAAGATAATACAATAGGAGAACCAACCTTCGCCACTTCAGAGTTGGGGACTTAGTCCTAAGGAAGGTCACTATCAACACTTGTGATCCTAATGAAGGGAAGCTCGAACCAAATTAGAAAGGACCCTACTAAGTCCTCGACATCGTCTGAAAGGGATCTTATAAGCTCGGCACGATGGACGGCGAACAACTGCCAAATAATTGGAAAATATCACATCTCAAACGGTATTATTGCTAAGATATCGAGATCTCAGGTTTTAAAGCACGCATTGCACTCTTGATTGGTTTATAGTATCTTAGCCTTATGTTTTGATGATCTAACAAACTTATTGTGAAAGAACCAGATAAGGATCCAAACACACTTGGTACACAACTCAACCAATGGACTCAAGCTAATGTGAGTTGCTATGACTTCAGAAGATAAAGAATCAACACAGGTACATCATCCCCTTATGTTTCCCTGACAGCCGTACGAAGTCAACTGTTTATAGCTGGAAAGTGACTGCCTGTACTATACATGCAAACAGTGCAACACAATATTATAGACACTTACCTTTGACCAACCAAGTGATTACATCATTCAAGTGATATCATCCAAGTTGTATTAACAAGAGTATTACAACAAAACATCACTTGAACACTGGAGAATTCATTCAAGCACTCCAACCATTCATCTGTCTAGTATTCAGTTCTAAAGTGCATCAAGAACAAAGAACAACACTACTATGGACTAGTTCCTATAGCAAGTATCTTATATGTCCTTAGTTGAGTTGTAACTTTGTAATTGTTCTTCATTGTAATTCCTACTTTTCTTATCTAGAAGCATTACTTAGGAACCCCTTGTAAACTATAAACCTTTAGTGTTTGTGTCGTGACTAGAGTTAGTCATGAGTTGAAGTCTTTGTAATAAGTGTATTAAAAAGTGGCTTGTAATAGGTGTATTACAAGTTAGTGAGGGATCAAGAGTTTAATTCCTAGATTGCATAGGTTGTAATCTAAATATGCTATAGTGAAGTTGAAACCCTACCAGTGTAGGCCATGGTTTTTTATCCCCTTGGGCAGGGATTTTTCCACGTAAAAACTACCTGTCCCATTTACTTACCGTCTCATTAGCAATACCAGTGGAAACCTATAGAGGACCTGGTCTCTATATAGTTTGGTGGACTCATATATTCTATCAATTGATATAAGAGAAGGTTCTTTCTATCAGGTTAACACCTAGAAAGGATCCTCATGGCTGCTCCACCAAATTTTGAAGAAGGTCAGTCTACATATAGACCACCCAGGTTCAATGGGCAATACTATGGGTGGTGGAAGACAAGAATGCATGACTTTATCATGTCAAAAGATTCTAAGTTGTGATGGTCCTTATGTCCCAACAAAGAAGGTCGGAGACCCTACAATGACGATGCCAAAAACAAGGAAAGAATACAATGATGCAGATAGGAAAGCTGTGGAGAAAAACTTTCGTGCCAAGAAAATTTTGGTGTGTGGCATATGACCTAATGAATACAACATGATCTTAGCTTGTCAATCCGCCAAGGAAATATGGGAAGCTTTGCAAACAGCACATGAGGGAACCACTCAAGTAAAGCAATCTAAGATTGATATGCTCACCACTAAGTATGAGCTCTTCATAATTAAGGACGATGAATCCATTTAAGACATGCACACAAGATTCACTTCTATCATAAATGAACTACACTCGCTTGGTGAAATCATTCCTAGGAACAAACTCGTGAGGAAAATTCTCAGTGTCTTTCCTAGTTCATAGAAGAGTAAAGTGAATGCCATTACTGAAGCAAAGGATCTGCAAGCCCTAACTATAGATGAGCTAGTCGGAAATCTGAAAACCTGCGAAATGAAGAAGAAGAATGACAGTGAAAGAAGAGAACCAAAGAAGGAAAATAACCTGGTACTCAAAGCTGAAAACAATGAATCAAGTGAGGAGGACAGTAACATGGCTTACCTAACTAGAAAGTTTCAGAAAATGGTCATAAGGAATGGAGGGATACCAAAGAGAGGCAGTTCCAGTAGACCAAAGAATTATGACCTTTGTCATAAATGTGGAAAGCCAGGGCATTTTATCAAAGATTTCCCTCTCCTGAAGCAAGAACACTTCAAGTACAACACTGATAAAGCAGCTAAGAGGAACCCGGTTCCTAACAAATGCTTCAAAAGAAAGAATACCGCTGACAACATTATGAAGCAAGCTCTTGCAGCATCGGGAGATTCCTCCAGTGAGTCTGAAGAAGAAACTGGTGCAGGTGATAGTTCTATGATGGCAGTGGAAAGTGAAGAAAATGAATATGATTCAATATTTGCTTTGATGGCTCAATCAGACAATGATGAAGATGATGACAATGATTAGGTAAACTTCAGGGATATTCAGAGAAATCTGAAATCCTACTCTCCTAAGAAACTCATGTCATTAGCAAATGTGTTAATTGATGCCTATAATAGTCTTGTAGATGATAAGGATGCCTTAACCATAGAGTTAGGAGATGCTTAACAAACTAGAGATGACTTGGTAGTTTATGTTGTTGATCTGAAGGAAACTATAAGTAATCTAGAAAATGAAAAGGTGGTTTTAACTGAAAAAATTGTTAGTGTAGAACTGAAAGAGATGATTTGATGGTAGTAGCTGTTGACCTGAAAGAAACCATTGAAAATTTAAGTAAATAAAAGAATAACTTAGTGGAGAAAATTGATGCATTAGAGCAAGAAAGAGATGACCTCCTAGTTGTGATTATAGATTTGAAGGAAACAATAGAGGAACTCAAAGCAGAATGTGGATCTAGAAAGTCGATAAAGGAAAAGGATTTGCTAGTGAAGCACATATCAGGCTACAAAACGAATTAAATGTTGTAAAAACCAGTTTATATTCGGAACTTGAGAAAACTAGACAACTTCAAGCAAATCTGGAAAGAGTAAAAAATGACCTTGACAAGTCTCTTAAGTGGACATGGTCCTCGAATGTTATTACTGCCATGTACGTTAACAATGGAGGAAACATGCAAGGAATAGGGTTTTAAAGGGAGAGAACTCCTTACAACCCTCATAGGAAGTATGTTATTGTACCCGATAATTGGCTGTGTATCCACTATGGGAACAGTGGGCATTTCAAAGAAAATTGCCAAGCCAGGGTTCAGTCTCTTCAGAAAAACAAAGTTTTTTCTGAAAGAGTAACTACTGAAAAGGGACCAGGTGCCACGCATAAAAATGCATGTTACTTGCATGGACTGAAAGAACACTTATTCATCCTCTTGCTTATCACAAGGGACCCAAACTTGTTTGGGTTCCTAAATCTAACCCCTAGTTTCCTTGTGAAAGAAAGCAGCCAACAATGGTTAATGGACAGTGGATGCTCAAAGCACATGACTGGAAACACCATGGACTTGCTTTCACTAAAAGCCCTGCAAGGAGGGAGTATATCCTTTGCAATGGGAAAAAGTGATATATTCTTGGAGGTGGAAAGATTGGGAAATCACTCACTCACTCAATTGAGAATGTGTACTACGTCAATGGCCTCAAGTACAGTCTCTTGAGTGTTTCTCAAATAAGTGATAAAGGAACCAAGCTAGAGTTCCTTTCAAAGATATACACAATTAATAATCTAGTAATAGATGAAGTGGTACTGGTGGCCAAAAGATACAAGAACATCTACGTTGCTGACTTTGAGTCCCTACAAAGTGGTGATCTGAGTTGCTTGAAAGCAGTTGATGATGATGCTGAGATGTGGCACAGAAGACTGGGGCATGCAAGCTTTACTCTACTGAATAAGCTAGTTCAGAAGGACCTAGTGCGTGGTCTGCCCAAGTCAAAGTTCGTGGAGCACAAAGTTTGTGATTCCTGCGCCAGAGGGAAATATGTGAAATCCTCATTTAAGCCCAAGAAGGATGTCAACACCTTAAAACCACTTGTTCTCCTTTATATGGATCTTTGTGGTCCTATGAGAGTGCAAAGTAGGGGAGGAAAAAGATACATTTTTGTGATAGTGGATGACTATTCTAGATCCACTTGGACTCTGTTCCTTAGAAAAAAAGATGAGACTTTTGAAGTTTTTTGTAGCCTTTGTGAAGAAAATTCAAGTGAAAATGGAATCAAAAGTAGCATGCATTTGATTAGATCATGGAATAGAATTTGACAATGCCAAGTTTGATGACTTCTACAACGAGAATGGCATTACCCATAACTTCTCAGCCCCCAGAACTCCACAACAAAATAGAGTTGTGGAAAGGAAGAACAGAACCCTTGAAGAAATGGCAAGGACAATGCCGATCGACAGTGGGATTGCTAAGAACTTCTAGGCTAAAGTTGTCAACACTGCCTGCTACTTGGTGAACAGGTGCATAATCAGGTCTCTCTTGAACAAAACTCCTAATGAGTTATTGAATGGAAGGAAGCCCAAGTTTACCCACTTAAGAAAATTTGGGTGCAAATTTTATGTTCTCAACAATGGAAAATATCATCTTGGAAAATTCGATGCCAAAAGTGATGAAGGAATCTTCTTGGGATATTCTTCTCTAAGTAAATCTTACAATGTCTACAATAAGCGGACTCAATGCATGGAGAAGAGTGTACATGTAACGTATGACGAGTCCTACATTTCCTGTGAGAAAAACAACAAGGGTGATCAAGATGGAGAGCCTTTACTAGTTCCAGGTGAAGTCATTGATATGGAAAATGGAAAGACAGATATGATGAGTCAAGTGAAGGATCCAAGTGAAGACAATGCAGTCCCTTCCTCATCAACCAGAGAGGAACCGGGTAACACAATTACAACCAATGAAGTTGAAGAAAGAGTAGTTGATGCAATTCAAAGTACTCTACAGGTAGCTAAGAGAAGAATTCAAGGGAACCAGTCAGAGTTACCTAGATCCTCTACAAATGAGGCTTAAGTGCCCAACTGGAAACACAAAAGCTTCCATCCTCTTGATGACATAATTACCCCTTTGGATTTAGGAGTACAAACCAGATCAAAAGCCAGAAATTCACTTGCTTTCTCAGCCTTTCTTTCCAAAATAGAACCCAAAAACATCAAGGAAGACTTAAAAGATGCATACTAGATCACAACCATGCAAGATGAGTTACATCAGTTCGAAAGGAACAACGTATGGCACCTGGTACCTAGACCCTCAGATCAAACCATCATAGGAACCAAGTGGGTATTTAGGAATAAGCTTGATAAATATGGAAACACTACAAGGAACAAGGCAATGCTAGTGGTTCAAGGCTAAAGTTTGGAGGAAGGAGTTGATTATGATGAGACTTTTGCTCCGGTTGCTTGCGTGGAAGCTATCTGAATCCTCATTGCCTTTGCATCACATATGGAATTCACTCTGTTCCAAATGGATGTCAAAAGGGCATTTCCGAATGGATTCCTCAAGGAAGAAGTTTATGTAAAACAACCTCCAGGTTTTTAATGTCATGAACACCCGGAATATGTGTTCAAATTAGACAAGGCACTATATGGGTTGAAGCATGCTCCTCGAGCTTGGTATGAAATATTGTCAAAGTTTCTCTTAGAAAATGGTTTTACAAGAGGAAAAATTGACAACACTTTGTTCTTGAAGAAACGAGAGAGGAACTTGCTCATCATTCAGGTATATGTTGATGATATCATTTTTGGGGCAACAACAGATTCACTCATTGAAGAATTTGCAAAACTCATGGGAAGTGATTTTGAGATGAGCATGATGAGTGTGTTGAATTTCTTCTTGGGTCTTCAAGTGAAGCAGTCTACAAAGGATACATTCATCAGTCAGCAGAAATATATCAAGGAGCTTCTGAAGAGGTTTGATATGGAAGCATCAAAAGTGATTGACACTCCCATTGCCACTACTACTCGACTGGACATAGATGAATCTGAATATCCTATAAATCAAACCATGTATAGAGGTATTATTGGGTCTCTTATTTATCTCACTACCAACAGACCATATATTGTCTTTAGTGTCGGTCTACGTGCAAGGTTTCAGCCAAATCCCAAGGAATCTCATCTGAAGGCTGCTAAAAGAATTTTGAGATATCTTAAGGGAACATAGGACATGGTCCTATACTACCCTTCATGTGACAATTTTAATCTTATTGAGTATGCTGATACTGACTATACAGGTTATCTTGTGGAAAGGAAAAACACATCTGGAATGGCTCACTTTCTAGGATCATGTCTCATCTCATGGGGAACAAGGAAGCAAAATTCAGTTGCTCTTTCAACAGCTGAAGCAGAATATGTTGCTGCAGCCTCCTAGTGTGCTCAGCTCCTATGGATCAAACAACAATTAGAAGATTTTGGCGTGTACACTGACTGTGTACCTTTTCTATGTGACAACACCAATGCACTCAATATGGCCAAGAACCCGGTTCAACATAAAAGAACCAAGCACATTGATGTGAGACATCATTTTCTCATAGACAATGTGGAGAAAGGGCTTATCTAGATGAAGTTATGTAGTACAGAAGACCAAATTACACATATCTTCACCAAAGCACTAAGCAGAGAACATTTTAAGAGAAACAGGCTGGATCTGGGGCTAATAAAGCCAAATTGAGAACCTGATTCCTCCTATATGGCTATGAAAGTCACATTCAGGTAAAAGTAGCTAAAGTGTTTTCTAGTCAAGTCTAACTCACTTCAATACCTTTGCAGGTAGACACGCATAATGATTATAGAAGCCTCAGAAGCACTGCATGAGAGGTAAAAGAGGATTGAGAATTTTTGAAAGACAGGTCAAGAAGCTGGATCTTGTACCATATATTAGTAGTCTTGTGCTTTTTCATACATATCTTAAAAGGAAACAAAAATTGAGTTCCATGTCATCAACCTTTTTAGACCTTGTATGTCACGTCTTTTCATTCAAATCCCTGCACTTCCCTCTGAAATGCTGCATCTCCCCACAAAACTACCACCGTTTAAGAACCGGTTTCTCTCTTTCTTATAATTGTCTCTTCTCCATTAAAACCCTCTTATCACTTTGAACGATCATCTTTCTCTCTGTCTCTATCTTCATCCCCTCTCCAGCACTTTCAAACTTCCTCTCCACCATGGGTGAAGATCAACCGATAATCCCCACCATAGTCGAGAAAACCCCAGAGAAAACCCTTGACTCCTCCGTCTCTTTTGAAATACCTATCACCATTCTCTTTTCTACCACCACAGCGGATGATACTCCTAAACCTAATTCTCCTTCACCCTCTATTTCTCTCATCACTCCCTCACAACACAAAATAAAGATGGAGAACAGAGTGAGACTCCACAGGTAGAAACGTTCTGTAAGGGTAGTATTGTCACAGTGATAGTTTATATGAGTCCACCAAATAGTAGAGTACCTGGTCTTCTATGAGGCTATACTAAGAATGCTAATAAAATAGTAAGTAAATAAGACACGAGATTTTTACGTGGAAAAATCCCAACTCAAGGGGAGAAAAATCACAACCTACACCTGTAGGCTTTCAACTTCACTAACTTGTAAACACTTATTACAAGCCACTTTGTAATGACTCCATTACAAATAATTCAACTCAACTAACTTTTGACACTCTTATCACAAGCCACTTTGTCACTCTCTAGTTACAAAGACTCTAACTTATGACTAAACCCAGTCACAACATAAACTTAGAGAGTTTATGGATTTTACAAGAGGGTTCCTAATCAACGCTTCTTGCTAAGCAATTTATGAGATACAATAAGAACAATCACAAAGTTACAACTCAACTAAGGACAACAAAATACTAACTTTAGGAACTGGTCCGTAGTAGCATTTAACTTTGTTCTTCAAGCTCGTGAGAATTAATTGCTCAGTTTTTGCAAAAGGCTTGAATGAGAAACTGAAATGTTCAAGTGATGTTTTGATATAAACTCATTGTTGATACATCTTGATGACATCCCTTGAAACGATGTAAGCACTTTAGTTGGTCAAAGAATAAGTGGCCACTAGAAATAGTGCAGTGCAGGCAGAAATAGTGCAGGCAGTCACATCACTTTCAACTGTGTCCTATTGACTTCGTACTGCTATGAGGGAACCACAAGGGTATCAGGTCCTTGTTCCTGAAGCTATAGCAGTTCATATTTAGCTGGAATCTATTAACTTGCAGTGTAGCCCAAGTGTGTCAGGTTCCCTATCTTCTCCTTGACAGTAAGTTTGTTAGATCATCAAAACATAAGTCAAAGACATTGAAAACCTATCAATTTACCCCTTTTTGATGATGACAAACTTAAACATTGATAACGTGTATTTAGAGAAAGAAGAACCAGATAAAGTAACAGGAACCGGATAAAGTAACACGAGCTCATAAGTTCCCCTGACTTTATGTCTTCCTTTTTGAATCATGTTCCCCCTGACTTTAGGCCTGCCTTCTTTTTGAATCATTTTATCTTTATCTCTATACTTTATTTATTCCCCCTTTTGGAATTATTAAAAGGGCATAAACAGTCAAACAACATAAAGAAGTCTAGCCGAGCTAACTCATGCCACATATGTGCACACAATATGATAGAGAAAAGAATTTAAAATTCAAGCAATGAGACAATAAAAGAGGATAGATTTTATATATATAAAGATTTTATATGCCATTGCTTAAAAAGCAAAGGCAACATTGGACTGTTAATACGAGAGCATTACTTTTTCATCCCAACCACATCAAAAAATGAAAACAAAACATCTGCCAAAAAAAACTTGAAAGAATATTCCAGAAACTGGTCACTGAAGGGGTACTTAGGGGGCACTAGGAGTAGAGGGCTTGGAGGCTGTAGCAAGTGTTTGGAGAACTAGGTCTATTCGGGCATTGGTCGACTTTTGCTCATTGAGCAGTTCTGCTTTCAGGTTCTCTACTTGCGCCCTGAGATCAACATTCTCTTCTATCAAACGAGCTACTTCATCCTTTCACGTTGGAACCCCTTGGGCTTGCTGACCTTCCAGGATATCATTCCTAGCCTTCAACCGACGAATCTCCTTAGTTGCACTATTTTGAGCATTAATGAGTTGTGAGACAGTTGATGTACTTCCTACCCCCCTCCCAATTCTTTTTATGCACTCGCATTCTTTCAATGTTGTCTGTGAGAAAGTCTGCTTCTTAGTTCCTACCTTGCCTTGCCCCAGCGGCACCTCGAAGAACTTAAAAACTCGCATAAGCAGAAACCTGTAAGGAAGGCCATGATTACCATCCTTGAAAGTTGCTACTTTTTGCATGTGTTCAATCATAATAACTGGCAGTCTTACAAGAGTAAAGCTATCCAGTTGCTCCATCAAAAATAGGTCAGACTTAGAAGTCATGGACCTCCTCTCAGCACGAGGCAATAGCACTTTGTTTACTAATTCGAAAAGCAGTTGATAAACAGGGAGTAGTGCCTTCTTGTGGATCTGGTCCCCATTTTGGTTCACATTGTCCTTCATTATGACATTTTTGAAATTATACTGACACACATCCTTCACACTGGACACACCAATTGGAGGGACTTTAAGAATTTCCCAAACAACTTTACATTGAACACGATGTCTACTCCATTCACCAAAGCACAAATGTGGTCGATCTCAACGGGAAAGAGGCTAGCAAAGAAGCTTTGAACCCTATCCTCATACACTTTAGGTGCATTATTTGGAAATAGATGCCCCCATCGTTGAAACTCAACCATTTCAAGAACTTGTCGCATACCAGCCATCACAGAGATTGTTGGTCAAACGTACGACCCAACATAACCTTTTGGTGCCTTAAGCGTTCTGAAATGGAACTACCTTCACTCCTCAGTCTCTTTACAGAACCAAGTTCTTGAACAATTTCAAACTTGCATTTGCCGGACTTCCCACCACTTGATTTCTCTTTTACCTTAGACTTGGTTAACACATCCCCATCAGAAATTGAGGACTCACTCACAACATCCTTCAACTTGGAACTGGGGGTTGAAACTCTCTCTACTGAAGCAGGCTGCTTCTTCCTCTGGGACCGTCTCACCAATGAACCAGGTTCCTCTGGTGTTTCCTCTTCCACTTCTATCATAGGGACTGCTTTATCACATACAGGCACATTATCTTTCACTTACCTCTTCTTTTGCTTCTTACTACTTTTTCTACTCTTTTATAGGGCAGAGTCGTAGGCCACCTTAGCTTGCCACCTGGTAGTAGGTCGCTTGGTGGAGGACTCAAGAGTGGACACCACCCTTCACTTAATTATGAACGCATCAAGAGCCAGGTTGTCTAAATCCTCCTCATCACTGGACCTCATCTCAGGAGCTTGAATGTCTAGAGGCGCAACAGCAAATGCAGGAGTAGAACTGTCCTGGGAATGAGAACCCTGACCTGGGTCATCCGAAGAGGGATCAGGTGCCTCATGTGAAGGCCCAATAGTTTTTGCTAGTGCAACGTCCTCAATAGTCACTATGGCTCCTTCTTCCCCCACACCCTGTACCTCATTTTTTGAGAAATTATCTCTTGAAAGACACCGTCAGCAGATACCACAAAGATAGTTACATCATTTTCTTCCTTAATCGGCATCACTGCCAATATAGAATCTGCAGTAATAATGGAGGAACCCTTTGTGACCCCATTGCTTTGACCTTGTTCTCCACTTGTTCTTTGATTAGTGGGAACCTTAGAAGATAGAGAGTACAGATCAACAATTTTAGGGGTTTATAAAATGGAGAGAGACGAGGAATCTGGGTGAGGAGTGATTTCAGCGGGGAGAGTAGGAGTGGTTATAAAAGACTCAAAGAGGATGGAAGATTCCATAGGTTTTTTAGTACCAGGGATGACTGAGGAAGGGATGTCGGAGTTTGTATCAGCCATTGAAACGATAGAGTGAAGGTACTCTAGGAAGTTTTAATGAAAGACTTATGGTTTTATTAAGTATGGATAATTATGAAGAGAGAGATAGGGACCGGTTCTAAAACGACAGTTGTGCGTGGAGAAGTGCAACATTTCAGAGGGGGTGGAAGGATTTGAAGTGAAGAGACATGACAGCATGATCTGAAAAGGTGGATGACATGACAGTTGTGTTTTGTACCTTTTTAAGACGTGTATTAAAGAATGCACAGAACTACTCACCTTTGGTACAAGAACCAGATTTTTGACCTGTTATTTGAAAGTATCAATCCTCTTTTATCGTCCATGTACTGCATTTATAGCTTCTATACTCATCATGCTTGTTTACCTGTAACGGTATTGAAGTGAGTTAGACTTGGCCAGAAAACACTTTTAGCTAGTTTTACCTGAAGGTGATTTTCATAGCCAAATGATGAGGAATCAGGTCCTCAATTGGGTTTTAGCATCCCCAGCTTCACTCTGCTTCTTTCAAAAAGTTCCCTACTTAATGCTTTGGTGAAGATATCTGCAATTTGGTCTTTGGTGCTACAGAATTTCATACAAATCAACCCTTTCTCCACATTGTCCCTCAAAAAGTGATGCCTCACATCAGTATGCTTGGTCCTTTTGTGTTGAACTGGATTCTTGGCCATGTTGAGTGCACTGCTGTTGTCATATAGAAGGGGTACACTCTCATTAAGTACCCCAAAATCTTCCAGTTGCTGCTTAATCCATAGAAGTTGAGCACAGCAGGATGCTGTAGCTACATATTCCGCTTTGGCTGTTAAAAGAGCCACTAAATCTTTCTTCCTTGTTCCCTAGGAGATGAGACATGATCCTAGAAAGTGAGCCATTCCAGAAGTGTTTTTCCTGTCCAAAAGATAACCTGCATCGTCTACATCAGCATATCCAATGAGATTAAAATTGTTGCTTGAGGGATAATAAAGAACCAGGTCCTATGTTCCTTTAAGGTATCTCAGAATTCTTTTGGCAGCCTTCAAATGAGATTCCTTATGCTTTGATTGAAACCTTGCACATAGCCCCACACTGAAGATAATATCAGGTCTGCTGGCAGTAAGATAGAGAAGAGACCCAATGATGCCTCTATACATGGTTTGATTCACTGGAGATCCAGTTTCATCCATGTCCAATCAAGTAGCCATCGCAATGGGAGTATCTATCACTTTTGATTCTTCCATTTCAAACCTCTTCAAGAGCTCCCTGATGTATTTTTGCTGAAAAATGAATGTACCCTTTGAGGACTGTTTTACTTGAAGACCCAAGAAGAAGTTCAGTTCCCCCATCATGCTCATTTCAAACTCACTTCCCATGAGTTTTGCAAATTTTTCACATAGAGACTCAGCTGTTGCCCCAAAAATGATATCATCAATATAGACCTGAACAATGAGTAAGTTCCTTTCTCGTTTCTTTAGGAACAAGGTGTTGTCAATTTTTCCTCTTTTAAAACCATTTTCTAAGTGGAACTTTGACAAACTTTCACACCAAGCTCTAGGAGCCTGCTTCAACCCATACAATGCTTTGTCTAGTTTAAACACATAATTAGGGTGTTCATGACATTCAAACCCTGGGGGTTGCTTCACATAGACTTCTTCCTTAAGAAGTCCATTCAAAAAAGCACTTTTGACATCCATTTGGGACAAGGTGAATTCCATATAAGATACAAAAGCTATTAGACTTCTAATAGCTTCTATGCGAGCAATCAGAGTAAACGTTTCATCATAATCAATCCTTTCCTCCTGATTGTAGCCTTGAACCACTAGCTTGGGCTTGTTCCTTGTGGTATTTCCATGTTCATCAAGCTTGTTCCTAAATACCCACCTGGTTCCTTTAATGGTTTGATCTGAGGGTCTAGGTACCAGGTGCCAGACATTGTTCCTTTCAAACTGATGTAACTCATCTTGTATGGTTGTAATCCAATTTGCATCTTTCATCGCTTCCTTGATATTCTTGGGTTCTATTTGGGAGTGAAAGGCTGAGAAGGCAAGTGGATTTCTAGCTTTTGACCTGGTTTGTATTCCAGATTCTAGAGGGGTGATTATGTTGTTAAGAGGATGAGAGCTTTTGGGTCTCCAGTTAGACATCTGAGGTTCATTTGTAGAGAATGTGGGTACATTTGACTGGTTTTCCTGTGTTCTTCTCTCAGGTGCTATTGGAGTATCCTGAACTGCGTCAACCACTCTTTCTTCAGCTTCATTGGTTGTAATTGAAGTACTTGGATCCATTGAAGATGAGGCAGTATTGTCTTCACTCAGCTCTTTTACTTGGCTCATCATATATGCCTTTCCATTTGTCATGTCAATGACTTCACCAGGGACTAGTAAGCGTTCTCTATCTTGATCTTCTTCAGCACTCTTCTCACAGGATGGATAAGACTCATCAAAAATAACACAAAAACTTTCCTCAACACATTGAGTCCGCTTATTGTATATCTTGTACGCTTTGATTTGAGAAGAGTAGCCCAGAAATATTCCTTCATCCCTCTTGCATCAAATTTACCAAGTTGATCCTTTCCATTATTAAGAACATAACATTTGCACCCAAACATTCATAGGTGAGTCAGCTTGGGTTTTCTTCCATTTAGCAACTCATATGGGGTTTTGTTTAGGAGTGATCTGATAATGCACCTGTTCACCAAGTAGAAGGCAGTGTTGACCACTTCAGCCCAAAAGTTCTTTGTAATTACACTATCGATTAGCATTGTTCTTTCCATATCTTCAAGAGTTTTGTTCTTCCTTTCCACTACTCTATTTTGCTGGGGAGTTCTGGGAGCTGAGAAGTTGTGAGTGATGCCATTTTCATTGCAAAAATCATCAAATTTGGCATTGTCAAATTTTGTTCCATGATCTGATCTAATGCATGCGACTCTAGACTCCATCTTCACCTAGATTTTCTTCACAAACGCCACAAACACCTCAAAGGTTTCATCTTTAGTTCTAAGAAACAGAGTCCATGTGAATCAAGAGTAGTCATCCACTATCACAAAAATATATCTTTTTCCTCCCCTACTTTTCACTCTCATAGGACCACATAGGTCCATATGCAGAAGATTGAGCGGCTTTGAGGTACTCACATCCCTTTTAGACTTAAAAGAGGACTTCACATGTTTTCCTCTAGCACAGGCATTTTAAACTTTTTGCACCTTGAACTTTGACATGGGAAGACCATGGACCAGGTCCTTATGAATTAGTTTGTTTAGAAGAGGAAAGCTTGCGTGCCCCAATCTTCTGTGCCATAGTTCAGCATCATCATCAACAGTTATCAAACAACTCAGATTACCACTTTGTAAGGACTCAAAATCAGCAACATAGATATTCTTGTATATCTTGGCCATAAGTACCACTTCACCAGTTATCAGATCAGTAACTATACATATCTTGGACAAGAATTCCACCTTGTTTCCTTTATCACGGATCTGAGAGACACTCAAGAGATGACATAGTACACATTTTCAATAGAATGAGTGAGTGACTTCTCGACTTTTCTAACTCCAAGTATGTACCCCTTTTTCCCATCGCCAAAGTATTCACTCCCTCCTTGCTGGGCTTTTAGTGAAAGAAAGTCCATGGTGTTCCCAGTCATGTGCTTTGAACACCCACTATCCATGAACCATTATTGACCGCTTCCTTTCACTATTCCCTACACAAGAAGATCAAGAGTTAGTTTTAGGAACCCAAGCAAGTTTGGGTCCCTTGTAATAAGCAAGAGGATGAATAAGAGCTCTCTTAGTCCATACAGGTAATATGCATTTTTTGTGAGTGGAACCTGGTCCCTCTTTTGTAGTCACCTTTTTAGCAAACACTTTATTTTTCTGAACAGATTGAATCCTGGCCTGGCAATTTTCTTTGAAGTCCCCATTGTTCCCACATTGGGTACAAAGCCAGTTATCAAGAACAATGATGTAATTGCTGTGAGGGTTGTAAGGAGTTTTCTCCCTTTGGAACCCTGTTCCCTGCCTGTTTCCACAATTATTAGTGTACATGACAATGATAGTTTCTGAGGGCTAGTTCCACTTTAGGGACTTTTCAAGATCATTTTTTACTCTTTACAGTTCAGTATCGAGGGGATTGTTTTTCTTAGATTCAACACACATCCTAGTTCCCACAGCTTTCAACTCATTTTCAAGCATAATGTGTTCCTCACTGGCTATCTCTTTTCCTTTCCAATATTTTCAAGTTTAGACTTAGGTCCTAGTCCTTCCATTGTTTCCCTTATGTCTGCAATTTCTACAAGAGATCATATCTTGTTTTATAGCTTCCCCTAGTTCGAAGATCAGGTCACCCTTATCCTTCACAAGGTTATGATAGGCATCAATCAATACATTAGATAAAGACATAAGTTTCTTTGGAGAGTAGGATTTTAGATTTCTCTGAACATCCCTGAAATTTACCTCTTTGTCGTCATCATCTTCCTCATCATCTGATTGGGCCATCAAAGTCTAATTAGCTCTGTGAATCACGAACCATTTATAGTTTTATTTATATGCATATAAATGTCACATCATGCATAAGTATATGTGTATATAACATCATCAAGACTCTGAAGGTATCCCATCATATTTTCTTGGCTTCTGTGGGTAAAATCATCAACGTATACCAGCTGATAAGATGATGGTGCATATATAACGCCATAACCTTTCCCCATACCTTATATACATATAATATACATGTATATAATACCATCTATTCATGGGTCAATGTACATGTATAAATAAGTGAAATGCATTAGAAGTAAGTCAATAAGATCTCTCAGGATTTCATAAGATCAATATGCTTTCGATTAATATCACGAAATAAACATTATCAACTAACGTATTTTATGAGACCCATGAACAAACGATATAGTAATAGGACACATGGATAATCAAGAACATAGTCATTCCTAGTACTTCTAAGAATAGAGTCATTTGTAAAAGTCCCGCATTTGCTCATTTCATTTGTATCATATGGATCATGCCAAAAGGAAAGAAGACATATCCTTAACATACCTTAACTCCCCTGAGTCCTTATTACCTTCCAATCAATTCTTCAAACAACTCAACTCAATATACCATAGCATAAGGAGATTCAAAATCAGTGTTGAGTATAGGCTAAGTCTCCAACTTAAACTAGTAGCTCGTTTATGTAAATTTGGGCAGCATCTCCCTTGTAAAAAGGGCCTCCTCCAATACCGTATACCAACCAAAACAACCAGAGCACTACAATAAGAACAACATCAACAATAGGGTACAAAATATTTCATTAACAAATCACGACCCTTTAACCCCAAAGTCATTCATTCATTAACTGCAGGCTAATATCCAACATGATATTAAGTTCAATGGGAGGACTTCTAACCTCCTATTCATCCCCTAATTCACCCTCAAATAGCCCAACAATCTAACAACAACAAGTACAACTTTCCATTGTTATGTTGTCCTTTCCCTTCATATTCACATTACCAACAACAAGTTCGACATGTAGACAATATTTTATGATAATAACATCATAAGAAAGTCATTTTTAATGATTTATAACCATTTAAACTTCATAGAAACAACCTTTCCAAAACAGTCCATTAAAAACAATAACATCTCAAACTATTTCAAGTGTCATCTTGTATTATTTTGCTCAAATAATGAAACCAACACACAAAAAAGTTCAAGCACATGTAGTAGGATGTTATACTCATCTTAACCAGTATAAGAAAAAACGATTTTAGCCACAACTATTTGACTCCACAACACTATAGGTGTTGTATTCTCTTCTTGAATCAACTTTTGTGTTTAAGTTGGTGTGTAAACACTTGTATTTCTCCTTGAATCTATAATATATATGAAGGAGGGAGTGATTCTTAGCTTAATAAAAAATATCAACACGACATTTGAGGTTAATTACCTTTGAAGAACCCTCCAAAATTGCCACAAGATGAAGAACTACGATCTAACAAGCACCACGAGATTTCTAGCATTTGATTCATATTTTTGTCTTAGGTTTTCTCCCTAGAATCATGGATAAACCCTTGGAGAGAAATTATTAGGGTTTAGGAACTGTTTTGTATGAGAAAAATGCGTTAAAACGACTTTGAATTGACTTAAATACAAGCTGGAGTTTTACACGGACTTTGTGGGTCCCATGGGAGCTACTTGCGCAGTCTCGCAAAACCGTGAATATATATCTACTCCACTATCGTATAGACAAAGATTTTAATGAATTAGAAACTAGACTCGTAGATCTTCAATTTAATATGTGGACCATCCTCTAATTCCAAGTATATTAGGAGAAAAGCTCTGCTATATTTGACCTAATTTTCAGCACATTATGAATGTAACTTGTGATGACCTTTGCCAACTTTTGTTCCACAACTCGCTTGACTTCAAAACGTAGTACACGAATATCATACGACTAAAATAACTCATGATATAGCCTCCTTATCATGTAAGCACCCTAGTATCACCCCAAAAGTACATGTTATAACATTCCCAACTTATAGACTTTCGACAAAACTTATTTTCTTCAATTCATTTAGCTTCTAAGCCTTCCAACCTTTTTGGTACTTGGTATTAGTGATCTTAAATATTAGTAACCTAAAAGGTAACATGATTAACTTACTTTATGTATACCCGTGTGGATCGTTTATTATTGTGTATGATGGATTTCGATGTCATTTTGGGCATTTACTGGTTATCTCCATGTCATGCTATTCTGGACTGTCATGCCAAGACAGTCACATTGGCTATAGTAGGTGTGCCACGGATTGAGTGGAGAGGTTTGACTTACTATGTTCCCAGTAGAGTGATCTCATTCTTGAAAGCCCAGCGTATGGTTGGTAAGGGGTGTCTTTCGTATCTAGCAGGTAAGGGGTGTCTTTCGTATCTAGCATTTGTGAGGGATGTAGGAGTTGAGACTCCCAGTATTGACTCTGTTCCAGTTGTGAGGGATTTTCTCAATGTGTTTCCTGTAGACCTATCGAGCATGCCATCAGACAGGGATATTGATTTTGGTATTGACCTGGTGTCGGTCACTCAGCCCATTTCTATTTCATCATATCGTATAACACCAGCGGAGTTGAAGGAATTAAAGGAGAAACTTTAGGAACTCCTTGACAAAGGGTTCATTCGGCCTAGTGTGTCACTTTAGGGTGTGCCGGTTCTATTTGTGAAGAAGAAGGATGGCACTATGAGGATGTGCATTGATTATAGGCAATTGAACAAAGTAACAATTAAGAACAAGTATCTCTTGCCTCACATTGATGATTTATTCGACCAGCTTCAGGGAGCGAGAGTGTTCTCCAAGATTGATTTCTGTTCAGGTTATCACTAGTTGAAGATCAAGGACTCGGATATTCTTAAGAAAACATTCAGGACCAGATATGGTCATTATGAGTTCTTGGTGATGTCTTTTAGGCTGCCTAATGCCCCAGAAGCGTTCATGCATTTGATGAACAGTGTGTTCCAGCCTTATCTCGACTCGTTTGTCATAGTTTTCATTGATGATATTCTGGTGTATTTGCATAGTCAGGAGGAGCACGCAGAGCATTTAAGAGTTGTGTTGCAGAGATTGAGAGAGGAGAAGCTTTATGCAAAATTCTCTAAGTGTGAGTTTTGGCTTAGTTCACTGGCTTTCTTGGGGCATGTGGTGTCCAACGAGGGTATTCAGGTTGATCCGAAGAAGATAGATGCAGTTCAGAGTTGGCCCAAACTGTCCTCAGCCACAAAGATTCGCAGCTTTCTTGGTTTGGCAGGCTATTATCGCCAGCTTGTTTAGGTATTCTCATCTATCGCATCTCCCTTGACCAAGTTGACTCAGAAGGGTGCTTCATTTGTATGGTCGGACGAGTGTGAGGAGAGGTTTCAAAAGCTCAAGACAGCTTTGATCACAACTCCAGTGTTAGTTTTGCCATCAGTTTTAGGTTCATATACCTTGTATTGTGATGCTTCGAGAGTTGGGATTAGTTGTGTATTGATGTAGGAGGGTAGAGTTATTGCTTATGCTTCTCGTCAGTTGAAGCCCCATGAGCAAAACTACCCCGTTCATGATTTGGAGTTGGCTGCCATAGTTCACGCGTTGAAAATTTGGAGGCATTACTTGTATGGTGTGTCTTGTGAGGTGTTTACTGATTATCGTAGCCTTGAGCACTTGTTCAAACAGAAGTATCTCAATTTGAGGCAGTGAAGGTGGTTGGAGTTGCTTAAGGATTATGATATCACTATATTGTACCATCCAGGAAAGGCCAATGTGGTGGCCGATGCCTTGAGCCGAAAGGCGGTGAGTATGGGGAGTTTGGCATATATTCCAGTTGGGGAGAGACCTCTTGCAGTTGATGTTCAGGATTTGGCCAATGGGTTCGTGAGATTAGATGTTTCAAAGCCCATTCGGGTATTGGCTTGTGTGGTTTCTCGGTCTTCCTAATATGATCGCATCAGAGAGCGCTAGTATGATGATCCGCATTTGCTTGTCCTTAAGGACAGAGTTCAGCATGATGATGCCAGAGATGTGACCATCGATGATGATGATGCAGGGCTGGATTTGCGTGCCCAATATTGATGGGCTTCGGGAGTTGATCCTTGAAGATGCCCATAGCTCGCGGTATTCCATTCATCCGGTTACCGCGAAGATGTATCAGAATCTGAGACAACACTATTGGTGGCGAAGAATGAAGAAAGACATTATGGGATTTGTGGCTCGGTGTCTCAATTGTCAGCAGGTGAAATACGAGCATCAGAGACCGGGTGGCTTGCTTCAGCGGATAAATATTCCCGAGTGGAAGTGGGAGAGGATCACTATGGACTTTGTAGTTGGACATCCATGGACTTTGAGAAAGTTCGATGCTATTTCGGTGATTGTGGACCAGCTAACCAAGTCCGCGCACTTCATTCCTGTATGTACTACTTATTCTTTAGAACAGTTGGCGGAGATCTATATCCGGGATATTGTTCGTTTGCATGGTGTCCCAGTTTCCATCATTTAGGGGCACTCACTTTACTTCACTGTTTTGGAGGTCTGTGCAGCGAGAGTTGGGTACTCAAGTTGAGTTGAGCATATCTTTTCACCCTCAGATGGGCGGACAGTCTTAGCGCACTATTCAGATATTGGAAGACATGTTGCGTGCTTGCATCATTGATTTCGGAGGGTCATGGTATCAGTTTCTACCGCTCGAAGAGTTTGCTTATAACAACAACTACCAGTCGAGTATTCAGATGGCTCTATATGAGGCTTTGTATGGGAGGCGGTGTAGATCTCTCGTTGGTTGGTTCGAGCCCGGTGAGGCTAGGCTATTGGGGACAGACTTGGTGCAGGATGCCTTAGAAAAGGTGAAGGTGATTCAGGAAAGGCTTCGTACAGTGTAGTCGAGGAAAAAGAGTTATGCTGACAAGAAGGTTCGAGATGTGTCCTACATGGTTGGTGAAAAGGTTCTTTTGAAGGTTTTGCCCATGAAGGGTGTTATGAGATTTAGAAAGAAAGGTAAATTGAGTCCTCGGTTCATTGGGCCTTTTAAGGTACTTCGGAGGACTGGGGATGTGGCTTATGAGCTTGCTTTGCCACCCAGCTTATCGAGTGTGCATCCGGTATTTCATGTTTCTATGCTCCGGAAGTATATTGGGGATCCGTCTCATGTTCTGGATTTCAACATGATTCAAATGGATGATGATTTAACTTATGATGTGGAGCCAATAGCTATTTTGGGTCGTCAGGTTTGAAAGTTTAGGTCAAAGGATATAGCTTCAGTGAAAGTGCAGTGGAGAGGTCGGCTCATATAGGAGGCTACCTGGAAGACTGAGCGGGAGATGCAGAGCAGATATCCTCACTTGTTTGAGGCTTCAGGTATGTTTCTTAATTCGTTCACGGACGAACGTTTGTGTAAGTTGGGGAGGATGTGACGACCCGTCCAGTCGTCTCATGAGTTACCGCTCTGTTTTCCCCATTTTTGTTTCTTTATGCTTCGTTATCCGTGTTTTGTGGTATCGGGTTGGTCGGATCAAATCCGAAATAATTTTGGTAAGGTTTGAGACACTTAGTCTCTTTGAAGGAAGTTTAAGTTAGAAAAGTCAACCAGATATTGACTTATGTGTTAAAGGGATTGGATCTGAGTTCCGATGATTCATTTAGCTTCGGGAGGTGATTTATGACATAGGAGTGCGATCGAAATGAGTTTTGAAGGTTCAGAGTTGATTTAGGCTTGAATTGGTGAAGTTGAGATTTTGGCGATTTCCGGTTGATAGGCGAGATTTTGACATATGGGTCGGAATGGAATTCCGAGAGTTGCAGTAGTTCCATTGTGTCATTTGGGATGTGTGTACAAAATCTCAGGTCATTCGGACGTGGTTTGGTTGGGTTTTTGATCAAAAACGAAATTCGGAAGATTTTTGAAAGTTTGGCTTGAATTTGATGTGTTTTGGGTTATTTGATGTTGTTTGAGGTGTTTTGATAATTGGAACAAGTTTGAATAAGGTATTACAATATGTTTGTGCTTTTGGTTGAGGTCCCGAGAGCCTCAGGGTGATTTCGAAAGGTTAACGGGAAGTTTGGATTGTTGTTGTAGCTGCTGAATTGCTGCTTCTGGTATTTTTGCACCTGCGGATTGGGGACCGCAGGTGTGACGCCGCATAGAGAGAGAGAGTGGCCGCAGAAGAGACCAGAGGTATGTTTGACTGGGACCGCAGAAGCGACTAGGAGAACCACATCTGTGATGTCGCAGATGCGGGCGAGGAACCACAGATGCGGATTGCTAGGAACTTAAGTGATTCGGCAGAAGCGGACGTTGAACCGCAATTGTGGTACTGCAGAAGCGGGTATGGGACCGCAGATGCGAAAAGGTCTGGGCAGAAGGTATAAATTGTCTTATTCGCAAAATTTTGCTAGGTTTATCATTTTTGAAGAGGGGAAAGAGGCTAAGGCATAGGATTTCAAGAGGAATCAAAGGATATCTATTTAGTAAGTCCCCTAAGCTTAAGTACTTGGGTTTAAGATCATTTTTCCATTGTTTAATCATGGTTTTAGTGGAGATTAAGGAAGAAAAATTGGGGATTAGGGCTTGAGTTTAAGAGGCCTTTAAATGGGGATTTGAAGGGCCATTTGGACTCTGATTTTAGTGTTCTTGATATGTATAGACTCGTGGGAGGATAAGGATTTCGTTAATGTAAAAATTATTGAATTCTGAGGCGTGGGCCCGGGGTCTGGGTTTTGGTAATTTCGAGATTTGTGTAGTATTTTGATTATTTTCGCTTGGGCTTCATTCCCTGAGCCTATTTTAATGTCCTCGTTCTGATTTTTGATTGATTTGATGCGTGTGGAGGCTGATTCGAGGGGAAAAGGCATCACGAGCTAGAGATTTGACCGGTTCGAGGTGAGTAATGATTGTAAATAATGCTCTAAGGGTTTGAAACCCCGGATTTGCACATCGTAGTGCTATATTGACGTGAGGCACACGCTTAATGACGAGTGTGGGGTCGAGCACTATTGGGGTTTGTGACTTGGTTCATCCCGATTGATGATTTTATTGCGTATTTGACTGAAATCCATTTGTTATCATCATTATTTGGGCTGAATGCCATATTTGGGCCTTGTGCCAACTATTTAAACCCTTCGGGGCTTATTATTGATATTTCCTCACTGTTTTGACTTTATACATGAACTCAGTCAAGTTATTTTCCACTATTTTCATACTCAGCCATGCTTACTCAGTTTTAAGAATTAAGTGATATTTTAAATGATGTTTGGGCTGAGAAATAATGTTTTACTATTGCCCGAGGGGCTTGTGAGGATTTTTGACTGAGTAAGGCTGAGGGCCTATGTTGTGAGGAAACATTTGATACTAATTACGAGGCTGAGGGCCTGAGATATGTATGCCACGAGGTGGCTTGATTGATATGAGGTCGAGGGCCTATGTTGTGAGGAAACATTTGATACTAATTATGAGGCCGAGGGCCTGAGATATGTACGCCATGAGGTGGCTTGATTGATATGAGGTCGAGGGCCTAGTGAGGACGCCACGAGGTGGCTTGATATTGCACTTGGGCCGTAAGGGGCCCCTCCAGGAGTCTGTACACCCCCAATGAGCGCGAGTACCCATTATGATGTGAGATTGAGCCCGAGGGGCTGGTATTGTTCTAAGATGTTGCCCGAGCGGTGGATTTGTTGCTACTGTGCCCAAGGGGCAAACTTCAATTTGTTTACTTTACCTTAATTGCCTGTCAATTACCTGTTTACTTGTTGAAAAAGGATTGTTACTTAACTTTTCACTGGTTTACTGCTTTTAAATGATTTTACTGCTTCATTATTGAATGCATTGTGCCTTACGTGTTTTCTTACTTTCAGTCGTTATTTACAATTGTTACTCACTGATTTGGAGTACTCACTTTACACCCTGTAGCCTGTATGCAGATTCAGGCGTAGCTGGTTCCGCTCCCGAGTGCTGATCCCTCCAGCTTCCGGCGGACATTCGGAGTTCACGAGGTAGTTGTTGTCGTCTGCAACCACATGTCTCTACTCCTTTATCAATTCTATCTCTATTCAGACATTTGTACTAGTTTGTTGACTTAGCGGATTTGTATTATGACTTATAGATGCTCATGACTAGTGACACTCCTGTTAGGGTTGTGTATGGGTGTTCTTCCGTGTATTTATGTTATCATTGTTATTTCGGATTTATTTTATCATGTTTAGACTGTTTTCTTAAATGATTAACTGTTAATAATTGGAAAATGGGAAGTGTCGGCTGGACTTATCTTCATGAGAGGCGCCATCACGACCGGGTCCGGGTTATGGTTGTGACAAGTTACAACAGACCCACTTGTGGAGAAGGTGGAGGAGCAGATCATAAACGAGCATATTGAAGCTCCAATGCACTCCCAGCAGCCTGACGATTTCATTGGTAAACCTTGTTCCAAGAGGCTATGGCGAAGATGATCAGTTTCATTAATGCTTTGACCTAGGCTGGGGTGGTCCCATTGGCTCCAGCCACATCTCAGATAGGAGGGGCAAATCACACCCCTGTGGCTTATACTCTAGAGCATCCTATTGTACCAGCTGGATCTGATACCATACTTGCCATGTCTCTTTATGAGCAAAAGAGGTTAGAGAGGTTCTAGAGATTATTTTCTCCATACTTTGAGGGTAGTGCTACATAGGATGCCTAGGACTTTCTAGACAGGTGTCATCGAATGTTGCGCAATTTGGGCTTGGTAGAGTCCAACAATGTGGACTAAACTACTTTCCAGTTTAGGGGAGCGACTAGGAGACGATGGCAGACATATGAGCTAGGTGTTGATACTTAATTTTGCCATCATATTTTATAAAGTATTCCATATACTTTCAAAATATTAATTTTATTATCCAATTTATGGAGGTCATATAAGTATTTTTTGTAATTTCTAAAGCTTTTAAAATTGATTTCTTGCATTTTTCTAAATTGTCAAATATTTATTAATTATTCATTCAAATTATTTTGAGTGATTTAATCATCCAAATTAATTATCTATACCGATATGCATATTCTACATTATCTTACTTCATTGTGTATAATTATATCTGTATTTTATTATTATTTACATTATTTGTAATAATAGCCTATACTCTACAAATAATTGCATTTACTATATTATTTAGGTCAAAATAGTTTTTTTTTTAATTTTCCTCATTCTGAGTTAATAGTTTTAAGTGTTTAATTTCATAAATAATATTTTTTATTATATATTATACATGTTAATAATTTATTTTGATTAATTTTTTATATTTTAAAATCTAGCCCAAATGAAGGCCATTTTTGAACAAAAAAACAGGCCCAAAACACCTAGCACATTCCCACAGCCCAGACCAAACGATCCCTTAGCAAACCTAGTCGGGACCCATCTCACTCACATTTTGATCTTGGCCGTCGATCTCAAATGATCAACGACCCACAATAAACCAACTCTTCTCCTTATATCCCCATAACCCAAACCCTAACCCTATTTTTACCCGCCTGCCTCTCCCAAATGCTATGGACCCTTCCCTCTCTTATCTAAAAAAACCCCAAATTTGCCTCACCCCTCAACCCCTCTCCGAATCATGCTAACAATGGGATTCACCCATGATTTGTTATCTTATTTGTATTATCTCCCTACTGATCACTCATTTACGGTATTACTTAGGTACTTGCTTGGTTCTTGCAAGAACTATCTCCATCGGACCAAACTAACTTGAATCTATGGGATTTGGACGATATTCCATCTATATATGCTCAATGAAGTACGATTTTGCACCCTTGATTCGATTTGAAGCCGATTGGACCCGACTAGGGTTTGAGATTTTTACATCTCATTTACTGGTTTTGTCATTGATTGCAAGAGATTTTTTTTCCTTATTTGTGTTTAATTGATTCTTTCCCATGATTGGTGTGTTCAATTAAATACTATATAACCCCACCCCAATTTCCCCTTTAGGACAGACTTTAATTATTCCTACTCCCTCACTTATTCACCCTATTATTCTGAGACTACTATGTTCTTGGCCGACTAAATTCCAAGGTCATCGGAATTTGACTTGTTACACTCCCTTGTGCGAGAACTGCTCGGATCTGTTCGAAGCTCTGGTGAACTTTGATGCACTGGGTTTGAGTGTCCTACTATTCTCTTTTTGATACTTATATTTGAGCTTTTGCTGGCACTTAATCTTCTCCTTTACTTGCTCATTAATTTGAAAATTGGTGAGTACTTTGACTCTTGCAATTCTATTCTCCCTTTAATTGAGTTCATGCTCTATATATCTATGTTTTTTTTAACTTTCATGAACCAATATGATTTCAATGTTGTGTTATCTTTGTTTACAATCTCGTTCGCCTTAAAATTATCATGTAGCCCTATATTTTCTTACATCTGAACCTGCTTAAATTCTAAACATGTATGCTCATTATATATGCTCAACTTGTATGATTTTTGATCATCTTAAGCTTGCTTACCCTGTTATGTTTATGTATGCCTGAGTACTCATATCTGTTGCTTGTCATGAGTCCATCTTCTTGTCTTGGTTTAGATTCTTGTGAGAAACTAGTTCATGCCCAGAATGTGTTTGAATGTATTGCTTCTTGTTGAGTCATCCATGCACAACTTTCTAACTTTCTTAGAGTTAATCCATGATCATGTGAATTCTACATGCCAATACTTTCTGAACTTTTGGACAAATATGACTGATGTTTCTCTACTATTTGTGAACTCCAATATTGTATTATTATTGCACAATGCTATCCTAGAAACCCATGTCTGCTAGTGTTAAGTTTGCCTGAGTAATGCTTGGCGTAATCCTTGATACATATAATTGAACTTGCTATATATGATCAACTTGCATAATCTCCGACCTTCTCAGAATCAGGTACTTACTTGTTAAGTAGTTGTCGTGCTGAGTTTCTGATCATGTTGGCCCTGAAATTTCTTAATAAGTTTTTCTTCTACTTGCCATAAACTGATATGTAGTTCTTAGTTAGTTTTGCCTCACATTTTTATGTTAAGGTCTTCTTGTAAAGATTAATATTGTTATCTGCCCTAGGGTGCTTCTCAAGCATGTCATGCTATGTCTCTCATGTGTAAATTTCTACTTGCTAAATCTTCCTAGAATTAATCCCAAACCTGGCTACTTAAAACTCTCATGCCTAGTTCCTCTGCTCTAGGGATCCTTATTTTCCAGATTCCTGCAATTAAGTCCTACTTGTCCTAAAAAGTTTGTTACTTTGAGTTTGTTTGCTAATTTGAAGGGCCCTGAATGTGCTCATCCTATGTGTTTAAAAGGTCCTTATGTAAGTGTTCGTAGGCTCTTCTACCTATTAGACATCACCCTTAGGACAAAATGTAAAAATCCTTCCACTGATAATTTATATATGGAAGTCATGTTTGTAATGGGTAAGCAAGATAATTGTCCTCATGTTTGGGCCCGGTTTTGTTGGGCGATGCATGTTGTTGGGTCTGAGCATTGGATTCAGACATACCTTAATTATCCTTGTGAGTCTGGGATTTGGGCCTGTTGGTCACACGAAGAGTAAAGTTGTTGAAGGCCGAAATATATCACTAGGTTACCATGTATTTATGTTGGGCCTGTAACTGTTTTATTTAAGTTTGTGGTTGTTCTATTTGGGTTTATATTATTCTATTTGGGCCTGTAATAATTTGTAATAACGAATAATGGAGAATTAGTAAAGGGGGAGAGGGGTGTTGGGATCCTTTAATTCATGCATGAATGGGTAGAAAACATGCTTATAATGTTTTAAATATTTTATTTGCTCGCCACTCCCTATCCTTTGGGAATTATCTGTGTAACATGTTAATTTCGCCTATTCACTTAGAAAACCTTATTTAGGGCTTTTAATTAATCTAATATCTTAACTTGCATGTTATAAGAACATGCCTATAGGATCTAAAACCGAACTTGTTTGTTGCTCGTTTAGTTTCGAATTGTTTCGAAATCTTGTCTATAGGACTCTATGGCTCACCTAGATAGCATGGCTATAGGATCACATAACAAAATTTATGTTCTAAAATAGCTTCATTGTCAAATATGGCCATCTAGAAATCCTCCCTATAGGAATTTATATTAACTGTTGAAGTGCTTAATCATATTCGCTCATATAGAAACCTTGCCTATAGGGTTTGAATGACTTAGCATGTTCCAATTCCAGGTCAGCCCATTCATAATTTCCTACCTACCTAATCTTAAGCGTAATTAACCTAAGTGACAATTTTTGGTTTAATTAATTGTGTGCATATGAGTCTATATGAGGAGGTGAACTTGAGCCTTTGTGCTACTTACATATTGTGTGAAGTCCTACTTGTTATAATTATGTTACGTTTAGTTTTATCATTTTGAGCAGCCTAAGGGAGTCTAGAACTATCCATATAGTAGGTCCAAAACCTCCTGGACCATAGGTATGAAGCGGGTAAGAATGCATAGGACGCGACTTAGAATTGAACTAGAACGCTTTAGGTAAGCAACTTCAGTATAGTAATCGAGTAGCAAGAGATGATAGTCTGTGCTCGCTGAATAATATGAGTAACCCTTATACTTAAGGAAGTATTATTTATGTTGCACAGGGTGATCCTTTAGGCTAAAAATCTTAGGACCCCCATACATCGTTACTACTTGTACACTTGTTTATTGAGACTCAGATTGGACTAGGATGTATATTGTAGTTCTCAAAGAGTTGTATCAATTGCTTATTAGTGGACGAGCTATTTCTTTCATTTGTATGTAATTTCTTTAATCTCTCATTTCATCCTATTCTTTACCTTGAATAGTTTAATTAGTTATTTGGACTCTCTGCTCTTCTTTAATTGACATGCTCACATAGGGTGATTATAACTCGATAATTGACGTAGTATAAAATTCGGTTGGGAACCATAGTTGTGGAACTTAGAGAGTGCCTAACACCTTATCTTCGAGGTAATTTGAGCCCTTACTCGATATTTGGTAATACGAACTAGTTAAAACATAGTTATCTGCAAATAGGTGCCCAATGCACCTCAAAATCATTTAGGTGGCGACTCTTCTTTTTAACACCCATTTAAAAGAGTTGTCACATGTCGAAACCCTCTTTCACGATAAAATGGGGCGCGACAACATATCGACTCTGCTGGGATAGACTTATGCTCTTACCATAAGGAATTTTTTACTTGTGTGGATTATTGAATTATTTGGTTTCTTTCATGTACCTCCCTCTTCCCACCCCCTTTATTTTCTTGAAACTGCTATATCATGAACCTCCCTTCCCCGTATCCTTTATTTGCTTCACCTAATTATGTTTTTGAATTTTTTATGAACTATGCTAACTCTTTTCTCTTTGTCTTTTCTGTCTTTCTTACTTTATCGCATTATTTAATACTGCCTTTGTGTGCTTTCACCGTGGAAATTATTTAACTACATGTTATCACATTCTCAAAAAAATATGCTTCCAACATCATACTCCACTCGAGCCTACTATCAACATAGTGGTGCTTGATAAATGTCTACGCTTTTCTTAAATACCCTTATCAAAATGAAAAAGCTTATTAGTGGTAGACTAATCGATCAGCGGTGTAGTCGACAATCCCGTGACTTTCCCTCTCAAGTAGTCCACTTGAGAGTATCAGTCTAGACCTTTCTAGAAACCTACTCTGATAGAAATATGCATGCATCATGTTTAAACCTAGGATGGATTAAAAGCCCATGGCACATTAATCCAGTTAGATAATCCTTGTTCAAAGTCCAAACGAATCTCCACAATCCTAAGGGACTTACTCATGCTATGTGCATTACTTGGAGAAAATGTGTCAATATGTTGACTATTATTAAGCAATTAATCAAATCTGGAGAGGGAAGGGCTAACTCTTTTATTTAATGCAAAAAATGAGGCACGAGATTACTAGGTTTGGCATGGTCCAGAACACCCCACCTCTACTAATTGATTGGTAGAACGACCTCCACTGTATGACTGAGACCATGTAAGAAGGGTACTAGGTAACTTACCATCCTTGATGGATATCCGACCAAACAGAGAACTCATTGAGGTAGCCACTATATTTTGGGATAAAAAGAGAGACGTCTTTTGGTTTGGTAATATGGATATGACTCCCTCTTGGAAGAAATCGGGGGTTTCGCCAGACATTCATGGGATAGTTTGGGTTGTGCCAGAAATTCGCACCCCATGCGGGTTTCTAAAAATGGTTGGGTTCAAGAAGAATGATGAGTTGGTTTTCTTGAAGAAGTCCTACATTCTTTTTGACTTTCTCTATGAACGGTATGGTCACAACTAAGTCATACTGTTTGCATCATAAGGAATTGGCTATCACCTTCATTGGTTGGGTTCATCGTCGAGTTTATATCTTCATAGTATGCTTTTTGTGTTTGTTGTTTTTCCCTATGCAAGGAGGAAAAATTCACACTCATTTAGCTGTGGTCGCCAGGACCATGATGGAAGGGATTGAGGGACAAAAATACACGATTGTTACGATGATACTAGGAGAAATGTACCAAGTTTTGGATCAATTCAAGCATAGGGCTTGATATTTTAAGGGAAGAAATCTTCTACTACAAGTTTGGTTGTTAGAACGTCTTAAAGGGGAGACTACTGTCAAGAGTTTCTGCAAAGGCCATTGAATGATTACATCACTAGTCATCATATAAAGAATATGGCATTCGCTCCTGATAGGTTTGCACGGCCTGGAAATGCTAAGGGATGGGTATCCCTTCAGCAATTTGATCGACGAACAAGTACACTAGATGTTCGAGTGGTTTCCCAACAAAGAGTTCATAATCCGGTCCAAAGGGGCCACCCTTGCGGTATTGATTAGGTTGCAAGACGTCTACCCTTACGCTTCTATAAGAGTGATGAGGCAAGCTGGGAGAAAATAGGTTTTACCTCGGGTTTCTAATATGATTCAATATAAGGAGGACGTCAAATGAAATGTCATTTCTTTCAAGTTGTAGGCTTAACATTTATGGAATCAAAAGATCATTGTATATGGAGCTGAGCCTGACATGTATCATACTGGGCATATGTATTACTACCTTTCCTGGTTAGAAGATGACATAACTGGGGATTTCAAACCAGGAGTCAATCTGAAAGGAAGGATCATACGTGAAGAGGTCGAGGCTCAAGTAAAGTACAAAAGGCTGCGCAAGGTTTTTTTTAAATCTTAGGCCAAACTTCTGGAACAAGATAAGATAGACATGGAAGCAATAAAGGAATGGAAAGATATCACGAACAAGTCAGCATAAAGGATGGAACACTTAGATCAAGGGTTGATGGAATTGGAAGGAAAGATGAGGAAGATGCTTTGGAACTACCAGAGTATGGGCTACGACGAGAGAAGTAGGCTGGCCATGGCTTACTTGTTGCTCGACATGCGCAACCTTGGGAATGTGATCGATGGATCCAAGAAGGAAAAGTATGGAGAAGGTCCATCTAGGACCAAGTAGGATAGGAATTTTTTTTCCATTTGTTTATACTTAGATTTCGTTTAGATTTGATATAATAAGGCTTTATGCTATTAGGAACTCTATATCATTATTTTGAATTAGTAATTTATTGGTTTGATTTATTTTTTGCATTAATGGAATGAGGTAGCATTGGCAAAAATTGCCTCCAAGTCTACTTGTCACTTAGGCCTACCTGGGGTACAACAAGGTCCCCAAATTAGAACGCGAACCATTACATGCCTTACGTGTTATCTATGTAAATATTGAAACACTCTTTTATTTCATCTTAATTACTTGGCTACCTCTTGTTTTTCTTTTTTCTTTTGATTATTCCCATCTCCAAAGGTTAGTTCGTTCATTCTAGCAACGCCAGCATATCACACCAGATCTAGAGGTCCTTCTGATGACCCGACAGGTTGTTTTGAGCAATAGACCTTATTTTCATATTTCGAGACCTCTGTTAGATTTGTTTGATGTTCCTTGGTTTGCATGCATGGTCAAGTCATTTTTAAGAAGCTTTTATGTGAAAATTTGAAGAAAATATGATTTTTAGCTTTAGAAATAACTTGAGTTGACTACGGTCAACATTTTGTAAAAACAAACTCGGATCGGCATTTTGACGACTCTGGTAGGTTAGTATCATTATTTTGGACTTGGGCGTATGCCAGAAATTGCAATCGGAGCTCTCTAGGTTGATTTGACTCATTTTGCCGAATGTTAGGAATTTGAATATTTGAAAATTTCCTATGTTTGACCATAAGTTGAATTCATAGATATCCGGTTCGTATTTTGTTGGATCTTGGTGTAGGTCAATTTTACTATTTGAAACTTATCTGCAAAATTTGGTGCAATTTGGAGTTGGTTTGGTATGATTCGGGCGCTTAGTTGTTATTCTAGTTGTTCTTGAGTTTCATTTAAAATTCCATTCGTTTGAGGGTTGATTTGTAGTTTAGATTTTATTTTGATGATTTGATTGCACTAGCGAGTTTGTATGATGTTATTAAACTTGTGTGCATGTTTGGCTTAGAGCTCGGAGAGACTCGGGTGAGTTTCGGACGTATTTCAGATGAATTTGAATAGTACAAAGAATGTTGGTGCAGTGACCACTTCTAGTGTCTGATGCAGATCTCAGATTTGCATGGTCGGGCTCGTAATTGCATGCCTCACTTACGGACAAAGGTTCGTCTTTGCAAGAAGTGACGGAAATTGGGTAATCTCACATTTGCGAGGATATATGGACATTTGCGAACTGCGTAGGATCGCTTTTGCGAGCATTTAGTTGTATTTTGCGATACGTGGCAAAATAGAACATCTTCACAATTGTGAAGATATTGGCCGCATTTGCGACGGTTGGTTATTTGCATTTGCGATCACCTTTTGTTGCATTCGTGACATCTAGGCCCCTGATGCACAGTTCACATTTGCGACCTGTGCTTCACATTTGCAATGGTCACAATTGCAAACAATACATCGCAATTGTGACATCTGCAGTTGGGTAAAAGAGGGGAAAATTGGACTTAGCTTATTTTACACAATTTCTCAACCCTTAACACTCTAGAGGCGATTTTCCAAGAGATTTTTCTTCCCAAATTTGTTGGTATGTAACATTAATCCATTTTCTTTTCAATTCTCCATTACTTTTGATGAGATTTCAACATCAAATTTAGGGTTTCCATGGTAGAAATTAGGGATTTGGGTAGAAATTGGGGATTTTTTTAGAAATTGAGATTTAGACCTCAAATTGAGTTCAGCTTTCGAAACAAATCAAATAATCGGGCTCAGGGGTGAATGGGCAATCAGATTTTGGTCCGAATCTCGAGTTTTGACCAAAGAGCCTAGGGTTGACTTTTGTTGACTTTTTTAAAATTGATCAAATTTGAACCTTTTTCATTGATGGGTAGTTTCTAAAGCTTACTTTGAACTGTTTGATCGATAATTTGTCAAATTTAGTTGGTTTGGAGGCTTGTTCAAAAGGCAAGGCCCTGGTTAGTTGATTTGTTTGAATCACAAAGTTAGGTAAGTGTTGTGTCTAACCTTGACTTGAAGAAATTAGGAATTTTTGAACTATGTGTTATGTGAATTATGTGGGAAAATGGCGCATATGCGAGGTGACGAGTGTATGTACGCCATAATGGGATCTAGCATGAGGGAATTAGATATTTATTTCCATGTTATCGTTTATTTCATGATATATCTTGCTTCATGCCTTAAGTGTTACGTGTCTTTATTTGGATTTTATACCATAATTGTTACCTATCATCTAATTGTTCCTTCGCCTTAATTGTTCATTCCTTTCATGACTCCATTTGTGACGACCCGGCCGGTCGTCTTAAGAATTAACGCCTCGATCCCCTATTAACTGCTTTCCCCGTATTTATTTTTGCTATTTTAATTTGTCGGGATGTTCGGTTTTGAGTTTCGGAGAGTTTTGGGATACTTAGTCTCTAAATGAGAGCTTAAGTGTTGGAAATTTGACCGTAGTCGGAACAGTATGAAGACAGCCTCGGAATGGAATTCCAATGGTTCCATTAGCTCCGTTGGGTGATTTTGGGCTTAGGGGCATATTCGGATTGTGTTTTGGAAATTCGTAGCAAATTTAGGCTTGAAATGCCGAAAATCAAATTTTGAAGTTTCCGTTTCGATAGTGAGATTTTTATCCGATGGTTGAAATGGAATTCCGGAAGTTGAAGTAGCTCCGTAGTGTTGAATGTGACGTGTGTGCAAAATTTCAGGTCATTCGGACGAGGTTTAATAGACTCTTTGATCGAAAGCGTATTTTTAGAGTTTTGGAGTTCTTAAGCTTGAATCCGCGGTTGATTCATCGTTTCGATGTTTATTTAGATGATTTAAGGATTGATATAAGTTTGGACAGTTGTATTAGACTTGTTTTTGTTTTTGGTTGAGGTCCAGGGGGACTCGGGATGGTTTCGGAAGGTTGTCGGAAGAATTGGGAGTTGTTTGAGCATCTTCAGCTGCCGATCTTCTATCATAACTGCACCTACGGTTGGGTCCCGCAGGTGCATTGTCGTAGAAGCGGCATTGTCGTCGCCGAAGCGGAAATGGGGAGGAATAACAGGAGCCGCAGAAACGGGAGATTTACTGCAGAAACGACACCGCATCTGCGTATGGGGAGTCACATGTGCGGAAGGCTAAGTTTAATTATTTGTCGCAGATGCGACCCTTGTTCTGCAAAAGCGGGACCGCAGGTGCGGTCCCATGACCACATAAGCAGATTAGCTAGGCAGAAACATATAAATACTTGCCTTCGTGAATTTGAGCTATTTTCACCTCTTTTCAAACGAGAGGAAGCCTTGGGGAGCATTTTCAAGAAAGCTTTTTCAGAGGAATTCATTGGGGTGAGGTCTTTGGTACCTAAACTCCTTATGGAGGTGATTTTTATCATTAAAAGCATTAAAATTTAAGGAAAATCAGTGGTAATTTGGGGTTAGCACTTGATTAATTAGAGGCCTTTGAGAGATGATTTGAGGGACCATTTGAGGTCCGATTTTGGTACTTTTGGTATGACCAAACTCATGAGAGTATGAGGATTCTAGAAATGTAAATTTTACCCAATTCCGAGACATGGGCCCGAGGGCATTTTGGTCATTTTACCTAATTTCTTTTATTAGCTTAGAATTTCTTTGTAGAATCAGTTACTTGAAGTGTTATTTACATTATGAAATTGAATTGAATAGATTTGGGCCATTTGGAGTCGAGTACTCGTGGCAAAAGCGTGGTTTCGGATTGATTTGAGCTGGTTCGAGGTAAGTGGCTTGCTTAACCTTGTGTGAGGGTCATTCCCCCTAGGATTTGGTATTGTGGTAATTGATATGCCTTGTACGTGAGGTGACGAGTGCGTATTGTGCTAATTGTTGAAAAAAACTATTTTTACTAAAGTAGCTTTAATTGTGCTTTCCTTTCCTGCTTACTCTACTTGAAATTTTAGCTTGCTGTTAGCTTAGAAAAGCATGTTTAGTTGACTTAATTGCTTCATTGCTTAAACTTCCTTGATTGTATTATGTGAAGCATGTTAGGTTAGAATTACCTGTTTTACTTGGTATGAAATTGAGCTTAGTCAAGTGTTCATTGTGTTGTTACTGTGTGTTTTTACTTTGGGACTATGGGACGGCATCTCGGGAGATCCCCTGTATGCATTTATGATTTGAGCTGAGGTGCGGAATACCGAGAGATCCCTAACATGTATATTGAGAATACCAAGAGATCATCGGGATACCAAGAGATCCCTAGCATATATTGAGGAAACCAAGAGATCCTCGGGATACCAAGAGATCCCTGGCACATGTTGAGGGTACTAGAGATCCTCGGATACTGAGAGATCCCCGGTTAGTTGCTTTGAGAAGAGTAGTATTCCTTGTGATTGTTTTTTCCTCTGTTTCAGTTGTAGTTATCTTTATTACCCTATTTTAATTAGTATCGTTATATTTCAACTGTACTGCTTTATCTTATACTCTCACACCGTATATTTTATTTAATCTCAGCATGGCCATGACCTTCCTCGTTACTACCCGACCGAGGTTAGTCTTGGCACTTACTGAGTACTGATGTGGTGTACTCATGCCCTTTATGTGCATGTTTTTCATGTGCAGATTCAGGTACCTCCACGCAGACTTATCACGCTTGAGACGAGGCATTTGTAGATACTCCGAGGTATATCTGTCGTGTTCGCAGATCGAAGAGACCCTTTCTACTCTCCCTTTAATGTATTAGCCCTTATGTATTTTTCTTTCCTTACTAGATATTCTGGAGTTAGACATTAGTAGATATTCAAAGGCTTGTGTTCATGAGATTCCGAGTTTTGGAAAATGTATTAGTTTTTGAGAGTTGATATTGTGTATGCCGAGCGACACTTTTTAACGCCGTTTTATTTCACTATTTTGATTTTTATTTGTTTTCTTACGCAAATTGATTTATTTTTCACATTGTTAGGCTTACCTAGTCGTAGAGACTAGGTGCCGTCACGATGGTTCATGGAGGGCGAACCGGGGTTGTGATAAGTTGGTATCAGAGCTCTAGGTTCATAGGAGTCATGAATCACAAGCCGATTTATTAGAGTCTTGTAGATCGGTACAGAGACGTCTGTACTTATCTACGAGAGGCTATGTAATTGTTAGGAAAATTCCACTTCATTTGATTTCCTTTTTGTGCTAGATTTGATATCACAATTCTATACTTCTGTCTTCTATTCTCTCACAGATGGTGAGGACACGCGCTACCCGAAATAATCAGGCACTCACGCCGCCTACTGCAGCCTTCAGAGGCCGGGGCCGGGGTAGAAGCCAAGGACGCGCACGTGGTGCAGCCAGAGCACCTGTGTGAGTTGCCACCGAGGTACCACCAGCAGTTCCAATCAAAGTCCATGCACCTGATATACCTATTGCTACTACTACTCCCGCATTTCAGGAGACTTTGCCACAGTTCATGAGCATGTACACCACTTTGGCTCAAGCAGGGTTGCTTCCCCTTGCTGCAACTACATCGTAGGCTGGGGGAGGAGCACAGACTCCTGCCGCCCACACTCCTGAGTAGCTAGTGCATGTTGAGTAGCTTCCCAAGATTATTCATGTACCGCCTGCAATCCGAGATCAGCCCGAGGATAGGAGAGCGGTTTCCGAGGATGAGCAGCTGAGGCTTGAGAGGTTTAAGAAGTACAAGCCTCCTATATGCAGTGGTCTAGCATCGGATGATGCTCTAGGATTTCTAGATGAGTATTACCGCATTCTCCATACCATGGGTATATCAGGGTCGAGCGGGGTTTCCTTCACTACTTTCCAGCTTCGAGGAGCCGCCTATGAGTGGTGGCGCACCTATGAGTTAGATAGTCCAGATGAAGCTGCTTCACTGACTTGGACTCAGTTTTCAGATCTGTTCCAAGAGAGTATGTTCCTCAGAGCCTCAGGGATGCATGGTATGCAAAGTTTAAGCATTTGCGCCAGGGTGCTATGACTGTCTCGAAGTATGCTGTCTATTACATTAGTTTGGCTAGACATGCACCAGCCTTGGTTTCTACTGTTCACGAGAGGGTTCGCTGGTTTATTGAGGGGCTTATTCCCAGCATCATGTCTAGTATGGCTCATGAGTTGGAGATGGATATTTCTTATCAAAAGGTGGTGAGCATTGCTAGGAGGATTGAGGGTATGCATTCTAGGGAGAGAGAGGAGAGGGAGGCCAAGAGGTCTCGAGAGTCGGGCCATTATTCTGGTGTCCGTGCCCCAGCTGCAGGTCGTCATGGTAGGGTTATATGAGTCGCCCTGTTTATTTAGCTCTTCTAGCAGCCAGTGGTATTCCAGCTCCTCCTAGGCCTTAAGAGCCTTATTATGCACCTCCGGTATCTAGCGCGCCTCCTACGCAGGGTGCTTTCAGAGGTCAGTCCAGCAGACCTGGCCCGAGCCACTCACAGTTGCCACGTCCTCTAGGAGCTTGTTTTGAGTATGGGAACACACTCCATATGGTGAGGCATTGCCCTAGACTTGTGAGGAGTGCACCTCCATAGACTTCTCAGCCATAGTGTGCCCCGCAGAGTTCTCAGGCTATGGTTACAGCTCCAGTTGCTATCCCACATGTCATCCAGCTAGAGGTGTAGGTCAGGGAGGTAGAGGTCACCCTAGAAGGGGAGGCCAGGCCCGATACTATGCCCTTCCTTCCTGTACTGAGGTTATTGCCATCGATTCTGTAATCACAGATATTATACCGGTTTGTCACAGAGATGCATCAATTCTATTCGATCCAAGATCCACTTACTCTTATGTGTCTTCTTATTTTGCTCCGTATTTGGGTGTACCTCAGGATTCTTTGAGTTCCCCTGTTTATTTTTCTACTTCTATGGGAGATTCTCTTGTTGTAGATCATATTTATCAGTCGTGTTTGGTTGCTCTTAGTGGTTTTGAGACCAGAGCCGATTTATTGTTGCTCAGCATGGTAGATTTTGATATTATCTTGGGCATGGACTGGTTGTTGCCCATTATGCTATTCTTGATTGTCACGCCAAAACCGTGATGCTAGCTATGCTAGGTGCACCACGTGTTGAGTGGAGGGGTAATTTAGATCACACTCCCAGTAGAGTTATTTCTTTCCTTAAGGCTCAACGAATGGTTGAGAAGGGTTGTGATGCGTATTTAGCTTATGTGATAGATATCAGTATTGATACCCGTTCAGTTGATTCAGTCCTAGTAGTACGGGATATTCCCGATGTGTTTCGAGCTGATCTTCCAGGCATGCCGCCTAATAAAGATATTTATTTTGGCATTGATCTGTTGCTGGGCACTCAACCTATTTCTATTCCTCCATATCATATGGCTTCTTTTAAGATGAAAAAGTTGAAGGATCAGTTACAGGAATTGGTTGATACGGGTTTTATTCGACCTAGTGTATCACCTTGGGGTGCCCTTGTCTTTTTTTTGTAAAGAAAAAGGATGGTTCTATGCATATGTGTATTGATTGTCGCCAGTTGAACAAAGTTACAGTGAAGAACCGTTATCCTTTGCCTCGTATTGATGATCTGTTTGACAAGCTTCAAGGTGCACGAGTGTTTTTTAAGATTGACTTACGCTTAGGTTACCATCAGTTGAAGATTCAGGAGCCAGATATCCCGAAGACTACTTTTAGAACTCGATATGGTCATTATGAGTTCCTTGTAATGTCATTTGGGCTGACCAATGCCCCAGCAGCCTTTATGCATTTGATGGACAGTGTGTTCCGGTCGTATCTAGACTCGTTCATCATTGTCTTTATTGATGATATTCTGGTATATTCCCGGTGTCAGGAAGATCATGAGCATCACCTGGGGACTGTGCTTCAGACTCTGGGAGAGAAGAAAATACATGCTAAGTTCTCAAAATGTGAGTTTTGGTTGGATTCCATGGCATTCTTGGGTCACGTGGTTTCTAGTGAGGGGATAAAGGTGGATCTGAAGAAAGTAGAAGTAGTGCAGAGTTGGCCCAGACCATCCTCAGCTACAGAGATCCGCAATTATTTTGTCTTGGCGGGTTATTATTGTGATTTTTTGAGGAGTTTTCATCGATTGCATCCCCTATGACTAGACTGACCCACAAGGGTTCTCCGTTTCAATGGACGAAAGAGTTTAAAGCGAGCTTTTAGAAGCTCAAGACAGCTTTCACTACAACCCCAATGTTGATACTGCCTACACGTTCGGGGTCTTACAGTGTCTATTGTGATGCCTCAAGGATTGGCCTTGAAGCGGTTTTAATGCAGGACGGTAGGGTGATTGCCTACGCATCCAGACAGTTGAAGGTTCATGAGAAGAACTACCCTTCTCATGATCTCGAGCTAATTTCCATTGTTCACGCCCTGAAGATCTGGCATCATTATTTGTATGGGGTTCATTATGAGATTTATACTGATCATCGGAGCTTGCAGCACCTATTCAAGCAAAAGGATCTAAATATGCGTCAGAGGAGATGGTTAGAGTTGCTGAAGGACTATGATATCACTATTTTGTATCATCCGGGCAAGGCCAATGTGGTGGCCGATACCTTGAGTTGCCGAGTAGAGAGTTTGAGGAGTTTGGCTTATTTACTAGCATCGGAGAGGCCTATGGCGATGGATGTTCAGGCCTTAGCCAGCCAATTCGTGAGATTGGATCTTTCGGAGCCCAGTCGAGTTCTAGCTTGTGTGGTTTCTCGGTCTTCCTTATTTGATCGTATTAGGGAGAATTAGTATGATGACCCTCATTTGCTTGTCCTCAAGGGCAAGGTTCAGTATGGTGATGCCAGAGATGTGACTATTGGTGATGACGGGGTATTGAGGATGTAGGGTCGGATTTGTGTACCCAATGTTGATGGGCTTCGGGAGTTGATTCTGGAAGAGGCCCATAGTTCGCGGTATTCCATTCATCCAGGTGCCGCAAAGATGTATCAGGATTTGAGGCAACACTAATGGTGGAGGAGAATGAAGAAATATATAGTTGGATTTGTAGCTCAGTTCCTCCACTGTCAGCAGGTGAAGTATGAGCACCAGAGACCGGGTGGGTTGCTTCAGCAGATAGAGATTACGGAGTGTAAGTGGGAGCGGATCACCATGGACTTTGTAGTTGGGCTCCCACGGACTTTGAGAAAGTTCTATGCTATTTGGGTGATTGTGGATCGGCTGACCAAGTCCGCACACTTCATTCATGTGTGTACTACCTATTCTTTAGAGTGTTTAGCAAAGATTTATATCCGGGAGATTGTTCGCCTGCATGGTATTCCAGTTTCCATCATTTCACATCACGGTATTGGACGGTCGTTCAGCATGATTTGGGTACTCGGGTGGAGTTGAGTACAGCATTTCACCCTCAGCTACGGACAGTCCGAGCGCACTATTCAGATTCTTGAGGATATGCTCCGTGCGTGTGTGATTGTGTTTGGAGTGTCTTGGGATCAGTTCTTGCGATTGGCAGAGATTTCCTACAATAACTATCAGTCTAGGATTTAGATGGCACCGTATAAGGCTTTATATGGTAGGCGGTGTAGATCCCCAGTGGGTTGGTTTGAGCCGAGTGAGACCAGATTATTGGGCACAGACTTGGTTTAGGATGCTTTGGACAAGGTTAAGGTGATTCAGGATAGACTCCGTATAGCCCAGTCCAGAAAGAAGAGTTACGTGGACCGGAAGGTTCGTGATGTTTCCTATATGGTTGGAGAGCGGGTTCTGCTTCGGGTATCACCTATGAAGGTCATTATGAGATTCGGGAAGAAAGGAAAATTGAGTCTGAGGTTTATTGGCCATTTTGAGATAGTGAGACGTGTTGGGGAGGTTGCTTATGAGCTTGCCCTACCTCCCAGCTTGGTAGGGGTTCATCCGATATTTCACGTTTCGATACTCCGAAGGTATCACGGTGATTTGTCGCACGTGTTGGATTTCAGTTTAGTCCAGTTGGACAAGGATCTATCCTATGTTGAGGAGCCAGTGGCAATATTGGATAGGCAGGTTAGAAAGATAAGGTCAAAGAACATTATGTCAGTAAAGGTTCAGTGGTGGGGTCAGCCGGTTGAGGAGACGACCTAGGAGACCAAACAGGATATGTGCAACCATTACCCTAATCTTTTCACTACTTCAGGTATATCTCTATGCTCGTTCGAGGACGAACAAATGTTTAAGTGTAGGAGGATGTGACGACTCGGCTGGTCTTCTTAAGAATTAATGCCTCGATCCCCTATTAACTTCTTTCCCCATCTTAATTTCTGCTATTTTGATTTGCCGGGATGTTCGGTTTTGAGTTTCGGAGAGTTTTGGGACACTTAGTCCCTAAATGAGAGCTTAAGTGTTGGAAATTTGACCGTAGTTGGAACAGTATGAAGAAGGCCTCGAAATGGAATTCTAATAGTTCTGTTAGCTCCGTTGGGTGATTTAGGTCTTAGGGGTGTGATCGGATTGTGTTTTGGAGGTTCGTAGCTAATTTAGACTTGAAATGCCGAAAGTCGAATTTTGAAGTTTCCGGTTCGATAGTGAGATTTTGATCCGAGGGTAGGAATGGAATTCCGGAAGTTGGAGTAGTTCCTTAGTGTTGAATGTGACGTGTGTGCAAAATTTCAGGTCATTCGGACGAGGTTTGATAGACTTTTTGATCGAAAGCGTATTTTTAGAGTTTTGGAGTTCTTAGGCTTGAATACGCGGCTGATTCGTAGTTTTGATGTTGTTTTAGATGTTTTAAGGATTGATATAAGTTTGGAAAGTGGTATTAGACTTGTTTATGTTTTTGGTTTAGGTCCCGGGGGCCTCGGGATGGTTTCGGAAGGTTGTCGGAAGAATTGGGAGTTGTTTGAGCAGCTTCAGCTGCTGATCTTATGCCATAACCGCACCTGCGGTTGGGTCTCGTAGGTGCGTAGCCACAAAAGTGGCATTGTCATCGCAGAATCGGAAATGGGGAGCAATAGAAGGAGCCGCAGAAGTGGGAGATTTACCGCAGAAGCGGTACCGCATCTGCGTATGGGGAGTCACAGGTGCGGAAGGCTGAGATTAATGATTTGTTATAGATGCGACCCTTGTTCTACAAAATCGGGACCGTAGGTATGGTCCCATGACCGCAGGAGAGGATTAGCTGGGCAGAAACATATAAATACTTGCCTTCGTGAATTTGAGCTATTTTCACCTCTTTTCAAATGGGAAGAAGCCTTGGGGAGCATTATCAAGAGTGATTTTCAGAATAATTCATTGGAGTAAGGTCTTTAGTCCCTAAACTCGTTATTGAGGTGATTTTTATCATTATAAGCATGAAAATTTAAGGAAAATCAGTGGTAATTTGGGAGTTAGGGCTTGATTAATTAGAGACCTTTGAGTGATGATTTGGGGGACCATTTTAGGTCCGATGTTGGTACTTTTGGTATGACCGAACTCGTGAGAGTGTGAGAATTCTGGAAATGTAAATTTTACACGATTCCGAGACATGGGCCCGAGGGGAATTTTGGTCATTTTACCTAATTTTGCGTATTAGCTTAGAATTTCTTTGTAGAATCAGTTACTTGAAGTGTTATTTACATTATGATATTGAATTGAATAGATTTGGGCCATTTGGAGTCGAGTACTCATGAAAAGAGCGTGGTTTCGAATTGATTTGAGCTGGTTCGAGGTAAGTGGCTTGCCTAACGTTGTGTGGGGGACATTCCCCTTAGGATTTTGTATTGTGGCAATTGATATGCCTTGTACATGAGGTGACGAGTGTGTACTTATGCTAATTGTTGAAAACCCCTATTTTTACTAAAGTAGCTTTAATTGTGCTTTCCTTTCCTGCTTACTCTACTTGAAATTTTAGCCTATTATTAGCTTAGAAAAGCATGTTTAGTTGACTCAATTGCTTCATTGCTTAAACTGCCTTGATTATATTATGTGAAGCATATTAGGTTAGAATTACTTGTTTTACTTGGTATGAAATTGAGCTTAGTTGAGTGCTCTTTGTGTTGTTGTTGTGTGTTTTTACATTGGGACTACGGGACGGCATCCCGGGAGATCCCCTATACGCATTTATGATTTGAGCTGAGGTGCGGGATACCGGGAGATTCCTAGCACGTATATTGAGGATACTAAGAAATCCTTGGGATACCAAGAGATCCCTAGCATATATTGAGGATACCAAGAGATCCTTCGGATACCAAGAGATCCCTAGCATATATTGAGGATACCAAGAGATTCTCGGGATACCAAGAGATTCCTGGCACATGTTGAGGGTACTAAGAGATCCTCGGGATACTGAGAGATATCCGGTTAGTTTCTTTGTGAAGAGTGGTATTCCTTGTGATTGTTTTTGCCTCTGTTTCAGTTGTAGTTATCTTTATTACCATGTTTTAATTAGTATTGTTATCTTTCAATTATACTGCGTTATCTTATACTATCACACCGTATATTTTATTTAATCTCAGTAGGGCCTTGACATTCCTCGTCACTACCCGACTGAGGTTAGGCTTGGCACTTATTGAGTATCGTTGTGGTGTACTCATGCCCTTTCTGTGCATGTTTTTCATGTGCAGATCCAGGTACTTCTATGCAGACTTATCACGCTTGAGACGAGGCATTTGTAGAGACTCCGAGGTATATCGACCGCGTCCGCAGACCGAAGAGTCCCTTTCTACTCTCCCTTTTAAGTATTAGCCCTTCTATATTTTTCTTTCCTTACTAGATATTCTTGAGTTAGATACTGGTAGATATTCAAAGGCTTGTGTTCATGGGATTCCGGGTTTTGGGAAATGTATTAGTTTTTGAGAGTTGATATTGTGTATGTCGAGCGACACTTTTTAACGCTGTTTTATTTCACTATTTCGGTTTTTATTCATTTTCTTCTGCAAATTGGTTTATTTTCAGCATTGTTAGGCTTACCTAGTCATATAGAGTAGGTGCCGTCACGATGGTTTGTGGAGGTCGAACCGAGGTCGTGACACCATTCTTATTTGTCACCTGTTTCTCCTTGCTTTGATTTCAAACCATAATTGTCACATGCTCTACTTGTTTCTAGCGTTGTTGTATTTGTTGCATTCAATAATGTTGTTTCACTTGAGTGAGCGGTTTAGTTGTTATGTACCAATAAATTGATAAAATTGAGATTTTGAGTTGTTAGAGATTCTCCATTTATTCAATGATTCTTTATTGTCTTGTACATTTTCCTTCTGGATGTAAATATTTTTGTAAATTTGGTTGTTGAATTGTTTATGTTGATGAAATTGTTTAGGGAGCGGGTTGCACGCCGCTTCGAAAATTCAAAGGTATTGAAATGAAATGAAGGAATAAGGATGAATTATGATATGAATATATGATTATATGGTGAGATCGGGTTGTGCGTCGTAATAGATTGGACATGTTGTAAATTTTGTGATTGTTTAGTTATTCTCGGTATTGTGTTATGAGACTTTGTCATTCTGGGGTATCTGGTAGTTAAATTTCGAGTTCGTATTCATGAGTTAATTGCTTTATTTCCATTTCCCATTTTCCCTATTATTATTATTATTATTATTATTATTATTATTATTATTTCGTACAAGCTATTTGTAAGTGACTTGCCCTAGCCTTGTCACTACTTCGTCAAGGTTAGGCTTGACAGTACAAAGTACATGGGGTCAGTTGTACTCATACTATATTCTGCACTTCTTTTGTAGATAGCGAAGTTGATCCTAGCGGTGCATAGTGCGACTGCCCGGATCGAGCTACTTATGGAGTCTTGAGGTATACCTGCACAACATTCGCAGCCTTAAAGTCCCTTTCCATTTCATCATTGTTGTTTATTTCGATTTAGACAATTGTGTTTATTTAGAATTTATCTGTAGCACTCTTGAGACTCATGATTCGTAACTCTAGATTTTGGGTTATGTTTTGATTACATTATTCAGTATTATAACACCCTATTTTAGACTATTACGGTTGTTATTGCTAATATTTTGATTGAATTGTTAAAACTAGTTAAGTAATTTAGTTAACGTTGGCTTTCCTAGCAAGTAAAGTGTCAGGCACCATCACGGTCCTTAGAGTGGGATTCCGGGTCGTGACAAGTTGATATCAGAGCACTAGGTGTCCTAAGTCTCATGAGTCCAGAGAAAGCTTAGTAGAGTCTAGAGGATTGGTATAGAGACGTATATACTTATTTTCCAGAGGCTATAGGGCTTTAGGAAAATTTCATCTCTTTCTTTCTCTAAAGTGCAACTTTATTCCAATACTAAAGTTTGAACCATTCTACTTTTGTTCTCTGACAAATAGTGAGAACTCACACAGTGTCTACAGCCTGGAAGGAGCTAGAGCAGCCTATTGCAGCCACTACCAGTTGTAGGGGCCGGGCCCAAGGTAGGGATCGAGGCTGAGGCAGATCTCAGCCTAGAACACGAGTAGAATCACCCATTGTGGAGCCTCAGATTAATTAGGAGGAGGAGGTCCCAGTTCAGACCGTAAAATTCGGACCCGGTCAGGTTCCAGGGGGATTCATTGGCCACTCCCCTATTTCAGGATGCTCTAGTCCGTTTAGTTAGACTCCTGGAGAGTGTGGTTCAAACCAGGGTATTTCCTATTGCACAAGCCGTCTATGAGGCCTGGGGAGGAGCACAGACTCCTCCATTCACACTCCAGAGCAGATGGCTCCCCTATAACAGACTCTGCAGCTCCAACAGTTGGGGTAGTTTAGTCGGTTATTTCTATATAGTCGGGGGAAGGGCCCATAATGTCCTCTGAGGGATTGATGAGTTTGGATAAGTTCACCAAGCTCTTTTTTGTTCACTATAAAGGTTCACCTTTTGAGGACCCACGAGATTACTTGGACCGTTGCCATGAGGTGTTGTGCAACGTGGGTGTTGTTGAGACAATTAGGGTCGACTTTGCAATGTTCTAGATGATCGGTTCTGCCATGAGATAGTGGCAGGATTTTGAGCTGAGCAGACCAGCTAGTTCACCTTCACTTACTTGGGATTAGTTTTCGCAGTTATTTTTGGAGAATGTTTGTTCCTTTCACTCTAAGAGAGGAGTATCGTAGGTAGTTCGAGCGCTTTTAGTAGGATGGTATGACCGTCACCCAGTATGAGATCAAATTTGTTGACCTTCCCCATCATGCAGCTATATTGATTCCCACCGATAGGGAGAGAGTGAGGAAGTTCATTGATGGTCTTACCTTCAGCATCATGCTTCAAATGGCCAAGGATATTGGGGATAAAATTTCTTTCCATAGGGTCCTAGAGCTTGCTAGACGGATCGAGATAGTTTATGGTCAGGATAGGGGCCGTATCTGAGAAGAGGCCACGTCATTTTGGTGGCTTCAATAATGCCTCATCTGGAGGCAAAGGTTCTTTTGGTAGAGGCCATCCTTCCAGGCTAATTTAGTTCAGCTCTTCATATAGCCAACGATGCTTCAGACCGTCGTGGTTCTCATGGGTCTCGTCCTGAGTAGCCAGCATTCAGGCACCTTCAGTTTCTATCAGTGCATCACCGTTATAGAGTTACTACAATGGTTATCCAGGCTGTACGGGTCAGTCTTTACATTAGAAGCATCAATAGTCGAAGAAGTGCTTTGAGTGTGGGGGCACAAGTCACATTAGGAGGTATTACCCTAGTTTGATGAGCAACAGATCTCAGGAGGGTTCTCGTGCCATTATGCCGGCACCGGTTGCTCCACTGCCTACACATCCAGCTAGAGGCAGGAGACAGGCTGCTGGAGCTGGAGGTCAGGCCATTAGAGGTGGAGGCCACCCAACTAGAGGTCGCCCGAGGGGCAGAGGTCACAGTGGTGTGGCCCAACCCTATTTTTATGCATTTTTAGCTAGACCCGATATAGAGTCATCTAACGCTAGTATCACAGGTTTGTTCTAGTTTTCCATAGAGATGCTTCAGTTCTATCTGATTTGGGCTCTACTTATTCCTATGTGTCATCATATTTTGCTTCATATCTAGTTATGTCCTGTGATTCTTTGAGTGCTCCTGTATAGGTGTCCATGCTTGTAGGAGATTCTATTAATGTAGATCGTGTTTATCGCTCGTGTGTTGTTTCTATCTGGAGCTTTGAGACTAGTGTAGATGTTCTACTTCTTGATATGATGGACATTGATGTTATTTTGGGTATGGATTGGCTGTTACCTTATCACACCGTATTGGATTGTCACGACAAGACGATAACCTTAGCCATGCCGGGATTGCCTTGATTAGAGTGGAGAGGGACTCCTGGCCATTCTACTAGCATGGTTATCTCTTATGTGAAGGTTTGACATATGGTTGAGAAGGAATGTCTATCATATTTGGCCTATATTCGTGATCCTAGTGTGGAGGTTCCTTCCATGCATTTAGTACGAGTTTGCAGAGGTGTTTCTATCTACCGCGGATGCCACCCGGTAGAGATATCAACTTCTGTATTTACTTCGCTTTGGGCACTCATCCTATTTATATTCCACCATGCCGCATGGCCCCAGTTGAGTTTAAGGAATTGCAGGATTTGCTTGATAAAGGATTTATTAGACCAAGTGTTTCTCCCTAGGGTGCACCAGTGTTGTTTGTGAAGAATAAGGATGGTACAATAAGGACGTGTATTGATTATCGGCAGTTGAACAAAGTCACTATCAAGAACAAGTATCCTTTTGCCAATGATTGATGACTTATTTGATCAACTTCAGGGTTCCAAAGTGTTTTCAAAAATTTATTTGAGATCTGGCTACCATCAGTTGAAGATTAGTCCATCAAATGTCCCTAAGACAGCTTTTCAAACTCGGTACGGGCATTATGAGTTCTAGCGATGTTAATTGGCTTAACAAATGCCCCATTAATATTTATGGATTTGATGAACCGGGCATTCAAGCCCTATTTAAATTCTTTTGTGATCGTCTTCATTGATGATATTTTGGTTTACTCCTGCAGCTGGGAGGAGCATGAGCAACATCTTCAAGTTGTACTTTAGACCTTGAGAGATAGTGAGTTATATGCCAAGATTTCAAAGTGTGAGTTTTGGTTGGATTCGGTTGCCTTTTTGGGGCATCTAATATCTTTTGAGGGTATTAAAGTGGATCTGAAGAAGATTGAGGCAGTTCAGAACTGGCTTACACCTACTTCAGCTATAGAGATTCGGAGCTTTCTAGGTTTGGTGGGTTATTATCGTTGGTTTGTGGCGGGGTTTTCATCTATTGCAACCTAATTGAGTAGATTGACCCAGAAGGGTACCCAATTTAGGTGGTCTGATGAGTGTGAGTTGAGCTTTCAGAAGTTCAAGACTACTTTGACTATAGCTCCAGTATTGGTGTTGCCTACGAGTTCGGGGTCTTTCACTGTCTATTATGATGCGTCACGTATTGGTTTTGGCGCGGTATTAATGCAAGACGGTAGGGTGATTGCATATGCATCTCACCAGCTGAAGGTTCATGGGAATAATTACCATGTTCACGAATTAGAGTTGGCAACTACTGTTCATGCATTGAAGATTTGGAGGCATTACCTCTACAACGTGTCATTTGAGGTATTCACATATCATCGGAATCTGCATCACTTGTTTAAGCAAAAAGATCTAAATTTGAGGCAGCGGAGGTGATTAAAGCTGTTAAAAGACTATGATATCATCATTTCGTACTTTCTAAAATGCCAATATGGTGGACGGTGCCTTGAATAGAAAGGCTGTGAGTATGGGCAGCCTTACATATATTCCAGTTCCTGAGAGACCTCTAGCATCAGATGTTCAGGCTTTGGCCAATCAGTTCTTGGTCTTTTTTGTATGAGCACATCAGAGAGCGTTAGTATGACAACCCCTATTTTCTTGTTTTTAAGGACACAGTGCAACACAGTGATGCCAAGGAGGTTTCCATTGGAGATGATGGGGGGGTTACATATGCAGGGTCGGATTTGTGTGCCCAATGTGGATAGGCTGCATGAGTTGATTCTTGAGGAGGCACACAGTTTTTGATATTCCATTCATCCGGGTGCCGCCAAGATGCAGCAGGATTTGAGGCAATATTATTGGTGGAGGAGAATGAATAAATATATAGTAGTGTATGTGGCTCGATGTTTGAACTACCAGTAGGTGAAATACGAGCATTAGAGGCCTGGCGGTTTGCTTCAAAAACTTGAGATTCCTGAGTGGATGTTGGAGCGTATTACCATGGATTTCGTTGTTGGGCTCCCACAATGTTTAGTAAAATATGACGTAGTATGGGTCATTGTGGCTAGGTTGACCAAGTCGGCTCATTTCATTCCGGTGGCGACTACCAATTCTTCAGAGCTGCTGGCTTAGATCTATATCCATGAGATTGTTCGTCTTCATGGTGTGCCGATGTCCATTATTTCTAATCGATCACATCACATTTGTTAAGGGTCGTACAATGTGAGCTAGGCACATAGGTTGAGTTGAGTACAATATTTCACCCCCAGGCGGACAGGCAGTCCTAGCGCACCATTCAGATCTTGGAAGATATGCTTCACACTTGTGTTATGGATTCCGGGGGTTCTTGGGATCAGTCTTATCGCTTTCGGAGTTTGCCTATAATAACAACTACCAATCGAGTATTCAGATGGCTCCTTATGAGGCATTATATGTGAGGTAGTGTCATTCTCCAGTTGGTTGGTTTGAGCTGGGAGAGGCTCGGTTCTTGGGTATTGATTTGGTTTGGGATGCCTTGGAAAAGGTCAAGATAATTTAGGATCGGCTTTGTACAGCATAGTCTAGGCAAAAGAGTTATGTCGATTGGAGAGTTTTTGATGTTGCATTCGTGGTTGGAGAGAGGGTTTTGCTCCGGGCTTCACCTATGAAGGGTGTGATAAGGTTCAGGAAGAAGGGCAAGCTAATCCCTAGGTATATCAAACCCTTTGTGATCCTTGAGAGAGTTGGTGAGGTGTCCAACAAGCTTGAATTGCCACCTATCTTATCAGCAGTTCACCCGTTGTTCCATGTATCCATGCTATGGAAGTATCACAGTGATCCGTCCTATGTATTAGATTTTAGCTCAGCCCAATTGGACAAGGATTTGACTTATGAGGAGGAGTCTGTGGCTATTCTAGCACGACAGGTCTGGAAGTTGAGGTCTAAGAGTTATCCTTTTGTTAGAATGTAGTGGAGAGGTCAGCCATTCGAGGCATCTACGTGGGAATCCAAGTCCTATATGCGAAGTAGATAACCTTATTTTTTCACCAATTCAGAAACTTTTGTTTCTCTGTTCAAGGACGAATATTTATTTTAGAGTGGAGAATGTGACGACCTAATAGGTTGTTTTGAGCACTAGCCCTTATTTTCATGTTATGAGACCTCCGTTAGCTTCGTTTTATGTTTATTAGTTTGCATGCATAGTCCATGTCTTTTTTTTTAAAGTTTTTATGCGAAAATTTGAAGAAAATATGATTTTTGGCTTTAAAAACAACTTGAGTTGACTACGGTCAACATTTTGTGAAAGTGACCTCGGATCGGTATTTTGACGACTCCAGTAGGTCTGAATACTGATATAGGACTTGGGCTTATGCCCGAAATTGAAATCTTAGATCCCTAGGTTGATTTGACTCATTTTGTCGAAAGCTAGTAATTTAAAAGTTTAGGCTGTGGTTGGTTGATTTCTTTGAATCGCGAAATGAGGTAAGTGTTGTGTCTAACCTTGACTTGAGGGAATTAGAAATTTTTGAACTATGTGTTATGTGAATTATTTCAGGAAATGGCATATATGCGAGGTAACGAGTGTACACCATAATGGGATCTAGCATGCGGGAATTGGATATTTATTTCCATGTTATCGTTTATTTCATGATATATCTTGCTTCGTGACTTAAGTGTTACATGTCTTTAATTTGACTTCTATTCCATAATTATTACTTGTCATCTAATTGTTCCTTTGCCTTAATTTGTTCTTTCCTCCCATGATTCTATGCTTATTTGCCACATGTTTCTTCTTGCTTTGATTGCAAACCTTAATTTTCACATGTTTTACTTGTTTCTATCGTTTGTAGTATTCGTTTCATTCTATAATGTTATTTTACTTGCATGAGCGGTTTAGTTGTTATGTATTAATGAATTGGTAAAGTTTGAGATTTCGAGTTGTTAGAGATTCTCCGATTATTTTGTGATTCTATATTGTCTTGTACATTTTCCTTTTGGATGTTGATGTTTTTGTAAATTTGGTTGTTGAATTGTTTATGTTGATAAATGAAATTGTTTAGGAAGAAGGTAGCACGTCGCAATAGAAATTGAAAGGTATTGAAATGAAATGAAGGAATAAGGACAGATTATGATATGAACAGATGATAATATGGTGGGATCGGATTGTGCTCCGCAACAGATTGGACATGTTGTAACTATTTGTGATTGTTGCGTTATCCTCGGTATTGTGTTATGAGACTTTGTTATTCTAGGCTCTCTAGTAGTTGTATTTCGAGTTCGTATTCAGGATTTAATTTCTTTATTTCCATTTCCCATTTTCCCTGTTATTATTATTCTTAATATTATTTCGTACAGGTTATTTGTAAGTGACTTGCCTTAGCCTCGTCACTACTTTGTTGAGGTTAGGCTCAATACTTACAAAGTACATGGGGTCGGTTGTACTAATACTATACTCTGCACTTCTTGCAGAGTTAAATCCCAGACAATTATCTTGCACCTATCCTATAAAGCCCTATTTTCTCCCACTGATAACCTTCTTTGCTTGCTTCTTTTTCGGTTGTCATTAGTCAATAACCGTAGATTCTTAGTTAATTTTAATTTTTAATCACATAATTCTCAATTGTTGATCATCTTGGATAGATATCAAGCTATAAACTACGAAAATACTGTTTAACTCCAATCCATGTGGATATGATATTATATTATACTATATTCAACTACCGAGCATATTTAAATATGTGTTTTTCTCTGGTCACACACAATAACAATTATTAGAAAAAATTCTCTCAATCAAAGCTAGGTAAGACAATAACCTCATCCGGGCTAGTCCAAAGCTCCAAATCGCATTTCCTTAAGAAATCGCCTCTAACCGGCTCGAATCTAGCCAGCCATCTATCAATGTTATAAGAAGTAATTCCAATCAATAAAGCCTCGATCTCAAAATACACTCTCTTAAAATGTAGGCAAAATCTAAAATTTCATCTCAAAATTCCATATTTTGAGTGTAAACAATTCATGTTGATTCTTGAAATAATACCAAAAGTGAGTCGAAATCGCTTACCCTAAAGTCTTGTGTGAAAATGTCCATGAGAAATCGCCTCTCCAAGTCTATGGTTCAAATTAGGAGAAATGAGCTCAAAATGTTGAAATAACATCTTAAATACACTCCCCAGCAGTACCCTTCATGAATGCGACTACTGCACCGCTTTCGCGAACAACTAACCAAAATGCCCTACATGATCGCGGCATCGCCCTCACAATCGCAATAGACAATAGTCCCTCTCCTTCATGAACGCGATCTACACCTTCGCCAATGCGAAGGCAAAAATCTCCCTTACCAGCTCTAACTCCTCGCGAACGCGATAGACACTCGAACGTGATACACCTGGAACCAATACTACGTGAATGCAAAAAATTCCTTGCAAACACCAAGAGCATTACACCAGCACCAGAAATACTTTTCGCGAATGTATTGCTCTAACCGCAATCGCAAAGAACACAAACACCTACTAAAAAACAGCAACTCAAACATCACAAAAATGATGCGAACCTCGAATTACACCCGAGGCCCATGGGACCCCGTCAAATCATACCAACAAGTTCAAATACATTATCTAAACACATCAAAAGGCTCGAAAAATCATAAATAATATCAAAACCACGAATCAAAGATAAAAAATATTCTCTTCGGCTTTCAAACCTTCAAACTTTGTCGAACATGTCCAAATCACACTTTAACATTCTAGATCACAACCAAACTTTGCATGCAAGTCCCAACCAACTAAACAAACCTGCACAAGGTCTCAAAATTGCAATAGGAGTTGGATAACACCAAATTCAACTCCCTATGAACTATAAAAAAATTTAAATTGCCAACTTTCGACAAATAAAGCTAAACCCCTCTAGGAACATCCAAATTAAAATTCGAACATACGCCCAAGTCTAAAATTATCATACAAACTTATTGAAACCATCAAATCCAAATTCCAAGTTCATTTACCCAAAAGTCAAATCTTGGTTGACTCTTCCAACCTAAGGCTTCCATATTGAAAATCTTTTTATCAAGTCCATCCCGAACAACCAAAAAACCAAAACCAACTATGCACAAAAGTCATAATACACCATATGAAGTCACCCGAACTCTAAAATTATATAACGAAATGCTAGAACTCAAAATGACCAATCTGGTTGTCATATTCTCTCCTAATTAAAAATACTTTCGTCCTCGAACATGACAAGAGTCATTCCAAAGTCATCCAATCACTGTATAAACTCATCATACACATACCCATGGGCGATTCCATGTCACCACAATCTATATAAGTCCATCAATACAACCTAACTGAAGATTCTTTCTTTAACCATAACTTACAATCCTTAGAACCATATTCCAACATCCGAATCTCCCTCCAAGATCTGATTCTTGCGTATATACATTATATCAATCTCAACAGGATACATAAAGTCGTCAATATACTACCAAGATCTAACCACATGATGCACCACATAACTCATGTACTAATAACAATAACTTCTTACCATAATGGCTACTCACTACCAAATCCAATACTGGAAAGATACCTTATATCAAATAGAACCTTGTTCCAAACCTCGCCAACACATATAATGATGAAAGAAACATCGAGAAACTCTTAACCACCTACCAAATCAATAAGTCGTGAAGCTCTCTAGCCCGACATTGACCATTGTCAATTTTTGAGCTGACTAATGAGATTATTCTTCCAAAGATACCTTATCCCTATCTTATTGCGCAAATTCCACTTCCAATATCCTTTTCTCACCAAGTACCGGTTACCTGACCGACATGGCACACAAATGTCATCCAGAACCTCATATAATGTGACCCATGCACCAAACAAGTAACAACTTCAATATAACCAAGAATAGGAAGAGAATACAAATAAGAGAACCACCTAACAAGTTCAACAGATATAACAACATAAGCATAACGTTATGAATCCATCCCACAAAGGAGAAATAAAACACATGAAATAACCACAAGGAATCGTGTCCCAACATAATATTGTTGCGGCGTGAAACCCAATCCCACATCATACTGTTGTGACGTGCAACTCGATCTAACATACCAATCCACATGGAATACCCATTGAGCCATAATACCCATAATCAACAACACATGTGCATCAACATCAAACATGCAAAGTGAATACACATAACCATGGGGAGACATATAGCATAATGTGATACAAAAAGGCAAGCACTACTACAGTGCGATAAGCAAATCAATATCGCATGAGCCATCTCGCTCATATATCATCATAATTCCTAAACAGGACCACAACAAGTGTATGAATAATGAAGTAATCTCACAACCCATCATTGCATAAGAGAGAAACACAGAAAATAGATTGGGGCATGAATAGCATCCATTATGTCCGATGATACACCCATAGTAAATGTTGGCATGAATATACAAATCCTATATGGTATAGAATACACACTCACATTTGCCTACTAATAGGTACCCAACCATTTCAAACCATCCTGAAATAGGTAAGTAGCCTTCCAGAGGTCCACAGTTACCTACCCATAACATATGCAATCAGTTGTCTGGTCCTTAACAAACTCTCACAATCTGCAACCAAAGGAACAGACTGTCTCTAAGAACATTCAATCTCTAAACTTCAAAATTCTAGAATCTCCATTCTTGATCTCTAACTCCCTACTTAAATGATAGACACATCACACATACACAACCACTTCATCAGAAGTACTCCCATAAATCTTCCACCTCCAATGCCAGATCTGAACATCAACCATTACAAACCACACGATTTTTGTAGTACTAATCAATCATCCACAAATCAATACATAATGTGTCTTCCACAACACACACCCTTCTCATGCGATACAAGATAGTGCCAGCATCTTAAAATTTGAAATCTCTTATACTGCATAGAACTCGTGACCTTTCTTCTAGAACTGGATCATAATTGTCCATTAAATCTCAATGCCTCGTAACTCACTACATCAATTAGGCCATGATAGGAAATTATGAGAACCCGGTCATCAACTTTAAATCACAAGTAAGATATACACCTCATCAACCAAGAACCTTCCATTTAACTCAAACTAGGAGAATATCACAAATGTAACAAACCTTCTATACCCGTAGAAGACATCAACCTCAAGTCGTGGTCAAAACCATTACGAACTCTTCAAAATACACAAGTACATAGACCAGCCATTGTAATTGGATCTATCTAAATCGACCAGGTTATGCAGATTCCTAAACCCATAGGTAATTCAAACAAAAATTCTCCCTATGAAGAGACTTTTAAATGAATCTAAAGTTGTTTCTTTCATATTTCTAATACCGCAATGTGGAATCAACAATTATATAAAAATATTGCAAGTCTCAGCGCCATCTGATGCAAACCTCAAGTATTATCCATACAGAAATCTAAAAACTGTTAAGTACCACATATGAATCTTGAACACATTAGAACTGTTCTCGAGGGTCATTTACCTTGCTCTAATCTCCATTGCACAACTGATACGTACTCAGTGACTTTTGCTCCACCAGCACATGAATATCCAAAAAGAAGCAACCAAGTCATTCTTCTTCCTTGCACACTACATCCACAACAAATATCAAGCCCAAATCATTCCAAGATTTCAATATACCTATAAAGTGTAGTACATCATGCATCCAGTAAATTCCTTAACCAATTCATCCTTAATTACACCCTTCTCAAACAATATCCAATCCACAGTGCATCCAAATCTAGGAACTATAGCAATACATGCCCAAATGACTCGATCGTCGATAGTAGACTCCCCCACTTCGCTTGGAGCCATAAATACCTCATATGATAACACACAATACCCTTACTTCTTAATTTGCCATGACCTCACGCTGCTACCCAGCTGGATCTCCTCATAAGCTCGTATAGTACTAGTCAAAACACACTCGGATCACAAAAGTAAACCCAACTTGCTCAAATGCTCCAAAATAGTAGTATGTTCATTCCACTGAATAAAAGCCTTATACAAATCACTGAAGCCCAAATCTTCTCGCAGGAGATAATCCACCTACTAACCTCAACAAGATATAATAATCTTCTTCATTCCTCAAATGAACAACTGGAAGATCCACCAACACATCCACATCGCAAGACCGTACAACACATCGAGATAATGATCAAGTATCCACATCCCTTCACATACCATTCAAAACTTCATAAGTCATCAATATCATATCTAATATAGAATACTCAACATCAAACACATATAAAAGAGAAAGAAACTAGAGATTTAGGCTTCAAGCCTAAAGAAAGTCGCATTATTAGGAAAGAAAGAAGGGAAGTATCCTAAATACCTTGTAGCCTCTTGAAGATAGGTATGAACGTCATCATACTGATCTGCAAGACTATATAATGCATTTTCTCCTGACTCATAGAACCTCTAAACCTAGAGCTTTGAACCAACTTTTCACGACCCAAAATCTCACCAACTCGTGATGGCACCTAACCCTTGCTAGGTAATCCTAACAACGTAAGTCACTACTATACTGAAAACCAACAGAGATAATAAATAAAATAGCAAAGGAATTCGATAAAATTATCCTAAGGACTGGCATTACAAATTATGAGCTAATATGATTTGGATTTTTAAAGCTGGTAAAAAATAAATACAACATCTATTTGAAGTTTACATAAACAGAAATGAAGTCCTAATCCACCATGAACATATGGTAACTTGAATCTGGAATGCTGCTACAACTTCAATGCTTGACTTCATCATCCACAACAGTTTAGTTCCAAAATATACATGCAAGATACAGAAGAGTAGTATGAGTACCACGGATCTCATATACTCAGTAAGTATCTTCACTAACCTCAATAGTGATGAGGTTTTAAGTCAAAAGACACACACTTTGCATAACATGTGCAACTCAATAACATATACAAAATAGAGTAATATCCAGAGAGACAGTTACAGGATAACAGATATAAGTAATAAAGGTGGACAAATGGGTAAGGAGTAATAAACACGTTTTTCCAACTAAACAGATCAAGCAAATAAAACATGCACCAACTCTGCATACAAAGAGACATGCACCAAGTAGTGGGTGTGCTCAAATACTTATACATGTATGTAAAATCTGTACATAACAATGATCCAATTCCGTATCAATTTCCAAATACAATGTTTATGAGTCTAACGTTTAAATGTATGATGGTAACTCCCCTTTTTATAGCAATTTGACACATTCCAGGTGTCCAACAACTCACTAACAAATCTCCAACATGTGTAAAATGCATCAACTAGCATATGTAGATTTAATGCTTCAATAATGCATGTAAATGCATGAATATCCACAAAGGATCACTCGAATGGTCAATATTCCACCTTTATGCTCAATACCTCATCACATATGATCCCATATCACAATCAACTAGAAACGCATCTATCTCTCACAACCCACATATATGCAGTCAAGAGAGAAATAAGAGTGGGCAACCCTAGGGGGTTGGATCCATATTCATATGCCGCACTGATAACTCACGTTCCATAACTGCACGTACAACTCACGTACTGCACAGAGAAATCACGTGCTAATAATCATAACAACCGCACGGATAACTCACGTGTTGCATGGACAACTCATATGGAAATGATCATAACAATTGCACAGACAACTCACGTGTTTCACAAACAACTCAAGTTTCATAATCATTACCACTGTAAGGACAACTCACATGTTGCATGGACAACTCACGTGCCATAATTATAATCATACGATAAAGACCTCGTGCCTAATCAATAACAATATCTCAATATCTGCATGATAGCAACTTCGTGCCATGACCTCACTCCATATCCGAGAGTATGCAGTGATGTAGGTATATGAATATGAGATAAGGATATAAAAAAACATGGATCAAGAAATAATCATGCATGAATGTATGTGCAACGACCCGACTAATTATTTGAGCTGTAGTATTTTATTTAGAAGTTTGAGACTTTTAGTAGCTTCATATGATGTATTATGACTAGCGTATAAGGTTGGTTCTGAGGTTTGGAGGGTTCGCGTGATTTGGTAGATTAATTCTCAATTGGGAAGCTTTAAGTTGTAAGACTCTATCAAGGTTTGACTTTTAAGTAAATGACTTCGAAATCGAGATTTGATAGTTTCATCCGATATGGTGGTTTTTGACTTGGTTTTATGTTCAAATTTGAATTTTGATGTTCCTAGAAGATGTTGACTCTATTTGTTGAAATTTTGCAATTTAAAGAATTTAAAAGTTCGTAAGTTTGACCGGGAGTTGACTTTGGTGTTACCGGACTCGAATTATGGTTTTCAGACCTTGTATATATTTATCCAGTTTATTAAAACTTGTGTACAAATTTCATTGTGATCCGGAATGTCTAAGTATGATTCGGACGAGTTTGGCTAAGTTTGAAGGTTTGAAAGTTAAGAGAAGGATCTTGACTTTTGATTCTTGGTTTTGATGTTATTGGTAATTTTTAAGCCTTTGGATGGGTTTGGATAATGTATTTGGACTCGTTGATATGATTAGGGTCCCGTAGGGCTCAGGAGTATTTCGAATTAATTTCGAATCATTTAGTGCCATGTTGGGAGTTCTAGTTCTTCATACCCGCGAAGGTTTGGTCGCAGATACGATATCACTTTTGTGGATTGTTGATACCCAATTTTTCCTTATATATTTTCAATATGCAAAATAACTTCAAATTATCATATATATGCATATATAAGTATGTCCAAATGTTTTTTTATTTTTCCATAATTTTTAAAGTTTTTTAAATCAATTTATTTCACTCTTTTATCCATAAAACCCAATATTTATTTCCAAAATTATTATTCTTGGTAATTCATTTATTGAATTTTTATATTTATGCTAAAATATAGCGAAGTAATTTTTGCATATTTTACAAATTTGTTTAGTATTTTTAAGCAAAATTGCATATAATTATTAGCCTTTTTATGATTTAATTGTGTTTTATATTCATAAAATTAAGCCCTGCATTTTTAAAATTGTTAATTGTATATTACAAATCATTTTAGTGCTCTCAATTTATTTCCAGAAATTAATTTAGTATCTTTTATAATTTTAAAAGGCGAAAATTGATTATTTAAATAACAGCCTAGTACATTTCAATTTTAGCCTAAATCTGACCCCAAATTAAACCCAATTTCCCCCGCCCAATTCCCATTCAAACCCGACCCCTAACCCAATTAAACGACCCAACTCGGATTCCCCGCCTACCCTTTTGAATCCAGATCAACGACCACCATTCGCCCTTCCATAAATAAACCCAAAAGACCCCTTACCCTACTTCATTCTTCACTAAATGTCACCTCTGAATCCCCTCTTCTCTCAGTTCTCTCTGAAACCTCACATGAACCCTAGCCGCCGCCATCTCATCCCACCCTAATCCGCCTTAAACCCTGCCTAATTCATGGCCTCTCGTGGCCATTGGAGAAGTGAATTGGACTCCTATGGCTCCTGAGTGTTTGTTTCTATGGTTTCATGGCTAGAACTCGAGGGAATCTGGTCCAGTCCTTGCTCGACTTCTGTTCATGGCCTTTATTCGGCCATCCATGACCTTTCTCCGGCTATTCATGGCCTTTCAAGGCAGATCCTTGACTTTCCTGGTTAGATCGGTAACTTTCAAGGTCTTTCTCACCCTTTTTTGGGTTTTCCGAAACCCTAATCCTTGAGATCTTTCAATTTTATTGAGATCTATCTTAGATCTGTGCTTACTACGAACTTCTTAAGTATTTTGATGAAGGTTTCTCGCTTTTCTATCAAAACGACTCTTCATTCTTTGGCGATTAGAGTTTTCCTTTAAGTTTTTCAAAAAGATTTCTTCTCTGATTTTAATTTTGTTTGTGATTTTGCTATGTTTAAAACGATTTGCTCATGTTATTCTTCAATCTGTTTCAGCATGTTAAAAACCCTAGTTCCTTTTAGTCTTATCCGAGTTCTAAAATTGTTTGTTTAAATGTGTACTTGTTCTTTGTTCTTGACTCTCTTTTCCTTGTTTGACTTGTTTGATTTTTGAGTTCTTATCATCTCTAAAATTCGACTATTGTTAAAGCCCTAATTTCTTAAAAGGATTTCCTCACTTGATACTGTGAGACCTTTACTTGTTCTGATTCTCTTTACCTGTTGCTATGTTTTCTTCACTGTTGACTCTACGTGACTACTTGACCTACGTGACTACTGTGCTTCGAATATTTTTTTTACTGGTGAATCCTAGCTTACCCTATTGCTATTGTATGCATGTGTTATCTCTTTTTCCAATGTGTTTGTCCTCGCATGTCTGATGCTTCTGTTCACTCTATTTATATACCGAAGCGCAGAATCATGTTTCTTCTTTGATTGATCTTGATCTTGTGACTGATTGTAAAAGCTTTTCTTTTATGAGCCCTAATTTCACTCGCTTGTTTCAATTAATTGATTCCTTTCCTTTACTCTTATGTTTTACCTTGCTGAATCCTTTCCCAAAATAAGCCTATTTTGTACTTAGACTTGGTTGTTTACTTCATGCTTTTACTGCCCCCTTATATGGCAATAATCAATCTATCCCCAAACTGATTTCTTTCCTTAATTAAACCTGCTGCTACCCGTTAAACAGTAATTCTTTAATTAAAGGGAATCACTTGTGTTAATTGATTCTGACATGTGATTGTTTCCATGTTTGTGTTTAAGACTTTACCTCTTCTTCTCTCGTTTTCAAAACTATAAATACCCACCCCTCTTCTTTCAAGGACACGAACAATTGAGTTCAAGAACACACACTTACACTCAAAACTTTCTCTCTTTTCTCTACTACTACTTGTGCTACTGCTTTGTCTAGCCGGCTGAAAGCCAAAGCTAGACTATGGAATCTTGCTTATTTCCTTCTTTCTGCACTTTGCTTCTCTATTGGTATGTCCTAGTAAATCTTCAAGCATCAACAACAACATGTTTCTTTAGCTATTTCTGTTTCCTTCACTCTTGCCTACTTCTGCTTATGTTTATGCAATCAAGTTACATTACTAAGAATGCTGTAATCTGCTCCCTCCCCTTCTAAATTAATGTTTTCCCTTATGTATGTACTTTGTCAGTCACTTGTTAACTGATTTGCTGACTTATAAATCCCAAACCCCCATATCCCCTTATATGTTTGTGTTCTCTGGCTAGTTTGTGGGCATGCCAGCATCATCTATTGTTGTACATGACCAAACCTGACCCTTTCTGGGGTCATATGCTTCATACAATGTATTCCCAAAACCCCTAACCCCTTTGTCTAACTACTGATTCTGTGCAGTTTGAGTTTTATTACTACTGTTTTCAAATCACCCTTACCACTTACTATTTTCAACCCAGTTTTAAATAATCTCTGTACTCTGCACTTCCACTATATTCCTAGAACCTACGTTCTTCCCCTCTTGTGTGAGCCTTGCCTTGGGACCCTTGAGCTCCCTCTAAACTTGGACACATAAGGGCTGACACTTCTACACTGCACTCATCTCTATCTGGTTATGAAAACCTCGGTGTAAGCACTGTCGGGGGTCCCTTGAGACCCTTAGGGAACTTTGACATACCCAGGTCTGAGAAAGGCTTTGAAACAAGTGGCATTTGAGGTGGTTTATTCCATAACTCAGAGAGGAAGTCAGAATCAGGCTTCATATGGTTGTAACTTCTTATTTTACACTTTTCTGATGTAATTTTGTATTTGGTCTGTAATAATTTGTAACAAATATTGGGGGGCTAGCTAGTGAAAAGGGATGGGGTAATTATGCATGTATGAGCTATTAGAAGGGTAGAGAATATGCGTATAGGATTTGTTCTGTTTTAATTCAAGTTTTGCATGCTTTATTTTCACGCAGATAGAGATCATGCCTAAGGAATTTCGCTTTAATCAAATAAATCCTGCCTACTTCACTGCATGTTCCATGCTTATAGGATCAAAATCAGTCATTAACACTTAGATACCATGCATATAGGAATTGAAACCAGTATAGTTAAAATCAGTTTGACTCGTACTGTTCCGAATCAGTTTAAATAACCTACTCCTTTTATTAATACGGTATAGAAAGCATGCCCATAGGATCCAAATCGCATGTTTAAATTAACCACTGCTCTGTTACATTCTTAATCAGTGATAGATATCATGCTTATAGGACATCACCAATACACACTTAGGCAAGTCTTAGGTAATTGCTTAATAAAACTGGATTCGCCTTTGTTTAATTAGCAACTGCTACAACCAGCAAGCAGGCCTAATTCAAACTTCTTATCTGATTTATGTAATAAATATGGTCTGCTTCAACAATTAAAACATCCTGCCTTAGTACTTTAAATTCTGACCCTAACTGTGTTTAAGTCATGCCATTTATGTGCATTGTCTGCGGAAGTATATATGAGCCTCTTATTTGTTTATATGTTTCCCCTAATATGCAGTCCTACGTGTTTTGTATGTCGCCTTAGCCTTTTTACCTTTAAAACCCAAGAGTCAGCCTAAAACCCTCCCTCTTATAGGAATAGTATTCCTAAATTATTCCGGGACTGATAGGAATGGGACGGGTAATAGCATGCAATAGAGGTCGAGACCAATCCGCGCTTTAATACCTTAACGGGGTGGGAAGGGTAGATATGGATATGATAATCGATGCGCTAATACCTTGTGTATCCCCTCTTATGAGGAGTGTCATATTGGGTATCGCATTGATGTGATTCATATTGTAAATAAACCTAGGACCCCCCCCCCCTTCCCTTTTATATTCTCAAGTGTTTGTAGAGCTGTAACTCCTTTTTAAAATTCGCCTTTTAATAATTATTTTCAAACTCTTATGTGTTCAAACTTAAATCCCCTACTATTTGAGCCTGTATTTTTCTATCTGCTAATTGTACAAATTCACAAAAAAATTGTCTGGCCGGGAACCACACTAGTGGGATCCTGAGAGGTGCCTAACACCTTCCCTTTAGGATAATTTCAAGCTCTTACCATGTATCTGGTTATCAAACAAACTTAGAAATGAACCTTATGGGTGTCCTAATGCACCTTAAATCATTATGTGGAGACTCCCCAAATGCAAACCCAGTTCCCAAAAGGAATGAGCTGTCCTACCCCAAAAATGTCATAAACCCGATTTTCCGATGTAAAGAGGGAAAAAAGGGGCGCGACAGCATGGCGACTCTGCTGAGGATTTTAGGCTTTTACTATTTCAGATTATTTTGTGAATTTCTACCCCCTTTATGTGCAATTACCTGTTTAAATTTCCTTAATCCTTTAATTCTTTTTTCAGTTATGAAACTGACATGTCTTCTTTGTTTCTTTCCGTTATTGCCGCTTTAAATTATGGAATTGTTGTATTTATTGCTTTTTAAACGTGCAAATACATTCCAACATGCTTTTAATTATTGCATAATCATGCTCAACATAATGCTTCACTCGTGCCAAACAAATACTATAGCAATGCTTATAATGAGTGGTTGCACTCTTCCTATATTATTACTCCCTAAATTAGGAAAGGCATACTTGCAGTAAAACTAGTCAATCAGTGGTGCAGTCGACGGTTCTGTGCCTTCCCCCTTAAGTTTTCCGCTCAAGGGTACCAGTCTAAAACCCTATAGAAATCTTACACTACTCAAATTGTGCATTTATCATGGTCAAACCTAGCCGGGTCAGTTATTTTGTCCGCATAATGATCCTTTATTATAGCCTCGTCCAAAGGTCCACCAAGTTTACCTAAACCTAAACGGATGTCGTCACGTTCTGTGCATTTACTTGGAGAACTAAATGCTTCATGCTAATTGTTGGTATTAAATAGTCGAGTATGGTGGTGGTAAGGGCCTAACCTTATTTGTTTTGCAGAAATATGAGGTACGAAGTCTCTAGATTCGGCATGGTCACCAACATCCACCTAAGACTGCTAAACTGGTGGAAAGATCTTCACTCTAGTGATCAAACTCTCGTCCGAAAATATCTGGGAAATCTACCATCCTTTCTGGAGATCCAACCTAACAACAAGATCATAGAAGCTGCCACACTGTTTTGGGATTGTGAAAGGGTTGTATTCCGCTTTGGGGACATTGAAATGGCACCCTTGCTAGAGGATATAGGAGGATTGGACGGTCTAGTGTGGGAAACTCCGGGTTTGTTAATTCTTGAGAACCGCAAGGGCAGGGGTTTCCTCAAAATGATGGGTCTGAAGAAAAATCCATAATTGACATGCCTGAAGGAATCCTACATCCCTTTTGACTATTTGTATGAAAGGTACGATCACAGCAAATCCTACCGTACCTACCCTAACGAGTTTGCCATCACATCCTTGGGGCACGTTCACCGTAGGGTTTTCGTCTTCATGTTTTGTTTCTTGTGTCTGATCGTGTTCCCGATGAAAAAAGCAAAAATCCATACCAGGTTGGCTATGGTAACTAAGACCCTAATGGAAGGAATTGGTGGGCAGCCATTCAGCATCGTGCCCATGATCATTGCTGAAATATACCGAGCCTTGGAGAAGTGTCAATGAGGAGCGAAACACTTCGAAGGCTGCAATTTATTACTTCAACTCTGGTTCATGGAGCATTTCCAAAGGTACCAATACCGACAAGAAATTCAGCAAAGGAATTGGGATGATCACATCACTTTCTATCATCCAAAGTGAATGAATTACATCCCCAATATGTTCTCTTAGCCTGAGGATGCCAAATGATGGTTGGAGCTATTTGATAATTTGACTGAAGAACATGTTCAATGGATGTTCGAGTGGTTTCCGACCGAGGAGTTCATCGCCCGATCCAGAGAGGCACCTTTCTTGATAATAATTGGTCTGAGAGGAACATACCCTTGCGTCCCTCTCCAAGTTATGAGGCAAGCTGGTAGGAAGCATGTAATACCCAGGGTCGACAAGAAAAGTCACTTCCCGGCTGACTTCTAGAATGATGATAGTCCTTACAAGTGCCAAGCTCAGCATGCTAGTTGTGCAAGCTCAACATGCTAGTTGTGCAAGCTCAGCATGCTAGTTGTACTCACTTCCGGGCACTGCAAGATCATAATGGGGAGAGATACCATCGAACCAGACATGTATCATGCTAGTTGTGCTCCTTTCTACTCTGGTTGGTTGGAAGACAATCATGATGGTCTGGGCCAGCCAGAGTTTGCTCGAGGTCACAGGATTATAGATGAAAGGGCTGAGGCACAGGTCAAATATAATCAACTACGCAAAAGGGTCCAGGAGTACGAAAGCTAACACCGCGAGATACAAGAGTCAAACCAGAAGTTGATTGAGGAATGGAAGGACATGGATGTCAGTGCCAACAAGCGACTAGGATACTTAGAGCGAGGCATAGTGGAATTGAAGAGAAAGTTTCTCAAAACGGTAGAAGATTGTCAAAATGCTGAAGGGACCGAAGGCGGACATCAAGCCAGAGCCTACCTATTGCTAGGACTTCGCGAGTTGGGAAAGCTGTTCGACGGAGCCGAGGATGCCGAATCTGGGGAAGGTCCTTTTGGGACCAAATAGTAGGTGTTTATCTTTTCGCTTTATAAATTGTAATAAGGCTCATGGCCATTAGTGACTTTTATTTCCTGTTTATTTATCAATTTGGAATTTGTCTACTTTTTATCAATAAAATAAGGCATTTAGCATCCTAAGTTCTCCAAATTAATTTGTCGCTAGGCCTACCTCGGGCACAAAAAGGTTCTCAAATTAGGACACATTTTACATTTCACACTATGTGTGTTTAAATACTGCAACACTTTTTATATCCTCTCTAACTTGATTACCTTTTGTTTTTATTTTTTGATTTATTATTCCCCTCTCCAAAGGTTAGTTTGTGCACACTGACAACATCATCCTATTCCATGAGATTCAGGGGCCCTCCACCCACTCCTCCTCTTAATCCTGTCAAAAATAAGAACAAAGGTAAGATAGAAGATTTGAACAACGTCAGGATGGAGAATACAATTGAATGGGTAGAGGCCACTAATGGCCATGGTACTCAGGTTCATCAAGAGAATGTATCCCAGCTTGAACAAAAGATGTTGAAATTCCAAGAAGAGCTCGATCAGGTCCGAAATCCGGCGAATCTGTCATTTTCCCTCAGCACCCTAGATATTAACTTCCCCACATCTGCTCAAAATATCCCAAAGCAACAGAATCATCCCGTTCCTCACCATCACACTGTTCCACTAAAGACCCAATGCAACACCTGACATACCCCAAACAATACTCCGCTACTCATCCCGGAACCTTAAAACTCCAAAAATGACCACTTTCACACCCACCATAACACCCCTATTTACGTGGAGACCATGCCACACTCCACCTAACGTATCTCTAGCACACCTGAGTCTGATGAAAAAATTTTCTTATTAAAAACCTAGCTAAGGAACTTAAGAAATTGACTAGCCGGATTTAGGGCGTTGAGGGAAGCAAGGGAATTGAAGGGCTGAACTTTGAGGATCTTCGCATACAGCTCGATGTCGAACTGCTCGAGGGGTACAAACCTCCCAAGCTTGAAATGTTTGATGGTACGGGTGATCCAAGGGTCCACTTGAGGACATACTGCGACAGGCTAGTTGGAGTAAGGAAAGACGAGAGGATCCGCATGAAGTCGTTCATGAGGATTTTGAAGGGAGATGCATTATCTTGGTACATCAGCCAAGATCCAAAGAAGTGGTCAAGCTGGGTAGGCATGGCGTCCGACTTTATGGACAGGTTGAGGTTTAACGCAGAGAATGCACCGGATGTGTTCTATATTCAGAATCCAAAGAAGAAGCCTACAAAAACGTTTCGCGAGTATGCTACTCGTTGGAGGTCCGAAGCTGCTAAAGTTAGACCTGCATTAGAAGAGGAACAAATGAACAAATTCTTTATCTGGACCAAAGATCCACAAAACTATGAGCGATTAATGATGATTGAAAGCCACAAATTTTCTGATATTTATCAACTGGGTGAAAGAATTGAAGAGGGTATAAAAAGCGGTATGGTTACAAACTTCGAGGCCTTGCAAGCTACCAATAAGGCTTTACAGTCCGGTGGTGTGTCTAATAGGAGCCTTAATGGTTGCATAGAGGACCAAATCTCCCATCAAATACCAAACTTATCCAACACCTCCACTCATATATCAGCCAACTCCGAACTACCAAGCACCCTCACCACCAACTTATTAATCACCTCCACCTCCTACATATCAACCTACTTCACCCAGATACTCCCAACCTGCACATGTCTACCAAACCTATAATTCTCAGCCATCCCACTATCAGTCACCTCCTGCACGCCAAAACTTCCCTAGACCCCGACCTAATTTTGATCGTAGACGTTCAAAACAATATACGGCTATTGCTAAACCCATTAACCAGTTGTATGAGAGACTCAAAGCTGCTGATTATGTCACCCCTATCCTTGCTACAACCCCTGAGAATCCTTCTCTATGGGTTAACCCAAATAAATCCTATGCATACCACTCCGACATGAAAGGGCACACCATCGATGAATGTCGTTCTTTGAAAGACAAGATCCAATCCTTGATTGATAACAAGATTATTGTGGCAGAGGAACCCGCTCCAAATGTCTGCAACAACCCTCTACATGACCATAAGGGTGGGGGTATCCACATGATTGAAATAGAGGATGATTGGGATCCCGAAGGATCAATCGAGTTGATCGCAAAAGGTGATGACCCAAAGAAGCCAATAGTTACTCTCAATCCAATCATAGTCCAAATACAATCGTCTGAGGATGCTGAGATGAATTTGTCTGTACCACTTGAATTTGAAGCAACATCATCCGCAAAGACACCAGCACCAATTGAGGTTGAATTTGTGTCTTCGGCAAATGCACCCCCACCATTTGAGGTTGCAATTTTACCACCCAAGGCAGATGCTCCATTTAGAGTGAGGTTAGCCACGTCAGTCCTAGTGGAAATGTCGACCATTACACAATTCCATACAAAGGTTGTATCCTGGGATTATCCAGCTGAGGCAAGGAGGAAAGGCAAGGTCAGGTTCGAAGAGACCGTTGCAGCACAGGGTATGACAAGAACTGGTAGAGTCTATACCCCCGAACATCTAGCTGAGTCTAGCAAGCAGGCCTCCAACTAGCCACCCATCATTGAGACAGGACCAGCCAACCTTTGGAGGAAAATACAGGCCAAGGAATACTCGGTCGTCAACCAGTTAAACAAGACACTAGCACAAATATCCATTCTCTCTTTGCTACAAAATTCTGAGATACACAAGAATACTCTGTTAAAGGTGCTAAGTAAAGCATACGTACCAAGCAATATCACTGGCGGGTAAATGTCTAACATGGTAGGACAAGTGTTAGAGAGCCATAAGATCACCTTTCACGAGGACGGGCTGCCACCTGAAGGGTTGGGGCACAACAAGGCGTTGCACATCACCGTGAAATGCAAAGACTATTTTATCACTAGGATCCTGATCGATGGAGGTTCCAGTCTCAGCATTTGTCCACTAGTAACACTCAAGAAGTTGGGAAAGGGACTACACAAGATAAAAGATGGAGCAATCAATGTGAAAGCTTTCGATGGTTCTCAAAGGTCCACCATTGGTAAGATTAGTCTATGCCTGCAGATGGGGCCAACACGGTTCGATGTCGATTTCCAGGTGATAGACGTGCTAGCATCTTACAACCTACTATTGGGATGGCCATGGATTCATGTTGCTGGGGCCGTAGCATCAACACTGCATCAGGTAGTAAAATTTGAATGGAATCATCAAGAAGTGATCATTCATGACGACGGTAGCAACCCTATACAGTCGCCAGACCATTCCGGCAATCGAAGGAAGAAGGAAGCTAGGTGGAGAGACATACCACCACATTGAGCGGGTAAATGCTGTTGACAAAGACAAATGATGGGATAACAAATCGAGAGTATACTGAATTGGAGTGGGTACAAATCTGGCAAGGGGCTCAACAAGAACCTCCAAGGAATCGCTAAGCCTATAAAACTCAAGAAGCACGGCACTACCTTCGGTTTGGGATATGACTACACTTGGGAAGAATTCAACAACTGGTCGCCACCATGGTACGGTCCTTACTATCCCCTGGAGCAGCCAATACCGCGTCTGGAGAAGACTTTCCAACAAGCCGACATTGTTTATGGGTCAGACGAAGAAGAAGCACTTGCAGCGGTGAAGAATTTGTGCCTAGAAAATAATGATATAGATTGTTGTGTTGTTGTCGATGAGGAGGGGGAGGCAGGCCCTTCCATACAGGCTATGAGCAGAGGGTCACGCCTCAATAACTGGACCATCAGGACAACCAGAGCCCGACGAGCCTCGAGGTAGCAAGGCTAAAACAAGCATCATGCACTGTTTTTATTTACTAAATAATTTTCTTTTCGCATTTTTCAATTCTCGCGATAAGATCTCCAATGTTTAAAATGGTTATGCAATTTATTAAAGCATTTCGAATTTTCTTATAAATCAACACTCATTATTATTTTTCTCTCATTACTTTACATATATAACATTACTATTACTTATCTTAATGAACCAATGACTGTGACATGCAATGAGACAACGCAAGGAAAGATGACACACCTGACGAGATTATCAAAAAAGTTGAGAATTTTGAGAACAGACCTAAGTCCAACCTGGACGAGATCGAAATTATTAACCTGGGAGATGCAGAAAACATCAAGGAAACACGAATCAGTATGCACCTATCGGGTCAGAAAAGAAAGAATACACGGAATTTCTAAAGGAATATAAGGACATATTCGCCTGGTCGTATGATGACATAACTGGTTAGAATGCGTCCATTGTGGCACATAAACTGCCAACCGATCCGACATGTCCGCCGGTAAACCAAAAGCTCAGAAAGTTCAAGCCTGAAATGAGTTTGAAAATCAAGGAAGAAGTCACTAAGCAGGTCAAAGCTAAGGTTCTCAGGGTAGTAGAATACCCGACATGGTTAGCCAACATCGTGCCAGTGCCAAAGAAGGATAGGAAGGTCAGAGTCTGTGTCGACTACCGGGCCAGTCCGAAAGACGACTTCCCTTTGCCAAACATACACATCCTGATTAATAATTGCGCCAAGCATGAGCTACAGTCATTTGTAGATTGCTTTGCTAGTTATCATCAGATCTGGATGGATGAAGGAGATGCGGAGAAAACGACTTTCATTATGCTGTGGGGAATGTGCTGTTACAAGATGATGTTGTTTGGCCTAAAGAATGCGGGGGCCACATACATGAGGGCAATGACTACCATTTTCCAGGATATGATACACAAAGAGATAGAGGTATATGTAGATGATGTCATCATCAAGTCTAAGAAGTCCACTGACCACATAGAAGATTTGAGGAAGTTATTCAATAGATTGCGGAGGTACAACCTGAAGCTGAACCCCGCGAAGTGCACATTTGGGGTTCCTGCTGGGAAATTGCTTGGGTTTATTGTGAGCCGCTGAGGGATAGATTTGGATCCATCAAAATTCAAAGCCATTCAAGAACTGCCACCACCAAAGAACAAGAAGGATGTGATTAGTTTCTTGGGAAGGCTCAACTACATCAGCCGATTCATATCACAATCTACAGTTATTTGTGAACCAATCTTTAAAATGTTGAAGAAGGACGCCACCACCAAATGGACCATTGACTACCAAAAGGCATTCGACAGAATCAAGGAGTACCTGTCAACACTGCTAGTTTTAGTCCTGCCCGAACTAGGTAGACCCCTATTACTCTACCTTACAGTATTGGATGGAGCTTTCGGTTACGTTCTGGGGTAGTATGATGGAACGGGGAGGAAAGAACAGGCCATTTATTATCTCAGTAAGAAGTTCACCCCGTATGAGGCCCAGTATTCTCTATTAGAGCGCACCTGTTATTCTTTGACCTGGGTAGCTCAGAAGCTGAGGCATTACTTCTATGCCTATTCTACATATCTCATATCAAGGATGGACCTCTTGAAGTACATCTTTTAGAAGCCCATGCCTACTAGCAAGCTAGCCAAATGGCAAATCCTGTTCAGTGAGTTCGACATTGTTTACGTAACTTAGAAAGCGATCAAGGGACAAGCACTGGCAAACCACCTTACTGAGAATCCCGTGGATGGAGAATACGAACCCCTGAAAATGTATTTTCCTAACGAAAAGGTATAATTCATAGGAGAAGATATTGCAGAATCCTATGACAGTTGGAGAATGTTTTTCGATGGATTAGCAAATTTCAAAGGGTTGGCATAGGAGCAGTCCTAGTATCAGAAATCGGTCAGCATTATCCAGTGTCCGCCAAACTCAGGTTCCCGTGCACCAACAATATGGCCGAGTATGAATCCTGCATATTAGGGCTCAAGATGGACATTAACATGAACATTCAAGAATTGCTAGTGATTGGAGATTCAAACCTATTCATACATCAAGTGCGTGAAGAATGGGCAACCAAGAACTCCAAGAAACTCCCGTATCTGTATCATGTATAGGAACTGAGGAAAAGGTTCACAAAACGGAGTTCCAACATGTTCCCAGAGTCCAGAATGAGTTCGTCGATGCATTGGCTACCTTGTCATCTATGATACATCATCTAGACAAAAATTTCATTGATCCTATTCCAGTAAAGATCCATGATCAGCCATCTTACTGTGCCCATGTTGAAGAAGAAGCAGACGGAAAGCCTTGGTTTCATGATATCAAGGAATATTTGGCAAAAGGAGAGTACCCAGAGCTTACAAATCCTACTCAGAAACGCACACTTCGGAGATTGTCCAACAACTTCTTTCATATCGGAGGAATCCTGTATAGGAGGACTCCTGATTTGGGATTATTAAGGTGTGTCAACGCAAAAGAAGCATCCAGGCTACTAGAGGAAATTCATGTTGGGACCTTCGGTCCACATATGAACGGTTTTGTCTTAGAAAAGAAGATACTCCGAGCCGGTTACTTTTAGATGACTATGGAGACGGACTGCATCCAGTATGTCCGAAAATGCCACCGCTGTCAGATACATGCAGACACGATAAAGGTACCTCCAAATAAGCTCAATGCAACGAACTCGCCATGGTCATTCGCCGCCTGGGGAATGGATGTTATCGAACCAATCGAGAATGCCGCTTCAAACGGGCCCAAGTTTATCCTAGTAGCAATTGACTATTTCACCAAATGGGTCAAAGCAGCATCTTACAGAGCAGTAACTAAGAAAGTCGTGGTAGACTTTGTCCGCGACCGCATTGTTTGTCGATTCGGGATTCCAGAGTCGATCATTATTGATAATGGCTCCAACCTCAAAAGTGACTTGATGAAAGCTATGTGTGAAACCTTCAGGATCAAACACAAGAATTTCACAGCCTATAGGCCTCAGATGAATGGAGCTGTAGAGGCCGCCAACAAGAATATCAAGAAGATATTGAGGAAAATGATAGAGAAGCATAAACAATGGCACAAGAAGTTATCATTTGCTCTATTGGGGTATTGCACCACAATCCACACATCAACCGGGGCAACCCCCTATATGCTGGTTTACGGTACGGAGGCTGTCAGTCCCGTTGAAGTAGAAATTCCTTCCCTAAGGATTTTACAAGAAGCTGTGCTCGACAATGCAGAGTGGGTAAAAAGTCGTTATGAACAACTAGCCCTTATAGACGGGAAGAGAATGAATGCAGTTTGCCATGGTCAACTCTATCAGAACAGAATGTCTAGAGCCTTCAACAAAGAGTCAAGCCAAGACAGTTCACACTGGGGCAGCTGGTGTTAAAGAAAATTTTTCTGCATCATGATGAAGCCAAGGGGAAATTCTCTCCCAACTGGTAGGGTCCATACATGGTTCACCCGGTTCTGACAAGAGTAGACCTCATACATACAGAGATGGACGGAGAAGTCTAGCCAAAGACAGTTAACTCAGATGCAGTCAAGCGTTACTATGTGTAATCTTTATGATATAAATTGAACTATGCCTGACTTTATACCTGTTTAAGAGGGGATATGTAGGCAACCCTGTGGGTTCGGTCACAATGCAATAAAAAATTTCATTTCCCCTACAATTGGAAACTGGGACAGAATTTTGAGGAGGACCCTCAAAATTCTGAAGTAATTTCAGCCAATCGCCGCGAGCAGCAATCAGAAACGTCAACTCATACTGGGGCAGAATTTTGAGAGGGACCCTCAAAATTCTATAGCTAGAGAGGTTGCAATTCGCGAGCCACGTCACAGTCGTCGGTTCATCTAAAAGTTGTTTCTTAATTATACACTTATGTCATATCTTTACGAAACCATGCATGTTTATTACTGAAATTGCTATGTTTAGCAACGCTACCCCAATGATACGTACAGTATCACCAGATCAAAGCCGAGCAAGACAAGAAAATCCACCAGGGATAACTAACCTCCCCCCTCTACAAAACTCACGATTTTTCTTTGGATGCAGGCACCAGGATTGCAAAATCATTAAACATACTATTTTATTCAGGAACACGACTCTCCGAACCGTTATACATGCAAACATCTGCTATCAACACATACCAATAACGTTCTGTCTATCATAATGATCTTAGTAATCACAATATCGCAATCTGCTATCAACTAAGAAAACTCTACTATCATTCGTTATTTCATTCCTGCATAAGGCTACTATTCTGCCTTCCAATTTGCATAAGGCTAATATTCTGCCTTCCGAGACTAAATGTTGTCTCCATCTACATTCTTGCATAAGGCTATCATTCTGCCTTCCAAGGTTAAGTTCTACCTCCATCTGCATTTGCATTGAATAAGCCTACTATTCTGCCTTCCAACTTGCATAAGGCTATTATTCTGTCTTTCGAGACTACATATTGTGTCCATCTGCATTCTTGCATAAGGCTACCATTCTGTCTTCCATCGTTAAGCTCTACCTCCATCTGCATTTGCATTGTATAAGGCTACTATTCTGCCTTCCAACTTGCATAAGGCTACCATTCTACCTTCCGAGACTAAACGTTGTCTCCATCTGAACTTCTGCATAAGGCTACCATCCTGCCTTCCGAGGCTAAACTATGTCTCTCTCAACATTTGCATCTTTGAATAAGGCTATTAATCTGCCTTCCGAGGCTAAGCTCTGCCTCTAATTTTCTTCGAAACTAAGCACTATCTCAAGCATCATTTATTTCATTTCTCTTATGGGCTAAGCTCTGCCCCTCAATTCGCAAGACTAAGCTTTGTCTTGTCCGCATCATGCTACTACATCTCAAGGGCTGAAAAGATCGCCTCATACTGCATCTCATGGGCTGAAAGATCGCCTCATACTACATCTCATGGGTTGAAAGATCGCCTCATACTGCATCTCATGGGCTGAAAGATCGCCAAATTATCCAAAGGCATCATCATTCGGAGGCATCATCTTCATAGCCCGAGAACACCATGTCATGGTCTGAGGGTCCCTTTTAATCTTTTGTATATCATTATTCAAAGGCATCATGGTTCAGAGGCACCATCCTCACAGCCTGAGAGCATCATTTCATGGCCTGCGAATCCTTTATTATACGCTCCATGGCCCAGGAAGTCATGGTCTCAGGACATCATCCTAACTGTCCGAAGACAACATTCATAGTCCAACGAGAATTTCCATCATGTTTAAATTTATGCGCGAAATACGCTTGTATTGTTTCTAATTGCAGGTAAACCGGCAAGCAACGGCCATCCCGGCAGGAGCGGCCCCACTCCAGTTCCCGCAGCCACATCAAACCTAACCACTCCCCTAAACCTTTCACTCACCCGGCCCTAAATATTACGTCCATTCTTGAAAAGCCTCCATCGGCATACTCTGTCGATGGATCCTAAACTACATATGGCCTGATTCCTGTAAAACCAGGGATATGTAGGCAGCTCAGAAGCCAGGGCATGGCCTAAACCTCTTCGAACTGTTTCGCTCGGTCAAAATTGGCCATCATATCTTTACCCGACAACTCTTTCATCCTTCCCGGGTAAAGAGGGGCAGCTGTTGATACCCAATTTTTCCCTATATATTTACAATATGCAAAATAACTTCAAAATACCATACATATGCATATATAAGTATGTCCAAATGTTTTATTATTTTTTCCATAATTTTTAAAAGTTTTTAAATCAATTTGTTTCCCTCTTTTATCCAAAAAACCCAATAATTATTTCCAAAATTATTATTCTTGGTAATTCATTTATTGAATTTTTATGTTTATGCTAAAATATAGCTAAGCTATGTTTTTGCATATTTTTACAAATTTTTTAAGTATTTTAAGCTAAATTGCATATAATTGCAACATTAGCCTTTTTAAGATTTAATTGTGTTTTATATACATAAAATTAAGCCCTACATTTTTAAAATTGTTAATTGTATATTACAAATCATTTTAGTTCTCTCAATGTATTTTCAGAAATTAATTTACTATTTTTTATAATTTTAAAAGGGGAAAATTGGTTATTTAAATAATAGCCTAGTTACATTTCAATTTTAGCCTAAATCTGACCCCAAATTAAACCCAATTCCCATTCAAACCCGACCCCTAACCCAATTAAATGACATAACTCGGATTCTCCACCTACCCTTTTGAATCCAAGTCGTTGATCACTCAGATCAACGACCACCATTCGCCCTTCCATAATTAAAACCAAAAGACCTCTTACCCTACATCATTCTTCACCAAACGCCGCCTCTGAATCCCTTCGTCTCTCAATTATCTCTGAAACATCGCATGAACCCTAGCCGCTGCCATCTCATACCACCCTAATCCGCCTTAACCCCTGCCTAATCCATGGCCTCTCATGGCCATTGGAGATATCTATTGGCCTCCTATGGCTCCTGGGTGTTTGTTTCTGTGGTTTCATGGCCAGCCCTCGGGGGAATCTGGTCCAGTCCTTGCTCGACTTCTATTCATGGCCTTTCTCCGGCCATCCATGACCTTTCTCCGGCCATTCATGGCCTTTTAAGGCAGATCCTTGACTTTCTTGGTTAGATCAGTAACTTTCAAGGTCTTTCTCACTTTTTTTTTGTTTTCCGAAACCCTAATCCTTGAGATCTTTCAATTTTATTCAGATCTATCTTAAATCTATGCTTACTACGAACTTCTTAAGTGTTTTCATGAAGGTTTATCACTTTTCTTTCAAAACGACTCTTCATTCTTCGGCGATTAGGGTTTTCCTTTAAGTTTTTCCAAAAGATTTCTTCCCTGATTTTAATTTTGTTTGTTATTTTGCTATATTTAAAACAATTTTCTCATGTTATTCTTCCATCTGTTTCAGTATGTTAAAAACCCTAGTTCCTTTTAGTCTTATCCGAGTTCTGAAACTGTTTGTTTAAATGTGTACTTGTTCTTTGTTCCTGACTCTCTTTTTCTTGTTTGACTTGTTTGATTTTTGAGTTCTTATCATTTCTAAAACTCGACTATTGTCGAAGCCCTAATTTCTTAAAAGGTTTTTCTCACTTGATACTATGAGACCTTTACTTGTTTCTGATTATCTTTACCTATCGCTATGTTTTCTTCACTATTGATTCTACGTGACTACTTGACCTACGCGACTACTGTGCTTCGAATATTTTTTTTACTAGTGAATCCTAGCTTACCCTATTGCTACTGTATGCATGTGTTATCTCTTTTGCCAATGTGTTAGGCCTCGCATGTCTGATGCTTCTGTTCACTCTATTTATATACTGAAGCGCAGAATCATGTTTCTTCTTTGATTGATCTTGATCTTGTGACTGATTGCAAAAGCTTTTCTTTTATGAGCCCTAATTTCACTCGCTTGTTTCAATTAATTGATTCCTTTCCTTTACTCTTATGTTTTACCTTGCTGAATCCTTTCCCAAAAAAAGCCTATTTTGTACTTAGACTTGGTTGTTTTCTTCATGCTTTTACTGCCCCCTTATATGGCAATAATCAATCTATCCCCAAACTGATTTCTTTCCTTAATTAAACTTGCTGCTACCCGTTAAACAGTAATTCCTTAATTAAAGGGAATCCCTTGTGTTAATTGATTCTGACTTGTGATTGTTTCCATGTTTGTGTTTAAGACTTTACCTCTTCTTCTCTCGTTTTCAAAACTATAAATACCCACCCCTCTTCTTTCAAGGACACGAACAATTGAGTTCAAGAACACACACTTACACTCAAAACTTTCTCTCTTTTCTCTACTACTACTACTTGTGCTACTGCTTTGTCTAGCCGGCTGAAAGCCAAAGCTAGACTATGGAATCTTGCTTATTTCCTTCTTTCTGCACTTTGCTTCTCTATTGGTATGTCCTAGTAAATCTTCAAGCATCAACAACAACATGTTTCTTTAGCTATTTCTGTTTCCTTCACTCTTGCCTGCTTCTGCTTATGTTTATGCAATCAAGTTACATTACTAAGCATGCTGTAATCTGCTCCCTCCCTTTCTAAATTAAAAATGTTCCCTTATGTATGTACTCTGTCAGTCACTTGTTATGTGATTTGCTGACATATGAATCCCAAACCCCCATATCCCCCTATGTGTTTGTGTTCTCTGGCTGGTTTGTAAACATGTCAGCATCATCTATTATTGTACATGACCAAACCTAACCCTTTCTGGGGTCATATGCTTCATACAATGTATTCCCAAAACTCCTGACCCCTTTGTGTAACTGCTGATTCTGTGTAGTTTGAGTTTTATTACTACTGTTTTCAAATCACTCTTACCACTTACTATTTTCAACCCAGTTTTAAATAATCTCTGTACTCTGCACTTCCACTATATTCTTAGAACCTACGTTCTGCCCTTCTTGTGTGAGCCTTGCCTTGGGACCCTTGAGCTCCCTCTAAACTTGGACACATAAGGGTTGGCCCTTCCACACTGCACTCATCTCTATCTAGTTATGCAAACCTGGGTGTAAGCACTGGTCGGGGTCCCTTGAGACCCTTAGGGAACTTTGACATACCCAGGTCTGAGAAAGGCTTTGAAACAAGTGGCATTTGAGGTGGTTTATTCCATAACTCAGAGAGGAAGTCAGAATCAGGCTTCCTATGGTTATAACTTCTTATTTTACACTTTCCTGATGTAATTCAGTATTTGGGGGTTGGCTAGTGAAAAGGTATAGGGTAATTATTCATGTTTTAGCTATTAGAAGGGTAGAGAACATGCTTATAGGATATGTTCTATTTTAATTCAAGTTCTGCATGGTTTATTTTCACACAGATAGAGATCATGCCTATAGGAATTTCGCTTTAATCAAATAAATCCTACCTACTTCACTGCATGTTCCATGCTTATATAATCAAAATCAGTCGTTAACATTTAGATACCATGCTTATAAGAATTAAAATCAGCTATAATAGAAATCATACCTATATGATCTAAAACCAGTATAGTTAAAATCAGTTTGACTCGTACTGTTCCAAATTAGTTTAAACAACCTACTCCTTTTATTAATACGGTCTAGAAAGCATGCCTATAGGATCCAAATCGCCTGTTTAAATTAACCATTGCTCTGTTGCATTCTTAATTAGTGATAGATATCATGCTTATAGGACATCACCAATACACACTTAGGCAAGTCTTAGATAATTGCTTAATAAAACTGGATTCGCCTTTGTTTAATTAGCAACTGCTACAACCAGCAGGCAGGCCTAATTTTGACTTCTTATCTGAGTTATGTAATAAATATGGTCTGTTTCAACAATTAAAACATCCTGCCTTAGTACTTTAAATTCTGACCCTAACTGTGTTTAAGTCATGCCATTTACGTGCATTGTATGCGGAGGTATATATAAGCCTCTTATTTGTTTATATGTTTCCCCTAATATGCAGTCCTACGTGTTTTGTATGTCGCCTTAGACTTTTTACCTTTAAAACCCAAAAGTCAGCCTAAAACCCTCCCTCTTATAGGAATAGTAGTCCTAAATTCCTCCGGGACTGATAGAAATGGGATGGGTAATAGCATGCAATAGAGGTCGAGACCAATCCGCGCTTTAATACCTTAACGGGGTGAGAAGGGTAGATATGAATATGATGACCGGTGCGCTAATACCATGTGTATCCCCTCTTCTGAGGAGTGTCATACCGGGTATCGCATTGATGTGATCAATATTGTAAATAAACCTAGGACCCCCTCCTCCCTTTTATATTCTCAAGTGTTTGTAGAGCTGTAACTTCTTTTCAAAATTCGCCTTTTAATAATTGTTTTCAAACTCTTATGTATTTAAACTTAATCTCCTACTATTTGAGCCTATATTTGTCTATCTGCTAATTGTACAAATTCACAAAAATTGTCTGGCTGGGAACCACACTAGTGGATCCTGAGGGGTGCCTAACACTTTCCCCTTAGGATAATTTCAAGCTCTTACCCTGCCTCTGGTTATCAAACAAACTTAGAAATGAACCTTATAGGTGTCCTAATGCACCTTAAATCATTAGGTGGTGACTCTCCAAATGCAAACCTAGTTCCCAAAAGGAATGAGCTGTCATACCCCAAAAATGTCATAAACCCGATTTTCCAATGCAAAGAGGGAAAAAGGGGGAGCGACATGGATATGATGTCTCTTTTGCAAATAGGAAGTGGTTTGTAGGTTCTCAATTCTGCGTAAAGGGAAGCACAGGTGAAAGGTCACACATGCGAGGTTTGGGTCGCAGATGCAAGTAGAAAACCTAGCTTGGGACTCCGCATTTGCAGAGTGTGTGGCGCAGATACAATGGGTTTTTCTCACCTGCAAAGCCGTAGATGCACAAGGTTCTTTGTAGATGCGATGGATGGCAGTTTGAGTGGAGTTTGTAGATGCAATATTGGGCTCGAAAATCTGATTGTTTGCAATGCGAATGCGAGGATGCCTGGCAGGGGTATATGTTCAAGGGTTAGCTTCATTTTATCATATTTTGAGATCGAGAGTTCGGATTGGAGTGATTTTAAAGGTGTTTTCACCAACATAATTTGGGTAAGTATTCTTCACTCTAATTTAATTTTTATACACGATTCTACCTCCAATTTTGGCGTTTGATTATTGAAGTTAAGGAAGAAGTTTTGGAATTTTTGTCTACACTTTAAAAGAGTGTATTTTGGGTCTTGACCATTGATTTGGATCTAGATATGGAAACTAATTATATTTTGCACTCAACAGATTATGGGTCATCGGATTTTGGTATTGAGTTCGAATTTCGGACGTGCAAACCCGGGTTGGCTTTTTGGAAGTTCATTAAAGATCAAAGCTTTATGCGTTGGGATCACTTTCTATAGCATTGTTTGACTTTCTTGGATGATATTTGGCTTGAATTTGCATGATTGGAGGGCTAGAGTGAGGTTTTCGATACGATTTGTGGTTGGAGCTATCCTTGGAAGAGGTAAGTTTCTTGACTAACCTTGTTAAGAGGTAAACCCTTATGATTTGACTTGATTGCTATGTGTTTAAGGTATAGGGATAGTGTACCTACATGGTGGAGAGCGTATATGCACACACAAAGTTTTATTATGCCCAGTTGCTATTATGTCCCTCTTTGCACTTGAATTTTTTATCGTCCCTCCAGAGTAAGATGATTACCTATATTACTTTGGGCCTGTGAGCGTGGTATGTACATGGATTTTATACTGGGTCGATATATGGATTTTGTATTGGGTTATTGTGATACATGGATTTTGTATTGAAATACATGAATCTTATGTCAGGGTACGTAGATCTTATACCGGTTTGAGCATGAATTCATATTCTTGATTCAGTTAAAAGCACTTATATAAATTCTAGCTATTACATGTCAAGTATACATGCTAGTTGGGAGCCTCGACTTTGTTGATTGAAGCATGCTTGTTTACTTGCCATACTTGAGCAATGTTATGATTATCTATTGAATTGGAAAAGCATGCTTTAGGTCTTTTGGTTGCTTTTATATCTTGACACTTGTTGATCATGGGGATAATTAATGTTCCATCTCTAGGCTTGTTGTTATTTCTATGTATTAGGATACATCTAGCTTCACCACTACTTCTTCAAGGTTAGACTTGATATTTACTGCGTACCGACTGTATTATATTCATACTACCTTTCTGCATATTTTGTGCAGGTTTCGAGACTGGTATTGCGGTACCCTTTGAGCTGAATATGAGAGCATTATTGGAGACTTCGTGGTGAACTGCTATACTGTTTCGATCCGCAGCACGTGGAGTCCCCGTCAATTATTTTGCATGTTATCGTATCACAAAAGCAGATGCTAAATATACTCCCTCCGTTCTAATTTATGTAAACCTATTCGATTGGGCACGAAGTTTAAGAAAAAATAAAGACTTTTGGAATCTGTGGTCCTAAACCAGTCAAAAGAGGCCCAGAATATTTGTGTGGTTATAAAAGCTTCTCATTAAAGGTAGAACTGTAAGTTTAAGCTAAATTGTTATTAAATTTAGAAAGGGGTCATTCTTTTTGGAACGGACCAAAAAGAAAATAGGTTCACATAAACTGGAAGAGAGTGAAAATTTAAAATAGATAAATTTAAGGTTCACTCGATCGGTAATTTAGGTTAGGTGTTATCACCCAATTTTTGGGGCGTGGTAAATAAGCCCAATAGATGCAATATTTATTTCGAAGTAATGATCAAGTATCTCAATATTTATATATATATATATATATATATATATATGACATAAAAGGACTAACTAATCAAACCGAAAATAATAAAAAAAAAATAAAACGAAAACACTACTCTTGTAACTTTTAGAAGTAAAGCCTTTTCTTACATGCTATAAACGGTAAAGTACGCAAGAAAACTTGATCCATTTCTTTGACGAGCTCTTCAATCAAGTCCCTGCAAATTTGATCTTGTAAGACAAGCCCTATTCTTCCTGTCTCTCTCTTTTGCCCCCAGGCGATGTCATTGCACACTTCCTCCACACTTTGAATCATGGCTTTGCTGCAACATATTGGCGAAGTTGTAGCCGCTGTCTTCATGTGAAATGGCTCGTTGTTTGTAAATTTCTTGATAAAATCAACAGTTTCATATGCCTTCAGCTTATTGATCCTTCTCAATGGATTCCGTTGTTGTGTACTGATGCGCCCTTCAAAAATGAAAAAGGAAATTTACGATGGTGTAATTACGTATAATAGTGTTAATTATTCGCCTTTGCTAAACATGTGTAAAAATAATCTACCAAAAAGTTAGAAACTATTTTTGGCGGTTTTGTTGATCTTACCGGTAATATTGGAAACGTACAACAATAACAACCACAAACCCAGTATAATTCCACGGGTAAGATCTGGGAAGGATAGTGTGTACGCAGCAACAAACACAATTTAATCCCACAGAAAAGGTCTGGGAAGGATAATGCGTATGCAGATCTTACCTCTACCTTGTGAAGATAGAGAGGTTATTTCAAATAAACCATCAACTCAAGGAACAGTAAATATAAAAGTAACAAATAGTAGTAACAACAATATAATAGGAACAAGGGGCACAACATGCAATATAAAGAACGAGGAATAAGAAAAATACAAAAATAGTACCAGTACTACTGATAAGACTAAAATACTTACAACTATTTGTCAACCTTCCACCCTTACTTTCGACCTTCACCCTTCCCTATCGAGGGTCATGTCCTTGGCTGGAGCAATGACATATCTTGCCTAATCGCCTCACCCCAACACTTCTTTGGCCTACCCTTCCCTCCTTTAGACCCGCAATGGTCAACCTCTCACACCTCCTAACCGGGGCATCTATGGCTCTCCTCTGCACTTGCCCAAACCATCTCAGCCTCGATTCCCACAGTTTGTCCTCCACCAAGGTCACACCCACCTTGTCCCTAATAACTTTGTTCCTAATTTTATCTTTCTTGGTATGCCTACACATCTATCTCAACATCCTCATTTCAGCTACCTTCATCTTCTCGACATGAGACTTCTTAACGGGCCAGCACTCCGCCTTATATAACATCGTCGATCTAACCACCACTCCGTAGAACTTGCCTTTTAAGTCTTGATCGCACATTCTTATCACACAAAACTAATATTGGAAACGTATATTTACTAAATAATTTTTTTTTTTTGTACTTTTGCTACAAATACTCACAAATTCCAACCAAATATAAAAATAAATAACTAGTTTTACCAACTGATTTTTTCGTTAGTAAATTAACCAACAAAATAACAATCGAATGTGGGTCGTACATTTATCAACAAAAACCTCCATCTAGTAAAGAAAATTATCAATGAACTTATATGCAATTTATTGAGTGATCATTCGTTGCTAAATTTAGCTAAGGTATTCAGATCCGTTGGTAAATACTAGCAACGAGCTTTTTTTAGCAATAAATAAATTATCAAGCGATTTAGCGATTACAAACAGATTTATCCATTTGTATATGAATTACATTATCAATTAGCGTTTCTCCTTAATCTAGTAGCGATGTATATTGCTAATAAATATATCGGAGCAAAGATTCTTTGGTCCAATAAATGGCAAGCGTGGAAAATAGCATATTAACATACTACACTAAAATTCTATCAAGTTCTCTACTCTCTCTAGTACTCTACATTGTTGTTCACTATTAATCCGCTAGAATCAAGAATAAGAATTACTCTTATCACACTGTTGTTATCATTTCTGTCGTTATTATCACTACTTTACTTCATTTGCTCCTTTTTCATACCATCGAAAGATTGGTCTAATTTGGTTTAATCACGTCGCTTGAAACGTAAATCTCATTAATTTAATTTTTATATATCTAATCATCAAAATTTAGGTTAAACACGGGATACACTGATCTCACGTATCAAGGACTAGTTATTATATCAACCTCTAATCTCCTCTTATCATATAGTCCTACCATTGTTCATGACATAAACTATAAAATGTGAAAGGAAAGTTTAAAATATAAAAGAAGTATAGGTAGTGGAACGTGGACCCATAAGTTCTGAGAAAGTGGAACTGCGTATTACCAAAAGTAAGAAGATTGAATAACACATTTGCTTTGCTTTTAAAATTTTGGGGAGAAATATCTTTTTTACATGCTCTTTCTCATCATTTCTTGACTGAATCATGACTAATTATTGCTATTATGTGGAGGTAAACAATTCTAGCTTTAGCAAAAGATTTCATGGACCACGGCCCCCTCATAGATCTTGAGACCGTTGCCAAAGATAAATTCATATTCTACGTACTGCTATTTTTTTTCTTTTTGTTAATTCTATTCAATGTAATAAAAGATCAAGAAGTGACAAATGTCGTAAGGAGGAAAAATATTAGTAAATGCAACGAACTTATCCTCTTGGTATGTTTGGTACGACAAAAAGAGTTTTACTTGATCGATTTATTTTCTAGTATCAGGTAGCTGTAATTGTAAAATGGTTTTATCAAGAAAAAACATTCTATTAACCAAAAAGGATAAAATGGCGTCTACCATTTATGACAACCAAAAAGGTCTCTACACCATCGAAGATGCGGTGGAGCAGATGTGTCGAGTTCGAGCCCTGGGTATGGAAATTCTTGGTAGGGAGAGCTTTCTTCCGAATGGTGCCTTACGCGGCGCGAATTTAAATATAGTCGGGCTCCAATGCGAGTACCGAATACTAGGTGAGAAACCAAAAAAAAAGGTCTCTACAAGTGTCATAACGCTTACTCCATATCACTTGCTTAACTTTAATAAGATAGTATTGTCAACCTAATTTAATCCTCAGAATTATCACCATAACTCCACTATTTTCGATTCTATATGTTGAAGGAGTACCCTATGTCATACTCATACACAGTATACTTATTCAGAAGACAATTAACAAAGTAAAAAGTTTTCCTCCTACAGAACACACTTTTTAATAATCGTTTTTTTCAACCTTAAATTAATTTAAATTCTGGTCACAAAGGGAGTGAAAGCTTCCTTTGAATGCCAAAGGTGATATAATGACGAACTGGTCCATGCTCGTCATGATATGATTGTTTTCCATTACTTTAAGAAATTCTAAGATATACTAGGATAACTTTACGCACGAATATAGCAGTTTGTCTCCACTTCAAGGGAATGTACTTGTGGAAATTCCCAATCCCAAAGATACGGATACTTTAATTTCTTTCAACAAAAATTAAGAAGTAAATATATATTCCTTCCGTTTCAATTTATGTGAACCCATTTGACTGAGCACGGAGTTTAAGAAAAGAAAGAAAATTTTTAATCTTGTGGTGTAAAATGAGACATATATTTTGTGTGGCTATAAATCATTGTGTAAAGGTAAATTGTTTCCAAATAAGGGAAGGGGTCATTCTTTTTGGCACGGACTAAAAAGGAAATAAGTTCACATAAATTGAAACAGAGGGAGTATATATATATATATATATATATATAAGTTCCTTCTTTTGGTGATTGTTTCTCTATTTCTCAAAGAATCCAAGGATTTTCTTCTTTATTTTTATATCGTATGATTTTATGCTCTATCCGTAACATTTTAAGTGTCCTATGTATGAGAATGGGTTTTCAGTAGAAGGGAAGACTATCTTTTCCTTTTCCTCCTTGTTTTTTAGGCATGAAACTTTTCACACTAAGATACTAAAGGTTAATTAAAAAACGAGAAATATAAAAAGAAAGAAATTTGATTATTATTTTACGTACAAAAAGATGTTATGAAGTCGATTTGCACTATATGATCAAATTTAATCATCAAGTACAATCGAGTTCAATGTATATTTACATATTTTGTAAATGAGAATTAGTTGCATGAATTATTATAGAAAAAGTAAAAATGGAAAAGCAAAGCAAGAAGAAAACGTACCACTATCTTTAACTTTGGCGAAAGGTGACCGAGTTAACTCGTCGAACGCGCAGACGCGACCAGGCCGGCGTCTCTTCTCCATTGAATCACCACTTTCGCTAACCCTTTCTGGTGACTGTATAATTTTCCTGATCGACTCTAAATCGTCATTGCACTTCGCCAAGGCTTGTAAAAGCTTCCTTCTATTTATCTCATTGGAGTCGTCCTCGGCCCTATAATCAGCTGGTGGAGGGATTTCCTCCAACCCCATCAGCCGTGCCACTAATGCTGGCTCTTTTTTTACTTTTCCCGGCGAGTTATTCGGCGTTCGCCGGATGTCTGGTGATTTTATGGGACTTCTTGGTACCTTTAGGTGATCTTTTTCATGTTTCCCTACTACTTTTTGTGGTGAAGACTCTCTTCTTGGTGATGAACCGTAGCTTTTCCCTTGCTTTCTTCCAGAAGTGAGGCGTTTGGTTTTGTTTTGGTATTTGGAGATAATCTGAAAGATGCCTGACATGCATCCAATAGACTTAACAACATGGTGATTTTCTGGTGGGGGTGGTTTTTGGCGACGAGCCGATGCCATTAAGGAATCTTGCCTCTTTAGCATTATCTGCTCCTCCTTGTTCTACTCTTCTTCTTTTTTGGGTGTCAGAGCTATATAACTTTTTTTTGTTGGGAAAACGGTAGAAAAGATGAACACAAAACTAGAAGGGGTTGGTTAAAAGATAGATGAACGCAAAGGACTTCTTGAGGGTAGTCGAAGGAAGTCACTTAAGCTTTCTTCTGGTCGCAAGTTCAACATTTATGGAATAAAGTTAAGACGTAAAAATTGCATAGGCACTCTATTTGGTCGCCCTCATTTAACCTATACTCATTTTTTTAAAAATTTTTAGTTTGTATCCACTTTTTAAATAATTTCAGCCACTTTCTTCTCCTCCTTCATCTTCTTCTTCTTATTATTTCTTTTGCTGCTGTTGGTACTACTATGGAACTTCAGTTCATGGGATGATTACCATAAATATGAGCTATAAAATTGAAAAGTAGGGAGCCCAATTATTCTTATGTGAAATTTTTCCTATTTTATCTGCTTTGGATTGGATTGTGCATAGATAGATTTGTTAGATGATAACAGTGAGACCGTTCGACGGTCCTTCCATTCTAAGCAAATTTATCCAAAAGTTCGCGATAAGCACCATGGAGTTTATGAAATCATTTCTAGTTTTCTTTTTCCCTTTAGAGTACGACTTTATTCTTCTTGTTTTTAGTGTGCTGCTTTACTTGGACTTGCCAAAAGAAATGGTGCTTCTATCTGCTTTGGATTGGATTGTTCATGCTGAAGTTAATCAAATATAGAACAAGAACTTCAGCTCTCCCTAGTTACAAAACAGAAACTTCAGCTTTAGAGCTGAAGTTCGCCAGTTACAAAACAAAAACACAAAAACAAAAACTTCAGCTATAGAGCTGAAGTTCGCGAGTTACAAAACAAAAACTTCAGCTCTAGAGCTGAAGTTCGCCAGTTACAAAACAAAAACTTCAGCTCTAGAGCTAAATTTCAGGCTCGGCTACTAGAATGCTGAAGTTTTGCGTGATTGCCTTTGCTACTTCAGCTCCGGATGCTGAAGTTATATGAAAAAACAGGTACGCTTGTAATTATTTTTGCAAAACGGGCACAAGTTAAAACGTGACACAAAAAGCGGGTATAGATGCAAATGTCCCAGTTCAGATAGCATAATGTTTTGCTATACACTAGTAAAACGAGCCAGTATAGCGTGGACAAATTGTTGGCCCAAGTAAAGGTAAAGTTCCTGATCATGATCGAAAAGGGTTCATATTGGATAAGGAGAAAGACCCTTACTCAAAGAGAACACGGTTTAAGAAAACGATAGAGTTAAGAGTATGAGATTAACTAGAACTCTTCCAATATGGAAGAGTAGCATCCGCATCCTAGTCATTCTCTAATTACTAACTCATTAAATATCAGTGTTGTTCTCTTTTACAGGTAATGCACATAAGTAGAAGTTAAACATGAATTGAGAGCAAAATAGCAAGGCAATTTTGCAAGCAATTTATGTGTGATGCAAGCATGCAAACCTAAAGCTACTTGAACCAGACAAAAGAACCAGTTCCAAGTGTCTGTCCTTTTATTCTAGTTCATTTTTAGTAGGTGATTTTACATTGTATTTTTCAGCTTATTTAGAAGCAATTGTATTAGGTACGTAGAGTTTTCAAGTTAGAGTTAACTTGAAGTTGTCGCAACAGTTGAGGTTGTGTGCCACAACGGGATTAGAGTTAATCCTAGGTTTACAAAAGAGTTTTTGTAAATGCAATTTTTGGCTCAGTGATTTTAGTGGAGAATTTGGAAAAATCCTACTGGAAGGTAGGTCGTGGTTTTTTCACCTTTTCAGCCAAGTGTTTTCCACGTAAAATTTCTATGTTCTTTATTTTCTGTATTTATTATTATGAAATAGTAGTAGTTGGAATACTTAGAAGAACCAGGTCCTTCTATAATCAAGTTAAGCAAATATTGGGTGCCACACAAATCACCCCCCCCCCTCCTTGTGTGGTATTGAAGTCTAAAACATCATTTAGTATCAGAGCGGGTTATCCTTAAAAAAGCTAACACCTTAGGAATAGATCAAGATGAGTGCACCACCTGGAAACTGGGAAGGACAATCCAATGCTAGGCCTCCACTCTTTAATGGCCAGTGTTATTCCTGGTGGAAGAACATGATGAGAGACCACATCATAGGAGAAGACTATGAACTTTGGGACATTGTTACTGTTGGTTCCCTGGCTGCTACAAAGATGAATGCTGAATGAGTGGAAGTGCCAAAGACGAGAGCTGAATGCACTGCTGAAGATTTGAAGAAATGGGAAAAGAATGTCAAGGCCAAGAAATGGCTTGTGTGCGGACTAGGTCCAGACGAGTACATCAGAAATCAAAGATGTACCACTGCTAAGGAGATCTGGGACACTCTACAAGTGGCCCATGAAGGAAGTCATCAAGTAAAGAGATCAAGAGGAACACTACTGTATTCTCAATATGAGAATTTCACCATAAAAGAAGGAGAAACTATGCAAGAGAAGTATACAAGGTTCACAACACTAACAAATGAACTTAAGTCTCTTGGAAGAATTATACTTGAAGAGGACAATGTTGAGAAGATCTTGACAAGGGTCCTGCCAGTAACTTGGGAAAGCAAAATCACTGCTATTCAGGAATCAAACAACATTGCTACTCTCAAGTTGGATGAGCGGATTGGAAATCTTAATGCCTATGAGCTGAGAAGGCAAACCATGAAGATGGATGCACCCAAGAAGGAAAGAATCATGGCTCTCAGAATAGCTAAAGGTGCCAACTTAGAGGATGATGAAATGGCTATGATCACAAGGGATTTCAAGAAGTACCTAATGAGAGGAAAGGGTTCTTCAAGAGGTGCAACCTTTAACAAACCAAGGGCTCCTGAAAAATAGACCAATGAGGGTTGCTACAAATGTGGTAAGACTGACCACATGATCAAGAACTGTCCTCAGTGGGAAATTAAATGGAAGAAGGGAAGGGCTGAACGAAAAAATAGAAAGAAGGAACAGGTTCAACCTAAGAAGAACAAAGGATCAACAAAGGCTATGGTTGCTGCTTGGGGAGAAAGCTCAGATGAGGATTCAAAAGATGAAACTGGAGATGAACAAGCACTTATGGCAATTGGAGAATCAGACGATGGACAAGAGGTAAGTGTGATTCATCTCAAAGACAAGATTAAATTTTTGTCTAAAGAAAAGCTATCTAAATTACTGCTAGACTTCATTGATGAGTCTGAGGTCATAAACAATGAGAAGGAACATCTGTCTAGGGAATGTGTGACCCTTAAATATAAGTGCAAAAATCTAGAACTCAGGACTAGTGAAAGTGATAGTAAAAATACTGAGTTGAAGAACCAGGTTCTTGAACTTGACACTACTATCTTAGAAATAGATCTGAAAATTTAAAACTGAAATTAGGAACAGGTAAAAAGAAAGTTGATCTCACATACCTCACCTTAGAAGAAAATCTAGGAAAAATGAAGGATGAGTTGTACAAGAGAGATGAGCAAATAAGAGTCCTAAAAGAAGATCTAGGCAAGGTGAAACATGAATTAGACAAAACTTGCAAATGGAATAAGTCCTCTGATGTGCTATCCTGGCTACAAGAACGCCACGGTAGCAATAAGAGAGGACTTGGCTATGGGATCCCAGCACATAGGTGGGATCCCAAAAGTAAGTACATCACACTTCATGAGAACAAAATCTACACACACTGTGGCAAGACTGGTCATTATAAAAATGAGTGTAATGCAAAAGAAAAGGCATGTCAAAATAACAAAACCTGTGTTCAAGAGAAAAATCGGCTGACTGGATGGGCTAAAAAGAATTTAATTCACCCCTTTGCCTATAGAAAGGAACCCAAACTAGTTTGGGTTCCTAAGACTAACCCCTGATTTTGTTTTGCAGGTTCAAGTGAAGGAAAGTAGCCAAATATGGTAAATGGATAGTGGCTGCTCAAAGCATATGACTGGAAGTAAGAACCAGTTCCTTTCACTTGAAGACCTAAAAGGAGGTAATGTCGCCTTTGGAAATGGGAAGAAAGGTGAGATCATTGGGGTTGGAAAGGTAGGTAAGACACACTCATATTCCATTGAGAATTTCTACTTGATAGATGGCTTGAAATATAGCTTAATCAGTGTATCACAACTGTGTGACAGAGGTAACTTGGTAGCATTCACCTCTAATAAATATTTTGTGATTAATCTTACCACTAACAAGATTGTTTTGCAGGGAAAAAGAGTTAAAAATATTTACATTATAGATTTGTCCACTCTTTCAGAAAATGAACTCACTTGCTTGAGTGTGTTGGACAATGATCCCCTCATGTGACACAAAATACTTGGGCATGCAAGCCTAAATCAACTCAACAAATTAGTCTCCAAGGACCTGGTATCGGTTACCTAACATCAAGTTCAGGGAAGACAAAGTTTGTGAGGCTTGTGCAAGGGGGAAGCGGGTAAGATCTTCTTTTAAAAGCAAGAAAGTGGTAAGCACAACCAGGATGATGGATCTGGTTCATATGGATCTCTGTAGTACAATGAGAACATTGAGCAGAGGTGGTAAGAAATATGTGATGGTACTTGTTGATGATTACACTGGGTTTACTTGGGTAATATTCTTAATATCTAAGGATGAAGCATTTGACATGTTTACTGCCTTTGTTAGAAAAACTCAGAAATAACTAGGTAATCAACTTGCATCAATTAGGTTTGATCATGGAACTGAATTTGAAAATGCTAAGTTTGTTGAATTTTGTGATGAGCATGATATAGATCATAATTTCTCTGCCCCTAGGACTCCTCAACAAAATGGGGTAGTTAAAAGAAATAATAGGACTCTTGAAGATATGGCTAGGACTATGCTTCTTTCTAGTAAACTGCCCCATAGCTTCTGGGCAGAGGCTGTAAATACTGCATGTTGCATCATTAATAAGTGCTTGACTAGACCTCTTGTAGAGAAGACTCCCTATGAGTTACTTAAAGGGAGAAAATCAAATATATCCCATCTTAGGGCATTTGGATGCAAGTGCTTTGTGCACAATAATGAAAAGGACTCCCTAGGTAAGTTTGATCCCATAAGTGATGAGGGAGTATTCTTGGGATATTTTTCACATAGAAAAGCTTATAAAGTGTACAACAAAAGAAGTTTGTGTATAGAAGAAAGTGTACATGTAGTTTTTGATGAAACTAACATTCTTTCTAAGAGACAGGAACATAAAGATGAAGCTATTGGGCTGGTAAAAGAATTGAGTGAAGTCACAGCTCAAGTTGAAACTGCACCAAAAGAAGGAACAGGTGATGGAACATGTTCTTCTATTCAGGGCAACCTGACAGGGGGAACTGAACAAAGAAGAACTGAAACTAATCCCCAAATGGAACATGTCTATGAGGTTGTTCCTCAACCACAGAATATGGGAGAAACGTCAAACAGAAACTAGTTGGTTGTGAAACCTTACAAGTACCAAAGTTCTCATCCTATTGAGAACATAATTACTGATCCAACCTCTGGAGTTAAAACTAGATCACAATTAAAGAATCTGTGTGCTTTTGATGTTTTCTTATCTCTTATTGAACCTAAAAATGTTGCTGAGGCTTTGCAGGATGTAGACTGGGTAAATGCAATGCAAGATGAACTCAATCAGTTTGAAAGAAGTCAAGTTTGGCATCTGGTTCCAAGACCTAATGACAGATCAGTAATTGGCACTAAATGGGTCTTCAGAAACAATCTTGATGAAGATGGAACTGTTACAAGGAACAAGGCAAGGTTGGTGGTTCAAGGTTGCAGTCAGGAGGAAGGCATAGACTATGATAAGACCTTTGCTCCAGTTGCAAGATTGGAAACAATAAGACTCCTCATAGACTTTGCAGCACACATGGAATTTACTCTTCATCAGATGGATGTCAAAAGTGTCTTCCTAAATGGATATCTAAAGGAAGAAGTGTTTGTTAACAACCTTCAGGGTTTGAGAGCAAGGAGTGTACGGAACATATGTACAAATTAGACAAGGCTCTCTACGGACTCAAGCAGGCTCCTAGAGCATGGTATGAACGACTGTCCAAATTCCTGCTTGAGCATGGCTACAAGATAGGTAAAATTAACAGTACTCTATTTTTGAGGGAAAAACGTAAGGATATTCTTGTAGTACAAATATATGTTGATGGCATAATTTTTGGGGCAACCACTAACAAACTGAGTAAGGTATTTGCCAAATTAACGGGTAGTGAGTTTGAAATAAGTATGATGGGTGAGCTTAACTTTTTCTTAGGCTTACAGATCAAACAAAATCCAAATGGAACCATGATCCATTAGTAGAAATATGCAAAAGAGTTGATTAAGAAGTTTAAAATAGATGAATCAAAAGAAATAGACACACCCATTGCAACAGCTACTAAATTAGACATAGATGAACCTAGTTCTCTGTTGATCAAAAGTTGTATAGGGGTATGATTAGTTCACTTTTGTATCTTACTGCTAGCAGACTTGACATAGTTTCCAGTGTTGGGCTTTGTGCTCGTTTTCAGCCAAATCCTAAGGAATCCCACTTGACTGCTGTCAAGAGGATACTGAGATATTTGAAAGGCACTACTGATCTTTGCCTTGATACCCTAAAAGTAGTAACTTTAATCTAGTAGGATATGTTGATGCTGACTATGCAGGTTTCCTTTTGGATAGGAAAAACACCTCAGGTATGGCTCATTTTCTTGGTTCATGTCTAGTATCATGGGCTACTAAAAAGTAGAACTCAGTGGCCTTGTCTAATGTTGAGGCTGAGTATGTTGTTGTTGCCTCTTGTTGTGCTCAACTGTTGTGGATCAAACAACAGCTGATGGATTTTGGCATTGAAGTTGGTTGCATCCCTATCTTTTGTGATAACATTAGTGCTATTTGTATGACCAAGAACCAGTTCATCAAAAGAGGACTAAGCACATAGATGTTAGACATCACTTCTTAAGAGCCAATTATGAGAAATGGTTGATTACTATTGAATTTTGTGCTACTGATAAACAAATTGCTGACATCTTTACTAAAGCACTGAGTAGAGAAAGCTTTTAAAGGAACAGGTTAGAATTAGGAATGATTAAGATCACCTAATGAGACCAGCTCAGAATGCACAATGAAAAAAATGAAAAAAAAAATGGCTAGGAAATCTAGAACTTGTGTAAATATCTAGATTAACTTTTACTCGGCTTCATACTGTAAATAGTATACTCCTGTGACATGTGTTGATATGACTCACTGATCTCTAACAAAATTTTCTCTATTTTGGTAAATTGAGGCATGATCAAGAGAATTCTAAATGAAGAACCTGGTTCATCAGTAATGGTCATCTGAATAACGAGGTATGTTTTTTATACTCTGCACAATTAGAAATATAAATATTTAAATCATGAGCAAAGTCATACCTATATTCAAAAACACCAAAAATCCTATCCGTTTATTTTTTGAACCAGTTCCGTCTCTACTAGAGTTCTCACCACATAAAATGCCTAAAATCTAGAGAAGTTTAACCGTTCATTCAACCTAAAATTTCAGGTTGATCAGACCTCTAATTGACTACAAAAATCTACCGTTAGTCATTAAATAAGCTTATTTCTTTAAATACCCATCATCACCCTCTTCCACCCTCACTATTCCAAACCATCAAAATCTCTCTCACTTGTTCTCTCTTCCAAAAACCTAACTCACAAACTCTCTCTAGAAATCAGTTACAATGTCGAACCCTCAAGATAATCTATGCACTCCTCCACCACCCTCCCCTTCTGGTTCCTTCACAAGTCCTCTGTCACGACCCAAACTGATGGGCCGCGATGGGTGCCTGAGTCCTACCTGTCAAATACCCCTAAGCACGCATCTAAGATATGAACCTGAATAACATCTGCTGAATTATGAAAATAACATACATGAAGGAGACCTGCAACACGGCATATATATGTATACATGAAGAATACAGTGGGCGAGCCGGCAAGGCTGCTATTAAAAACTTATACATCCAAAACTAAATGCCGACAAGGCCACATACAACCCAACTAGATATACTGTCTGCAGACCTCTAATAGAAACATAATTGTACAAAGACGAGATTGAGCCATTTCATACCCATATATATATATATATATATATATATATATATATATATATATATATATATATATATATATATATATATATATATATATATATATATATATATACATACAAAACAAACGTATAGTACCAAAATCAAAAGTAGCTCCGGATCAAGTAGAGCACGCCAACTCTCGTTGATCAGGGATCCTAAGAAGGGGGACCGTCAGTTTGCCTACCTGCACCTGCGAGCATGAAACACAGGCCTCGTAAAATAGGGCGTCAGTACGAAAAATGTACTGTGTATGTAAGACATGAAAATTAGTACGTAAAAGACATAGATAAAACATGGAATAAAGAAACACATCCTTAAATCTGAATAACTTTTTAAATTCTAAAACATTTATAACGCCATGCACGTGCGTATATATATCATGTCATGCATAGGTATGGGTGTACACAATATCATCAAGCCACTGAGGGCAACCCATCATATCGTCTCGGCCACTGTGGGCAACATCGTCAATATATACCAGTTGATCAGGTGGTGGTGCGTATATAATGCCATAACCTTTTCCCATATCCCATAGACATATATTTACATATATACGCATATATAACGCCATATGGTCATGGGTCAATGCACTTATATAGATGGGTGAAATGCATGAAAAATGCGTAATAATCTCAATATTCCTTCTAGATAAACTTTTTCAACTACGTATTATTCTGAGACCCATGAAAAGAAGATAATAATAATTCTCATAGGGAATCAAGAATATAGATGCCCCTAGTATTTCTATGAATAGAGTAATTTATGGAAACTGTGTGTTTGCTCGTTTCATCTGTATAATTTAGACCATGTCAAAAGAAAGAAGGGATGACCTTAACATACCTGGAGTAGGAAAAACTCTGTATAATATTCTACTGAAAACCTTCGTGGATTGAACTTAGAACCCAAAAATCGGATTAAGCATTCTGTTTTTTGAAACTGATGAACGAATTCAACTTCTCTTCTTGGCGTTGAAGTACATGGACATTGGAGCTTATGTCCTTCTAATGTTTTCCTTTAATGAAAATTAGCTTCTACCTTTCAAACTAAGAAAGTAAGCTTTCTTGCTTTCCTTTAGAATGAGTAACATTAATATGTTCTCGTTATATCAATACTTGTACATGTCTTGTTTTGGATAATCACTCTTTTAGTTATTTATTTCAAGTACATCATAGATAGCCACCTAGTATGTTTAATTACTTAGTCACTTCATGTGGTAAGCTAGTGCTGCCACATGTCTTTGGAGTATAATTAATTAAGTTTTAACCACTTATTAGTTAACTAGGTAATGTCCTGTTACCCGATAATTAATCAATTACCCGCATAATTTAAAAATTATCTCAAATTACTTAAAATTCTACTTATTTTTAATATACTTCATATATACTTTATACATTATATATATCATATTATCACGGCCATATGGTACCTTGTATGGTACTAGTCCATAATTATCGGGTAGTATTGCTCAAACCGTATTTTATCCCAAATTGGCCACTTTCAACAAAAATCGTTTTCTTTAATTCGTGTACCCATGACACTTCTTTATCGCTTGTTATAAATAGCGTAAATACGTTAATTTCAAGATGATCTCATCCCCGAGTCTACGTCAATTAATTGAAGACCAAACTTTTAACGTACGAAAATGCGAGATGTAACATCCTTCTCCCCTTAGAAACATTCGTCCTCGAATATTTAACTCTCTGGGATCTATATAATCTTGGCGGAGTCACCCTTGGTAACAATACTACAACCAACTCTTCTTTTAGAAACTTAATAATTTAACGTCACATAGGACTACGACCATCAATAACGACAGTGGCTAACACCAAAATCCATGAAGTTTCAGTCGGATCCTTCTCTTGAGGAGGAAATAAGTAGGGATATCTTCATATCTTCCTCGACGTCCCAAGTCATTTCTTCCACATTATATTTTCTCCAAAGTACTTTCATCGAAGCTACGTCTTTAGTTCTCGATCTCCGAATCTGTCCGTCTAATATAGCAATGGGAGTTTCTTCATATGATAGTTGCTTTGTGACATGAACGTCATCAACTAACACAATTCTGGAAGGATCTCTGATACATTTACGGAGCATAGACACATGAAAGACTGGATGTATAGACTCCAAGTCCGAAGGCAAGTCTAATTCATACACTACCTGGCTTACTTTGCGTATGATCCTTTATGGTCCCATGTACCGAGGACTAAGTTTTCTTTTCTTTCCGAACCTAATAACACCTTTCATCGGTGATACTTTTTGGGATACCCAGTCGTCTACCTGAAATTCTGAGTCTCGTCGTCGATTATCCGCATAAGCCTTCTGACGGCTTTGAGGTGACAATAGCCTTTCTTGTATAAGCTTATTTTTCTCGATTTCCTGTTGTACCAATTATGGTCATACTAACGTAGTTTCCCAAACATCGAACCACCCTATAGCTGACCTACACTTCCGTCTGTAAAGAGCTTCGTATGTAGCCATCTGAATACTGGAATAGCAACTATTATTATATAAGAACTCAATAAGCGGCAGATGATCATCCTAGCTACCTTTGATGTCTATTACACAAGCTCATAACATATCCTCCAGTGTCTGAATAGTACGCTCAGCCTGTCCGTCTGTCTGGGGATGAAATGTTGTACTAACACTTACTTGAGTCCCCAATCCTTTTTCGAAGGACCTCCAGAAGTTAGCTGTAAATTAAGCTCCTCTATCCGAGATAATATATATAGGGACACCATGCAGTCATACTATCTCCTTAATATAAAGCCTTGCATAATCCTCTGTAGAATATGTAGTCCTAATGGGTAGAAAAATGGGCCGACTTTGTAAGACTATTAAGAATCACCCATATCGAATTGAACTTACAATGGGTACGAGGTAAGCCTACGATGAAATCCATATTGATTATTCCCACTTCCAAGTCGGAATCTCCATAGCCTGCAATAATCCACCAGGCTTTTGATGCTCAATATTAGCCTGTTGACAGTTAGGGCACTGAGCAACAAACTCCACTATATCCTTTTTTCATTCTGTTCCACCAATATACCTCCTTAATATCATGATACATCTTTGTTTCTCTTTGATGCATAGTATATCGAGGATAGTGAGTTTCTCCCATAACCTGCCGACGCAGCCCTGCAACATTAGGGACACATAATCGTCCTCGATATCTGAGGACCACATCTTCTATAATTTCAAATGGTGTCTTCTCCTTTTGAGGGGTGGTATCCCTATAATGAACTAACACAAGATCCTCGTACTGGTGTTCCTTTACTTCAGTTACTAACGAGTATGTTGTCGTATCCTGAATAGAAATTCCAACATGACCTAAGTCTAGTAACTGAACTCCAAGACTAGCTAGCTGGTGGACCTCATGGGCTATTCTCCCCTTCTTCTTCTCTTTTCTTTTTTCTGGTTGTAAATATGATAGGCTACCCATAGATCTATGGCTAAGGGCATTGGCTCACGTTCGCTTTCCCCGGATGGCATGAAATATCAACGTCACAATCTTTAAGTAGCTCCAACCATCTTTTTTGACGTAAATTCAATTCTATTTTTCTTGAAGATATACTAGAGGTTCTTATGATTCGCATAGATATCAACATGAATGTCATACAAGTAGTGCCTCCACTTCTTTAGTGCATGAATCACTAGGGCTAACTCTAAATCGTGGGTCGGGTATTTCTTCTCGTGCTTTCTTAGTTGTCTAGAAGCATAAGCTACAACCTTACCATGCTGTATCAGCACATGACCCAATCCAACGCGTGAAGCATCATAATAGATAACATAACCATCGGTCCCTTCTAGGAGCGATAGAACCGGTGCTAAAGTTAATTTGTCCTTCAATGCCCAAAAACTCCGTTCGGAAGGATTGGTCCATTGAAACTTAGTTCCCTTCTGAGTTAACTTACATGAGTATCCTAATCTTTTACAATTCAGGAAATTCCCCTCTTTGGAGGCTCAAACTTCATCCTTTATCCATCACAATTACGCCCTTATCCCACTATTAGGGCAACATTTTATCTATTCTAAACATTACTATTCTTAGACTCCTTTGAGTTCATTAGGGATATACTGAGCCTTCTATAGCTTAGAGAAACCATCAGTTCTCTTATGAACTTATTCCCAAGGACTTATCCATTCTCGTTACCTTTTCACTCATCTTTTCTTATCCTTCCTCCTGTCTTCCTACAACCTTAACACTCTACCATACTTTAGCTTGCGACCTACACATATCTATTTATACTTATTCGCAACATTTCTTCAACTTACTTGCATCATAAATATCCTTATGTTATTCCGGAACATTAAGCGAGACACCACATACTATTTTGGTTGAATGTGCTTAGAAGAGAAGAAAATTCCGTTACAAGTTTCCTGTAATAACCTTCCAAACGGAGAAGCTACGAACCTTCGTCAGTGTTGTGGGTCTAGGACAAGTCTTCAATGCCTCACTCTTTTGTATATCCACCCGGATGCCTTCACCTGAAATGATATGCCCAAGGAGAGTTTAGAGAATTTTGCATACAACTTTCCTTTTTGTAGAACTCTGAGCGTAGTACGCAACTGATCTGCATGCTCAACCTCTGAATGAGAATATACCAATATATATCATCGATAAATACAATTACGAACAGATCTTAAAAAGATCCTGAAAACACGGTTTATCAAATCCATGAATACTGCTGGGGCATTTGTCAAACCGAATGATATAACATGAAACTAAAAGTTCCTGTATCTTGTCCTGAATGTTGTCTTCGGAATATCTTCCTCCTTAACCCTTACCTGATGGTACACGGTCCTCAAGTCTATCTTTGAAAAATACTTGGCACCTTGCAACTGATCAAATAAATCATCAATCCTCGGGAGAGGGTACTTATTATTGATCGTCACCTTATTCAACTACCTATAATTAATACACATTCATAAGAAACCATCCTTCTTTCTCACAAACAACACAGGTGCTCCCTATGGTGACGTACTAAGTCTGATAAAACCTTTTTCAAGCAAGCCCCTTAGTTGTTCCTTTAACTCGTTCAGCTCTACGGGGGCCATTCTATAGGGGGAATAAATATTGGATGAAAATCTGGTAGTAGTAGGTCAATGACAAACTCAATTTCTCGATCTGGCAGAAGACCCGGAAGCTCATCGGGAAAAACATTGGGAAACTCATTAACTACAAGAAAGGACTGAATGGTTGGTAACTCTACTTCCATATCCCAAACCCGAACTCAGTGATAAATATAGTCCTTTCTGATTATCTTCCTTGCCTTGAGATAGGAGATAAATTTACCTTTTGGCGATGCGGTATTACTTTTCCATTCCAAACAGGCTCTCCTGGAAACTGAAATCAAACTATCTTTGATCTACACTTGATGTTAGCATTAACAAAAGGCCAATCAATCCATACATATTATAATATCAAGTCCTACCCAACCGAACACCACATATCTTATCCTTGTTTATTATCAAACCTATCACGGGCCATTTCGGGCCACGTCCATATATATAGGTAAGAATATTAAAACATAGCTTGCATAACTAATTTACAAAAAGGTTTATATACATAGGGGTCAACTAGGCCGTAGACATGTTATACCCAAAACTATATACAAGATAATGTCTGCAAAACCTCTGAATAGGCATAACTATAATATATACAAGTTGGGACGGGGCTCCCTATGTCCTCATAAAACAAACTAATACATTTAGAACCCCGACTTGGAAATATTTCAAGAAGATGTGGAACTCATCAACCAAAAACTGATACTTGGAGGAAGTCTAAAGTAGAGGGTCCTTGCCTCGTCCTATATAAGAACCTCGATCAGACACACTTCGAAGTGGAATCTTCATAACCTTATCAGTTACCTTCCTCCTCTTGGACCGACTACTATCCTCTTCCTCTGCATATCCCATAACATATATTGGTGAACCTTGATTAACGGATTGCCGAGACTGTGGACTATCTAGAACCTTAGAAGAGCTGGTGTCCGCAAATGTCTTGACATAGTTTTGAGCCTGAGGGAAACCCAGCTGTGCCAATCCATGTACTACTCCCCTCATACCCGGATCAACGGGCTGTGATAATGAAACTAAGGGCCTTGGCGAGGTCGGAACTCCTCTCACCCCATCTGCTGTCGGAGTGGTCGAAACAACTCGAACGGATGACTCATATGGACCCTCGGATGGATCCTCCTCAATAGAAACTGTGATCTCTGATGGGTCTGACTCCATAGTATAACTTGTATCTCTTTCTAACACATTTATAGCCTTCTGACCCGCGCTAGCGGCTGTAGTCTTCAGAGACATCGCTAAAAATGTAACACATCATTAGGAACATGAATGCTTTTATCGCACGATCTAAGATAAGAAGAGAGGATAACATCCTATATGTTTGGTAGCCTCCTGTCTGTAAGTGTGGTGCACAACACACCCATAAAAAAGACTATACTAGACACGGTCTATAAACAACCCTAGGATAGAACTGCTCTTATACCACTTTTGTCACAACCCAAACCGATGGGCCGCAACGAGTGCCTGAGTCCTACCTGTCAAACCCCCCTAAGCACGCATCTAAGATATGAACCTGAATAATATCTGCTGAATTACGAAAATAACATACATGAAGGAGACCTGCCAACACAACATATGTATGTATATATGCAGAATACAGTGGGCGAGCCGGCAAGGCTGCTATAGACAACTTATACATTCAAAACTAAAAGCCGACAAGGCAACATACAACCAAACTAGACATACTATCTATAAATCTCTAATAGAAACATAACTGTACAAAGAGGGGACTAAGCCACATCATACCCATACATATATACAAACGTATCGTACCAAAATCAAAAATAGCTTGGGATCAAGTGGAGCATGCCAACTCTCGCTGATCAGGGATCCTAAGAAGGGGGCCGTCAGTTTGTCTGCCTGCACATGTGGGCATGAAATGTAGGCCCTGTGAAATAGGGTGTCAGTACGAAAAATGTACTGAGTATGTAAGGCATGAAAATTAGTACGTAAAAGACGTAGATGAAACATGGAATAAAGAAACACATCCTTAAATCTGAATAACTTTGTAAATTCTGAAACATTTATAATGTCATGAACGTGCGTATAAATATCGTGTCATGCATAGGTATAGGTGAGCAAAATATTATCAAGCCACTGAGGGCATCCCATCATATCGTCTCGGTCACTGTAGGTAACATCATCAACATATACCAGCTGATCAGGTGGTGGTGCGTATATAACTTCGTAATCTTTTCCCATATCCCATATACATATATTTACATATATACACGTATATAATATCATCTGATCATGGGTCAATGCACATGTATAAATGGGTAAAATGTATGAAAAATACGTAATAATCTCAATGTTCCTTCCAGATAAACTTTTTCAACTGCGTATTATTCTGAGACCCATGAACAAAAGCTAATAATAATTCTCATGGGGGAATCAAGAATATAGACACCCCTAGTATTTCTATGAATAGAGTAATTTATGGAAACTGTGTGTTTGCTCGTTTCTTCTGTATAATTTGGACCATGCCAAAAGAAAGAAGGGATGACCTTAACATACCTGGAGTAGGAAAAACTCCGTATAATATTCCATTGAAAACCTTCGTGGATTGAACTTAGAACCAAAAAATCAGATTAAGCATTCTGTGTTTTGAAACTGATGAACAAAATCAGCTTCTGTTCTTGGCGTTGAAGTGCCTGGACATTGGAGCTTCTGTCCTTCTAATGTTTTCCTTTGATGAAAATTAGCTTCTACCTTTCAAACTAAGAAAGTAAGCTTTCTTGCTTTCCTTTAGAATGAGTAACGTTAATGTGTTCTCATTATATCAAGACTTGTACATGTCTTGTTTTAGATAATCACTATTTTAGTTATTTAATTCAAGTACAACATAGATAGCCACCTAGTATGTTTAATTGCTTAATCACTTCATGTGGTAAGCTAGTGTTGCCACATGTTTTTGGGGTATAATTAATCAAGTTTTATCCACTTATTAGTTAACTGAGTTATGTCCTATTACTCAGTAATTAATCAGTTACCCGCATAATCTAAAAATTATCTCAAATTACTTAAAATTCTACTTATTTTTAATATACTTTATACATTATATATATCATATTATCTCGGCCATATGGTACCTTGTATGGTACTAGTCCATAATTATCGGGTAGTATCGCTCAAACCGTATTTTATCCCAAATTGGTCACTTTCAACGAAACTCGTTTTCTTTAATTTGTGTACCCTTTATCCTTCATGACACTTCTTTATCGCTTGTTATAAATAGCGTAAATATAATAATGTCAAGATGATCTCATCCCCGAGTTTACGTCAATTAACTGAAGACCAAACTTTTAAGGTACGAAAATGTGAGATGTAACATCCTCCGCCCAACACAAACCCTCAACCTAGGAGAAGGTGAGTAAAGATGCTTGCTCGCAAAACTATAGCAACTTATACTCTTTCAAAGAAATTGCACAAGAAATTGAAGCCAAGCCAAGCCCAAGATTCTGAGAACTCAGACGATTCGTTCACATCTGTGAGTGAGGGGGAAGGAACTGGGTCTTCTGACTCTGAGAAGGCTCAAAACTCCCCTTCTGAGGTACGTTCTGCTTTGGCTGAAAATTTAGGAAATAGGTTTATTTTGGTTGGGCCTGTTAGGAATGTGGAATTGCCCGAGTCAAGAAGGAGAGATGGTAAAAACAAAGGAGAAAAAGAAAATGAGAGTGAGGGTGTATGTAGTGATGTGAGGGGGAAAGGGAAAAGAATGACGAGAGGTGACCGAGTTAACTCGTCGAACGCGCAGACGCGACCGGGCTGACGTCTCTTCTCCATTGAATCACCACTTTCGCTAACCCTTTCTGTTGACTGTATAATTTTCCTGATTGACTCTAAATCGTCATTGCACTTCGCCAAGGCTTGTAAAAATTTCCTTCTATTTATCTCATTGGAGTTGTCCTCGGCTCTATAATCAGCTAGTGGAGGGATTTCTTCCAACCCCATCAGCCGTGCCATTAGTGCTGGCTCTTTATTTAAGTTTCCTGGTGAGTTATTCGGCATTCGTCGGATGTCTGGTGATATTACGGGACTTCTTGGTACCTTTAGGTGATCTTTTTTATGTTTCCCTACTACTTTTTGCGGTGAAGATGCTCTTCTTAGTGATGAATCGTAACTTTTCCCCTGCTTTCTTCCAGAAGTGAGGCGTTTGGTTTTGGTTTGGTATTTGGAGATAATCTGAATGATGCCTGACATGCATCCAATAGACTTAACAACATGGTGATTTTCTGGTGGCGGTGGTTTTTGGCGACGAGCCGATGCCATTAAAGAATCTTGCCTCTTTAGCGTTATCTGCTTCTCCTTGTTTATGTGAGAAATAAATTTTTTTCTTTGGCGAACGGCAGAAAGGATGAACAGAAAACTAGAAGGGGTTTAAAATATAGATGAAGTCACTTAATCTTTCTTCTTGTCGCAAGTTCAACATTTATGGAATAAAGTTCTAACAGCATAATGTTTTGCTATACACTAGTAAAAGGGGCCAGTTAAGTATGGACAAATATTTTTTTTTCTGGAAAGAACATACAATTTGGTATGGTTAATAATAGTACTCCCTCCATTTCTGTCTACCCGTAAAATATTACAGTTGAATTTGTAACGTGGTTATAGACAAGCGAATCAATATGACCCAAAAACGATAAAGAATAAGACTGAAATTAAGATTTAGCGATTGAAATCAAAGAAAATATCAAGTCTGGTTCTGAACTCAGCCTTTCCGAGAGCAAAAGTGAAAATAAAGACAAATCAATGATGAAGTTATTAAATTGAGAGCTAAAGAGTAAAGAATAAGAGCGAAATAGTATAGCTTTTGCATCCAAAGTGTTTCATGTCCCTACAATCATTGTTAACTCCACTATTTATTGTTCTACCTAGGGAAACAAGATCCTAGGATCAAACTCTTCTTTAAATGATAATAAAAGGGCCATCGATGAGTGACAGCAAGCCTTCAATGCCAATATTCTCTGTAACAACTACTCGTTTAACGTCTGCAAATATTCCCTCATTGAATGTTATCTGATGTCAAATCTTTGAACTTATACCGCCGACTATGTTCTCTTCGAAATCCATCCAGTATCGGTCACACACACCACATTGGTACTAGTTGTTTTCCAACTCGTCTTTTGTCTATCTTCGGCTCTATGTGTCATATTACCATTCAGCTACTTGTTATCAATCAATTTTAACCCATACAAATAGTCTCCCTATTTTCCGATAACGCAGCTTAGCGTTACTGGAAGTAGGTGAAGATTCCTTACATGGCGAGAAAATTCATGAACAGTCTCTGACATTTGAAAGGATGCACGTCTTCTCACATTTAATAACCCGAACACGTGTTGACCCACGATACAACAAATATTTTTTCTAGTTTTCAAGGTAATCAAGACCATATTTTTTTCCGTCTATCACTTCTCTACTACTCATCATTCATACTTCTTTACTCCCACAATTTTCATAAGTATTTCTTCTTCTTTGCATCAACTTAGAAAACTTTAACAACCTCCAACTTTCTCAGCAAGAACTCTTCCTTTTACAAAGCTTTTTACCGTCATTTCCTCATACACTGCTTCTTTTGGTAGTACTGATCTTTTCTTCAATGGAAGCCCGAAGAAAAACAAAGACAAGGAGGTTAATATTGAGTCTGAACCTCCAACTATTATCACCATCATTCCCCTTCAACTCAGTACTGCAAACAACCTTAAGTAAAAGCTCATTCTACACTTCCCAAGGCCACCGGATTTGGCCAGTTCGCAGGTTTCCCTCCTCCATTTGCCCTTCTAGTATCCCAACTATGAAGGAGGATTACAACTGCCCCAATATCGAAATCCTCAACCCGGATATGGTAGATCGAGTTACTTACTCCAAGGAGGGGTCTATGTATGTCTATACATATCCATTTACCTTGGGTCCACTCTCTCTGGGTCCAAGTGAAGGGCCCGACCTAATAATTTTGGAGTTTTGCCAGAAGTATCAAGTCTGCTTAGCACAAGTAAGCCTACTTACATGACGGACGATGGCCTTCCTTCATCAACTGTGCACTAAGACCGGGGAAACCCTAACCCTTGCACACATAATGAACCTTTACTCTCCCAAGATTTTTCGTGGGAGAGTAATAAACTTTAACAAGAGTGTTTACCATGCTCTCTTTAGTAGTGTAAATGACAACAATGATTGTGGATGGATAGAGCAGTTCATCATTGTAAGCACGTGATTTTTGCCCTATATGAGAATTACTTCCAAAAAATTCAAAAAAATAAAATAATTTTTCTTGGTGTGCAATTTTTGTGATATTTTGTGTAACTATTTGTATGTTTGTCTATGCATGTTTATTTGTTAAATTAATAAAAAATACAAAAATAGGCATCTTTTGCATTTTTAGCATTTAATGTCCAAATGAACAATTTTATGCTTAATTATTACTTAATTGTGCGTTAATTGTTATTGGAAGTTAATTTGCGCTTTTATAACTTAATTTAGTTCTTAATAATAATTTAAGTACTTTTATAATTTAGTTTTAGAAAAATAAAAGAAGAAAAGAGAACAAAAATACAAAGAAAAATCGGATTGGGCCACTTCTTCAATTTCAAACCACAGGCCCAAATAATTGCCCAACTTTCCCCATGACCCGGTCCGTTTCAAACCGGGTCGATCCGGTCCGCTCCATTAACCCAACACCCCTTCTTCATTTTTGTCCAACACAAAACAAAACCAAAAAAATAAAAAATAAAAAGTGAATTATCACTATTAATAGTTTTATTTTTTGTTTTTTATATATAAAAAAAATCCGAAAATATTTTATTTTATTTATTATTTTTATTTTAAAAAATATATATATATATAGTAATTTCGGAAATGATTTTAAAAAAATAAAAAATAAAAAAATAAAAAAAAAGTAAAAGAATGTAGAAAATTTTAAAAAAGTAAAAAGTTTTAAAAAATTTAAAAGTAAAATAAGGTTGGAATTAAAAAATAAATATAAAGGTATCTGAAAATTTAAAAAATTTAAAGTAATTGAAAGTAGCATTTTTAAAAGAAAAAGAAAAGATAGTGGTTTGTTTTTTAAAGAAAAGTTAAATAAAGTGAGATTCTCTTTTAAAAAAATAAAAAGTGGGATTTTAAATAAGATAAAGTAATTAAAGTTGGAATTTTAAAAATAAAAGTAAATAAAGGTGGGATTTCTTTTTCTAAAAAAATAAAAGCAATTTGTAAGTGGGATTTCTTTTAATTAAAAAAATAATAAAATAATAAAAAAACAAATCTGAAAATTTCGAAAATTTTGCTATAAATAGAAGAGAAAATTTAGGAAGAAGGGGTGGAAAAAAAAGAGGAAAAACTAGATAGAGAGAAGAAAAAAAGAGGGGGCGGAGTGAGAAGTATACACCCGATATACATTCTGGATACACTGAATATACAAGGGCAGAATTCATTTTGGAGAGTTTTGAAGTTGAAAAAGAATAGTTACTGCTTCATTGCCTCGCTTAAGATCTGAAATAGTCAGAACCTTCCTGCCTTTTACTTCTTCTCTATACTTGGAGTCGTTTATAGTCTCCTGGGTTTTCTGCTATTCCTACTGTACTGGTTTGCGGTGTTGCTGAATCTGCTGTTGCTGTGTTATTACTGCTGTTGACTTCTCCTTCTTTTGTTCTTGTACTGCTGTTTCCAGGTACACATTTGTACAATCTCGGCTTGAAGCAAAAAATGAAATATTAATCAGGCTTTGTTCCTGTTGAATTCCTCCTGTTTAGATTTGTGGTTGAATATAATTTTTCTTTCTTCGTATAAAGATGTAGTTGAATGATTAATGAATAATGAGGTTGCATATGTATACTTTCTTCATCTAATAATGTTAGTTTAAATTAATCGGAGAATAATTAATCTGTTTTGATATTATGGTCAATCTCATGTTCTAGTATTATTGAATAACAGAATATAAAATGAAAGCAGTTTTTTTGTACAAACTCGATCGCAATTTTCCATTCGCATTAGCCGTAAACTAATAACTAATAAGTTACGTTTTTCAGCATGTAAATAATTAAGAGATTTTCTTTTATTTTAGAGACGAACTTAATAGAAAATATAGTCATTGTAGGTTTATCCTTTAAAAATAAAAATGAGACGAGCCTCGCCAAATAAAACGTATAGATTGCGGGGCCCTCACAAAATGTATGGTTTAATTAGAATTCGGAAGGACCGTTTAGCGAATTTCACGGTCTTCCCCAAAATAATAACGCGATAATCTCTTTAGGCGCGTGTTTAATATTTTACTTTCTTAAGCCTGGGTGTGCATTTCATGCGACCCGAATCCAAATCCCAAAACATCAAATAAAACGTGTTCCGGATTGTGGGTGCATTTCATGTGACGCAGTCCAAAGACGTGTTTTAAGCGATGTTCACATTTCTTTTAAAAACAATAATAATAAAGCGGTTAAAAGATAAAATTTGCACATAAGTTCATATTTGTATAAAATCAGATAATCAAGCCGAATATAACAGTTGAGCGACCGTGCTAGAACCACAGAACTCGGGAATGCCTAACACCTTCTCCCGGGTTAACAGAATTCCTTATCCGGATTTCTGGTACGCAGACTGTAATATGGAGTCATTCTTTTCCTCGATTCAGGATTAAAATTGGTGACTTGGGACACCCTAAATCTCCCAAGTGGCGACTCTGAAATAAATAAACCAATCCCGTTTCGATTGTCCTTTAATTGGAAAAACTCCCTTGCACCCTCGCGGGTGCGGAAAAAGGAGGTGTGACAATCGTCATTACTACTAGGGACATCATCTCGGCTACAACTCCAGCCTTTCCCGAGTTGTAGAACCTTTTTAGTAAGTTTCCTGTTTCCCGCTTTCTTTCTCCATGGATAGGTCATTTTTCACTTTTACTGATATTTTGTTTTCTTTGTTTCAGCTACCCGATGGGTGTGGCCACGAGTTCAAGGCCTGGAGTAATGGGTTCAAAATTGTTTGGATATTACAACTCCAGAATCCCGATGGTAGAAGGAGATGTCCCCTAAATATGGGTGGAAGGCAAAGCACCATGGTAAGCCACGTCTTTCTTTTCCTTTATACTTGTTCGAACACAAGAAGTCTCATGAATAAGTTGCTAACTCCATTTTTGCTTGATAGGACATCCAAGGGGATCTGTTGTCTGCCCCGAAGTCTATGCTTTAGAGTATCCAAAGGAGGCCTGCCATGAGGGTGCTATAAAATGCCCTCGCTCGAAGCAGAGCTCGTGGATCTGCTAGAGCCTCCGGTAAAGGTATCTCCTTTCGGAGTCCCCTGTCCAGGAAAAAGAAATCGAAAAAGAGACGCTCCTCCTTGGCTAGGACTCAGGAGAAGCGAGCAAAGAACCAAGTTTCAACATTCTCCACATGCGCGTCATTATCTTTACTGATACGACTTATATCATCCATCTTAGCTTTTCCCTTACTTTTAGGATCACTTGGAGGAGGAGGAGGTGGAGGACCTATCGATCTGGTATGATATGCTGATGATGCCAGTATGCATGAACCAACCTTAGGGGATGAGAATAATCAAAACAAAGAAAAAAAGGTAAACAAGTCAGTAGGAAATTTTGGAAAGGATATTTGCAGTATTTAAACATGCATTATAAATTCGCGTCCTAATTTTGGGGACCTCATTGTGCCTGAGGTAGGCCTAGCGACACATGGATTTGGAGAAACTTAATGCCAATAATTACCTCATTTCATTAATATAATAAATAAGGCAAACCTCTAAACGACAATAATAAAAAGAGTTACTAATGGCATTTGCCTTATTACAATCAAATTCTAAAACGACTCTAGAAAAAGAAGTAAACAATAATTATAATCTACTTAGTCCCGGAGGGACCTTCTCCAAGCTTGGCCTTCTTGGTCCCATCGATCAGATTCCCTAGGTCACGCATGTCTAGAAGCAGATATGCCCTTGCTAGGTGTCTTATTTCGTTGCCCTCTGCATTCTGACAATCCACGATCTTTTTCCTCATTTTCCCTTCAAGTTCTATCAGACCATGCTCTAAATATTCCAACCTTTCCGTTGACTTTTTAGCAATTTCCCTTCACTCATTGATTGATTTTATGCCTAACTTGTGTTGTTCCAGATGCCTGGCTTCGGACTCAAGGATTCTTTTGCGCAACCTCTTGTATTTCATTTGTGCTTTGGCAGCTTCATCTATGACCCTGTTTCCTCGATTGACCCCTGGCTCGACTTCTCCCGCTATGTCATCATCCAACCATGATAGGTAGAAATACGCATGACTAGCGTGGTACCGATTTCGCTCGATGGTATCTTTTTCCACAATAATCTTCAAATGCCACATGTGTTGGGACTCACACTTGTATGGAATGGTATCACCTTGAAAATCTGCTTTGTAATGACTCATCTTGGAGACTCGCAGTACGACTTGATTTCTCCCGGCCTATCGCATGACTCTAATAGGAACATAAGGATATATGACCCTTAACCCGATCAGCACCAAATGAGGAACATCCCTAGACCTGATGATGAATTCACTAGTAGGGAACCACTCGAACATCCAATGGACCCTATCATCAGTCAGATTGCTGAAAAAACGTACCTAATCCACAGCGTTTTCTGGTTGTGCAAACCTGTCTGGGATGATAGTCATTCTTTTCAGATGGTGGAAAGCTATGTGTTCATTCCATGGTCATCGTGGAAATTCTTGACGGTACTCTCCTCTTTGAAGATGCTCTAACAACCATATCTGCATCAACAAATTGCAACCCTTAAAATGTCTGAACCCTTTCTTGCAATTGTCCAGAGCTCAGTATATCTCTGCTACGATCATTGGGACAATAGTGTAAGTCTATCCCTCAATCCCTTCCATTAAAGTCTTGGTTACTATAGCCAACCGAGTATCAATCTTGTCTCCTTGGATTGAAAATACTATCATAACTAGAAAATAGACGATGAACACAAAAATACAGTAGGATATGCTGTGCCCATATCGCTTGTAGAGAAAGTCGAAAGGTATGTAGGACTTCTTTAGAGGACTAACTCGACATTCTTTCTAAGACCCATCATTTTCAGAAATCCCCTAGAAGTGCGATTTTCTGGTACCAATAGACCAGGACTGTCCCTGGGTACCCTAGCGAAACCTCTTATTTCCACCAGAAGGGGAGTCATCTCTACATTGCCAAAATGAAAGACAGCCCTTTCTCCGTCCCAGAACATGGTAGCATCCTCGATCAATACATTGTTTGGCTGAATGTCTAGCAAGGAGGGTAAATTTCTGAGAACCCTCTTCACATGATTTTTATCACTTGGCGGAAGATTTTCCCACCAATCTAGCAATAAAGAGGGTATACTTTGGACCATGCCAAACCTGGGGACTTCGTGCCTCAATTTCTGCAAAATAAACAAAGTTAGCCCCTTTCCTCCTCCGGGTTTGACCACTTACACATTAAGGATTAGCATACCCGCACATTTTCTCTAGATAATGCACATATTATGATCATGCTCGCTGGAATTATGGAAATTCCAATGGGTTTTGGACAAGGCTTTCCTTAGAGGGTTATTATGCAGACAACATACTAACCCATGCTAGGTTTGAGCAGGATGCATGTACAGTTATTATCAGAGTAAGGTTTTTCTATAGAAGTTTAGACCGGTACCCTCAAGCGGACAACTTGAGAGGGAAAGGCACGAAATCGTCGACTGCACCGCTGATCGACTAGTGTTATCGCAAATAAACCTTTCCAAATTTAAAAGGGTAATATAAGAAGATCGCGGACACTCATCAAGTGACGCTATAGTATTAATTATGCACGAGTGGAATATGATGCAGAACATGTAATTATACAAAAAGAGAAATAACATCTTGTCAAGTATTTTACATTATGAAAGTGATAAAATGAGGTATTTAATAATTGTAAAGATAGGAAAGAAAAAAAACAAGAAAGGAGTTAGTTCAGTTAATGAAAAAATTATAGTAAAGCGATAAAAGGGGTAGGGATTGGGAAAGACATAAAGATTGAAACCATCGAATAAGATTGGCATATTATAACAAGATTAAGCGAGGAATTGCATATAAAAGGAGAATAGGGAAGGGGATGTGCATGTAGCAAATAAATGGTGAATTTAATCACAAAATAACAAAGGCACGCTTATGGAGGGAAATTAATTCACATAAATCAAGTTCGTTATGGTAAGATCCTACAAATATCCCCAACAGAGTCGCCATGCTGTCACGCCCCCTTTTTCTCATGAAATCGGGGTTCGACATTGACAACTCTTTTAAGGAAGGGAAGGAATGGTTATTAAAAGAGAGTCGCCACCTAACGGATTAAGGTACATTAGGGCACATATTGCAAATGACTCAGGTTTACTAGTTGCATCCCTAAATATCGGGTAAGGACTCAAATTACCTCGAGGAGAAGGTGTTAGGCTCCTCGAGGTCCACAATAGTGGGTCCCGGCCGAACTCAAATCATGTGAATTAGTCTAATAGAGAAAAGAGGGAATTATTTTAATAGGAATGGGGGGTCCTAAGTTTTTTAGCCTAAAGGATCACCTCGTGAAACATAAATAATACTTCGTAACTCCCCCAGGACAGAGTGTTACTCATATTATTTAGCGGGCGCAGACTATCATCTCCTGCTACTCGAGTACTATCTTTAAGTTATTTACCTAAAAAGCGCTCTAATTAATTCTAAATCATACCTTATGCGTGCACTACCCATCTTTTACCTATGGTCCCAAAGATATTTGGTCCTCTATTTAGGATGGTTCTAGACTCAACTTATGTTGCTCAAAATGATAAAACTAGGTGACATACAAAACAAGTTGGACTTTCGTATAAAAGCAAATAAGGGCTCAGATTAGCCTCCACACATTAGGCAGCAAATGCACGCAAACAAATTAGGCGTATTGACAGTTTCAATAGTTAAGGTTGTTAGGTCCTATAGACATGATCTCTAGGTGATTCTGAATTCTAATCATATTGGCAGTTTATGTAAATCAATTCCTAAGTGACTGTGTAGTTGCCTACTGATTATAATTAGCAGCGGTTAAACCTATAGACATGTTATCTAGGCGAATTATTTAGTAGTTGACAGTGATAACAATGAAGGATATTCAGAATTACTCAGTTGTTCCTATAGGGATGTTTTCTAGTGACATTCAGCAAGACACTATATGAAGTTCTAGTTTTAGTACATAATGCATATGGTAATTACACTATGGACATGATTTCTACCTCTGATGATTGAAACTGCTATTAGTTCTTATAGACATGCATACTAACTGAGCCAATATGACAATCGATTAAACCTACAAGCATGATTTCTAAAGAGGCAGATTTGAATATGCTGTAATGAAAGTTGACTTTAATTATTTTATTTCCTATAGGCATGGTGTCTAATCATGTAAAGAAAAGAAGGCAGGATATTTACAGAACTTATTTGAGCCAAAGCAAATCCCTATAGGCAGGTTATCTACATAGCTTATTTGAGCCAAAGTAAACCCTTATAGGCAGGTTATCTAACACGTAATAACAGACAGAGTAAACATCTAGGTAAGTTTTCTAACATACAATAGCAAAATATTTTGAATAAAGTAAAGATTATAGGTAGGTTATCTAACATACAATAGCATAAAGTAAATACCCATAGGCATGTTATCTACCCATTTCATGCAAAATATAAAAAAAAGCCCATTTCCTAATTTATTATTTCCCCAATTGTTATTACAAATAATTATTACAGATTAGAATCGAATGAATGAATTACAAGGTATATAACTATAGGAAGCCTGCGTCAGGCCCAAATACGACTGGACAGGCCAGACCTTAAACTCACAATAACTCCAAAAGCCCATGTTCATTGATACATAGTGACCAGCAGCGAATGAATTACCTCTATCTCAAGGATAAGCATGCCAAGCCCAAATCTCTAGTGTGTCAGAGTTTTCAAGGGCTTCAAGAACCCCGAGCAGTGCTCATACTAGAGAGGAATGATCAGAACAGTTCAAGGAAACTTATGGACCAACTCCTGGTATGTCAGAGTTCATGAGGGTCTCACATGAACCCTGATCAGTGCTCACACCAGGAAAGCCAGGGGACAATACTTAAATTGCTTTGGCTTTCACCCAGCAAAGAGTGAGAATTCAAGAGAGAAGGATAGGATTGGAGAGTACATGTAGGGATAGAATCACACATAGAACAAACACATTTGAAACTAAGCATACTTGATAAAGTTTTGAAAGTTAACAAAGTCACATACTAATAAAGATCAGTTCATGCTTCACCAAGATGACAAAGATTTCATATCAGGCTAAGTCACATAATGGGAGCTAATAAGTCAGGAAAACATTAATTAGCAGTAATAGTTTAACAAATGTATCCTAACATAGTGACCATACAAACAGACAAGTAATATGGAAACATGTTCAACAACAGGCTAATGAGTCTACTAAGGCATACATAATTAACTAGTTCTTAAGGAAAGGTATCAAAACATGCTTAATGCTAAAAGATAATCCTAAGTTACACAGAGTTAAGCAGATTCCATCAATTAGTTCACTGAGTTCAACATGTTTTGAATACAAAATATAACTAGTCTAATAATAGTAACATATTAAATGAGTAATAAAGTAACAAAGGATTAAATAACTTACCAATTCAGATGAAACAAAAAAGAATCTAGCAATGTAGAAATGGTTACCAACAGAAGCAAACAATAGAGGATTTTTGGCCTTGGCTTCCAGCCGTCCAGGAATCAAAATGCAGAATAACAACAGTATATAGTTTATGGTGGTGAGAATATTTCGAAGTCTGCCTCTAAAGGGGAATGGGGAATGAGTTTAAATAGCACTAAATTAGAGCGCACAAATATGGCAATAATTAGTCAAAGTACTAGAAAGGAAAGCACCTAACAGCTAGTAAGGAAAGAAAAACTCGAAACCTTAGTTTAGGTAAAATATACAAAATCAGCAGAAATAATAAGTAAAGAGATATATATAGACAGAGACTTTAACATAATAATTAAAGAATCAAACAGATTTGGTTTTATTTCGAAGAATCAAAAACCCCTAAATTTAGGGTAAGTAAAAATCAGTCAGAAATTAACGAAGAGAGTTATAATAAGATGCACAAAAACAGATATATGAAAACACTAAAGGAAAAATAATTAAAGAATCAAGAACCAGATTAGATCTAGAAAGATCTGAACCTTAGTTTTAGGGTAAGTAGAAAATCGCGAAGATTCTCAGAGATTCATACCATAAAGAAATGAGAACGAACATAAATGGAAAGAGGTCAAAGATTTGAACCAGATTTGGTTCAAAATTAACGAGATTTGCTTGCCATGTTAGACAAGCAATTATGTAACACCATAAGCGAGTAACCAGGAGTGAGAGGGGGTCAACAAGCTAAGGGAATCATTGACTGATTCCATTTTGGGTTGGAATCGGAGGGGTAATAGGTGACGGCACTGGGGTTTCCACAGAAGAGAAGAAGAAGAAGAGTGAGTATTTAGGGGCAACGGAGTTTAGGAAAAGAGGGAATTAGGGTTGGGGTGGTTAATTTAAAATGGGGGAATAAATGAGGGCCATTCTTGAAAAATCAACGGCCAGTATTTAAAGGAGATTGGGTCGGGTATAGAAACGGGTATGGGGACTGGGCTAGTGGGTTTTGGCTAAGGTGTTGGGCTAAGGTGTTGGGCTAGGTATTTAGGTAATTGGGCTGGGGGATTGGTCCAAAAACAGGATCAACAATGGGTTGTTATTTAAATACCCAAATTTAATTAATAAATAATTTATAAAATAATAAATAAATAAAAATATTATTTATGCATAATAAATAAATAAAACAGTTATATAATATTATAAAAGTATAAAAAGATTATTTTGGTATAAATAAAATAATTATAAGTACATATAGGCTATTATTGAAAATGTGCAATTTTAGCCTTTAAAATGCAAATGTAATTATGATAAAAATATTAAAAAATATTTAGAACCTAATATGGGTATAATGGTGAAATCAGATGATAAAATTATTGTAAAATAATTTGTAAGGTAATTAATGAGTATTTATATAATAAAAAATACAGAAATAAATTGATTTAAAACCTTTTAAAAATTATAGAAAATTATGAAAAATGCTTGTATATGTTTATAAATCAAGTGATGGTGCATATGCACTATTTTAAAAGTATATATATACACTCAAAAAATATGAGGGGAAAATTGGATACCAACAGCAGGTTATGTAGTTGTGTTCAGATAGGGTATGGTGCGAATGTTTTACTGTTTAATACATGGCGATTTTGTTCCTTTAGGTATTTGTTTCACTTTAATTAATGTAAGCATATCCTTTGTGTAATAAGCATATCCTTTCAGTATTGGATCATGTGATTAATTTGTAGGTCTGTACTAATGTCCCAGTAGTAGTACATAAGAAATTGATTCAACATTGGTTATGGTTACTTATGTGAAACTATTCACGCATCTTTTTTGGTGAAACAGAAAGATTTTATTCACAAATAAACAAAGCTCTTTACAATTTTCCCCTCATTCCCCCGTATCTGCCTCGATCTTTCTATATCATTCATATACTTTCCTTTACTCATTTTTCAAAATTTTCTATACAGTTTATCTATCCCTTCCCTCTCCTTTCTACTACATTTTTTGTTTAACATGGGTACTATTCTAGCCTTACATTCTTGTTGTATTTGTAAACATATGCTTCTTGGTACTTGTACCCTTTGATTCCATACCGCTTCATTTCTAGCCCACCATATCTTCTATATTATTGTTGTGATCACTGCTGTAGCGAACTCTCTGCATTTCTTCCCATGGATTCCACGAGGTATTCTTCTCCATCTACCTTTTAGATCATGTTTTATTGTCCCTCTCTGCATCCATATCAGCAGCCTTTTTAGGCACTCCTCTGAATATTTACACTCAAAGAACAGGTGTTCGACTGTTTCCCTTTGGATCCCACATATCGTACATGCACTATCTTGGCTTATCTTCAGCTTTAGCAATCTATCCTTAGTCAGTAGCTTCCTATGCATGGCAAGCCAGCTAGTAAAGCTGTGTTTTGGCACATTCATCCGACCCCATACCCCTCGATACCATGGTTGTTTCTCTGTTTCTTCTTTATACCATTGGTATCTACTTTTCACAGTATATTTGCCCCCTATTTGAGCCATCCGTTATTAACAAAACCAACTGCAAATTTATCCCTGCAAGTACATATTTTCTTCCAATACCAACAGTTGTCAATTGGTGCTTCATACTGCCACCATGCCTAATCTTTTATATATACATGATTGACCCATTTCACCCAAAGGTTGTCCTCTTTATTTGCTATATTCCAAACATATTTCACCATTACTGCTTCATTCCATGTTATACAATCCTTTATCCCTAGTCCTTGTTGTTTTTTTGGTTTACACATTGTGTCTCATGCTACCAATGCCAGTTTGGTTGAATTTCATTTTCCATCCCACGGGAAGCTTCTGCATATGCGTATTATGCTTTTTAAGACCTTTTTTGGAAGTATGAAGATTGAGGCCCAATATGAGTGCATGTGCATCAATACTGAGTTCACTAACATCACCCTTCCAGCATATGAAATGTTCCTTGAACCCCATGTTCGAACTTTGGAAGCCATCTTCTCTACCAGCATTTCACAATCTGTTGCTGAGAGCTTCCTAGCAGATATTGGTACCCCCAAGTACCTAAATGGTAATGCTCCTCTTTGGTACCCTATAGGCTCACATATGTCCTGAATGCATTGTTCCTCCATGTTTGCACTGTAGATGTTTGACTTAGTTGCACTGGTGTGCAATCCTGATGCTCTTGAGAAGGTTTCCAGCCCCCTTAGGATCATTTCCACTGATTGTCATTCCCCTTTACAAAAGAATAACACATCATCTGCTAAATATAGGTGGTTTAGTTTGAGCCCTCTACATTTAGTATGAAACTGGAACCCTTTTTGTTTAGTGATCCATTTCATAATTCTTGATAGGTATTCCATGCAGATAACAAATATTAGGGGTGATATTGGGTCCCCTTGCCTTAGTCCCCATTTTCCCTCAATGTTCCCATAGACTCCACCATTTACTGCTATTGTATATTGGGTAGATGTGATGCAAGCCATCACCCATTTTATGAACTTTTGAGGAAAGTTAAGAGAGTGCAGCATCTCTTCCACAAATCCCCACTCCACAGTATCATATGTTTTCCTTAGGTCTACTTTGATCAGACAACTTTTAGTTGTATTCTTCCTCTTGTACAGCCTCACCAGGTTTTGGCATATCAGTATGTTATGCACTATGTTCCTGCTTTCCACAAAAGCACTTTGGTTAGGAGATATTATCCCAGGTAATACCTTTTTAAGCCTATTGCAAAGCATCTCTGAGATCACTTTATATATTGTATTGCAGCAGGCAATAGGTCTATAGTCACCTACTGCCTCAGCATGAGAGCTCTTGGAGATAAGGGTTATCACAGTGTTGTTGACAATTTTGAGCATTTTGCCTTCTCTAAAGAACTCCAGAATTCCATTCTTTACATCTGTACCCATAACATCCCAACAGTCTATATAAAATTGGCTTCCAAATCCATCCGGCCTTGGGGCTTTATCTCCTGTAATTGCCCATAGAGCCTCCTTCACCTTTGTGTCTGTGAAGTCTGCTTCCAGTTCATTCTTTTGCTCCTCTTTCACTATTGGTCCTTGTCTTATAATCTGGCGATTTACATGATCTCTTTCCTCCATTCTCTTTCCCAGCATTTCTGTATAGAAATCTATAAATGCTTCTTGAATCTTTACTGGATCATCTATGTCATCCCCTTTCATGTCCTTGATGTGGAATATTCTGTTACAGTTCCTTCTAGCTTTCAGCAGGCCATGAAAGTATTTAGTATTCTGGTCTCCCTGATTGAGCCATTGTGCCTTGGCCTTTTGTTGTAAGAACATATTCCTTGCCTTTTCCCACTTGCTACATTCCTCATTTAACCTTACTTCCTCATTGATCAAGGCTTCATTTTTGGGGTCCTGTTGTACCTTACTTTGACATAGTTGCAGGTTATTTAGTGCTTCCTCTGCTCTTTTTTCAATGTTTCTAAATCTCTCCTTATTAATCTTCTGCAAAGTGCTCTTGATTCTGTGCAGTTTCCCCACCAGTTGGTACATCTGTGTGCCCCTTCTATTTGTTTTCTAGCTTTTTTTTATTCTTTCTTTGAAATCCCTTGCCATGCTCCACATATTGAAGTATTTGAAGCTCCTTTTTACCTTCTGCCCCCCTCCCTCCCAGTTAATTATGCCCGAGGAATGATCAAATAGCTCTGGTTGCATATAGTGGACCTCTGATGCATGCAGCTTTGTCATCCATTCAAAGTTGGTAAGGACTCTATCTATTCTGCTCATTACTCTGTCTCCTCCTGGTTGTTTGTTGCTCCACGTATAGAAGGCTCCTGAAGATCTCATATCTTGCATAGAGCACTCCTCCATGCACTTTTTAAATTCTCTGATTTCTGCTATAGTGACCCTGCTTCCCATACTGTTGAAGTCCCCCATTATAGCCCATGACCCTTTGTTCTACTGGTATATATTCTTGATATCCTTCCATAGTTGCCTTATCATGCTTTGATTGTTAAACCCATACACTATTATAATATTGAACTTATTCCATGTCCCTCTATGATGGACCTTACGGTGAATAAGTTGCTCAGTTACATTTGTTATATTAACAACATATACTCCTGGTTTCCATACAATCCAAATCCTTCCTGCCGGATGCTTTACTAAGTTTATAGTAAATGACCACCCCCTGTATAGATTAAGAGTAGCTTGTTGTGCTTTAGCTCTCTTAATCTTTGTTTCCAGAAGAACAAATAAGCCAACTCTTTGATTGTTCATAAACAGGTTCATTTCATTCTGTTTATGTGGCTTATTCAATCCATTGGTGTTCCAGAAGCATATTCTATCCATTGGATGAGGGGTTTCCCCCATCCTGCCCTTTTCCTAGGCCATCTCACTCCCTTTCCCCTTTTTTGTCCTGTACTCCACCACATTCTCATTTATCTTTTCTGTTTTCTCCTGTTGAGGTTCCCCTAATGTTGTAAAAGAGTTCCCAATTCTAATACCTTCCTGTTGCTTTCCTTCCCCTGTTTTCCCTCTTCCTACATTCTTCCAAATTCTGGATGTAGTTGCCACTTCATTTACAGTGGATACTACCTCAGTTCCAGTATTACCTTTGCTTATTGGCCCAATCACTTGTTGTGTTTGTCCCTGTTTCCCTTTACACTGTACATTTACAGCCTTCTTTTCCACTTGATTCTGCTTCGGTAATGCATTTGGCTTTTTTAGTTCCTGTTTGTTTGTTTGCTTCTCCTTTTCTTCTTTGATAAACCTCCTGCACTCATTCCTTTCATGCCCAAAGTTCTTGCACTTTCCACACATAGTAGATTTCCATTCATAGAACACCTCCTGCTCCACTATTCTACCCTTCTCATTCTCAAACATTATTGTATCAGGATATTTCTGATGAGGTTTAACCTCTATCAGAACTCTGGCATATGTCAACCTCTCCTTTTGTGTTGTAGCTCGATCTGCTTTTAATGGCTTTCCTACCAGTCCAGCCAGTTTTGTGAGTGCTGTTTGTCCCCAGTATTTTATATCCAGTCCAATAAATCCAATCCACATTGGGAACAAATCCACTAATTCCTTTTTCAAATCCAAGGTTTAACCACCACTGGCTTTCTATCGAACATCTGGACTCCATCTTCAATTACTTTAATTTTGCATTCAAAACTATGGAATCTCACCATGAACAATCCTCTGTTAACTTGTGCTATCTTGTCTATGCCAAGTGATCCCCATATTCTTTGGAAATAACCTTCCATCACTGATTGTGGTGGATTAGATCCCCATACAAAACACACAACTGCTGACTTCCAGAAATCTATTTCCTCCTTTATATTCTACATAGTAATTTTCACATTGGAATTGTCCTGAATTTGAGGCGTTAAGTCCAGTCCGTCAGTTATGGGGCTTGCAATAACTTTGCTCCATGATTTAGGACTCATTTCTCTATCTTCTTTTTTCTCCATCAGTTTCTCTTCATCCTCCACTTTTTATGCCCATGATTTACGCTCCTCATCCTTCTTTTTATCTCCAATTCTATTAATTGTTGCTCGATTCCTAGTTGCTTCACCATTCACAGTTGGTTGACTCAGATCTAGTGGTCGTATCCCTTGCAATACATTGGTGGTACGAGTTCTCTTTGCGTCTGCTGATTGTGGAATTCCTCTTGTTACATTCACGTTGCTCTGATTTGATCCTTGCATGTTTGACCCTCCCCCTCCAGCCTTCGATTTCCTCGTCATTTTCAGCTATGGCTAAGAAGAAATTTCATTCTAGAGAGAGAAAGTTTTCTTATTGACAATTTGCAGATAAACGTTCCACTATTCACGCATCTTTCAAGGACACGGATTTCCTTGGATAAGCACTACACGTTTGATATTACATGCCAAGTTTATCCAAGCTATCCATATCTTTCAAGGGTTAAGATTTTCTTGGATAAGCATAATACACAACAATACTACTACATCCTAAAGTTTTCCACCTTTAACAGAGACAAAGATTGTTTAAACTGAATCTATTGTTTATAGCTCGAACTACGTATATTTTAATTCATCAATTATGAATTTTAAATCCGCTTCTCGAATGATTGTCCATCTAATAAAATCTAAGACCTAGCTCGGATAAAGTCACACACTAATGACTAAAGGTAAAAGATTATGTTGCGTAATTGCATTTGCGTCTTGAATGCAATGAAAACCACCCTGCCAAAACTCATTAGTTGCACGTCATTATCCAAAATTTGTAGTCCATGCGACTGAAGTTCATCTTAAATTATTTTTCTTTTATGGACAAGAATATTAGTTTGTGCGGTATAAAAAGTCAAATGCTATAACTATTTGATACTCTAATGGATTTCTATTTTATTACAATTTTTTAATAAATATTATGAATCTCAAAACTTGCGATGCATTGTATATTTTAAAAGTTTCTAGATAGATACTTTTTAAATTAAGAAAATATTAAAAAAAATTAATGTATGAATTTGCGCCGAATTTGACGCATTGAACCTTGTAGATTCAATTTCACAACTAGTTTTGGAATGGAAGGATTAATCTAAAGTGATGTTTTATACTTCAATACCATATAATAGGGGTAATTTGTGTGGTGTTCGATTTTTGGGTGCACTGAATTATCGAAGGACTTGGTTCTTTGATGCTTTCCTTATACTACAATTACGGAATAAATAATGCTGAAACTAAAGAATACATGGATTTTTCACGTGAAAAACACACAGCTCAAAAGGTGAAAAAAAAATCATGACTTACTTTCAAGTAGGATTTTCCCAAACACTTCACTAAACTCTAAGCTAAAAAAAAGTTTACAAGCTCTTACAAACCTAAGGATAAAACTCTAACTCTTGTAGCAACACATCGCAGGTTGTTGTGATTACTTCAGGTTAACTCTAACTTAAATATGACAACTCAAATACCTAATACAATTTCTTCTGAAGAAAGCTGAAAGGTGCAACTCAAAACGCATGTTATACTTTGAACTAGAAATAAAGATAGACACATAAACCTTGTTATGGAACTGTTTCTTCAATCTGGTTCATATAGCTTCAGGTTCGCATTTTTGAATCTCACAGGAATTGATGCATTGTTATTTTGTTCTCAGTTCTTACTTTTACTCCTATATGTGTGTGCCACCTGCAATAGAGAACAACATTGATATTTATAGAGTTAGTAAATAAAGAATAATTAGAAGTCTAATGCGTTAATACTCTTCCTTGGAAGAAGAGTTCTATTAACTTCAACATCTAACTCTCTTCTTATCTTGTATTGAGTTCTCTTAAGGTAAGGAGTTCTACTCCTTATCATTTATGCAATCTTTTCGGTCAGGGGTAATCAGAAATAACTACTTATATTTATCCCTTTCACATGCATTTCTTTTACTTGTTTACGACTATGATCTGCGTATAGTATCCATGGACCTAGTTCATGCATGTGTTCCTTTGTCAAATCATCAAAATCTATGTCGCTTAGGTCAACAATTCTTTTCTTTTTGATAATAACAAACTTTATGCTTTTCGTAAGTATGAAACCTGTTTCAACTCAGCTCAACATCAAATACAATGTTAGACACTTCTCATTTAAAGTCACAAATCATCTAGGACCTGGTTCATTAGGTTATAAATATCACAGTCCCAAACAAATGCACACCTTATCTTCTCCCATTTGGTATCATCAAAAAGTTGCATAATTAAGTTAAGTAACCAGATTTTACAAGTATCACTCATAGCCACCGTGGCTACTTCAACTGCAATCATGGATTAAATTTTCTCTTTCTTTAATATAAGGATATTATCCATCTAAGAAATATCAACATCAAACAATTAGAGAAAAATAAATTATTTTTATTGATATATCATGTCCTACCACTAAGCATAAGAAGAAATAAGCAACAAAAGATCCATGAGCAACAACAGAAGAATAATCCCACTTGGGTCTAAGAAAAGGACTGGTTACAATTGGGCTAGGACAGGTTTAAGATTGGGAAGAACCGAGTTCTTGGCTCTTGTCCTAAAGCAGAATCAACATATTTTGGAGAATTCCATCATTATTCTCCTTCTCTTTTGCCAACTCAGCCTTGAGAAAATTCTCTTAACCTCTACTTTAGCAAGCCTTTTCTGCAGCCTCTCAATCTCAGCATCCTTCACTGTTTTCTTCTACTATTTGATCCTTCATTCTCCTTCTGGTAGTGATAGTTCTTATAGACATAACTGAGCCCTCTATCTCAGCCTCTATTTTTTGAGACTTATTTTGAGAAGTCTTTCTCCTTTTAGGCATTAGGTGTGGGTACTTCCACATCCGTATCTTCTTCTTCAAGAACCAGGTCCATCTCCTCAATCTGGACTACTCTACTTGGCTTACCTTCCTTTTTATTTCCTTTCAATATGGTTTTCTTAGCACTCTCAGCTAAGCCCTTATTATATTGGCCTCACTCTTATTATTCTGGCTTCTTGTAGTTATTTCTCTTGTTGGAGGAGTTCCATCATGGATAGAAGGAGTAGCCTTTCTCTAGGTGCCACCTATGCCCTTTACTGAAGTCTTTCCAACTTTGCTCTTATTCTTTGGATTGTAACTACCTAACACCTTTTGCAACAGGTCATAAAGGGGCTCTTGCTCTATTTTTAGTAAGAAAAGGAACTGGTTCATGAAACTGTTTCCCTAACCTAACCAGTCGCTCTGTTGCACTTCTATTACCAGAACTATTACTTATCTTCTTGATTCTATCCCCATATATAGTCTCCTCATTATCACTAATATCTTCACTCTAGACCACCATTGCACATGTCTCCTCATGTGATCCATAACAAATAGGTGAATCAAATCCATCCACTTATTCTTCCACCCTCACTCTCTTTTTCTTTTTCTTTTTTATTTTTACCAAACATATCCTCATCACCAACAACCCATATTTCAGTGACAACCATAGACCCAACCAAAACAAATCTTGTTTTCCTATTTTCTTCTCTCATAGACTTAATAACATAATAGGGAACCTCAGAAGCTACCTTCTAAGTTTTAGATGAAATGAGTTTTTTTTTCCCTTAATCACAGACTAGAAAGATTCCTCAAAATTCAAGGGTTTCTCTGCTTGACTTGCTTTCAATTGTTCATTCTATTTCTATTTGTGTTCTCTGCTCGCCACTATTTTATGCATTATCCTTCTTAAGCGACGTTTATAGGAGTTTGAGTGGCTAAAGGAGTTTTGTTGATAGGTGATAGATCTTTGTATTGGTGAAGAGGGGTTTGTCAAAGTTCTGGGATATTTCAGAGGTGTTGGCCATTTGAACAACTTAGGAGCTTCTGTGAAAATTATAGGGTTTTAATATTTTGATATTTCAGATTTTGGGGAGAAAGAGGGTAGTGGTCAGATAAATTTAAAAAGGGAAGAGTTTGAGTGTCCAATGATAGTTTTTGATCTTAGAGGTCTTTTCTTATTGGAAGTGTTAGTTTAAAAAGATGTTGGACTCTTCCCAAAAATGTAGCAATCACGGTGCATGGGAATTTGGTTGGTGGGAACTGGTTCATTTGTAACTACTGAGTTTAAAATAGTGAGAGGAAGTGGGATACGTTTCTAGATCATAATTCACTAACTACTATTAAACTTAAGCGGAATGTAGAATACATACTTATAAGCTCGATAATCAGGTTCTTCACTGAAAGTTCTCTTGAGTAAGACTGAATTTTCTAAGAAAATAAAGGAAATATCATTAGACATCAGTGAGATATTTTAAGGCATGGCACAAGAGTATACTAATAAAAGTATGAGACTAAGAAATATCTAATCTAACTATTTACAAGATTCACAAATCATCTAGCCAATAATTGAGGTAGAACTAGTTTCTTTTAGATGATCTTAATCATCTCTAATTCCATTTTATTCCTTTCAAAGTGATCCTTACTTAACGCGTTTTTAAAAATATTAGCAATTTTCTTATCAGTAGCACAAAATACCATAGTGATCAAACCCTTCTCAAAATTATCTCTTAGAAAATCCTTCCTTACATCTATGTTCTTAGTTCTTTTGTGATGTACTGGGTTCTTGGTCATACTGATTGCACTTGTATTGCCACAAAAGATAGGGATACAACAAACTTTAACTCCAAAGTCCATTAATTATTGTTTAATTAATAATATTTGAGCAAAACATGAGGTAGAAGCCACATACTCATCTCCAGCAATAGACAAGGCCACAAAATTTTATTTTTTGGTGACCCAAGATACAAGACATGAGCCAAGAAAATATGTCACGCCTGAAGTGTTTTTTTGTCCACAGGAAAACCTACATAGTTAGCATCAACATATCCCACTAAATTAAAATTACTACCTTTTGAATACTATAGGCAAATATCAGTTGTGCCTTTTAAGTAGCTCAAGATCCTCTTGATTGCCTTCTAGTGAGACTCCTTTGGATTTACCTGAAACCTGGCACAAATTTCTCTCTTGTATCCATGCTCAAGCAAGAATTTGGCCAATCTTTTATACAATGCTCTTGGGGTCTGCTTAATCCCATAAAGCACCTTATCAAGCTTGTACACATGCTTAGTACATTCCTTGCTTTCAAAGTCAGGACGTTTATTGACAAACACTTCTTCCTTTAGATAGACATTGGGGAAGACACTCTTGACATCAATTTGATGGAGAGTGAATTCCATGTAAGCAGCAAAGACTATAAGGTGTCTAATTTCTTCCAATCTTGCAACTGGGGCAAAAGTCTCATCATAGTCTATGTCCTCCTCTTGACTATATCCTTGAACCACCAATATTTTCTTGTTCCTTGTAAATGTTCTTTGTTCATCAGGTTTATTTCTGAAGACCCATTTAGTGTCAATCAATATTCTATCCTTGGGTCTTGGTACCAGATGCCAAACTTGACTTCTCTCAAATCGGTTAAGTTCATATTACATTGCATTCACCCAACCTATATCATGCAAAGTCTCAAAAATATTTTTAGATTCAATAAGAGATAAGAAAGCATCAAAAGCATCTTTAAAGAAGATTTGATTTTGATTCCAGAGGTTGGATCAGTGATTATGTTCCCAATGGGATGAGAACTTTGATACTTGTAGGGTTTCACAACCAACCGGTTTCTCTCGATATTCCTTCATTGTTTTGTTGCTGAGGAACATGTTTATGGACAGGTTCCTTTGAGGGTTTGATAAACAATTCCTTGTTGGTCAGTTCCCGCTGTCAAGTTGCCCTGGGTGGAAGGACCTGGTCCATCACTTGTTCCTTTCTGTGATACAATTTCTGCCTGAATTGTGGTTTCACCCTTTGAGGTTCATGTCATCCCAATCTATTCATCATCTTTTTCCTACCTCTCAGAGAGAATTTTAGTTTCATCAAAGACAACTCGCACACTTCTTCTACACACATATTTGTTATATATCTTATAGGCTTTAATATGTGAAGAATATCCCAAGAATACTCCCTCATCGCTTCTGGGATCAAACTTTTCTAAGGCGTCTTTTCCATTATTGTGAATAAAGCATTTGTATCTAAATGCCCTAAGATGGGATATATTTGGCTTTCTCCCTTTAAGTAGCTCAAGAGAGTTTTCTCAACAAGAGGTCCATTCATGCACCTATTTATGATATAGCATGCAGTTTTCACATATTTTGCCAGAAGCTATGAGGCAACTTACTAGCAATTAACATGGTTCTAGCCATTTCTACCAAAGTCCTATTCTTTTTTTTAACTACTCCATTTTGTTGTGGAGTTCAAGGAGCAGAAATTCTTTTGACCTATGCCATGCTCATCACAAAATTTTAAAAACTTAGCGTTCTCAAATTCAGTACAATGATAAAACCTAATTGATGCAAGTTGATTACCTAGTTATTTTTTAATTTTTTAACAAATGAAGTGAACATGTCAAATGTTTCATAATTAGATGTTGAGAATAGTGTCCCAGTAAATCTAGAGTAATCATCAACAAGCACCATAACATATTTCTTACCACCTCTACTCATTTCCCTCATTGGTCCGCACAGATCCATATGAACCAATTCCATCGACCTGGTAGTACTCACTATTTTTTTACTTTTGAAAGAAGATTTTACTTGTTTCCCCCTTGCACAAGCGTCACAAAAATTATCTTTCTTGAACTTGATATTAGGCAGCTCTATCACTAAGTCATTGGAGACTAATTTGTTAGATTGACTTATATTAGAATGTCGAAGTCTCTTATATTGTAACGATCTGGCCGGTCATTTTGTATATTTGAGCCTAATTTCCCCATTTGTTGTTCCAATAGATTTGCATGGTAATTTTTGACCTAGGCATATGTGCGAATTTGAATTTAGAGGTTCGTCGGTTGATTTGATTCTTTTTGATGAAAGTTGAAAATTTGAAGGTTTAAAATTTTATAGGTTTGACTGTGAGTTGATTTAAGGCTATCATATTCGAATTGTTATTCCAGAAGTTGGAATATGTTTGTTATGTTAATTGGACATATGTGCAAAATTTGGGGTTATTCTGAGTTGGTATAGGTGTAGTTCGGCATGAGTTTTAAAAGTTGGAAGTTGATTAGTTCATTAATATTGAATTGAGGTGCCATTTGTAGTTTTAATATTGCATTGTGTGATTTAAGACCTTGAGTAGGTCTATGTCATGTTTTGGGATTGGCTTGTATAATTGGACAGAGTCCCGAGGGGCTTGAGAGTGTTTTGGATGGATTTTAAACCATTTTGGTGAAGTTTGAAATGTAGAAGTTGCTGATGTCTAGTATGATTCACGATCGTGAAGGCTATTTTTTGGGCAGTGTTACTTTTCTCTTCGTGATCAAGATTGGTGGGTCGCGTTCGCGTAGCTTGGTGAGCAGTGGCCATCGCCTTCGCGACAGGGGAGCCATGTTCACATAGAAGGAATGTAGGATGGGGTCGTCAGGTGTTTGGCCACCATGTTTGTGGGAGGTCGAACGTGTTCGTGTATGCTAGTGGATGTTATACATTAATAAGTAGGGATTTTGACCACTTATTAGTACCTTTTTTACTTTTGTTTTAGTCCAAAAGTGTTGATTTATGTTCCTTAAACTAATGAAAGTGTGTAAATTGCAGGAATGTTGGAGATTTGAGCTCTCATGAAGACATCAAACTCACAAAGGAGTGTTCTGACTGACAAGGCAAGAGGGTCGCAGCAGACTAGAAGTGCGGTCTGCAGAACTATTTTTGCGGCCACAAAAGTAAGTGTGAACCACAAATTCTCTCTACAGTCGTAGATCTGTTGCTAAACCTCAGAAGATGGAATGAAAAGAAGTGCGGACCGCACACAAGTTGTGCGGCCGCAGAATATGGTCTGCACTGACAAGAATTCAAAAAGTTCAAAGAGTGTACAAAATGAAGCCTTGCCTGAAGTTCAGACTGCACATAAAGGGCGTAAAAGAGAAGGCTGCAGTTTGTGAGAAAGAAAAGGGTGGGGTGTACCCCAAGAAGGCTGAGAAGAAGCTGTCTGCATGGATGTGTGCACTAGTTCGGGCGCGAAGAATAGAGTTCGACTTTGATTTAGACCCCGGCTAGATATTCAGGGAAGTTTCCTCTACCTTATGCTTTTTAATTGTGTGTCATGGGGACATGCCACAACTTAAAGTGTAGGGTGGGGGATATTTGTATGTTGTATGTATGTTAGTTTTAGTTTTGCTTGTGTTAGTTTGAGTAGTTAGAGATAGAGAATTTTTTTTTGACAAAACATAAAAATTTCAAAATGTTCGACTTTTCCCGGCGATGGATATCATATCGATAAGTTTCTTGAGGAATTAAATTTCAAGGAAAAAGCAAAAAAAAAAATCTTTTGTTAGGCAGTGTTTTAATTCCCCCTTGGTTTTTCTTTGGGCCGCGGTTCTTTTCCAAGGTTTTTGATTGAACCAGGTGTAGTTAGTTTTTATTTGTAGGAGCAGAAGTAGGAAACCTTGTGATGTGGTTTGAATTGAAGCAATATCTCTAATTTTTTATGCCTTGAGAATAGTGAGTACTTTAGTTGTGATGCTTAGGCTTAGTTTTTTACTCTTGTATAAGTGACTTAAATTATATGATCTTAACTTTGCTTAATTGCTTTGATTAGAGTGTCTTGATGAGTCCAATCCCGAGTAAGTTATGTGTCATGTGTGTGTGAAGAGTTTGTGTTATTTTGTGCATTGCATTTGATATCTAGAACTTGTCCCATGTGTTTGCAAAGCGAAATAGTAGTTTTGTTCAGTCTTGAAAGCAATATAGGCATTTCTTTATTGAGCCAGTTATGTGCTATTACCTACCTAATTGTTATGTATCTTAGTTAACCCTTTTTGAGTATATAATCCTGTTTCTTTAGCAACCACATTATAAGCCTTACTCATTTGTTTGAATAGACCATCTATTTGAACCTTATAGCTCTCATGTGCACTTGAAATTATTTGAACTTTATAAAAGTTGAAATGTGGGGTAGTTGGTTTGGATTTTGAGTGGAACTATTAAAATATGGAAAAAAGGTGCAATGTGTTGAAAAAGTAAGAGCCACTTGAATTAAAAGAGAAAAGAAAAAATTGTTGTATTGTTGTGCAAAATATTCTTTGATAAGTGGTAACTCTTGATGTAATTGTGCTTAAAGAAGTAGAGAGTTAATATATATTGATGTAAAAGGTGGAGCTATGATTTGACATAAGTGTGGGGTTTGAATGTTTAGTATATGTATAAAAAGTGCTTAGGGAAGTGTAGTCACTCTTATATCTAAATATATCCTACATGTCCCACAGCCTACATTACAACAACTAAAGTCCTATTTGATCCTTGACTGAATGAGCTCAATTAGTAGAGTAGTACACTAACGGCAAGCCTATGGTACCTCTTTTGTGGCATATGAATGTTGTTTTTTAGAGTGAGTGAATACTTTATATCTTGAGTTCCTAATTGTTCTTAAATTTTATTGTGTATGGAACTACTCTCTATTGTTGTGTGAGGGCACTTGAACATGAAGGAAAGGAAAAGTCATTGACCTTTATGTTAGAGTAAGTGAGCGTGTTGTTAATAATGTGTGGTTCTTTTGAGTCAAATCTTGAGGCGAGGATGTTATATTATTGTGCTTAATCCATTTTAAATATTCTTGGTATGATGAGTTAGGAGAGTTGTGTAAAAAGGTCATGTTTACATTAAGTGTAGTTTGATCGCTTGAGGATGAGCAATGTATTAAGTGTGGGGTATTGATGGTAGGCTATAATTACATATGTTAGTCGTTTATTGCACTCTAATGTACTGCACTTTAATTGTGTTTGATCTTTAATTGCTAGTGTTTTTTACTTATTGTGTGTTTATGCCTTGTAGAAGTGATTCCGAGTTATGCAGATATTGTGGAACTAATTCGAGCTATTTGGAGCTTTGAAGTCTGAGTAAAAGCCCAAAGAAATAAGTCGGTATTGTGTTCAGGGGTCGAGGATCATTTCTAGATGTCAAATTCAAGCAAGAATTAACCGCTGAAAAAATGCACTAGTGTGGCGCACTAGGCGATGCACAGTGGGGCGCATCAGGGTAAAATTCTGTTTGAAAGAGACAAGGTTCAGAGACTGGATTTTTTTGGTCTGTCATGAAAAAGCATTAATGCTACGCACCCTGCTACGCACAGTGCAACGCATGAAAAGCAATAAATTTGCAAGTTTTCTTATTTCGGCTAGGAAAGGGATATTTCGTCTAGGCCCGACCCTACTTGGTATAAATACATGGAAAATGGTATTTTCTAGACTTTTGATACATCTAAGGAGGCTAAGGAAGAGTTGGAGAAGGAAAAGCACAAGGATTTCATCATTCAATCCTCACTCAAGACACGAGTTTGGATCGTTTTATATTTTCTTTTAACTTAAACATTTTTGTAATGAATTGCTCCATATCTATGGAGTAGTTCTCTTTAGGGTTTGATGTATTTGGTGTATTGATATTTGTTTGTGGATTATAACTCTAGTTTTATGTATTGAAGCTTTTTTGGATAATTTAATCATTGCATTTATATTCAGTTGTTCATGTAATCGAGAGAGGCATAACTTGTGATATCTCTGCATTATATTGTGGGTCGAGTTCATTAATTCTTCTTAGTAATCGAAACTGAATCATTGATTAAACCTAGTTAGGAGGATAATCGAGAGAGCTTCTTCTAAAGACCAATCCACTACGCATTTTTGCATATTGTCACCAAGCTTAAATTGGTTCATCTTGTGAGGTTGAGACTTAATCGAGAGAGGAGTTTCTACTAGACGTTTGAACTAATAATTGAGTGAATTCGAGAGGCTCACTTAAATATTAGAAGTGAATTATCTAGAGTTAAATTATAAACAAACGTCTTGCAGATATCCTATCAAAACCTTATATTCTTCCATTGATATATTCATTTGCTTATTCATTGCTTCGATTGTCATTAGTCAATTAGCTCTAGATTCTGAGTTAATTTTAGTATTAATCACAAAACTCTAAATTTTGATCATCTTGGATAGCAATCTAGCTACACACTACGATAATATTGTTTAACTCCAATCCCTGTGGATATGATATTTTATTATACTTTATTCCACTAGCGAGCATATTTAAGTGTGTGTTTTGCGCTCGTCAACTACTGCTAGGGTTCCCATTCAGTGGAACACATTGAGCTTCAAGACGAAGGGGTGACAGACCTTTGTTTGCAGCAGACTTGATCCGTACCAAAATGAGACTCAACTACCTCTTCCTCAGGTTGTTCTTGTGGCTTCCATCATGGCCGGGTACCCAATTAATGTGGGTGACGTGATGTCGACCAACATTTCATTGATAGCACAACATATTAGCTCGGCCTACCCTTATCCCAACACTATCACAAAGTACCTCAGTGATGCAAAGGTAGGGCCGAAATCATTGGACTACAAGGTGAGGCCGAAGAAGACTCCTAACCCAAAGAAGAGAGCCTAGACTTCTACCACCACAGGCCAGTCTAATAAGCCAGCAATGGTAGTTACTGAGACAGTTGACATTCCCGCCACCTCTTTTGAGCCCTCTTCAATGTTTCTTCTATGCCTCCGCCATCATCTTCAGCTCCTACCACAGCCCCCAGGGCAGCCCCTCCTCTAGATCTAAGGCTAGTGCCCATGCCTACAGCTCTATTATCTACTTTGCGAGTCTCCCAGGCATTGGCGAGTCTCAACAACTGGATGTAGACAGCTACTTCAAAGCTTTCTGACTTATCCAGAATTATTGTAGTGTAGTCATCTACACAGGCACCACTAGTCTCCTCTGATCTTGATGAGAAGTTGAAGAAGATTTTGGATAACCAGAAGATGATCATGGACACTCTACAACATGGGTTAGTTATTGAGGAGTTGGGCAAAGAAGTGAAGAAGCTGAGGAAGTCCCAGGCAAGAGAGAAGTCAATTGACAAGCTCGGGAAGGAGGTGACCAGACTTGCGATAGCTGGGGATCTACACTTTGATATGCTACTTGACCCAGACCAGTCCGCCCCAGGTCCATTAGCACCATCTGCACCGGTTGCACCTGCTGGCTAGTCTGAGGAGCCAAACCTTGTTTCCGATACTACTGAGGCACTACGTGCGATGTTTATCACTCCTACCAAGCCCGGATTTGATGATGATGAGATACAGTAGGCTGACCCAACGGGAGATGATGTTGCTGGGGACACTGAGATGTCCAAGGATCCTTAGGGAGTTTTCTTCACCCTCTTTTTTTTCACTTTTATTTTGATAAGCATTAGGGACAATGCTTACTTTTATTCGGTAGTGGGGGATGGAGTTTATTTGATTTGACATTGACACATTTTGGACTCATTTTGGACTGTAATAATTGGATGATTCTATTCCTTTTCTTATTTGTAGTTTATCTATCTTTAGTAGTTATTGTTCATTAGCTTTTTCATTTTTTCTACTTTAGTTCTTGTTTTGCTAGTAGTTTCTTTTTATGTTTTCATATATAATAAGCCTTTGGTTTTTTAATGCCACAGTTCTTTCTAAAGGTAATTTTTGTGTGAACCGTGTGACTCATCCCAACGATGGATGGAGTGACAACCTTCTTAAGGGAATGAGTATGTTTTGTGTTTAGGTAATAATAATAGTAGTAGTAATGAATAAAAGGCCTAATCAAGTCATTCTCGAAAAAGAGTTATTCATGTTTCATTTGGTACAAACACACTTAACTACGTTTTTATGGTTTGAAATAAGATTTTAGAAAGAAAATAGCTCTAGTTAGTGACTTTTAGACTTTTAAGTTGACTATGGTAATCATCGAGTGGTTTATTGGACCATAGTGATCTTTAAACTTGAGTGTGGTTGTTTTACACTCTAGACTCTATCCTCTTTTACGTTCTAGTTATATGAGGGTTGAGATGATTTGAAGATAGTCAAAGTACGTGCGAATGGTCTAGAACTTGACCAGAATGTGCTTCAAGGCAAAATCCTAAGTTTTGCTTGGTTTTAGAAATGATTGAAGGCTTTCATTGGCCCGATTGAACTTTCTATTGCCGAACAATGTTGTAATCCCTAGTCAACCCCCTTTGAGCCTCTAGCCTTTCCCACTTGATAACCATGTTATAAGCCTTTACCCGTTTTGTCGTGATCCTCTCTTGGCACCCCGACCTTCCTTAAGACTCTTATAAAATAATTGGTTAAAGGCATAAGTTTGGTGGGGGGGATTGAGAAATTTGAAAGAGGTATCAAGGCACCAAAATGATAAAAGAAATGATCTCTTTGAAAAGAGAAGGCAAGAAAAAAAGAACAAAAAATGCAAAAAAGAGGAGAATATGTGAAATGGTAGATGGATTAAAAAAGAGGTAATGATCCCTAACATGAGCATCAAGGGAGAAAAAGAATAAAATGAGCAAGAAAGAGTGATGTTAAGTCTCTTTACTCCCCAATAAAAAGAGAGAATGCCTCTAAGAATTGGTAATTATAAGAATAGAAATGAAAATGAGGAGTGCTTAAGGAAAGGTGTAATCACTTACCTATATGGTATCCTACCCTAATCCAAAAGCCTTCATTACAACCCGAAAGAAGTCCTACTTGATTTCGAACTGAGTAAACTTACATTAGTGGTGATCTCCATGAGGGGCAAGCCTATGTACTTGAAACCGTACTTGTGACATTCTCTTGTGAGAGAAGAGTGAAACTTTCATGAATCTTAAGATTGAGTGCTAACATTTTAAGTGAGCTTGGAAAAGGGAAGGTAGAGGAGTAGTGTCAACTCTTGAAGCTCAAATATCACATTAGAACTATATGTGCATGATACTTGACTTGTCACTTTGTTGATAATGCACGAGTAGTGTGGGTAATTGTTGGTCCCAACTGAGTATGAATGTCTTACCAATGGCTCGCTGAAATGACCTTTCACTTTTAGGAGGTGGGAACTAATCTATTTTCTTGAGGACAAACAAAGACTTAAGTTTGAGGGAGTTAATAAGTGTGGAATTTGCCCACTTATTAGTACCTTTTTATTTTTGTTTTAGTCCGAAAATATTGATTTATGTTCCCAAAACTAATAAAAGTGTGTAAATTGCAGGAATGTTGTATATTTGAGCTCTCATGAAGACATCCGACTAAAAAAGGAGTGTTCCGACTCACAAGGCAAGAAAGGGCACAACAGACTAGAAGTGTGGTCCGTAGAAGCAAGTGCGGACAGCAGAATTCTCTCTGCGGCCGCAGATCTGTTGCTGAAGCTCAGAAGAAGGAATGAAGAGAAGTGTGGACCGCACACAATTTGTGCAGCAGTAAAACATGATCCGCATGACAAGAATTTAAAAAGTTCAGAAAGTGTGCAAAGTGACCAAGATTAAAGCCTTGCCTGAAGTGCGGACCGCACATAAATTGTGCGGCCGCGAAAGCTGAATTGCAGCCGCAGACCAAATTGTGCGGTTGCAAAATCCATTCCCTGCAGACTCATGAAATGTGCGAACTGCACATGGAATTGTGCAGCCGTAGAACCTCCCGAGGGGTATTTTTGTCAGTGAATATTGGGCCACTATAAATAGACGAGAATCACATTTTTAGGTCATGTTTTGAACTTTTCTCAGTTGTAGCCGTTGTGGTTTACTATTTTAGGAAATTTGCGATCATTTTGGGACAAAAACATTATAGTTTATCATTTTATTTTTATATTATGGGTTTGATTAGTATTTCTTCTTTGTTTTCTTCATTTTCTACTATGAGTAGCTAGACTTTTACTAGGGTTGTGACCCAACCCTAGCGTGTAAACCTTATAGGTATTTAATTTAATGTTTGTTTATGATTGTGTGTTTGTTATTTTGCCTTGTTCATGCATTAATTTTAGAATTAATGGTTGAAAATATTGATTCATGCCTATTTGACTTGGTCATTACTTGAGAAAGACAGACCTAGTCTAGGAATACTTGGCTAACGAGAAATTGAGCTAGTTGAGGATTTGACTATCCTAATTAAAGGGTTTGAACTAGAGATAGGAGAAATCCGACTTAAGCTCGTATCAACTATTTAGCTTGATACCCATCTAGGCTTGAGAAAGTCAAATTGAACAAAATCACTTTATGACCAGAGATATTGAATGGGTAACTCGGAGTTAGGAGATATAACACACCTCAATCAATAAAACAAGTGTTAACATACTTAACCCATTTGGAGAACACCCAGGTGAAGGTCCCATCCCTAAGCCTTTTACCCATTTGATAAAAACAATTACTTGCTTTGTAGTTTCTTCTCATTAGTTTACAATTATTAGTGTTATTTAGAAGTAGAAAATAAAATCATTTGTTTGGAAGCACAATTGAGTTATTTCTTTTACTCTCGTCAAGTGTACAACCTAACACCTATATGAAATTCCCTGTGAAAATCGACTCCGATTCTTGTTGGGTACTATTCTTCCAATGACCATTTCCACTCACTATTGAGTACAGATTGGATGTGGATCATGCATCACATTCGTGGGTACCTGACCGCGTTCCCGTACTGTAATTTCGGGCCGATGTTAGGTTGTGCTTCGCAAACACGAGGCTGGGGCCGCATTCGCGAGGGGTATCGCTGGGCATACCTTTAAGTTGTTATTTTTGGGACTTTGAGATCATTTTATCATATTTTGAAAATGGGAGCTTGGATTGAGGCATTTTTAGGCAGATTGGGTAAGTGTTCTTGACTCAGATTTGATTATTGTTATTATTATTCTATCTTTGATTTTAGTATTTGATTGGTGAATCTAAGAGAGAAAATTGAGTATTTTGGAAAAAACTTTTTAAAAGTGAAAAATGAAGATTTGAACTCCGATTTGGAGTCGATTTTGGATGAAACTTATATATTTGGACTCGTATTCGAATGGGTAGTCGGGATTTGTGACTTTTGTCGGGTTCTGGCAGGCAGGCCTGGGTTGACTCTTTGGTTGACTTTTTGACATTTGATAAAAATTGAAGTTTTATTACTTGGAATCGATTTCTATAATCGTTTTTATGTTAATAGTTGTTTTTGGCTATATTTGACCCATTCGAAGGCTAATTCGAAAGGTAAGGCTTTTTTGATTATTGATTTGGCTTGTTTGAGGTTAGTATCTTGCCTAACCTTGGGCGAGAGAAATACTCCTTATGATTTGGCCTTAATTATTTATTCGTGCTATGTGAGAAACAACGTATACACGAGGTGACGAGCGTGTAGACGGGTGCTATGTGTGGCTTATGACTAGATTAGACCTTAGGCTATTAATATGTCTTAATTTTAGAACGTGCTTGTGAGCACGTGATTTTTGCCCAAAGCAAATTATTCCCAAAAATTCAAACAAAATAATTTCTTTATTATTTTATAATTTTTGTGAATTTTGGTGTCATGTTCTGCTAATTGTTGCATTTATATGTGCATTTTAATTCATATGAAAAATACAAAATATGAATTTGCATTTAGGATTTAATTTCATATTTTAGTATTAATTAGGGGCTAATTTGGTTTAGAACAAAATATGAAGAAAATAACAAAAATAGTTCACTTTTGCATTTTTAATTGTTTAATTGTGAATTCGTCCCGAAATAGTTTTTAAAATAATTTTAGAAATCAATTAGGGAGATATATTAGGACTTTATTTTAATTGTTGCAATTTTATAAAATCAGAAAAAATACAAAATATACAAAAAAAAATATAGATAAAAGAAACAAATGAAAAGGAAAAGAAAACAAAAAGAAATAGAGAAAGGGCTGCGCACGATTTGGGCCATGCCCAATTCATTTCACTCAGGCCCAAATGCCCAATATAATTCGACCTAGTCCAAGCCCTTCCCACCCGGTCCAATTCATTAATCCTCAAAACGACGTCGTTTGGGGGACAGTAAATCCTAGCCATTAAAACTTTTGATCCGACGGCCAGGAACCCCCATCCCCATTTTAATATAATTGTCCTAAAATCTGGTCTTAACCCTAAAGAACCAAGTCCGTCTTCCTCGTACCTCTTCTGTAACACCGCCGGAGTTACCGCCGCCGACGAACGCCACTTATGTCATCGACCACCAAAATAACACCACGAAACCTGCTCTTCTCCCTCGTCATGGATCCACCACCCGTTTCCTTCAAATCTAGCCCTACCTCGTCGAATCTTCGATCAAAGATTCTCCGGCCAAAACCCAAAGTAACCCAATCACCACCAAATTAACACCATGTGACCGCCTGGGCCTCCTCTACCCAACCCCCATAGCCCTATCTCTCGAATCTACCTGGAACAGCTCGAATATCAAATCGAAGGTTTCCGACTAAAACCTTAAGGCAAAATCTCCATGATTTCAGACCCTAACAACCCTAACCAGGTGTTTTCTTATGAAAACACATGGTTAGGGATGTTACGGGTCAGAAATTTTGGGGGATTTGGAGAAGCAACCACTGGCCGGAGCTCTTTGTTGTTAGTGAGTTCTTATTGGTATTTTCTTTTATCTTCAATTTCTTTTTCCTTTTCTGATTTTCTGCATGTGTGAATTCCTTGGTTAATATCTAGTTAATTTGCGTTTTAATTTTTGTCAATATTACTCTAATCTTGTGTCCTGATTTCATTAAGTCTAGTTGTTTGTTTGATTTTAATTTGTTCCAATTCCTGATCTTAGTTCGATTTATAATTTGTTAATTAGTTTTACTAAGTTTTGCTTAAATTAATTTCTGGTGTTCCTTTAGTTAATTACTAATTAGTTCAGTTTCATTTTAATTAGTCGTCGTTTGGTAGTTAGTTTGGTCATAAATTCTGAGTTCAATCGATAGACTCAACAAGAGTTTAAATTGGGGTATATTCAGAGCTTAAGAAACTGTCTTGGTTATAGCTGTAGTTTAGCTTAAATTCAGGGGTAGTTTAGACATTTAGGATTGAGCAGCACATGGTAGTTGAAACTAGAATCTTCTAGGGCCTTATAGAATGGTACTTTGGTGTAAACTTCAATAATTTTAGTGGGATTACTTGGGTAACAAGTTAGAAAATAAGGGACTAGTTGAATAAATAGGTAAGGGACTGACATTGAAAAAATTTGAGGGCTGCCCTCAGCTCTGCCTATAAAGGCATGCCTAAATGCCTTAATGGAGGAGGTTTTTGGAGCCCCAATATTCCAAAAAAGAAAACTCTCCCAGTCCATATCTGAAACTAAAACTTCAGATTCAAATTTTCTCCAAAGTTCTTAGTGTCAAAAGAAAAAATGCAGTAAAAAATCATCAGCAAAAGTATTGTTACATTGAGCTTTTGGCTCAATCTCGAAATTTCAATAGTTGTTCTTGGTCTCATAGCTTGATTCTAATGTGTTGAAGTTCTTCTGAGGTCTATTAGTTCAATTTGGGTTAATTCAAGCTCAATTTCGATTTATTTGGGTGCATTCAGTTGATTTGAGGTAGATATCTCATTTTAATCTGGTTTAGAGTTCACTCTGGGCTGTGATTTCATTTTTCTGGGTTGTGCATTTGTGTTTGGTTGATCATCCATTGGTTTGTTGCGTTTGAGTTGCTGCTGACTGACCATTCCTCTGTTCCAATTCATAAAACAGGTACTCACCATGAAACTCAGTGCTATGTAGATCACTTGCTGGAAAATGAAATGAAAACTGGAGCTTCAACTATAGATATGTCATTTGTAAATCTCATCATATTTTAACAGTTTTATGTGATTTGGTTGCTCTATGATACAATCAATTTGAATGTATAACTGAACTGGCAGAACTGTGTTATTTAGATCGCTGTACTGTTGATTTGTAGTACTTAGATTCAGCTTGTTTAACTTAGCGATTTTCTGTTTAAAATGCAAAATCATAAACAGTTCAAGTTTGGGATGAAGCTGGAACTGGTATCTTGTCACGTTGAGTTCTACTCTAGATGCTAAACATGCGTCCTAAATAATTTTGTAATGCAGTAGCTTTGACAATTATCAGTCAGTAGCTAGGGTTAATAGTTCACTTTAGCCTTAGCTGTTTTCTCGTCAGTTGGTTCATAAATTGGTTTAAAAGCAACCCAAATTAGGAGATATAACATTTATCTTGTAATTGCCAGCGTGAGTAAATTTATTAGTACGTTTGTTCATTTTTAAAATCAGGACGACATAATCACATTCTTGAACAATTTGAGAATCAGTATCTAATTGATCTAGGTAAGTGCATATTCATTTCTTTTGTCAGAAAAGTGGAGCCCATTCACGAGAGTTTGGGCTTGATTGATTTGGGCTAATTTCAGGCCCAATGACCGTGGCTGTGGGAAATTTCGGCCGGTGTAACACTTTCAAATGCTATTTTATTAATACTAATAATTGGTTAGGGCCTTTTCTAGATTAGTAGAGACAAATAAAAAATAGGAATTCTACTAGCTCTAGGGTCTGCCTTTTTAAAATAAAATGGGACGAGCCTCGCTGAACAAAATACATAAACTGCGGGGCCCTCAATAATTAGTTATAATGAAATACTTAAAATTCGGGATAGGTCGTTTAGCGAATTTCACGGCCTTCCCTAAAGATGATAGCGCGTTAGACACTTTGGATGCACTTTTAATTGAATTACTTTCCTAAACTCGGGTGTGCATTGATGCGACCCAAATCCAAATCTCAACAGAGTCAAGATGCGCTAACAACCACGGGTGCATTGATTGCGACGTGGTTCGAAATGCGTTTTCACGACATTGCAATTCTTTTAAAAAATGATAAAATCGATTTACGAATAAAAGGCACATAAGCTAGCATGTATTAAAATAAGATAAAATCAAATACAATAGTTTAGCGACCGTGCTAGAACCACAGAACCCGGGAATGCCTAACACCTTCTCCCGGGTTAACAGAATTCCTTACTCAGCTTTCTGGTTCGCGGACTGTTAACAGAGTCATATTTTTCCTTGGTTTGGGATTCAACCGGTGACTTGGGACACCATTAATCTCCCAAGTGGCAACTCTGAATAATTAATAACTAAATCCCGTTCTGATTGTCCTTTAATTGGAAAAACTCCTTTACGCCCTTGCGCGTGTATGAAAAAGGAGGTGTGACAGCTCTAGCGATTCCGCTGGGGATCGAACCCAGAATATCTGGTTTAGGGTTCAGAATTCGAGCTTAGATAAATTGTTGTATTTGATTATATCTGATTTTCCTGCATGTTTTGTGCTGAATATGTTAAATGTTACCGCTTTGATATCATTTGAACTATATGTAAACTGTGCCGATACCCTTCTCTCTTCACCTACGGGGATGTGCTTACTGGTTGAGACTCCCTATTCTGTTAGTGTCATACCCTGAAATAAAAAGAGGCTCGGATAAGTTGCAAAGCCGGACGATCTCGCGGGTCCCCGGTACACTGCCCCTTCCTCGACTCGAGTTGTCCGCTCGAGTGCACTGTTTAGAATACATACCCAGGTTTTGAACCTAGAATAACTTGACTTCATGCCGGATCCCTAGTAGGAGCGCTTAATTGCATCATGCTGCATTTGGCTTAGGGGACTCAACACAGGGGTTGGGTCCGTCTAGGGCTAGCAACCTGAAATAAAAGACCATCCTGATGCATCCTATTTGTTCTGTACATATATTTGTTTCGAACCAGCATGTTGACCGGCTTTTGAATCTCGGGAATGTTGGAAAATTGAGAAAAAGAGGAAAAGAGAAAAGATAGAAATAACAATTAGGGGGCTAATTGATTATTTTAGAAAAACCAATGACCAAATACTGTCGAAACTCTGCCAAAATTTTGAGAAAGTGAAAAAGAAAATGCTTTATTTTTAATAGTCTGTTTTACTAAAAGCAAAAGAAAAATAGAAAAAGAGTCTTTTATTATAAAGAAAAAAAAGTTTTGTTTTAGGAAATAGGTTGTTTATTGTTTGTCGAAAATGAAAAAAGAGTCATTATTTTGTCTCGTTTTCAAAAATAGAAAAGAAAAATAGTTTATCTTGCCATGGAAAATGAAAAAAAGAGTCTTGTTTTCAAAATATAGTTAGTTTCCCGCCCGAACTACGCAGGTTTGATTCTCACAGGGCGTGAGATACGTAGGCAACCCTCGTCGGGTCCAACCTCCCCTTTGCAAAAATAGCCAAAAAAAATCAAATTTTTAATTTCGTCGTAAATAAGTTAGGTGATGCCGTTTTTGTCAAAAATAGTCGAATGTTCCCGAAAGGGACGCCGGAAGGCTGACTTTGCAAAGACGGACACCTTTGGTCAATTTTGATTTTTGACCAGTTGATTCTCACAACCTTAAAATCTTCGTTCTTGGGAGTGCTGAAAGGCCGTGTTCGTAAACTGAGTCTTTCATTTTAAATTTAGAAAAAGAAATAGTTGATTTTGTTTCGAGTCAAATAAAAGTTTTGTTTTTGCTTAAATCACTTTAATAAATGTGCAGGATGAGCACGATGCAAAATGAACCTTTTCTCAATAATGACTAAAATCCCTTTTCTAGTTGCGGCTATGGTGGAACGATTTAGGCAAAGAAGGACAAGACGAAGTCAATAAATATCTGAAAGGTCTTACGAGTTTGTTGGAAATCAAGCCTCGGGGTGATATTATAAGAGCGTTGGTCACTTGCTGGGACCTGACGCACAATATCTTCCACTTCTCAGATTTTGAGCTCACCCCAACTTTGGAGGAAATAGCCGGGTACATTGGAAATGTTGAGGTTCCATTAAGAGGAAAATATCTGGTTGCTCCAAGAGCCATCATGGTGCATCGGTTTTTAGATTCATTAAAGATACATAGGACAGTCCATAATCCAGATTTGGCAAAAGGCTTTTGTACTCTGCGCTTCATATAGGACAGGTACGGCCACGTGGGAGGGTTTAACAAGACGGACATCAAGCTATGAAGTAAAAATAACCGTCAAAATGGGATGAGCACAGATGGGTGGCTTTCATGATAACCTTTTTGGGCCTCTTGGTGTTCACAAGGAAAGACGAGAATATTGATATAAAATTAGTCGGGGTCGTCAGTACCTTGCTTACTCAAGATGAAAGCACTCTTGCACCTATGATCGTGTCTGACATTTTCCGAACTCTCACTGCCTGCAAAGCCGAAGGCAACTTTTTTGAGGGGTGTAACTTGTTGCTACAAATGTGGATGACCAAGCATCTATGCCACCGTTCCCGGCTCTTGAGTTATGGTTCATCTGACAAAACCTGTATAGGAGAGTTTTACACAAGGATTGATGGGGTTAGTTTGCCTGAAGGAGTAACAGCATGGATATCATACTTTCGTACTCTCACGGACAATCAGATACAATGGATGTTGGGATGGTTGCCTGTTGAATAAATCATATACATGCCAGCAGCTAGGTCGCATTTTCTTTTGATGGGACTTAAGAGCATCCAGTCTTATGCTCCATGTCGGGTTGTGAGACAACTCGGGAGATGCCAAACAGTGCCATGGGAGGAAGATCTTAGTGCTCAAGTAATCGAGATTAGCCCTAACGGACAGTTTGCCAAAGCAAAAGTCCGCGAGATTTGGAATGAATGTCAATATTTACAAGCAGATACTTGTGTGCAGGATCGGGCCAAATGAGAAATGTCTCCAGACTACCTCGCATGGTACAGAAGAGAACTTGAGAATCAGAGGCCAGCTAATAGACCCCACATCCAGGATTTCACTGAATCATCACAAGAACAATGGGGTTGGTTAGCAAAAGAAGAAGGCTATCAGGTCGAAATCAGCAAGCTGAAACAACAGATTGGATCTCTGAAATTTGAGAACAGTGTGCAAGTTGTTGCTGATCAGGGAGAAAAGAACCGGTTGGCCCAAGAAAACGAGGCGCTTAGGGCCCAAGTCCAGCAAATGAGGATAGTTGCCAATAACCAACAAAGGAGCCGTTTGGACGAGCGGTTGATAAAAGGGCTGAAAAAGGAAATTAGTGAGTGCCGGAATGAGCTGGAAAAATCCAAAGGCGCAATAGCGGAACTCCGGGCACAGTGGGTAAAAAGAACAGAAGAACGCACCCATTACATGCAACAATTAAAGAAAGATTATGAAAAGACCATTGCTAGTCTGAAAAGAAAAGTGGTCACCCTTGAGGATAAGGCAGCAAAGCAAGCTAAAGCTTTTGAGACCGAAAGTGGACACTGCTATGACTTACTGGCCCAAATGGAAGTAGAAATACAGCAGCTGCAGGATCAGCATCTTCAGGATTCTCATGTGTTGGAGGCTCACAATAATCAAGTAAGGCGATTGCTTATAGAAAAGGGTCGAACAAGAGACAGGATTGAGACCATTACCCACGCCATCCTTAGGAGATGTCGGGCATGTGAAGACATGACCCGCACTACCTTCTTCTCGGTAGTGATGATTTATGTCAAGCAAACCATGTATGAGCTAGAGCAACTTGAAAGTGATTTGGCACCTAAGCCCGCGGCGAGGCCGAACGATGCCCCGCGGGCACCCACTTTTGAAGCACTAATGTATTCATAGATCGAGTCTGTATTTTCCATTTTTAGAGTTTGTTGTTTGTCAGTCTGATTTCTTTTTGCGTCCAAGTATGCTAGTATGTTCAGAGCCTGTATTTGAGTTTAGTTGGAGTCTGTTATTTTCCATTTTAGAATGTTTAGTTTGTAATAGAATATTGTGGTAATGAAAAATTTGAAAATTCCCAAAAAATTTGTTCCTTTATTTTGGCACTTATTTTCACGAACTACGCCTGGTCTGATTTGTGCGGGGTCACGATATGTAGGCAATCTCCATAGGATTCGACCGTAACCAAATGAAGAGAGAAAGAAAGAAGAAAAACAAGAGAGGATGGGAAAAGAATAAGAAAAGAAAAGAGCGGAAAAACAAGAAAGGGATAGAATGCGGAAAGAAAAGATGAAAGAGAGAAAAGAAAAGAGAAAAGAAAACAAAAAGAAAAGAGAAAGCTTACAGTTGGAACTAAGGAAATGTCGTGATGACGCATGCGGTTGAACAAATGCATAATAGAAATGGTAAACTGTATAGGTGCATTCATGCCCAATGTGCGGTTATCCAATCTGTTAAAGCCTAATCGCTAACAGAATTGTTGTCTAAATGTGTGAGTCCAGGTAGGTGGTTAGTTGTTTGGCATTCTGGCAACTCATCCATACAACACCCGGTCTAAGGATAAAGTGAACATGACTGGCCCAGAATCTGATACGAGTATTGTTGACCCATCGAAAGAAGTAGAAGAAATGGACGTTCATGCAATGAGGGAGGAAATGTATAAATTGAAACAACAGATGGCTGAAATGTACCAAGCCTGGGAAAAGGGGCATCCACCGCCAGTTTATCCCACTAATCCCGCTTATATCCCACCATTGGCTCAGCCTCAGGAGCCACCCACTGTGAATTCATCTCTAGAATTTCCCCTCTACCAACAATGTCAAGGCACCACTTCTCATACATCACAAGCTCCTCCATCCAAACAAGTCTCATACCCTCCTCCACCAATCACTCCCGTTTTTGTAACACCCCCACTTGCTACCCTATACCGATCCCCTAGTGAACCTCTGTTCCAGACGCACGACAACCAGTATTGTCCCCCTGAGCCTACCTTCAAAGTACCAGAACCCTACTCTTATACCCCTCAACTTGATCTCACGGCAGGCACCGAGAAGCCGCCCAAAAACCCTGAGCAGGAGGAGATGATCAGAAAGGTCAAAAGCCTGGAGCAATCATTCCGAGACATGAGGGGGTTAGGGGGCCAAGTAAGTGTGGCCTATAAAGATTTATGTCTGTTCCTAGATGTCCAGTTACCGGCCGGGTTCAAGATGCCTAAGTTTGATCTATACGACGGGCATGGAGACCCAGTAGCACATTTAAGGGGATTCTGTAGCAAGATGAGAGGAGGAGGAGGGAGAGACGAATTGTTGATGGCATATTTCAGCCAAAGTTTGAGCGGATCGACGTTGGAATGGTACACTAGACAAGACCATAGCAGGTGGTACACCTGGGATGACTTGGCCCAAGCCTTCGCCTGTCAGTTTCAATACAATCTTGAAATCATCCTAGATCGACTGTCATTGACAAAGATCGAGAAGAAGCCCGGTGAGAGCTTTCGAGAATATGGGTTCCGTTGGAGAGAGCAAGTGGCGAGGGTTGACCTCCCCGATGAAAGAGAGTGAAATGGTTGATTATTTCTTGCAGGCTTTGGAGCCCACCTATTTTGGTCATTTGGTGTCAGCAGTGGGCAAGTCCTTTAATGAAGTCGTGAAAATGGGAGGCATGGTTGAGGAGGGACTTAAAACCAATAAGATCATGAGTTATTCAGCAATCAAAGCAACTACCCAAGCCATTCAAAATGGCACTGGGGGTGTGCTTGGGAAGATGAAGAAAGAAGAGGTTGCAACTGTCGAATCCGGAGTATGGTCCAGGTCTAGAAGCCCTTCACCTTATTACAACCAACCCAGACCCCACCACCCAAATTACCCGTATACCTCATATGGCTCTCCTCAACACTATTACCCACCACCAGAGCCACACTTTTCCGTCCATCATGCCCAAACTTATACCTAGCCTCCGGCTCACGCGCAATGGCGTGCGCCGGCTACCCAAAACACATACCCAGCTCCACAAAACACATATCCACACCCGAGGGCTTATAGGCCAGGATCCGGCTTCCGCCCAAACCAAGCTTTCAGAAACGAGAATGCAGAAACAGAAAACATTCACTCCGCTGGGAGAATCCTATACCACTCTTTTCCACAAACTGAGGCAGGTAGGCCTGTTGAACCTGGTTGAGGCCAAAATGCCAAATCCCCTTCCTAGAAATTTGGACCATTCAGTGAGCTGTGAGTATTGTTCAGGGGCTCCCGGACATGATACTGAGAAATGTTGGAGATTGAAAACTGTTGTGCAAGAGCTTATTGACACAAACAGAATCGAGGCTCAGACCCCGGAGGCGTCCAATATTAGCCAGAACCCGTTGCCAGCACATCATGAGGCCAACATGATTGAACTGATACATAAGGGAGTAGAGCTTAAGAAGCCATCACAGACAGTCATGAAGATCCGTTCTAGTGAAGCCAAAGTGAATGAAAAGTCAACTAGGGTGAAACCATCGGTTCAGTTGAAAAGAATAGACAACAAGCCAGTTGTGGTGATGGGGAAAGGATATTTCGTTGTTGTAAAGAAACCAGAGCCGATCAAGGTAGTGGTTCGGGGAGTATCAAGAACACCTGCGGCAGTCGTGAATGGAGCTCACATAGAACCAGTTGTTATAAAGCCAGTAACCCAGTTACCAGTAATTGACAGTAAAGTCGTCCCGTGGAAGTATGAACAGGTAGTTGTGACCTACAAGGGGAAGGAAATCAAAGAAGAAGTCTATGAAACACAAGGTTTAACTCGCTCGGGACGTTGTTTTGCCCCCAAAGAGTTGAGAAAGGCTAGGGCTCCCAAGGAAAATCCGGCGCCAGTTAAGAAAGCTATTACGGAGGAAGAGGCAGAAGAGTTCTTGAAAAAGATGAAAGTGCAAGATTATTCTATTGTTGAGCAGCTAAGAAAAACGCCAGCCCAAATCTCATTGCTTTCATTGCTTATCCACTCAGATGAACATCGCCAGGCTCTGATGAAGATATTGAACGAAGCTCATGTCCCCGATAAAATTTCAGTGAATCATTTGGAGAAAATTGCGAACAAAATCTTTGAGGTAAACGGAGTGACATTTTCTGATGATGAATTGCCCGTGGAGGGTACAGAATATAATAAAGCTCTTTATTTGACCGTGAAATGTGAAGATTCGGTAGTCACTCGAGTACTGATTAATAATGGGTCCAGTGCCAATATCTGTCCTTTGTCTACATTGAACAAGTTGAAGGTTGATGATGACAGAATTCATAAGAATAGCATCTGCGTTCGGGGGTTTGATGGTGGTGGTACAGACACAGTGGGTGACATCATATTTGAATTGACCATTGGTCCGGTCGAGTTCACCATGGAGTTTCAGGTGTTAGACATGGCGGTGTCTTATAATCTTCTGTTGGGGCGACCATGGATCCACGCTGCTAAAGCAGTGCCTTCTACACTACATCAGATGGTTAAATTTGAGTGGAATAGACAAGAGATCGTAGTACATGGGGAAGACAACATGAGCATTGTAAGGGATACCATCGTACCCTTCATAGAGACTGATGATGATAAAGGGCCGTGGGTTTACCAGTTTTTGATACAGTCTCGGTAGAAAAGGTTCCTGAAGGGAAAAGCATCCCCGTCCCTAGAATAACAGCTGCAACTGTCATGGTAACCTCTGAAATGTTGAAAAACGGGTTTCTACCAAGCAAAGAGTTGGGTGCTAATTTGCAAGGTATTGTTCAGCCAGTTTATCTGCCCAAGAATCTGGATACCTTTGGGCTGGGGTTCAAGCCTACGGCGATGGATGTGAGACGAGCCCGCAAGATGAAGAAAAGAGTCTGGGTTCTTCCCAAACCAATTCCACGTCTGTCCAGGTCCTTCGTCAGGCCAAGTATCGGGAAGCAATTATTGGCAAAGGTGTCTGGTCCACTAATTGGTGCAGATGGGAACTTGGAGAAAGGTCTTAAGAAGGTATTTGCTGAGGTAAACATGGTTGAGGCCGGGGAAGGATCGAGCAAAGCAGATATACAGTACATCGGGCCACGTGCTAATGTCAACAACTGGGAAGCTACTCCTCTTCCATCTCGGAGGGAGTCGCGGTAGTGGGTTTTGTTTTCCGTTTGTTCACCTGGATTATTCCAGGGTTTGTAATTCAGTTGTTATGTTCCGTCCGTTTGGATGAGTTAAAACCTTGTTATCTTTACATTCAATGAAATGCAATTCTTTTTCTTTCTTAATTCCTAATTTTGTTTCCATTTCTTTTTCTTTTTCTTTTTTGTACAGTTCTCTTTATGCTGATATCGATGACATGACATGCATGAGGAATCTTCGGCCCAGTTTTAAAAGCCAATCTAATTCAGAAATAATAGTGCAAGAAATCGAGTATCATGATGAGGTGGAATATGATGATGACGAGGCCTATGAGGAAGTTAGTAAAGAATTAAGTCACTTTGAAGAAAAACCCAAACCTAACCTAAATGACACGGAAGCAGTTAATCTAGGGGACCAAGATAATGTCCGTGAAACTAAAATAAGTGTTCATCTGGAGCCACAGCTCAAGGAGGGGATAATCAAAAGCATTGTTCAAGTACAAGTATGTTTTTGCATGGTCGTATGATGACATGCCGGGTCTAAGTACCGATTTAGTGGTTCACAAATTTCCCACTAAGCCGGCATTCCCTCATGTCAAGCAGAAGTTGAGAAAGTTCAAAACGGACATAAGTGTAAAGATCAAAGAAGAGATTACCAAGCAGTTCAATGCGAAGGTCATTCAGGTTACACAATATCCCACCTGGTTAGCTAATGTTATGCATGTGCCAAAGAAAGATGGCAAGACCAGGGTGTGTGTCGATTACCGGGATCTTAACAAGGCAAGTCCAAAAGACAATTTTCCGCTGCCGAATATCCACATATTGATTGATAATTGTGCCAAACATGAGAATGGTTCCTGTGGATTGTTACGCGGGTTATAATCAGATTTTAATGGACGAGGAAGATGCAGAAAAGACGGCATTCATCACGCCATGGGGAACATACTGCTATTGGGTCATGTCGTTTGGTTTGAAAAATTCTGGGGCAACTTATATGAGGGCCATGACAACCATATTACATGATATGATACACAAGGAAATCGAGGTGTATGTGGACGATGTGATTGTAAAGTCTAGATAGCAATCTGACCATGTCAGGGATCTGAAGAAGTTCTTCCAAAGGCTTCGCAGATACAATCTCAAGCTTAATCCTGCAAAGTGCGCGTTCAGGGTGCCATTTGGAAAGTTGTTGGGGTTTGTAGTCAGCCGCCGGGGTATTGAACTGGATCCATCAAAAATCAAGGCCATCCATGAATTGCCACCTCCAAGTAACAAGACTGAGGTGATGAGTTTGCTGGGAAGATTGAATTATATCAGTAGGTTCATCGCTCAGCTCACGACAACTTGTGAGACTATCTTTAAGCTATTAAAGAAAGACATTACGGTCAAGTGGACAAACGAATGTCAGGAGGCATTTGATAAGATAAAGGGATATTTGTCAAATCTGCCCATGTTGGTTCCGCCAGAACCAGGGCAACCTTTGATTCTATATTTAACGGTATTGGAAAATTCGTTCGGTTGTGTGTTGGGTCAACATGATATTACTGGAAGGAAGGAGTAGGCCATCTATTACCTCAGAAAGAAGTTCACACCCTACGAGGTTAAGTATACTCATCTTGAAAGGACATGTTGCGCCCTAACTTGGGTGGCACAGAAGCTGAAACACTATTTGTCATCTTATACTACTTACCTCATATCTCGTTTGGACCCGTTAAAGTATATCTTTCAGAAGCCTATGCCTACAGGGAGGCTTGCAAATTAGCAGATCCTGCTCACAGAGTTTGACATTGTCTACGTGACTCGGACTGCGATGAAAGCACAGGCCTTGGCGGACCATCTGGCCGAGAATCCGGTTGATGAAAATTATGAACCTTTGAAGACTTATTTCCCTGATGAAGAGGTGATGCATGTTGAAGAATTGGAACAAGTTGAGAAGCTAGGATGGAAACTTTTCTTTGATGGGGCCGCAAACATGAAAGGCGTGGGAATAGGAGCGGTGCTTATTTCTGAAACAGGGCAACATTACCATGTTACAACTCAGCTTCGTTTTTATTATACGAACAACATGGCAGAATATGAGGCATGTATCTTGGGGTTGAGATTAGCTGTAGATATGGGTGTCCAGGAAGTCTTAGTCATGGGTGACTTGGACCTACTGGTACACCAAATTCAAGGAAAATGGGAAACACGGGACTTAAAGCGTATACCGTACCGACAATGTTTGCACGAGCTTTGTCAACGGTTTCAGTCAATAGAATTCAAGCACATTCCAAGGATTCATAATGAAGTGGCCGATGCGTTGGCTACTCTGGCATCGATGTTACACCATCCGGATAAGGCTTACGTGGACCCTTTGCAGATTCAGGTCCGCTATCAGCACGCTTATTGTAATGTGGTGGAAGAGGAACTTGACGGTGAGCCATGGTTTCACAACATCAAGGAATATATCAGGATGGGTGTGTATCCGATACAGGCCACAGGTGATCAGAAACGAACAATTCGACGGTTGGCAAGCGGGTTTTTCCTTAGTGGAGGAGTGTTGTACAAAAGAACTCCAGACCTCGGGTTGTTGAGGTGCATGGATGCGAGGCAGGCCACATCTATCATGACTGAGGTACATTCGGGAGTCTGTGGACCGCATATGAGCGGATATGTTTTGGCAAAGAATATCCTATGGGCAGGTTACTATTGGCTTACTATGGAGCAAGATTGTATCAGTTTCGTACGTAAGTGTCATCAGTGCCAAGTGCATGGAGGCTTGATTCATTCTCCGCCATCAGAACTACATACGATGTCCACGCCATGGCCTTTTGTTGCCTGGGGCATGGATGTTATTGGGCCAATTGATCCAGCAGCGTCAAATGGGCACAGGTTTATTCTGGTGGCTATAGATTATTTTACCAAGTGGGTGGAGGCTAAAGCATTCAAGTCCGTGACCAAGAAAGCTGTAGTGGATTTTGTGCATTCGAACATTATTTGTTGGTTTGGGATACCGAAGGTGATTATCACAGACAATGGGGCTAATCTTAATAGTCATCTGATGAAGGAGACATGTGAACAGTTCAAGATTACTCATCGTCATTCTACTCCATACCGCCTTAAGGCAAATGGTGCGGTTGAGGCAGCCAATAAGAATATAAAGAAAATACTCCGGAAAATGGTAGAAGGATCTAGACAGTGGCATGAAAAGCTGCATTTTGCACTGTTGGGGTACCGCACCACTGTTTGTACCTCGGTGGGGGCAATTCCTTACTCTTTGGTATATGGCATAGAAGCAGTGATACCCGCAGAAGTGGAAATCCCGTCTCTCCAAATCATAGTAGAGGCTGAGATCAATGATGATGAATGGGTAAAAAGCCGCCTGGAGCAGTTGAGTTTGATTGACAAGAAAAGATTGGCATCTGTGTGTCATGGTCAGTTGTACCAGCAAAGAATGGCAAGGGCGTACAACAAGAAAGTGCGTCCGAGGAAGTTTGAAGTCGGACAGTTAGTGTTAAGACATATTTTACCTCATTGGGCAGAAGCAAAAGGAAAGTTTGCTCCAAATTGGCAAGGACCATTTGTCGTAACCAGAGTGTTGTCTAACGGTGCACTATATCTGACAGATATGGAAGGAAAATGTGTAGAAATGGCCATCAATTCCGATGCGGTCAAGAGATACTATGTATGATTTCTTTATTTTGATTGTACTTGTTTGTATTTGGCATATTTTAAAGATTGAAATGATGAAGGCGTTTTGTTCTGCTATCTAAATACTTTTACCCCTTGTCATCCCCATTGAGCCTTATTTATTCTCTTTCATATCCCTCTTTCGGAATCAATGGCACCATTAAGAAACGCGAGTGCGGAAGAAAAGAAAATGAAAAGAAAAGAAAAAGTAAAAAAGAAAAAAAAAAGTGAAAAAGAAAAAAAAAGAAGAAGAAGGAAGAAAAGAAGGAAAAGAAAAGAAGAGGAAAATTGAAGGTGAAAAGAAGAAAGAAAAGAAAAGGAAAAGAAAAGAAAGGAAAAGAAGAGCAGAAAAGAAAAACAACAACGTAGTCTCTATGAAATGAACTACGTTTGACTTGATCCCGAAAGGGCACGTAGGCAGCCTCTCTAAGGTTCAGTCATACCAAATTAAAATTCAAAAGTCCCCGAGCAAGAAACTGGGGCAAAAGTCGTGGTTGTTGTGAGAAATCTGATTTCGAAAGTTGTAATTTTAACCCATTTTGAAATTATTTTGATGCCTTTCACACCCTTTCTTTCTAGCCCTGTCCAAAGCCCACATTACGGTCTAAAGAAAGACCTTCTGATCAATCTTTGAAAAATGCCAAGTCAAGCAGGTAAATCTAATTCATGTCTGGGGCAACACTCTGGTTCAAGCAAGAAAAGCAAAAAGATAAAAATAAGAGAGTCTTATTGGTGAAAACCTGCACAGATACCGTAAGGCGACGGGAGTTGAGAGAAAGAATAAAATGAGAGAGTCTTATTGGTGAAAACCCTTGCTGGCACCTGAGGCAAAAGTGAGTTGAGAAATGATTGATGGAGAAAGGTCTGTTGGTGGAAAATTGTTTCGAGGCACCACAGGACGAACAAGGCTTAGGTTTGGATAAAGTAATAAAGTGATGGAAATTCTGGAGCAACAAAAGATGGCGACCAAGAGTTGGTTAGTTGGACAGATTGGGCCGATTAGTCCGAAATGCATGTCATGACGATTGGTACCGGTTGTTCCGGTCAGATAAGTTTCTTTCCCTTTTTCTTTTTAGCAGTCATCCAGTTTTGGATTCTTTTTATCCTTCACTCGTAAACTCATTGCATTTCATTTTCTTTGGGGGTTTTATCTGTCTAAAATGTTTCAATGTTAGTTCTGTTCAAAGCAAGTGGAAAGGGATTTCAAAACTCACTACCAGATTCCAGAAAGTGTAAAGCGCGATGTGGTCAGAGCATGTCAAAAACAATGTGATGAAAGATGGAATACAGGGAATCATCGGAAATGTCATCGATGGAATGATTGGGAAATGTCGGGGGAAGTGCAAAGGTTTAGAAAAGGTCAGAGGTGGGAAACAACAACATGGGTACAGAACACTCGGTTTGTCAGAGTCAGGGGTTCGGAGATCAGTCAGAAAGTCAAAGCGGTTCAGGGCCAGTTCGGGAAGCCAGTCGGAACGAAACAATGCAGCAGAAAGATCTCCAACAAGAATGCCGCCAACTAACCACCATTTTTGAACTGACAAACAGGGGCAGAAAAAGTTCGTTTGTTTTAGAAGAACCCTCTGCAGAGAAAGGCAGTCACCAAAAAGGTTTGCTTTTTAATTTTCAGAACCCTCCTGGAAAATGGGACCTAGTTTAAAGTTCAAAAATAACATAATCTAGCATAAACGTACCCTAAAAGAGTATAAGGTGGTTTAGAAGTGTGCATGTTCGAGACAGGATTCAATTAGAAGTTTCCAGGGCCCTCCGGAATAATGGGACTTAGCTTTAAGATTTCAATTAGATAACCACATTTAGCGTAAACTCGGTTGTAGGGTAGTGTAATTCAAACGTGAAAGTTGTCACCCTTAAGATAAAATTTGACCTTTGATTTCCAGGACCCTCCTGGATAATGGGGAGTAGTTTAAAGATCCTCTTAGATAGCAAGATTTAGCAGAAGTCACGCATGTAGAAGATATAACCTAGATTTTAAGCAGTTGTTTAGTTAAGAGTTGTCAGGACCCCCCTGAATAATAGGACCTAGCTTTCAAATCCTTAGTAATACTTGGTAATATAGTTTAGTTTTACAATCACATCTGGTCCCAGCCACCAAACTGGGGCAGAAAACTTTCTTTATTTTGTCTATTTGAAGTCAGGAGCCCGCCTGGATAACAGAGGAATACATTCAAGTTCAAGTTCAGCAGTCAGGAGCCAGCCTGGATAACAGAGGAATGCATTCAAGTTCAAGTTCAGCAGTCAGGAGCCCGCCTGTATAACAGAGGAATACATTCAATTTCAAGATTCAGAAGTCAGAAGTCTGCTTGGAGAACAGAGACATACAGTTCAAGTTTCAGTAATCGGGAGCCCACCCGTACAATAAGGGAATACATTCAAGTTCAGCAATCTGAAGAAAGGAACAACACCTCAGTTTGTAGTTTGCGACACGGGACTTTACCAAGAAAACACAAGACAACAAGGCAACAAGGAAGTACAACAACAAGTTTGAAGAATTTAGATAGGATGTTGTAATTCATAGGTCATAGTTTAGTTTAGCTTCTTTTATTTTGCCAGGGTGTAATAAGGAAGGTCAGCAAGCAGTAGCAGCAGCAATCACAGTGCAATCATAGCTCCTGGTAGTCCCAGCTACCAGACACTCTCGAACTACACTAACCTGATTCATGTTTAGCCCAGGATATGTAGGCAACCTCTGAAGCAGGGTGCGGTCAGCTCTTTCAAAAATGCTTCACGCGGAATATTCAAACGAGCAAATATCGCTCATATTTGCTCACTTATCTTTGCCCGAAAACTTTCATGTTTCCGAGCAAAGAGGGGAAGCTGTGAGCACGTGATTTTTTCCCAAAGCAAATTATTCCCAGAAATTCAGACAAAACAATTTCTTTATTATTTTATAATTTTTGTGAATTTTGGTGTCATGTTCTGCTAATTGTTGCATTTATATGTGCATTTTAATTCATATGAAAAATACAAAATATGCATTTGCATTTAGGATTTAATTTCATATTTTAGTATTAATTAGGGGCTAATTTGTTTTAGAATAAAATATGAAGAAAATAACAAAAATAGTTCACTTTTGCATTTTTAATTATTTAATTGTGAATTCGTCCCGAAATAGTTTTTAAAATAATTTTAGAAATCAATTAGGGAGATATATTAGGACTTTATTTTAATTGTTGCAATTTTATAAAATCAGAAAAAATACAAAATATACAAAAAAAATATAGATAAAAGAAACAAATGAAAAGAAAAAGAAAACAAAAGAAATAGAGAAAGGGCTGCCCACGATTTGGGCCATGCCCAATTCATGTCACTCAGGCCCAAATGCCCAATATAATTCGACCCAGTCCAAGCCCTTCCCACCCGGTCCAATTCATTAATCCTCAAAACGACGTCGTTTGGGGGACAGTAAATCCTGGCCATTAAAACTTTTGATCCGACGGCCAGGAACCCCCTTCCCCATTTTAATATAATTGTCCTAAAATCTGGTCTTAACCCTAAAGTACCAAGTCCGTCTTCCTCGTACCTCTTCTGTAACACCGCTGGAGTTACCGCCGGCGGCGAACGCCACTAATGCCATCGACCACCAAAATAACACCACGAAACCTCCTCTTCTCCCTCGTCATGGATCCACCACCCGTTGTCTTCAAATCCAGCCCTAGCTCGTCGAATCTTCGATCAAAGATTCTCCGGCCAAAACCTAAAGTAACCCAATCACCACCAAATTAACACCATGTGACCGCCTGGGCCTCCTCTACCCAACCCCCATAGCCCTATCTCTCGAATCTACCTGGAACAGCTCGAATATCAAATCGAAGGTTTCCGAATAAAACCTTAAGGAAAAATCTCCATGATTTTGGACCCTAACAACCCTAACCAGGTGTTTTCTTATGAAAACACATGGTTAGGGATGTTACGGGTCAGAAATTTTGGGGGATTTGGAGAAGCAACCACTGGCCGGAGCTCTTTGTTGTCAGTGAGTTCTTATTGGTATTTTCTTTTATCTTCAATTTCTTTTTCCTTTTCTGATTTTCTGCATGTGTGAATTCCTTGGTTAATGTCTAGTTAATTTGCGTTTTAATTTTTGTCAATATTGCTCTAATCTTGTGTCCTGATTTGATTAAGTCTAGTTGTTTGTTTGATTTTAATATGTTCCAATTCCTCATCTTAGTTCGATTTATAATTTGTTAATTAGTTTTACTAAGTTTTGCTTAAATTAATTTCTGGTGTTCCTTTAGTTAATTACTAATTAGTTCAGTTTCAGTTTAATTAGTCGTCGTTTGGTAGTTAGTTTGGTCATAAATTCTGAGTTCAATCGATAGATTCAACAAGAGTTTAAATTGGGGTATATTCAGAGCTTAAGAAACTGTCTTGGTTATAGCTGTAGTTTAGCTTAAATTCAGGGGTAGTTTAGACATTTAGGATTGAGCAGCACATGGTAGTTGAAACTAGAATCTTCTAGGGCCTTATAGAATGGTACTTTGGTGTAAACTTCAATAATTTTAGTGGGATTACTTGGGTAACAAGTTAGAAAATAAGGGACTAGTTGAATAAATAGGTAAGGGACTGACATTGAAAAAATCTGAGGGCTGCCCTCAGCTCTGCCTATAAAGGCATGCCTAAATGCCTTAATGGAGGAGGTTTTTGGAGCCCCAATATTCCAAAAAAGAAAACTCTCCCAGTCCATATCTGAAACTAAAACTTCAGATTCAAATATTCTCCTAAGTTCTTATTGTCAAAAGAAAAAATGCAGTAAAAAATCATCAGCAAAAGTACTGTTACATTGAGCTTTTGGCTCAATCTCGAAATTTCAATAGTTGTTCTTGGTCTCATAGCTTGATTCTAATGTGTTGAAGTTCTTCTGAGGTCTATTAGTTCAATTTGGGTTAATTCAAGCTCAATTTCGATTTATTTGGGTGCATTCAGTTGATTTGTGGTCGATATCTCATTTTAATCAGGTTTAGAGTTCACTCTGGGCTGTGATTTCATTTTTCTGGGTTGTGCATTTGTGTTTGGTTGATCATCCATTGGTTTGTTGCGTTTGAGTTGCTGCTGACTGACCATTCCTCTGTTCCAATTCATAAAACAGGTACTCACCATGAAACTCAGTGCTATGTAGATCACTTGCTGGAAAATGAAATGAAAACTGGAGCTTCAGCTATAGATATGTCATTTGTGAATCTCATCATATTTTAACAGTTTTATGTGATTTGGTTGCTCTATGATACAATCAATTTGAATGTATAACTGAACTAGCAGAACTGTGTTATTTAGATCGCTGGACTGTTTATTTGTAGTACTTAGATTCAGCTTGTTTAGCTTAGCGATTTTCTGTTTAAAATGCAAAATCATAAACAGTTCAAGTTTGGGGTGAAGCTGGAACTGGTATCTTGTCACGTTGAGTTCTACTCTAGATGCTAAACATGCGTCCTAAATAATTTTGTAATGCAGTAGCTTTGACAATTATGAGTCAGTAGCTAGGGTTAATAGTTCACTTTAGCCTTAGCTGTTTTCTCGTCAGTTGGTTCATAAATTGGTTTAAAAGCAACACAAATTAGGAGATATAACATTTATCTTGTAATTGGCAGCGTGAGTAAATTTATTAATACGTTTGTTCATTTTTAAAATCAGGACGACATAATCACTTTCTTGAACAATTTGAGAATCAGTATCTAATTGATCTAGGTAAGTGCATATTCATTTCTTTTGTTAGAAAAGTGGAGCCCATTCACGAGAGTTTGGGCTTGATTGATTTGGGCTAATTTCAGGTCCAATGACCGTGGCTGTGGAAAATTTCGGCCGGTGTAACACTTTCAAATGTTGTTTTATTAATACTAATAATTGGTTAGGGCCTTTTCTTTAGTAGAGACAAATAAAAAATAGGAATTCTACTAGCTCTAGGGTCTGCCTTTTTAAAATAAAATTTGACGAGCCTAGCTGAACAAAACACATAAACTGCGGGGCCCTCAATAATTAGTTATAATGAAATACTTAAAATTCGGGATGGGCCGTTTAGCGAATTTCACGGTCTTCCCTAAAGATGATAGCGCGTTAGACACTTTGGATGCGCTTTTAATTGAATTACTTTCCTAAACTCGGGTGCGCATTGATGCGATCCAAATCCAAATCTCAACGAAGTCAAGATGCGTTAACAACCACGGGTGCATTCATTGCGACGTGGTTCGAAACGCGTTTTCATGACATTGCAATTCTTTTAAAAAACGATAAAAGCGGTTTACGAATAAAAGGCACATAAGCTAGCATGTATTAAAATCAGATAAAATCAAATACAATAGTTGAGCGACCGTGCTAGAACCACGGAACCCGGGAATGCCTAACACCTTCTCCCGGGTTAACAGAATTCCTTACTCAGCTTTCTGGTTCGCGGACTGTTAACAGAGTCATATTTTTCCTTGGTTCGGGATTCAACCGGTGACTTGGGACACCATTAATCTTTCAAGTGGCGACTCTGAATAATTAATAATTAAATCCCGTTCCGATTGTCCTTTAATTGGAAAAATTCTTTTACGCTCTTGCGCGTGTATGAAAAAGGAGTTGTGACGGTGCTTTATCTGAAACATGCTTAATCACTTTGTAACTACATGAACATAATTGTTATCATTGATTTAGCTGTAGTCTTGATTTATATGTTGAACACTCATCCGTAATTTATTATTGTCGTGTCCTTGTGCGCCTTGTTGATAAATTGGGAGCTTATATCTTTCATGAAAATTTAGCATCATTGTTTTCCGTGTAATTTCTTCCTTGAAAAAGGTTATTTTCTTCCATGAATTAAATCCACAAAATCGAAGAGACGTGTGAAACATTCTTGTACACGTGTCCTTCAGTTCAAATTCACCGCCCCAAAATCTGGTTTTCTGCCAAACAATATATATAGCAGTTCAGTTCAGTTCAGTTCATCCCCACAAACATTACTGTCAGCAACAAAAACACTCCACAAAATTACTCACATTTCCAAAGTACCATCTTATTTTGCCTTAAACAACACAAACAAGCCATGGGCAAATTAGAAACTGTCACCACCACCTCTGCTGCCGCCGCCGATGACTCACAGGAGCTGACCACCAATTTCAAGCTAGTGGGTTTCAAGAATTTCATTCGAACCAATCCCCGTTCCGATTTTTTCTCCGTTAAACGTTTCCATCACATAGAATTTTGGTGCGGCGATGCTACCAATACGGCTCGCCGTTTCTCTTGGTCTCTCGGGATGCCAATTGCAGCTAAATCCGACCTCTCCACCGGAAACTCCGTTCACGCTTCGTACCTCCTCCGTCCCGTTTCAGGTTCGCTTCAGTTCCTCTTCACTGCTACTTATTCGCCGTCTATTTCGACGCCGTCATCTGCAGCCATCCCCAGTTTCTCTACTTCCACACACCGCTCTTTTACGACAACTCACGGGCTCGGCGTCCGTGCCGTTGCTTTGGAAGTGGAGAATGCTTACACGGCGTTCTCCGCGAGTATTTCACGTGGGGCGAAACCCATGTTTGAACCTGTGACTATCGATGAACGAGTCGCGGTGGCTGAAGTTCACTTATACGGCGACGTCGTTTTGCGGTTTGTGAGCTATCTGAAAGATGCGGACAGCCTCGTTTTCCTCCCAGGTTCGGTGAATTATCTTCATCTGACATTTTAACTCGCCCCTAACGTGCTGTCTCACTTTATTACTCTATTAGATATCCAATTTACATGCGGTGTGATAATATAAAGAATTTTGTACTTGCCTTATCAATTTTTTTGTTTTTAAAAATATTGTCAGTCCATTTTAACCTGTTGTACCGAGTTATTTGTTATTTTTTTAGTTATTAATCTCACTTATTATATACGATTTAAAAATTCTTTTATTTTATTTGTGTATACGTTTAAAGTCCATCAAGTACGTGAAAATACTTTCTTTTTGTTGATGAGTGTAGGTGAGACAGTTTGTTTAGTGAATCCGTTAATGGAAAACTGTTATATATTTTTGTTTGCTTCAACGAATCGATTTATAAATCACGTTTCTTTATTTGTTTATGTCCGCAACACATTATGGCCTGATTTTTTTCTTAGACCAAGTAGGTGGAACCTATTTTTTTTTTCTTTTCATGAATGGTGGTAAGAACTTGTGCCTGTTTCAATTCATTTGAACCGCCTCATCTAAACACTTAAATGGTTTGAAATGAACACTTTTTGTCTATTTATTACTATTTGCAACAGGTTTCGAGGCCATGGAGGAAACAGCATCGTACAAAGAACTGGATTATGGGATTCGCCGGCTGGACCATGCTGTTGGGAATGTGCCGGAGCTGGGTCCTGTAGTGGACTATATCAAGCGCTTTACGGGGTTTCATGAATTCGCCGAGTTCACAGCTGAAGATGTTGGGACTGCTGAGAGCGGGCTGAACTCTATGGTCCTGGCAAACAATGACGAAACAGTGCTGCTTCCGTTGAATGAGCCGGTTTATGGAACCAAAAGGAAGAGTCAAATTCAAACGTATTTAGAGCACAATGAAGGGGCAGGAGTGCAACATTTAGCTTTGGTTACAGAGGATATATTTAAAACATTGACTGAAATGAGGAAAAGGAGTGGGGTTGGGGGTTTTGAATTCATGCCTTCACCTCCGCCTACTTATTATAAGAATTTGAAGAATAGGGCAGGGGATGTACTGACTGATGAACAGATTCAGGCGTGCGAAGAATTGGGAATATTGGTGGATAGGGATGACCAGGGGACCCTTTTACAGATCTTCACCAAGCCTGTGGGGGACAGGTATGTCAATCACTCCTTTTTCCTTTGGCTCGTATGGAATGAGGTATCATTTATTCTGACCTTACACATTATAATGGACTAATGTCATAGATACTGACAGTTTAAAAAAAATTTCACATGAGGTTAGCTAGTTGCAGTAGGTTACATATTTTTCAAACTTTATATTGGTAGTGTATATAAGTTAAAAGCTATTATTATGTTTCCGTTGCTCTATATTTATTCTCTCTTTTTTTAAAGAAAACCTGCTTATGACTTATGAGATATATATAATCCTAGAGAGCTGAGTGTTCGGAGCTTTGCAAGCTGGACCATGAAAAATGGATTCTTGAAGTGGCCAAACTGTCGAGTGTGTAGTCTCTGCAGGATGGGAAGTTCATGTATTTGTAGGTCAAGGGGGAAGATCAGGGCTGTAGGAATGGATGGATATTGAATCATTGAAAATATGAAAAGGAGATCTCTGAAATTGTAGCATGGACAGTAACAGTAAGGCATCAAATAACAACGCTTTACTGTAGCAGAGTTACAACCATAGTAAACTAGAAGCTGGCATTACATTTTCTACCAGTTTCTGTCACTGGACTATTTGCTTTAAAGATCCCCCAAGTTTAGCTAATATGTGAAGTTCTAAAAGAGAGTGTTTGCTGATGGAAGTATGAGGTCTATTAATCTGACTGGCCTTTTTGTGTTTTACCTATTTGTTCTTGAGCTGGGAGTTCAGGTGCTCAACTGCTCTATTTTGGATTAAGGTCGGTAAATTCAGTCAATAAGTTCCTTAGGAGTGATATAATGAATGCAGCAGTTCCGTTTGGTGTTGGTTAATTCTGGTCTATCTTTGTATTAGTTCACTAGCATATCAGGAAAAGTGACGTTCCTTTCCATGATGAGACCTCACTCCACTCCAAGTAGGCGAATCTCATGTTGATCTCTAAAACAGAAATATGTGAAACACCCTCGAAAATGAAGGTAGTACAATCTTTTCATTGGTATTCACATAGTGGGCAGTAACTTAGGAATATTTGCACCACTTCGCTTTTGCCCCATTGCTTGCTCCGCAGATTCTTTATTCATGGTGTCTCACTCCTAATTCTTGGGACTCCTGTGTGATCTATTTCTGGTGCCATGATCTATCTGCATTGTTATTGCTCAAAATGGTAGGTATATTTACTTTGGATCTTGCTCTTTATTCCATTACATAAATATATAGGAGCAATCCTTTATTCTAACATCTTTTATACTGCACATCTTATTTTCTTCTTCGTTTTCTGTTTGCATGTCGTCTCTCACATCTAACACTGAAGTGTATGCTCCAAAATGAGCTCCATTATTGCCTTGAGATAGTGAATATGTTTTATGCCATCTTCTGTGGCTAAGGGACGTACTTTTGTATTCACTGTTCAGTCCCATATAAGGCATCGTTGTTCATTGAATGGCAATGCCTTTTCACCTTGCTATCTTGTGGGTTTTCTCTTCCAACTCCTATACTCATTTGTTATCGGTTAGGGAATTGCTCCATCAAGGTTTGTGACTCAACCTTGTTGCCAGACCATTCTAATTATCTTTGTAGATTTCTTTCTGATGAGCAAGGATGCCAGATTAACAAAAGCAGTGGCCAAATGGGTTTCGCATATTTAGTAAAGGAAGCCAAAAGATTCAACCTGATTTCAACATAGCATTTGCAAAACTCATTTTCTGCTCAAACCAGATAACTGTCTGAGGTCCCCACTTCTCCCTCCAAAAAATAACAGAACAATAGCAGTGTGTTCTTGTATTGCACCTCCTTGAAGCTAGCTATTGCATTAGGATTTAGGACCACGGTGAGCACAACCAAATGTGGCTTGGCTAGTATAGCCGTTCAGATTTCCTATTGCAGACATTTGGGGAAGCTTCTGAATTGAAGACGGCCAAGTCTTAACCCTTGAATGTTGAAACAATTTCCTCACTTTTAACGTATCATTTTTGTTTCCCAACTCTTTGCCGTCTCCGTTAGTTTCAGCTAAATTATGTACGTTAGGGTCATGCTTCTTGGTCCTTAGAACTGTACACTACCTCCAATATAAATTTAACATCTTTATTGAGACATGTTTGGGCATGAAACACCAGAAGCCCTATCCCAGGCTTTCTTTCTTTCAGTCTGATGACTAAAATTCATTTTGTGATACAATCTTGAATCTTCTACTTTTTGAGAAACCACATGTGAGGTTGATTTGTTTAGCTGTTTGTCTGCTTTGACATAAAAACAAAAGCAGCAATGGGAGGTAGAAGGAGTTCTAACCTTTCGGCAAGCGAACTTTTGAAAGGTTTAAGTTTGTTAAGGGATGGGAAAATGATTCAAGGACGGGCTCACATAAAGTAATAACATGTTAACATGGACTATATAAAGTTGGCTAAGTTTGGAATACTAGTAGTATTTATTATCATTTGGCTTGACATGTGCTAGTTAGGACTAACACAAGGAATTGGCTCACGTGTTCAACATTATAGTGGGAATGAAAGAAACTGGTAAGAAGAAAAAGAAAAGAACAGCGAGCTTGAATCTTCTCTTATGTCAAGAAGATTCATCATTTCATACATATGCAAGAAGATTTCATTCTCGTCCTATTTACGTAGTAGAGTAGTATTTTTGGACGATGAGTATTATTGAACCTCCTTGCGTCCACCTAGCTCCGTCTCTCATCCTATGTTGTAACCACTGCACTTTTGCAAGTTTCTTCTAGTAAAAAAAAATAGTTTTGACAACTATTGTAATTGTTTTCTGCAGACCAACTATATTTATAGAAATAATTCAGAGAATCGGTTGCATGCTCAAAGACGAAAAAGGACAGGTGTATCAGAAGGGCGGCTGTGGAGGCTTCGGAAAGGGAAACTTTTCAGAGCTCTTTAGATCCATAGAGGAATATGAGAAGACGCTTGAAGCCAAACAAGCTAATCAAGTTGCTGCTGCTTGACCATATAAGCATTCGCGTTCTTTTTGCCCCGTCTAATCTGACATTGTGGACAAGGGCGTCTTGACTTGGTATTAGTACGTTAGCTGCTATTTGACGTCTCTATTATTAATGAAAAAGGCTTCTGTATATAAGTTTATCCGACATGCTTTTATGTAAAGAGTCGCTAAATAATGGAAGAACCAAAACTCAGGTATTTTTAGTGTAAGGGGATGATTGTACGGGTGGAAGAAGTTTACGATATACCATAAGTTCTTCTCCAGTTCTTGTTTTTTGGTCTCTTCCTCTGTTGTTCAGATCATTACGTTTGACTTGATCAAGGCGTTGATTCAATAACACCAGCTAGAAGATAGTTTTGTCACAAAAATAATGCACATGATTTTGGAGTCGAATTTTAAATACATGGGTCATGTGTCTTCTTTTTATCAACCTTAATCCGTCACCCCTGTCGATTTCCAGGGAAGAATACTTGATCCTTCAAGCACTGCTCTGATTTTCTCGCGAGGAGACTAAAGTGAAAGACATGGCTTCTCTTTTGCTTTCTTTGTTAATTAGTCTCTCCTTGTTTGGATTACAGGATTCCAAGAGTAACTAACACTCTGTTTGGATTATTATTTCTCATCGTTTTATAATGTATTGTATTATATTGTATCGTATTGTTTTATGAATACAATATTTGGATAGATTGTATTGTTTGTTAATGTTAAATAATATTTTGCTGTTTGGTTTGACTGTATCGTACTGTACTGTAACTGATAAGTTTACTAAAATACCCTCAATTGTTTAAATATTAAATTTATCAAAAAATATGCATAAAATAATTTTAAAAAACCAAACAGAAGGAGGCAAAACACCTTAAGAAAGCAGAACAAAGGAGCGAGACAGAAGAATGCAAAACAAAGGAGCACAGCTAATTAAAAGTGAGTTAAAAGCAAATTAGGAGAAAAAATAAAATAGAAGGCGGCAAAACACCTTTAATGTCGGCGACAGAAGTTTTAAAAAAAAAATAAAGTAGGTTATAGATTTGAGATTTGGAGTTAAAATAGAAAAAAAGGTACAAGTTAAAATAGAATTGTGAAGTAATAAGTGTCACACCTCCTTTTTACGCACCCGCGAGGGTGCAGGGGAGTTTTTCCAATTAAAGGACAATCGAAAACGGGATTCGTTTATTTATTTCAGAGTCGCCACTTGGGAGATTTAGGGTGTCCCAAGTCACCAATTTTAATCCCGAATCGAGGAAAAGAATGACTCTATATTATAGTCTGCGTACCAGAAATCCGGATAAGGAATTCTGTTAACCCGGGAGAAGGTGTTAGGCATTCCCGAGTTCCGTGGTTCTAGCACGGTCGCTCAACTGTTATATTCGGCTTGATTATCTGATTTTATACAAATATGAACTTATGTGCCAATTTTATCTTTTAACCGCTTTTATCATTTAATGTTATTTTTATCAAGAATTGCAACATCGTGGAAAACACATCTCGAACCACGTTACAATCAATGTACTCGTGGTTAGAGCTACATTTCAACTCTGTTGGGATTGGGATTTGAGTCACATAACTGTGAACCCGAGTTTAGGAAGATAAATTATTAAAGGCGTGCCTAAAGCGACTAGCGTATCATTTACTTTGGGTAGGGCCGTGGAATTTTACTAGACGGTCCATCCCGAAGTCTAAATAATTTCAAAGCAAATATTTACTGAGGGCCCCGCTATTTTGTATTTTATTTGGCGAGGCTCATCTCATTCTTATTCTTTGAAAGGAATTTGCAACGTCATGGAAATGTATCTCAAACCACGTCACAATCAATGTACCCGTGATTAGAGACACACTTCGACTCCGTTGAAATTTGGATTTGGGTCACATAAATGTGCACCCGAGTTTAAGAAAATTAAATTATTAAAGGCGCGCCTAAAGCGACTAGCGTATTATTATTTTTGGGTAAGGCCGTGGAATTTCGCTAAACGGCCTATCCTGAATTCTAAGTATTTTAATAGACACGTTTGGAGGGCCCCGCAGCTTGTGCATTTTTGTGTGTCGAGGCTCGTCTCATTTTTATTTAAGGCAAGCCTAAAAACAACTATGATTATCTACTTTATTCGCCTCTAAAAAATCCTAATTTATTCACTAAGATCTTAAAGTCATTATAATTGGGTCACATAAAATGTACCCCCGAATTTTAGGCATTGTAACCATGTCATGGGAACCGTACCCCTAGTCACGATGATGATTTGTATACATGTCTAAAGTAAGCTACGAATGTTCATAACGACGAAAATAATTAATAAAAATAACGATCAAGGCTCATTCGTTCATGAGAACTAACAGTTTCATAATTCATACACAAACTAAATTCACGCTACATCATTCAATCATAGAAATTTAGAGGCATGCTAAGGGAAAATCCCGAAACAGAGAATCAAAAGATGGAAATTTTTCGACTAAAGCAATATCACGAATTCATTCGAGATTCAAGTATCACTCCGGCTAAAAATGTAATCATGCAAGAACAGAACAAAGAGAGAATAAAACTGGACCTCAACCTTGCAATGTTTTCGTTTCTTTTCTTTTTTGAAATATGCTGAATAAAGCATTCAACACATAGTTCAACCATTAAAACCCAACTTAAACAAAATACAATCAATGACCAACATTAGGACCATAGTAGATTCCGAAACTCATGGAATCGTGTAATATATCTATGGATCAATAAAAGAGAGTAATAGGAACGGACCTTTCTTTGTCCTCAACGTAACGGACCTCGACAAACAACGACGACCTCAACGGAAACGAAAACTCGAACCAAGATTGTCAACAACCTCGACGCTCACCTTCTCTCTCTATGACCTTGACGGGCAGTGGGTTATTTGGGCGATGGAGAGAGCTGGTAACGAGCCCGTTTGATGGTAGTGTTTTAGTTTTGTTTTTGTTTGTCGAAATGGAGACGTTGGCTTGGTGGGGGTGACGACGGGAGTTCAGACAGGAGGATGGTCGACTGGTGGTGGGTTGTTGACGACGGGGGGTGCAACGACGGCGAAAGCATGCAGAAACAGCTGCTCGGAAATGCAGCGAAGCTGAAAATGGTGGAGCAGCTCCGGTCGGGGTTGTCCGGTGGTGTTCAGGCGTTAGGGGGGGTTGCGACTGGTTTCTGTTTGGTTATGGTGGTTTCACGGTGGAGCGGGAGCTGGGTCGTTTGGTCGTCGACTGGTGAGGGTGGGCGGAGGTGGGTTTTGTGCAGTGGTCGACGGAGAAGCTAGACGGGATGGAGGGAGTTGGTTGCGACGGAGTTTGGGAGGAGACGTGATGGTTTGGTGGTGGTGTTTGCTGGTGGGAGGATGGTGGGTTTGGACGTGAGGGATTAGGGTTCCGTTGGCTTTTCTGTTCTTCTTCTCCTTTTTTTGGGAAGAAGATGAATAGTGCCCAGTTGGTTCTTCAAAACCTCTTCGTTCCCCCCTTTTCCAAGTCCTTTTGTCCGTGTATTTGTGTAGTTTTGCCAAGAAAAATGAGCCCCACGCGTGGTGGGGTTCGAGACTTGTGTCCCCCACGCGTGGTGGGGTTCCCCGTGTGTCGTGGACTCGGATTATTATGGGCTAGGTCCGAAAATTAGGCCTAAAACCGGATAGTTTGAACCCGAATATTATTTTTTTGCCCGGATCCGAGAATAAGAACACGACGTTGCTTAACTAGTCCTATGTAAGCAAAATAACTACCAAAAATAAGACTAATATTTAAACAAAACTATATCTTTTTAAGTATATTTTTCAAGATTTAAAATAGCTACAAAATATTAATAAAACTATATTTTTTGTAATTTTCGTTTATATAAAAATAAAATATAAAGTAATATATTTTTATATTTTTCAAAATTAAAATGACTATAAAGCATTAATAGAACTATATATTTTTGGTAATTTTCGAAATTATATAAAGTACAAAATAAGGTACTATTTTTTTTGTATTTTTCAAGTTTAGGAGAAATACATAAACTAAAAATTTATATATATATTTTTTGTAATTTTTCTTTTTGCAGCGAAATAAAGCAAAAATAGTCAAAATAGCTATATTAGACCTAAATTACATATTTATGCTTAAAATGTGAAAATTCTCGGGGAGGGTCAAAAATCAGGTGACTACAGATGCCCCTCTTTGACTGGAAACACGAAGAGTTTTCCGACAAAGAACGACTAGACATGTTTTTGACCCGACCATTACTTGGACGGACTACACTAAGGAAAGGGAGGGAATGTGACCGAGCCCTGGTATCTGAGCTGCCTACATATCCTTGGTTTTACAGGAATCAGGCCACGTGTAGTTCGGAAATGAGAGAGAGATGGTAGAGTGTACCGAGGTGAAGAGCCGATCGAGGTGCCGTTCCATTGAGGTTCCGGTCCGCGGTCCTGTCATTACATCAAAATGATAACTGAAAAAGACTAACTAAACCTATCAGCTACTAGTTACAAGGATTCCTATCTCTAAGTCTTCTGAAACTTGATCTTGAGTCTTGAATGGTGCTTCATACAGACTTTGGATTTGAACCTTGATACTTGCTAGTTGTAGGTGCTAGTTCTTGAGCAGACTACATCTGTTCTTCACTTCCGTGCTTTGGATTCGTTTTTTTTCTCTTCTTTTTCTTTTCTTGTTTTTTTTTTCTGTGACCAGCTTTTGTTGACCATCTCAGAATGTTGACTCGCATTCTTGAGGCGAGCTTCTGCTATTTATAACTTGGTTGAATGCTGGGGATTTTAGCTGTAGCCTTCTGCTTCCCAGTGCTGGGGATTTTTATTGTTTCCCGCTGGGGATTCCTGTTGTAACCTTCTACCTTCCGGCGGGGTTACTGATTTCCAAAATCTGCAGTATAAGACTAAAAGTATTCCTCTTGTTATACAGGTGGGCGCCTGAAATATGAAATGTAAAGACTGAAATGTATGCCTCTGTTCTATGGGCGGGCTCCCAACTTCAACACTTGAAATGAAAAGACTGAAATGTATTCCTCTCGTTATACAGGTGGGCGCCTGGCAAGAAATTTAAAGACTGAAAGTATTCCTCTCGTTATACAGGTGGGCGCCTGGTTTTAGAAAAAACTAAACATTGATAATCTTCAAGAAAACTAAAAATGACTCTCTTTTTTTCAAATTCAAACATTTTTTATTATTATTATTATTATCTTAGGAGAAATATTCATCAGACTAAGATTTTGATCCTAGGAGAAGGTTCGTCAGACTAGGTCTCTAGGTCTCTATCTTAGGAGAAAGATTCATCAGACTAAGATTTTGATCCTAGGAGAAGGTTCATCAGACTAGGTCTTTTTTTTTGGTATCTTAGGAGAAAGATTCATCAGACTAAGATTTCGATCCTAGGAGAAGGTTCATCAGACTAGGTCTCTATCTTAGGAGAAAAATTCGTCAGACTAAGATTTTGATCCTAAGAGAAGGTTCATCAGACTAGGTCTTTTCTTTTTGGTATCTTAGGAGAAAGATTCGTCAGACTAAGATCTCTATCTTAGGAGAAAAATTCATCAGACTAAGATTTTGATCCTAGGAGAAGGTTCATCAGACTAGGTCTTGTTTTTTGGTATCTTAGGAGAAAGATTCATCAGACTAAGATTTTGATCCTAGGAGAAAGTTCGTCAGACTAGGTCTCTATCTTAGGAGAAAAATTCATCAGACTAAGATTTTGATCCTAGGAGAAAGTTCGTCAGACTAAGATTTTGATCCTAGGAGAAGGTTCGTCAGACTAGGTCTTTATCTTAGGAGAAAAATTCGTTAGACTAAGATTTTGATCCTAGGAGAAGGTTCATCAGACTAGGTCTTTATCTTTTTTTTTTTTTTAACAACAACTTAGGAGGAAATGCGTCTCCTATGGGTAAAAACTAAACTTAGGAGGAAATGCATCTCCTATGGGTAAACTAAACTTAGGAGGAAATGCGTCTCCTATGGGTAAAAACTAAACTTAAGAGGAAATGTATCTCCTATGGGTGAAACTAAAACAAACTTAGGAGGAAATGCATCTCCTATGGGTGAAACTAAAACAAACTTAGGAGGAAATGCATCTCTTATGGGTAGAACTCTAATGATTTCAAACTAGGAAGTGCGTCTCCTATTAATGAAACCTTCGCTTTTTTTTTTTGAATTATTTACTTACCTATGTTGTCTTCCCTCGAAACTATTGGGGATTATTTAGATGGGGATGACTTTTCCCCTTTTTCTCTTTTTTTTTTTCATTATTATCTTTTTATTCTTTTTTTTATTCTTTTTTTTTTGTTTTGTTTTTGCATAGCTTCTTCCTTCGAAGACTACCTCCCTTGAGAGTCGTTTTGCCTTTCCCCGAAAGGAACCGCTGAGGATACCGACTTTCCAACCTTGTGTTGGACTCCTCGCAACTGCTAGGGATAACATTGTTGGGGAATTATTTACTTACCTGCTAGGGATAACACTGTTGGGTAAAATGTTATCAGCTGGGGGTACCTGACTTCCAGAAAATTTTCTAAATGGAAGGAAAATTTTCTGCCCCAGTTTGATAATATCCCTTGTGGCATGCAGTTCTGGCATCAATGCCATTTCCTTTACCTGCTTTAAATCAAACAAAATTTGTTAGTTTAAAACATGGTGGTTGGTTGTGATACTCCTACTGGGATGGCTTTTCCTTTTCTCCTTCCTTGCTCTGCATTCAACGACTTGTTGGGGATGATATTATGTGCTGGGGATAATCCCTTCCTGCTGGGGATATCCCTCTTCTTTTGTGGCATAGCTTGGAAACTGGCATTTCCCCGACCCTTTAGTCTAGTATGGATTTCGCCAAATCATGCTCACTGCTCTCCTTGCTTTGTTCACGGGCCTTGTCTTTGAGGTTTATAACCTTGGTTTTGGCAAGGATATCCCTCTTGACGCTCGTCAATCCTTTTGTCAATTCCCTTTTGCTGGGGATATCTTTATTGACACTGGCCTCGCGCTTGTTCCTTGCTGACTATACCATTTGGATGTACTAGTCAGATCTCATCTTGAAAAGCTGATGGCATATTTGAAGTCATTTCATACTTGTTCTGACCAGACAGACTCTATTGGGGAGTTTTTCTATGAAAGGAGAAAGATAAGAGAAACAAAATAAAAGACAAAGGAAACGATGACTCTTTTACAAAAGAAACTATAAATAAAAATCTATCAAACGCAGATACCGACTCTAATGGTCATGACATACGTATGTGGCCTATCCTCTACCGTCAATCATCTTTCAAGATCTTCAATTGGCGATTCCCCATCTGATTCTCAATCTTATTCGACTTGTAGTGCCCGAAGGGTTTTCACTATCAAGTCTCTCTCATTTTTGGTTCTTTTCTCAGCTTTCATCGCCTTATGGTGCCTGTGAAGGTTTTCACCAATAAGACTCTCTCGTTTTATATCTCTCTCCAGCTGGGGATTTGGAGTGTTGCTGGTATGACTCTTTCTGTTGGAGATTAGAGTCCTTTCTGCTGTGGAACAGAATGTTATGTTCGCCGGTAAGACTCTTCATTTGTCTGACTTGGCATTTTTTTAAAGACTGATCAGAAGGTCTTTCTTTGGACCGTAATGTGAGTTTTTGATAGGCTAGAAAGAAAGGGTATAAAAGGCTCAAAAATACATTAATTTTTGGGTTATTAGTTACAACCTTCGGAATTAGATTTATTTACAACAAACGCAACTTTTGCCCCAGTTTCTTGCTTGGGCATATTTTAATTGATTTTTTTTCATTTTTCAAAACTATGACCAAGCCGTGAAGCGCCTACGTATCCTCTTTGAGGAATCAGGTCAAACGTAGTTCCCAATTCCTCTTTTTCATTTGATTTTCTTTTTTTTCTTTGTTATCAATTTTCTTTTCTTTTCTTTTTTTTTCTCTTTTTTTTTCGTTGTTGTTTTCTTTCTTTCTTTCTTTTTTTTCGTTGCTACTGATTCCGAACGAGGGGTATGAAAGAAAATAAATAAGTCTCAAAAGGGGTAACGAAGGATAAAGTGTTTAGGTAGCAGAACAAAATGCCTTCGTCATTCCAGTCTTCAAGACATGCCAAGTGCAAACAACATAATTAAACAATAGATTTATAGTCTCTTCCGATGGTGCTGGCCTTGACAATTATGTTAAACATTTTGCTTTTTAATTTGTCATTTCTAAAGCACCGTTGGGCGACACTCTTATTATCATGACCGACCCTCATGCCAATTTGGCGAATCTTGCTTTTAACGGTTTTCTTTGTGCTTAACTTGCCCCAGTTCCACATGACTCGAGATCTGAATAATCTCAAACCGTCCTTATTTTCTTTAAATGGTCTGATCGCCTTTCCGGGGTTTTATGATTAACTTTAAAGATTAGGCCTAAACTGTGTGTGCATGTCATGTCCCTAGAATCGGCAGTGAACGAAATGATAAAAGTATTAAACAAAGAGATGACTGGAAATAATAAAAGACCTGATTTGCTTTAGACTACCGGTGGAATGGATTGAGAAAACAAAACAAACCAGAATAAAATCCTAACACAAACTGGACAAAATTTAAACAAACTGCTAGGACAAAATGGAAAGATAAGAAGGTTTGACACAAGACAGTATTCGGATTACAACCCTAAGAATAATCCGGATAGCAGAAATGACAACAAAATAAGCCACCAACAGCGTCTCTCTTGCTAACCAAGGAATGGAGCGGCCTCCCACTTCATAAAAAACTGGCATCTTAGCCACTGAGCTTTGCATCAATACTGCCAAGACCATTACCAGCTTCAACATCATCAACCTCTGTCAACAAGTTCTCGATAGGGTTCGAGTGCTCCATGTCACTGTTATTGATCACAATCCGCCCTTCTTGGATCATTCTTTCTATTTCTCTTTTCAAATCCCGACAGCTTTCCACATTGTGCCCATGGGCATTGGAATGGTATTCGCACCTTTTAGAAGGGTCAAAGCTTCTTGCACGTGGGTCCACACGATTTGGAGGAATAGGTGCAATCATGTCATGATTCTTTAACTTCTCAAATAAGCTTTCATAGGACTCTCCTATTGGTGTAAAATTATCTTTCAACCTTTGTTCCCCTTTATACCAATGGCTTGGATGTGGGTTATAGGGCACCTGAAAATTTTGTGGAGACTTCTGGATATTTTGTGATGCTCGTGCTCGCCTCCTGGGGTGTTTTGGTGGTTGGACAATATACTGAGGTGGAGCGACAGAGTATTGAGGGTCCTGAGGTGGATAATACTGCTCAGGGGAGCCATAGAAAGCCTGAGGAGGCTGCTCATACCTTCGAGATGTTCTCCTGGGCCCTCTTCTCGGCCCTGATGTCATCATGATTTCTTCAATCTCCTCATTTGTGTCGCTGAGATTATCAGACTCAACCCGGACAGCCTGAGTTGCGGCTTTTAAAGCTGCTTGACTTATAATTTTGCCTGTCTTAAGACCATTCTCTACCATTTCTCCCATTTTGATTGCTTCCGAGAAGGATTTGCCAACTGCGGACACCATGTTTTGAAAGTAGTCTGGCTCTTGCGCTTGAAGGAAGACAGTTATTAGCTCAGGGTCATCCATGGGTGGTGTAACTCGAGTTGCTTGCTCTCTCCATTTAATGGCATATTCCCTGAAACTTTCACTTGGTTCCTTCTTCAGGTTTGAAAGGGAAATGCGGTCTGGAGCAATGTCGATGCTGTATTGGAACTGCTTGACAAAGGCCTGTGCCATATCATCCCAGACATACCAGCGAGACGTGTCTTGATCCATAAACCATTCAGAGGCTACTCCCGTAAGGCTTTCCACAAAATAAGCCATCAACAATTTTTCATTTCTTCCCGCACCTCTCAGTTGATTGCAATACCTTTTTAGGTGGGCTATGGGATCTCCATGCCCATCGTATTTTTCAAATTTGGGTGTCTTGAAACCAGGCGGCAAGTGGACATCGGGGAACATACATAGATCCTTGAAGGCAACACTCTTTTGACCTGCCAACCCTTGCATGTTTTTCAACCATTGTTCTAAGCTTTTCACTCTTTGGGCCATTTCTTCCTGTACCATCTTTCGGGCAGGCTTCTCAATCTTTGCAGGAAGATCAAACGAGTACGAGTGGTACTTAGGAGCGTGGTACCGCTCTTGTTGTGTCGCAAATTGTGACTCATGACGAAGCTGTCCTTGACCACCAGCCCATGCTTGACACATTTCGGTCATTTGCTGTTTCAATATTCTATTTTCCTCAACCATAGTAGACTCGTGTTGAACCCTCCGACCCTGAGTCTCTGGAGCACTTGTAACAGCTTCGACGTCAGTTGTCATTTTTCCTTGGACCTTGTGTTGGCCGCTTACCACAAACCGACCACCTCAACTTTCGTTACAATTCAAAACAGAACATGTTAGAGTGGACTCAGTCGGTCCTTATTATTATCAACATATTTTTCATCATTTTTTCGATTTTTCATATATCATTTTTTCATTTCATTTTTTTTATATACTTTTTTTTGTGTGGTCGAATCCTATGGAGATTGCCTACGTATCATGATCCCGCATGAATTAGACCTTGCGTAGTTCGGACCAATAAAAGATAAACAATAATGAACATTTTTTTTCTTTTCACTTTTCATATTAAAACAAACGGGGTTTCAAAGGTTTAAAGATGACCTACAAACTTGAAAATCAAACAACCCGCATATTATAATCAAAAGATTTACACAAACTCAAAAACGAATGGCCAACTTTCTTTCTCCGTTTGACAAATGCAACCGAACGGTTATTTTTTGCAAACGTGGCCCCCTCCAAATTTCACATGAATTTGAGGCCGGGGAGGGTTATTTGGACACTTTACAAACTTGTCTATTCTTTTACGAAAATAACCTTTCGACAACTGAAAGATACTCTAAGGCTATTTCGGCAAGAACGATTTAAGACGCGGCAGAAGCTGGCTCGGCTTATTATGACAAAATTTGAACGGTATTCTCCTGACCGTTGACTCTTTGTTTTTTTTTTCAAATTACGGTAAAAACGTAGTGTTGCAAACACGGCCCTTCAGCGCCTCGGGGACGAAGATGTTTTAAGACTGTGTGGGCCAACTGGACCAAAAATCCTAAACATGACCCAAAGGTGGCTGTTTATGCAAAGTCAGCCTTCCGTCGTCCCTTTCGGGAACATTCGGCTATGTCTTGATAAAACAGCGTCACCCGACTTCTTTATGACTCTTTTTATCATTTTTCAAAAATGAAAAACTCAATATTGCAAACACGGCCTTTCAACGCCTCGGGGACGAAGATTTTTTAGGCTGTGGGGGTCAACTGGACCAAGTCTTAAAAAATGACCCAAAGGTGGCTGTTTATACAAAGTCAGCCTTCCGGCGTCCCTTTCGGGAACATTCGGCTATGTCTTGATAAAACAGCGTCACTCGACTTCTTTATGACAAAATTGAAATTTTGACATGTTTTTTATTATTATTATTATTTGTTTTTGGTTTTTTTTAGCAAAAAAAAAAGGGGGGTTGGACCCGATGAGGGTTGCCTACGTATCTCACATCCGGTGAGAATCAAACCCGCGTAGTTCGGGCAAATAAACTATTTTTGAGAAGACCCTTTTCCATTTTCTATTCTTTTTTTATATATAGCAAACAAACAAACTAACTAACGTAAAACATAAAATATTCCTTCTTTTTTCATTTGTTTTTCTTATTCTAAAGAAAGAGGAAAATGTTTTTTTTTGGAATTTTTACCTTTAACAAAAGAAATGCTTTAAAAAAAATATTTTTTGAATTTTGAATTTTTTTTTAAAGAAGAATCAAAATATTTTCGGATTTTTTTTTGGATTATATATATATTTATTTTGGAACAAATAATAAAATCACGTTCAACGCCCGACTCTTTTTGTTTTTATTTTTGGCATATTCACAGACAAACAAAATAAAATAAAACATTTTAAAAACCAGACTCTTTTTCATTTTCATTTTCATGGCAAAACAAACTATTTTCTTTTCTATACTTTCTGAAAAAACAAGACAGAACAATGATGATTTTTTTTCTCTATTTTTCCTTTGCTTTTAATATAACAAACCAATAAGACATTTCTTTTCATTTTCTCAAAATTTCGGCAGAGTTTCGATACTACTTGGACATTGGTTTTTTCCTTCTAAAAATAAGTAGTTATATCTCTACACTGCCATTTTCTCATCTTTTCACGATTTTCTAATTTGTGGAAAATGATGACAGCATACAAAATCTTTTTGAATTTTCCAATGCTCTTTTTATTTATTATTATTTTGTTATTATTTTCAAAAATGTGGCATGAGAGACATGGGGAATTTCAAGACTTCTTGGATTCCACAAATGTCCCCCATGTGCTTTTTCCCAAAAATGAAGCATGGGGGACATAGTGGATTTCAAGACTTCTTGGATTCCACAAATGTTCCCCATGTGCTTTTCCTAAAAAATGAAGCGTGGGGGACATGTGGAATACCAAGGTTTCTTGAATTCCACAATGTTCCTCATGTGCTTAATTAACATAATAGCATGCTTATCAAAAATAGTGCAACTTTCTTATTTAACGTGATCAGCATGATAAGGAGTGTCATTTGTCCGCAAATATCATTGGTCCGCCAAATGACCCATTCACCCTTGAATAAATACAACATGTAGCACATAGGATGCCAAAAGATGGTCTATTATTTTCAGGTTGCTTGTCCTAGACGGACTCAACCCCTGTGTTGAGTCCCCTAAGCCAAATGCACATGATGCAAATAAACGTTCCTACTAGGGATCCGGCATGAAGCTGAGTTATTCTAAGTTCATAACCTGGGTCGGTGTTCTAGACAGTGTACCCGAGCGGACAACTCGAGTCGAGGAGGGGGCAACTTACCGGGAACCAAAAGGTCGTCCGGCTTCGTAACTTATCTGTCCTCTTTCTTATTTCGGGTATTGACACTAACAGAATAGGGAGCCTCGACCAGCGAGCTTCTCCCCGGAGGTAAGAAGAGAAGGGTTTCGGCACAGTTTATATACAGTTCAAATAATATCAAAGCGGAAAAAACATCATTTAGCGCATTGAGCCCAAACATATAATAAAATCAGATAATAAATAAAGCCAAATAATAACAATTATTTTAAGCTCGAATTTCTAACCCTGAACCAGTGGTTCTGGGTCACTAAGTCCCCAGCAGAGTCGCCAGAGCTGTCACACCTCCTTTTTACGCACCCGCGAGGGTGCAGGGGAGTTTTTCCAATTAAAGGACAATCGAAAACGGGATTCGTTTATTTATTTCAGAGTCGCCACTTGGGAGATTTAGGGTGTCCCAAGTCACCAATTTTAATTCCGAATCGAGGAAAAGAATGACTCTATATTATAGTCTGCGTACCAGAAATCCGGATAAGGAATTCTGTTAACCCGGGAGAAGGTGTTAGGCATTCCCGAGTTCCGTGGTTCTAGCACGGTCGTTCAACTGTTATATTCGGCTTGATTATCTGATTTTATATAAATATGAACTTATGCGCAAAATTTAACTTTTAACCACTTTTATCATTTTATTATTATTTTTATCAAGAATTGCTCGTGGAAACACATCTCGAACCACGTTACAATCAATGTACCCGTGGTTAGAGCTACATTTCAACTCTGTTGGGATTGGGATTTGAGTCACATAACTGTGCACCCGAGTTTAGGAAGATAAATTATTAAAGGCGTGCCTAAAGCGACTAGCGTATCATTTACTTTGGGTAGGGCCGTGGAATTTTACTAGACGGTCCATCCCGAAGTCTAAATAATTTCAAAGCAAATATTTACTGAGGGCCCCGCTATTTTGTATTTTATTTGGCGAGGCTCATCTCATTCTTATTCTTTGAAAGGAATTTGTAACGTCATGGAAATGTATCTCAAACCACGTCACAATCAATGTACCCGTGATTAGAGACACACTTCAACTCCGTTGAGATTTGGATTTGGGTCACATAAATGTGCACCCGAGTTTAAGAAAATTAAATTATTAAAGGCGCGCCTAAAGCGACTAGCGTATTATTATTTTTGGGTAAGGCCGTGGAATTTCGCTAAACGGCCAGTCCCGAATTCTAAGTATTTTAATAGACACGTTTGGAGGGCCCCGCGGCTTGTGCATTTTTGTGTGTCAAGGCTCGTCTCATTTTTATTTAAGGCAAGCCTAAAACAACTATGATTATCTACTTTATTCGCCTCTAAAAAATCCTAATTTATTCACTAAGATCTTAAAGTCATTATAATTGGGTCACATAAAATGTACCCCCGAATTTTAGGCATTGTAACCATGTCATGGGAACCGTACCCCTAGTCACGATGATGATTTGTATACATGCCTAAAGTAAGCTACGAATGTTCATAACGACCAAAATAATTAATAAAAATAACGATCAAGGCTCATTCGTTCATGAGAACTAACAGTTTCATAATTCATACACAAACTAAATTCACGCTACATCATTCAATCATAGAAATTTAGAGGCATGCTAAGGGAAAATCCCGAAACAGAGAATCAAAAGATGGAAATTTTTCGACTAAAGCAATATCACGTATTCATTCGAGATTCAAGTATCATTCCGGCTAAAAATGTAATCATGCAAGAACAGAACAAAGAGAGAATAAAACTGGACCTCAAACTTGCAATGTTTTCTTTTCTTTTCTTTTTTGAAATATGCTGAATAAAGCATTCAACACATAGTTCAACCATTAAAACCCAACTTAAACAAAATACAATCAATGACCAACATTAGGACCATAGTAGATTCTGAAACTCATGGAATCATGTAATATATCTATGGATCAATAAAAGAGAGTGATAGGAACGGACCTTTCTTTGTCCTCAACGTAACGGACCTCGACGAACAACGACGACCTCAACGGAAATGAAAACTCGAACCAAGATTGTCAACGACCTCGACGCTCACCTTCTCTCTCTACGACCTTGACGGGCAGTGGGTTATTTGGGCGATGGAGAGAGCTGGTAACGAGCCCGTTTGATGGTAGTGTTTTCGTTTTGTTTTTGTTTGTCGAAATGGAGACGTTGGCTTGGTGGGGGTGACGACGGGAGTTCAGACAGGAGGATGGTCGACTGGTGGTGGGTTGTTGACGACGGGGGGTGCAACGACGGCGAAAGCATGCAGAAACAGCTGCTCGGAAATGCAGCGAAGCTGAAAATGGTGGAGCAGCTCCGGTCGGGGTTGTCCGGTGGTGTTCAGGCGTTAGGGGGGGTTGCGACTGGTTTCTGTTTGGTTATGGTGGTTTCACGGTGGAGCGGGAGCTGGGTCGTTTGGTCGTCGACTGGTGAGGGTGGGCGGAGGTGGGTTTTGTGCAGTGGTCGACGGAGAAGCTAGACGGGATGGAGGGAGTTGGTTGCGACGGAGTTTGGGAGGAGACGGGATGGTTTGGTGGTGGTGTTTGCTGGTGGGAGGATGGTGGGTTTGGACGTGAGGGATTAGGGTTCCGTTGGCTTTTCTGTTCTTCTTCTCCTTTTTTTGGGAAGAAGATGAATAGTGCCCAGTTGGTTCTTCAAAACCTCTTCGTTCCCCCCTTTTCCAAGTCCTTTTGTCCGTGTATTTGTGTAGTTTTGCCAAGAAAAATGAGCCCCACGCGTGGTGGGGTTCGAGACTTGTGTCCCCCACGCATGGTGGGGTTCCCCGTGTATCGTGGACTCGGATTATTATGGGCTAGGTCCGAAAATTAGGCCTAAAACCGGGTAGTTTGAACCCGAATATTATTCTTTTGCCCGGATCCGAGAATAAGAACACGACGTTGCTTAACTAGTCCTATGTAAGCAAAATAACTACCAAAAATAAGACTAATATTTAAACAAAACTATATCTTTTTAAGTATATTTTTCAAGATTTAAAATAGCTACAAAATATTAATAAAACTATTTTTTTTGTAATTTTCGTTTTATATAAAAATAAAATATAAAATAATATATTTTTATATTTTTCAAAATTAAAATGACTATAAAGCATTAATAGAACTATATATTTTTGGTAATTTTCGAAATTATATAAAGTACAAAATAAGGTACTATTTTTTTTGTATTTTTCAAGTTTAGGAGAAATACATAAACTAAAAATTTATATATATATATTTTGTAATTTTTCTTTTTGCAGCGAAATAAAGCAAAAATAGTCAAAATAGCTATATTAGACCTAAATTACATACTTATGCTTAAAATGTGAAAATTCTCGGGGAAGGTCAAAAATCAGGTGTCTACAATAAGTTAGGGCATAATTGGAAAGAAAAATAGGAAACAATCCCACCACACCAAATCGGTTATTTCAAAAAAGTGGACTTTTTATTGTTCCAGAGCAATCAATTTAACAATATAATACAACCAATTTTAATGAAACAATCAAAACAAATATTGTTTTTGGATAACAATACAATACGATACAACGAGGAACAACCATCCAAACGAGCTGTAAGATTGGCTTTGAGGTAAAACGTCATCTCTGCTTCTTATTTACCCCCTCAATGTGAGGAGACGACAACAACAACATACCCAGTATTATCCCACACCGTGGGGTCTGGGGAGGGTAGTGTACACGCAAACCTTACCCCTACATTGTGAGGATAGAGAGGCCGTTTCCAATAGACCCTCGGCTCAGGAAAGCATAAGCACCACATTTATGAAAATATAGACAAAAAGGGATAGTACCAAAAAGTCATAAAAGCAGAATAATAACAACAAGATAGTAAGGTGATCACCCATGATAGAAAACAACGGATAGTCATAAAAATCACTACCAACAGAAAGCGAGACTGCGTGTCAATACTAATGTTATGAACACTCTAGACTACCTACTCTACTACCTTAATCCTAGACTTCCATACCTTCCAATCCAGGGTCATGTCCTCGGTCAGCTGAAGTTGCGCCATGTCTTGCCTAATCACCTCTCCCCACCTCTTCTTTGGCCTACCTCTACTTCTCCGTAGGCCCTCCAATGTCAACCTCTCACACCTCCTCATCAGAGCGTCTGTGCTCCTCCTCCTCACACGACCAAATCACCTAAGCCTTGCTTCCTGCATCTTGTCCTCGATAGGGGGCCACACCTACTATCGCGAATAACCTCATTTCTGATCCAGTCTAACCTGGAGTACCCGCACATCCATCTCAACATCCTCATATCTGCTACCTTCATCTTCTAGACATGAGCGATCTTGACTGGCCAACATTCAGCCTCATACAACATCGTAGGTCTGACCACCACTCTATAGAACTTACCCTTAAGTTTTGATGGTACCTTCTTGTCACACAAAATACCGGATGCGAGTCTCCATTTCATCCATTCCATCCCAATACGATGTGTGACATCTTCATCAATCTCCACATCCCTCTGAATAATAGACCTAAGGTACTTAAAACTTCTTCTCATAGGGATGACGTGCGAGTCCAGTCTCACCTCCCCTTCCTTTCAATGTGAGACAAAGGGGTCTAAAATTATCAACAGATTTCCAAATTTGATATGGACTCCTGATTCCTTTAAATAAAAATTAAATACTCTGTTCTTCAAACGAATGCTACTATTGTTATCTAGTCTAGGAATTTAGTTTCTTTTTTAGCCATGATTGTTTCAAATCTATATCTATATTTATACATTTATATTTATAAGTACAAAAAAGAGGATACTTATGTATTGAGGTTAAGTCAAGTAATAAGCTACTATAAAGCCTATTGGTAATTTAGGACATATTTATAATAACATCTAATTTAAATTAAAAGATAAGAATATTATTTGAATTTGAATGGAGAGATAGTAAATAAGATTCTTCTGAATTCGAATGAAAAAAAAAAGTAAATATTTTTCCAAAGATAAAACCTACTGCTTTATCTTAACTGATAAGGTTTAAAAAAAGGAATTGAAAGATAAAAATAATACCCTTATCTTAACTAATTATAAAAATAGATAGAGGTATTATTAGCAAATACTACTACTATTACTACTGCTATTGTCGCTGCTGCTACTTTTAATAATAGTAATAATTATACTGCTCCGTATTTTTTTTGGGCATAAGGATATTCGAAAAGTTGTGAAGGTGAGTGGTATCCAAATTTTATGTCCGGAAAGTTATATAGACATCTATAACGAAAGAGAAATAGTTTGGAACAAATCAAAAGTATTTGAGCAAAGAAGCGAATATAATCGCATATGACCTAACTTCTGGTAATGACCCGACTGGTCATTTTGAGCTTTAGCAATCCATTCGGCGGTTTAAGATTTTGAGTAGCTTCATATGATATTGTCACGGCCCAAATCCCACCAAAAGGGTCGTGATGGCACCTAATCTTCAAGATTAGGTAAGCCAATCACATCCATAACATTATATCATCAAAATATGATATAAAAAGACAGAATTAGCATACACAGAGGAAGTAGTGATGACAAAAGCCAAAAATGGCAATTCACAATACAACTTCCCAAAATCATGTAGTACATAGTCATGGGTTCTAAACCAAATATATAAAGAAGTCTCAAATACAATATTGTTTAAGTGCGAAAATAATAGTATCAACATAAAGGATGGAACTCCAAGGGACTGGGACAGTCATGCAACACTACCTTGAATCCTCGCGACTAGCGTATGCACTCACTCTCAAAGTCTGCTACCTCCAACACCCGGATGTGGACAAAAATGTGCAAAAATATAGTATGAGTACGAGACAACTTTATTTTTTTATAAAATAAATTAAAAGAGTCAAACTAATTGAAATATTGATATTAGGCCTAAACTAAATATTTTACTCTAAAATGAGTGAAATTTTGGGGAGGGTCAAAAATCACATGTCTACAACTGCCCATCTTTGACTGAAAACACGAAGTATTTTCAGACAAAGAACGACTAGATAGGTTTTTTAACCCGACCCTTATTTAGGACGACCAAAAACTAAGAGAAAGGAGAATGTAACCGAGCACTGGTATCTGAGCTGCCTATATATCCTTGGTTATAAAGGAATCAGGCCATATGTAGTTCAGAAGTGAATGAGGTGATGGAGTATACTGAGGTGGAAAGCCGGTCGAGGTGTCGTTCTATCGAGGTTCTGGTCCACGGTCCTGTTATTGCATCAAAATAAAAAAAAATGAAAAAGACTAAGTAAGCCTATCAACTATGAGTTACAAGATTCCTATCTATAAGCCTTTTGAAGCTTGATCTTGAGTCTTGAATGGTTTTTAATGCAGACTTTAGATTTGAACCATGACGCTTAATAGCTGCAGGTGCTAGTTCATTCTTCTTCAGCTTTTCGGATCAAGATCGGACATGCAGTGCTTGTGACCTCAACGATGTCTTGAGCAGCTCACATCTTTCATCAACTTCTGCATTTGGATTCACTTCTTGTTTTTTTTTTATTTATTCTGGATTGTGACTAACTTCTGTTGATCATCTTGGACTGTTGACTCGCATTCTTGCCACGAGCTTCTTTTGTTGCTGACTTGAATTGCATTGTGAAGTGAATTCCCTTGTTTTCTAGGTAGGCGCCTGATTGCCAAAACTTGAACTGTCTTCCTTCGAAACTTGAACTGCTTTCCTTTGAAACTTGAACTGTCTTCCTTCGAAACTGCTTTCCCTTGAAATTTGAACTGTCTTCCCTTGTTTTCCAGGTGGACGCCTGATTGCTGAACTTGACCTGTCTTCCTTCGAAACTTGAACTGATTTCCCTTGAAACTTGAACTGTCTTCCCTTGTCCTCCAAGTGGGCGCTTGATTGCTGAACTTGACCCGTCTTCCTTCGAAACAACTTTCCCTTAAAACTTGAGATAATTCCGAAACAAATTCCCTTGTTCTCCAAGTAGGTGTCTGCAATCAAAACAACAAAACAAACACAATTTTCTGCCCCAGTTTGCACTGGGAAGATTTGTGAGTTGTTAGCAAAACTGTAAACCACTTATGCTATTGGTGCAATGATGAAAGTAAACTAGAGACTCGATAGGATGTGCATCTCCTGTGAGTAAAACCAAGAAACTTTGACCAGCAAATGCGTCTGCTAAAAATAAAACCTGAAAGACCCAGATCAGGAAGTGCATCTCCTACGGGTGAAACTTAAATGAACCAAACTAGGAAGCGCGTCTCCTATAAATGAACTCTCAATTTAGAAAGTGTGTCTCCTAAAAGAATAACTTGAAAGGCCTTGATTAGGAAGTGCGTCTCCTAAAGGTAAAACTTCAATGAACCAGACTAGGAAGTGCATTTCCTAGGGCCGAACTTAAATGACTCAAACTAGGAAGTGCGTCTCCTAGGGGTGAAATCTCAATTTAGGAAGTGCGTCTCTTAAAACAAAATATAACTTGAAATATCCAAACTAGTAAGTGCATCTCCTAGGGGCGAAACCTCAATTTAGGAAGTGTGTCTCCTGAAAGTGTATCCTGAAAGACCCAAACTAGGAAGTGCGTCTTCTAGGGGTGAAATCTCAATTTAGGAAGTACGTTTCCTGAAAGTGTATCCTGGAAGACCCAGACTAGGAAGTGTGTCTCCTATGGGTGAAACTTGAATGACTCAGACTAGGAAGTGCGTCTCCTATAAATGAACTCTCAATTTAGGAAGTGCATCTTCTATGGGTGGAACTTAAATGACCCAAACTAGGAAGTGCGTCTCCTAAGGGTAAAACCATCAATGACTCAAACTCATATGATCCAAACTAGGATGTGCGTCTCCTAAGGGTAAAATCTCAATTTAGAAAGTGTGTCTCTTAAAACAAAATATAACTTGAAAGACCCAGACTAGGTAGTGCATCTCCTAGGGGCAAAATCTCAATTTAGGAAGTGCGTCTCCTGAAAGTGTATCTTGAAAGACCCAGAGTAGGAAGTGCGTCTCATAGGGGTGAAAAATCTATTTTGGAAGTGCGTCTCCTGAAAGTGTATCCTAAAAGACCCAGACTAGGAAGTGCGTCTCCTAGGGGTAAAATCTTAATTTAGGAAGTGTGTCTCCTAAAACAAAATATAACCTAAAAGACCCAGACTAAGAAGTGTCTCTTCTATGGATGAAACTTCAATGACTCAAACTAGGAAGTGCGTCTCCTATGAATGGACTCTCAATTTAGGAAGTGTGTCTTCTATAGGTAGAACTTAAATGACCCAAACTAGGAAGTGCGTCTCCTAAGGGTGAAATCTCGATTTAGGAAGTGCGTCTCCTAGAGCAAAATATAACTTGAAAGACTAAGACTAGGAAGTGCGTCTCCTAGGAATGAACTTAAATGACCCAAAACTAGGAAGTGCGTCTCCTAGGAATAAAATGTCAATTCAGGAAGTGCGTCTCCTAAAAGTGTATCCTGAAAAACCCAAACTAGGAAGTGCGTCTTCTAGGGATGAAACTTCAATGCCTCAAACTAGGAAGTGTGTCTTCTAGAAATGAATTTAAATGACCAAATCTAGGAAGTGTATCTCCTAACAAGTATAATCTGAAAGACCCCTACTAGGAAGTGCGTCTCCTGATAGGTAAAACATCAACTAGGACGTGCATCTCCTAGGGATGAATTTAAATGACCAAAACTAGGAAGTGCATCTCCTAGGGGTAAAACCATCAGTGACTCAAACTCATATGATCCAAACTAGGAAGTGCGTCTCCTAAGAGAAAAATCTCAATTTAGGAAGTGTGTCTCCTAAAACAAAAAATATAACCTTAAAGACCCTGGCTAGGAAGTACGTCTCCTAAGGGTGAAACCTCAAATTAGGAAGTGCATCTCCTACAACAAAATAAAACTTGAAAACCCAAACTAGGAAGTTTTTCTCCTAGGGGTGACGTGTGATCTTCTTAATAGCCTTTGCGTAAGCAGAACTAGGGCATTACACCTGAAAAATTCAAGCTTCCAAGCTTTGATATGAACATAGCCTTCATCCCTATTTCAGACAAAGAAAACTTGTGAGTTCAAACATGGTGGTTGGTTTGTGGTCTTGACTTTGAGGCGATTTCTCCTTCACTTGCCCTGATAACTTTGATTTCAACTTGAAAGACATTTCTTGTTTATTGACTAACCACTTTCTCTGTCACCCTTATCAAAGAAAATACCTCTAATTCAATCAGACTCAATACCTTCTATCTGTTGCATTTGCTCATGAATTGACATTTACCGAACCTTTGCATTTCTCATGAATCCCAAAGCACGCCGATTGTTATCCATTCAGTGCATATACTGCTCTTTCCTAACTTATGTCACTTTGATGTGCTAACCAGACTCTGCTTTGTGCAATTGGAAAGTTGGTAGCAGATTTTGAAGTCATTTCTCACTTGTTTTGACCGAACATACTCAAGAAGAGGAAGTAAACAAGACAAAAGGAACAAAGTAAGGGACAATGGAAAGAGATGATACCTAACAAGAAAATTACAAAGTAGAAACTTATCAGATGTGGACACCAACTCTAATGACCATGACATGCACCTTTTGATTAAGTGACCTAATCTGTCAAGCAAGTCTAATATTCAACTCTTGTTGTACCTCTGAGTTGTGAAACCGGGCTTCAATACTCCAATTATCCTATCTGATTCACGATCCTTATTCGACTTGTAGTGTCCAAAGGGTTTTCACCATCAAGCCTCTCTCATTTTATTCTTTCTCTCAACTTACCGTCGCCTTATGGTGCTTGTGAAGGTTTTCACCGATAAGACTCTCTCATTTTTGTTTTCCTTGTATAGAACGGAGTGTTGCCCCTGATGAGAATCATACCTCTAACTCGCTTGACTTGGAACTACTCAAAGATTGATCAGAAGGTCTTTCTTTGGACCATAACGTAGGCTTTTTAATAGGATTAGAAACAAAGGGTATCATAAAGGCTCAAAAACAGTTTAAAAGGCTTAAAATTACAACTTTTGGAATCAGATCTCTTACAACAACCACAACTTCTACTCCAATTTATTTGCTTGGGGAATTTTGAAATTTTATTTTGATGGGACCGAACCGTGAGGCTGCCTAGGTATCCTTAAAAGGAATCAGGTCGAACGTAGTTCATGTCATAGGAATTGCTTTGTTTTTGTTACTTTTCTCTTTCTCTCTCTCTCTCTCTCTCTCTCTTTTCTTTTCTTCTTTTTTTTCTTTTTTTCACTCTTTTCCATTGTTTTCTTTCTCTTTTTCTCTTCTTTTTTCCATTCTTTTCTTTCTCTTTTTCTCTTTTTCTTCTTTATTTACCTTTTGTGTCCATGTTTCTGAACTTTGCTACTGATTCCAAAAGAGGGGTATGGAAGAAAATAAATAAGGCTCAAAGGGGTAACAAAGGATAAAGTGTTTAGATAACAGAATAAAATGCCTTCGTCATTCCAATATTCAAAGCACGCCAAATACAAACAACACAATTAAACAAACCAAAGAAATCATACATAATATCTTTTGACTGCATCAAAATTGATAGTCATATCTACACATTTTCCTTCTACATCTGTTAAATACAAAGTACCATTGGACAACACTCTCGTTACCACGAACAACCCCGGCCAATTTGGGGCACATTTGCCTTTAGCTTCAACCTGATGTATTTCAATAGTGTTTCTTTATGTTCTATATGCCCCAGTTTCACACAATTCGGGCTTGAAGTGATCTTAAAATGCCTTTACTTATTTCCTTCAAATGTCCCTATCATCTTCAAAATTGTTTCATTGCTTCATGACTAAACTAACTTTTAAGACCAGGCTGAGAATTATGCGTGCATGTCATGTCACTAAAGTCAACAGGAAAAGAACTATAAAAGGGAAAGAACTGATACATTTCTGCCATCTGTTGTTTTAACATTTGGACCTCCCCTTTTAATTCAGACTCCGACTCCACAAACTCCCTCAATGGGTCAACAACTCTTGTATCCAGGTCTTTGCTAGCCATGGTTACCTTGCTCTTTGACCTTGTGTTGTGTGGAAGAGTTACCAATTTAAGAACCACAAACCAACCACCCTTCTGTTATAATGAGGATAATAAAGAGGAACAAAATGAAGACATCATGTTAACATTAGGGCATTTAACAGCTAAAAATATCACATTACATGCAATGCACCTAGCAACAATTAACGGTTCAAGAATGACTTCGAGGGTCACAAGGTCACTTGGCATCATCCCAATTTATCCATTTCAATCTTCTCTTTTCTTTCCTTTTCTAGCACTTGCTTGCTCATTTTCCTTCCTCTTTTATTCTAATTATCACTCTTTTCTTTCCTCTCATTTCTCACATCCCATAATTTCACCCTTTTTTTTGTTTCCTTCTTTTTTCCTTTTTCTTTTAATAAAATAAATATGATTCGATTGAACTCTATGTAGTTTGCCTACGTATCATGAAGCCGCATGAATCAGATCTTTGCATAGTTCGGGAAGATCGGGAATAAAGTAAACAAACTAACGTTCTCTTATTCTTTTTCTTCTTTTCTTTTTCTTTTTACCTTAATGACTACTCTGATGAGAAAAGAGAAACAAAAGAAGCTGATCTTTTTTTTTGAATTTTCTAGATTGAATGTTCTATAACCTATTCTAAACTCAAGCTAAATGAGCATGTATTTTTCTCTCTTTTTTTCTTTTTGAAACAAATACTCTATGAGAAATTATTAAGGGAAAAAAAATCCTAGAAGAGAAAAATATTTTTTGATTTTTTTTTCTTCTTCTTCTTTTTTTTAGGAAGAAAATCTAAAGAATAAACCAAAGAAAAATATTTTGAATTTTCGTTTGATATCCCTGAAGAAAGATTTTGAAACCAGAAATGAACAAGATAAAAAATGTTTTGGATTTTAGTTTTTGATTACCTAAGGAAGAAACTCTAAAGATAAACAAAAGATAAAGTATGTTTTTTTTGTCTATGTACAATATCCTAAAGTTCTAGTGAAAATAAAAAGAATATTGTTTATATATATATATTTCCCAAAGAAGAACCTCAAAAGAATTTTTTTTTTTTTTGTGAATTTTGGAATCAATATCTTAAAGAAAACTTTTAAAAAGGTACTAAAAGAAAATTCTCTTTTTTTGTTTGAATTTTTAGTCTTAATATACTAAAGGAAATATAAAAGCAATTATTTTTTAATTTTGAGTTCTAGATATTAATATTCTAAAGAAAACTTCTAACGGAAATATAAAACGCAAAATCTCTTCTTCTTTTTTAGGATTTTTGAGTTATAACAACTTTTTCAAATACAAAATAGAAAGTTCAACAACAAAAAACTCGACATTACAAAACTAGAAGGTAAAAGACGACATAAAAAAGAACAACAGACTCAAAACATAATAACTAAAAAATCTCCTTATACAAACTCATGAATGATCGACCCTGGCTGGATGGTCTTAGAGCGCCTGTCCTGCCCAAACTCCGGTAAGTAGACCCACACCTGTATGAGAAATTAAGACCAAATAAGTTAAAGACCTAGAACGCTATGTGAGACAATAACCCTTCCTGCTGGACACATGCAAGACATGATTGTGACTATTTTTCTAAAATTAACCTATGTGGGTAAAAGTGGCTAAAAATGCAAGATTTGGCAAAGACCCCGCGAAGCCAAGAACCTAAGACTCACTAGGAAGACCGGACCCTATGTGGGTTGCCTACGTATCACGCCCCGAAAGACGAGAATCAGGTATGCGTAGTTCGGGCAAATTGGATACGAGCGAGAATTAAAAAAATAACTAATTTAGAGAAAATATATTTTTTTATCTTTTTTTTTTGAAAAATGATGAAACATGTAAACTCTTTTTGAATTTTCTTTTTCCTTTTTGTATTTTACTGTACCAACTATCATTGGTCCGCCAAATGACCCTTTTACCCTTGAAAAAATGCAACATGTAGCACATAGGATGCATTAAGATGACCTGTTATTTTGGGTACACCTGTCCTAGACGGACCCAATCCCTGTGTTGAGTTCCCAAAGTCAAATGCACCTGATGCAAACAAACGTTCCTACTAGGGATCCGGTATGAAGTTATGTTGTTCTATGTTTAAAACTTGGGGTTGTGTTCTTGATCTGGCTTATCCGAGCGGACAACTCGAGTCGAAGAGAGGTAACGTACCGGGAGCACTAAAGACTACTCGACCTTGTTGTTGGCCCAGCCTCGTTCTATTTGGTATAACTTCTACAGAAAAAGCGGGTCACGCGAACGTGTGCACCATTTTTAGAAGACTCAAAGGGGTGGCGTAAGAAAAAAGTTTAATATAACTCGAATAATATCAAAGTGGTAAATAAACAGCAATTATCACATTAGGTCCACAAAATACAGTAATATCAACAATAAATAAAGCCAAATAAAATCATATTTAAAAGCTCGAATTCTTAAACCCTGAACCAGAAGTTTCAGGGTTAAAATCCCCAGCAGAGTCGCCAGAGCTATCACACCTCCTTTTTACTACCCCCAGAAGGGGTATAAGGGAGTTTTTTCCAATTTAAGTGACAATCGAAACGGGATTATTTATATCAAATTCAGAGTCGCAACTTGGGATAGTTTATGGTGTCCCAAGTCACCGCTTTAAAATCTCGAATCTAGGAAGTTTGACACTTATTTATGGCCTGCGAACACAGAAATCTAGGTAAGAAATTCTGTTAACCCGAGAGAAGATGTTAGGCATTTCCGAGTTCCGTGATTCTAGCACGGTCGCTTTGATCATACTTGGCTTGTTAAATTGTCTAATTACTCATTTTAGAACCTATGTGCATCTGCCTCTTTTAATTAAGAAATTATCTTAAAACAGGTCACGTGCACGTGTACCCATTTGATTGGTGCGTCAAAATCATGTCACGCGTACGTGTCCACAATTCCTAATGCTTTATTATTATTCAGAAATTTTTGATCAAAGTTGCGCGAACGCATACTCCGATTTTGTTTTTAGGATCATAATTATGTCACGCGAACGTGTACACAACCATTGGTTGTATTAAATCGCGCCTAAAGCATTTTCTACGAATATTCATGTTTTAAAACGCCTATCTATTTAGCCTAATTTGAGGTAGTATCATTCTTTGTGAAGATGCACCAACATGTTACAGTCGTCTCATATTTACCACTTTCTTTCTATGGGGTGAAGCAATATAAATTGAAAAGACGAAGGCAGTGCAGTTGGGCACTGCAGCAAAGTATCTGTAACGTTTACATGTTCTGGTAATAATGACAACTTCGATTTAAGCAAGTCATTTGGAAATTGGAACCAAAAACATAATAATGACCAAATTGAACATTTACACTTCAAATGAAAACTTCTGAAAAGTAGTCATACTTAAATATGTTACGAAATCATACTATATTTGTTCCTCAGTCACTTTACACAAACAAAAGCTATACATTCCTGGACGAAAGCTGTCAAGTGATGTACTCAGTCGCTTGGATTTAACACGTAATTCATGAACGAGAAAACAATATTTGCCATCCGCAAAAACAACAGAATCAAGCACAAAACCACAAGTGTGCTGGCAGAGAAATCAAACACAAAAGAATAACAACAGAATATGAAACTAGTTCAGAGCAAAGGAAATCAAATTCAAAGAAACAAACACCTGAATATTAACTTACAAACACACTATAACAATTATTAATAAGCCACAATCCAAAACAGAGGAACAAAACGGAGGAAGAGAACATTAACCCATACGATCAACGAAAAAACAGAGCACGGAGATTAATAACACAATAGAAGCATGGTATCAAGCAAGAACAATAGAAGAAAGTAAGAAATAGACCTCAATCCTATGAAGTCTGGACGTAACTCGAAACGGCACAGGAAATTCGAAACCAAATACAACCCCAAACAAACTCCATAGTTTGACAACGAAGTTCGGAATTTAAAGAGAAGAATCAGAACATTTTCCTTTGAATTTAATCATGACCTAACTCACAAAAAACAAAAACATTTTTCTTGCATTGATTCTATCCAAAGCTCCTCCCCCAATTTCTGTCACAATTCTATCCGTGTTCTCTACTATCCGTAGATGCGACTGGTACCACAAAATGCGACAGAATAAGCAGCAACAAAATCGGTCCAAGAAACCGCGAACTTCGACCTCGAACAGTCACCACCGAACCAACGAAGCAGCAATAAAACTCAAACAAACTCCATGACCGGAACTGAATCAATTTCCATTAAAATCAGAAGAAGCAAAACTTTGAAATTTTAATTGACTCCATAACAAAGCTGAAGATCGAAATCATCATAACGAAACTGAAGCAACTGTGTATCTCTGTGTGCTTTTGTGTGTGTGTGTGTGTTTCTTATAAAGGTCCTTGAAGGGTCGCTGGGTTTAGCTCAGAAACGGCTCTGATTTTTGGGTCTCTGGTCGTTTGGGATGGTGTGAAGTTACGGGGGTGGTCGTTGGGTGGTGCGAACGGTGGTTTTCTGGTGGTGTGATGAAGGAGGAAAAGGGGTCGTTGGTTGCTCTTTGTTGAAGAAACGATGACGGGGGGTCAAGGATGAAACGACGGATTTTATCCTTACGGGTCTAGGAAATTAGGCTTCTTTTTTGTTATATAAAAAGGGGTTTTAGGTTAAATGGGTATGAGTTTGGTATTATTAGGCCTTAAAATGGGGCCAAAGACTAAAAAAATGGATTACAAGATTAAAATGAGATAAATCAACCCCAAAACTAACTCTTCCTTCTAAAATTATATATAATTTATAATATAAATATATAAAATTGATCTTAATTAATTAAACTAAACTATATTAAAACATGAAACTATTTTTGTGTTTTCAAGATTATATAAAAATAAAAATAAGGTACTATTTTTTTATGTATTTTTTAGTTTTACGAAAGGTATATAAACTAACAGCAATTAAAAATAAGAAATATTTTTGTAATTTTTATTTTTTGATAAAATAAAGTAAAAGAGTCAAAACTAATTGAAATATCAATATTAGGTCTAAACTAAATATTTTATGCTAAAATTGGTGAAATTTCGGGGAGGGTCAAAAATCACATGTCTACACCATGAGATCAAGCATGACCCCAGAAAATGTGTCGTTCCAGATGTGCTATTCTATCCACCAGATATTCAACATAACCAGCATTAGCATATCCAACCAAATCAATTTTATCTCCCGAGGGATAGTAGAGAACTAGGTCCTGCATCCCTTTGAGATATCTTAGGATTCTCTTGGCAGCTTTCAGATGTGATTCCTTTGGATTGGATTGAAGCTCGACACACAGACCCACACTAAAAATAATATCTGGTCTGCTACAGAAGTGACCCTATGATACCTCTATACATGGTCTGATTTATAGGGAAACCAGGTTCATCCATTCTAGACAATTAGCTGTGGCGATGGGAGTGTCAATGATTATTTGATGTCTCCATGTCAAATCTCTTTAACAACTTCTTGATGTACTTCTGTTGTCTCATCATTGTCCCCTTGGGAGTTTGCTTCACTTGAAAATCTAAAATGAAATTTAGTTCCCCCATCGTACTCATTTCTAACTCACTTCCCATGAGTTTTGCAACTTCTTCACATTAAGAGTCAATTGATATTCCAAAGATGATGCCATCAACATAGATCTGCAGAATGAGTAGGTTCCTTCCTCGTTTTTTAAGAAAAGGAGTGTTGTCAATTTTCCCTTTTGTAAAGCCATCATCTAAAAGGAATTTTGACAACCTTTCACACCAAGCACGAGGAGCTTGGCTCCTATAATAGTTCTGTCAGCAGGTCGTGGAACTAGGTTCCACACACTGTTCCTCTCAAGTTGACGGAGCTCTTCTTCTATAGCTGTAATCCAATCAGCATCTTTCAATGCTTCCTTGCTATTCATTAGGCTCTATTTGAGAGAGAAAGGCTGAGAAAGCACGTGAGCTTCTTGTCTTTGATCTAGTTTGAATTCCTCAGCTGCTAGAGTTCCATGTACAACATCCACAACTCTGTTATCTGCTTCAGATATTATGATTGAAGGACCATATTCCTCTATGTCAGCTGGAGTCTCATCTTCAGTTCTCTTTCTTCCTCTACTTGGCATCCTCATAGGTTCACATAGATCCTTATGGAGGAGATCAAGTGGCCTTGAGATGCTAACTTCCTTTTTGAGGTTGAAAGAGGATCTGACTTGCTTTCCTTTTACACATGCATCACACACCCTGTGATTCTTGAAGCTTGACTTGAGCAGATCACGAACCAGGTCCTTCTTGACTAATTTGTTCAGCAGCGTGAAACTTGCATGACCCAGCCTTCTATGTCATAGCTCACCATTATCATTAACATCACTCAGACAGCTAAGATCCCCTTGTCAAAGATTTGGGAAAAATCCATCAAGCTATACTTCGACACCTTCACGAAGTACACATGTTCAATAAAGTGGGAAAGAGAATTCCCGATCCTTCCAACTCCTAGAATGTATCCCTTCTTTCCATTTTCAAAGGATACACTCCCTCCTTGTAGGGCCATCAGTGAAAGGAAATCATTTGTACTTCCAGTTATGAGCTTTGAGTAGTCGCTATCCTTGTACCACTGTTGACTGCTCCCTTTCACTGTTTCTTGTACACTAAATCAATGATTAGACTTAGGAAGCCAAGCCAGCTTGGCTCCCTTATAATGATAGAACGGGCAGATCAAACTTCTTTTTGCCCATGCAGGCAGCACATATTTTTCTTTCACGGTACCAGGTTCTTCATCAGTATACCTCTTTTCAATAAAAACTTTTTTTTCTGTAAAGACTGAATTTTGACTTCACAAAAGTCTTTGTAATGACCAGTTTGACCATAGTGAGTGCACAACCTATTATCAGCCACAGTTACATACTTTCTATGGGGATTATAAGAGGTTTTAGCCTTTTGGAACCCGACGCCTTGCCTGTTTCCACCATTACTCCTGTACATAGATGTTATTACATCAGAGGATCAGGTCCATTTGAGTGACTTATCAAGATCATTTTTAACCCTTTTTAAATCCTCATGAAGTTGTCTATTCTTTTTAAGCTCAACAACAAGATTTGTTTTAACTTTTTTAAGCTCACTCTCAAGCTCAAGTTGAGCCTTACTAGCCACTTCCTCTCCCTCAGTATTGTCCATCCATTTTTTTGTTTATTTTTTCAGCAAGTTATGTTCTCCAGTTGCTTCTTCCACTTGTTCCCTTAAATCTACAATGGAAACTACCATATCATCCCTTTCTTGCTCAGTAGCTGCAATTTTCTCTATTAGAGTATTCTTTTCTTTGCTAAGGTTCTCTATAGTTTCCTTTAAGTCAACAACCACTACCATCAAATCATCTCTAGATTGTTCAGCATCTCCTAGATCTATGATTAGAGCATCTTTATCATTAACAAAACTATAATATGTATCAATTAGAACATTTGCTAATGCCATCAATTTCTTCGAAGAGTAAGACTTCAGATTTCTCTGAACATCCCTGAAATTTACCTCATCATTGTCATCCTTTTTATCCTCATCGGACTGAGCCATTAATGCTCAATGAATCATATTCCTTCGCTTCATTTTCCACTGCCATCATAGAGCTGCTTCCTACATCTGGTTCCTCTTCTGATTCACTGGAGGAGTCTCCCCATGCAGCAAGAGCTTGCTTCACAACATTATCAGCTGCACTTTTTTGGATGAATCGTTTGTTAGGAACGAGGTTCCTTTTTGCTACTTTGTCAGAGTTGTGTTTGTAATACTCTTGTTTCAGAAATGGACAGTCTTTGATGAGGTGTCCAGGCTTTCCACACTTATGACAACAATCATTTCCTTTGAGATTCCTGCTAGAACTTCCTTTCTTTGGGATCCCACCATTTTTATGAACCATCTTCTGAAATCTGTGTGGTCTATTAGTTGATTGACTTTCCTCGAAGTTTGGTGCAGCAGCCATGTAGATCCTTTCTAGGTGTTAACCTTTTAGAAAGAACCCGCTCTGATACCAATTATTAGAAACTAAGCATCCACCAAATTGTATAGAGAACTGGATTCTCTATCAGTTCCCACTGTAAGCAACAGACTTTACCACCAACTAGTATAGAGATCTGGTCCTATATCAGTTTCCATAGTGCTAACTACTGAACCAGTATGTAAATAAGACACTGGATAAGTTCCTACCGTATAGAGAATCAGGTTCTCTAATTGTTCCTACAATAGCTCGGCAGTAAATAAAGAACACAGAGGATTGTTACGTGGAAAATCCCAACTCAAGGGGACAAAAACCACGACCTACACTTGTAGGTTTTAAACTTCACTAACTTGTAAACACCTATTACAAGCCACTTTGTAATGACTCTATTACAAAGAATTCAACTCAACTAACTTGTGGTACTCTTACCACAAGCCACTTTGTGACTCCCTAGTTACAAAGACTTTAACTAACTTGTGATACTCTCACCACAAGCTACTTTGTCACTCTATAGTTACAAAGGCTTTTACTCACTCTAACTTGTAATAAAACTATTACAAGCTACTTTGTAACTCTCTAGTTACAAAGACTTTAACTTATGAATACACCTAGTCATAACATAAACTGGAGAGTTTACGGATTTTGAGTTTCCTAAAAACAGCTTCTAAGAAAGCAAGATAGGAGTTACAATGAAGAACAATTAACAAAGACTCAACAAACCTAAGGTAAGATATCTTTAATCTTGGATCCGGTCCATGAGGTTGCAACAGCTTTGTTCTTGAGAGAGGTTGTTGCTAGCAGTTGAGAGAATATTTCCTTTTGTGATTTTGCAAGTGTTGAGAAGAATGTCTTGTGCCTTGCACCAAGTTTATACTACAAAAGACATACCTTAGTGATGTCAAATCTTAGTTAGTACATGCCTCCTCTCAGTGGGAAGTAACTGTTGCACTGTCTGCTGTACTGTTGCGTGTACAGTTGTAAGCAGTCACTTTTTGCAGTTGCTTTCTAGCTGTACAGTTGACTTATACTTCTGTCAGGGGAACACCAAGGGATCAGGTCCCTATTCTGGTTCCTGTGAATCTAAAGGCACACTGCCCAGATTATCTTGAACGATTTTACCAGGCATATTTCAAGTCCTTTATCTGGTTCTCTCATGAAGTAAGTTGTTTTACCTTCCTTGATTGTATTTATACGTGTGTGACATCACTTACAATGATGTAAGCAAGGTAGGTAAAAAGCCTTCCATAAAAAGATGACTGTTGCACTGTTCCTGTGCAGTAGCGTGTGCAGGCAGCAACTTTCCTGCTGGAGAGTTGACTTCATACAGTCTCCTCAGGAACTGGTAGGGACCTATTCCCTCAGCTGTTCCTTCCAGTGTGAAGAGTTGAATTATATCCCACGCTAGATCCTAACCTGGAACTTTGTGATCTTAAGGTCTTGTAAATGTGTAACAAGTTTCTTTATCTGGTTCTAAATGGTAAGTTTGTTAGATCATCAAAACATAAAGTAAAGTACTTATGCCCAAGGTACTTGTAACCTATCATAAATGTTGTCCTCAAGGTATGAAACCCCGGATTTCACATCGTTTTATTACTTTGAGGTGACGCATATGCTAGACAACGAGAGCGGGATCGTGCACCGTTAGGGATTGTGATTTGGTCCGTCCTATACGACTATTATGTCGCGTATTGGATTGAAAACTATTTGATACTATTGTGTTTTGGAAAATATTACTATATTTTGGGCTGGATGCCATATTTTGGCCTCGTGCCAATTGTTTGGACCCTTAGAGGCTTTCTTTACTGAAATTCCTCACTGTTTTGATTTAATACTTGTACTCAGTCATGCTATGTTCTACTTATTTCATAACTCAGTCTTAATTACCCTAATTTAATGCATAAATGATATTTTGATTGAGCATCCTGTTTTACTGTAGCCCGAGTGGCTTGAGAAGTTTCTGACTGAGTAAGGCCGAGGGCCTGTGTTGTAAGGATATCATGGGATCGGGCTGCACATCGCAGCATGTTGTACTGATTTGTGATATATGAGAGTCCGAGGGCCTAATTTAATACGCCATGAGGTGGCTTATATGTGAGGCCGAGGACCTAATTGATTATGCCACGAGATTGCTTGTTACAGCGCTTGGGCTATAGGAGCCCCTCCGGAGTCTGAACACCCCCAGTGAGCGTGGGTACCCAGTGTGAGTGATGTGATGTTGCCCGAGGGGCTATTTTTGATTTATGTTGTTGCCCCAGAGGCTGATTACGAGTGATTGTGAGGTAGCCCGAGGGGCTGGTTCTGTTGATATTTTGCCCGAGGGGCGGTTTATGATTCATCTTGCCCGATGGGTTATATGCGAATGAATTTTTTCTTGAGTATGTTTTCATCATTTCTACTCATTATTTCATCACTTGTTTGAAAACTGCTGAAAGATGTTTTTAAACGGATTTTACACGTCTTCAAATGATTTCTACCGTAAACTGGATTTTTAATGAAATAATTTGATTTATTTATTGTTTTGGAAAAATAGTGTACTTACTGTGGTGTTGTGACGTGGATTATGTGTTTTCTTACTGCTCAGCTTTCATTTACTCTTATTACTTACTGAGTTGACGTACACACATTACTCCCTGCACCTTGTGTGCAGATCCAGGAGTTGCGGGTCGCGATAGTGAGCTTTGATTGTCCATTCAGCAGGATTTCAGAGTCGACAAGGTGTGAGCACGTGATTTTTGCCCTATATGAATTACTCCCATAAATTCAAAACAAAGTAATTTATTTTCATTATTTACAATTTTTGTGGATTTTGTGGCATTTTCTGATAATTGTTTGCATTGGTCTGTGCATTTTTATTTTTGTTTAATTAATGAAAAATACAAAAATATGTTGCACATGCATTTAGGATTTAATTTTACATTTTTTAGATTAATTGGTAAATTAGTTTGTTTTATAATATATGAAAATCAAAAAAATAGTTCATTTTGCATTTTAACTCTTTAATTTTGAATTTTATAGTTTTTCTCTAAATTTAGGATTTAATTAATTATAGTAAATAATATGATGAGTGATTAATCTAATTGGGTAGGTTAATTTAGTTTTAAAATTAATTTAGGTTTTATTTTAATTTAAAAAGAAAAAGGATTTGAAATTGAAAAAGAAAAAGAAAAGAATTTCAATAAGAAGTTTGTTTGGGCCATTTTTATTTAAAATTCCCCAGGCCGAAACAATTATGCCTCATTACCCGTCCAAACCCCCCAAAACCAGCCCAGAACCAGTCCATAACCCGACTCCCATTTCCCCTTAAACCAAAACGACAATGTTTAGTCAAGATAGATCTAAGCCGTCGAGGTTAATCGATCTAGCGGCTCAGAAGTGAGGGACACCCGGTATATAACTGTCCAAATAGCCCCCTACCTCCGTCTCGTCTCTCATCTCACCCTCTCCAACCAGACCGGAACCCTAGTAGCCGCCCTTGAAATCCCACCGCTACTGGTGGCGGCACTACCACCAACCGCCCTGAAATTAACACCTCACACTCCCCTCCACCTCCTCATCCCAAATCTCCAAACAAATCCTCTCAAATCCCCCTCCATCGCCTCGAATCTCAGATCTAAGGTCAGCGCCTAAAACCTTAAAAATCCTAAAATCTACCCAGAATTACACCACGCAACCCCTCATATCCTTCCTTCCTCAAATATGTGTTGGTTTCATCTCAAACCGGTCCGTCAGTGGTGGAGCAGAAGTCCAGAACGCCTTAGGTCTCTCCCTGGGTTCTTTTCTGGCTCAGCAAGTTTGAGTGAACCCAAAACTGTCATTAATCGTTTGTCTTCTATTAAGGACAATCGATTAATGACCGTCAAAGGCTCACTTTCTTCTTCAAAAGGTTGATCGAGTTCATGCAGTTCTTGCTAAGGCAGGTCTGGGGTAATTTTCTTTGTGTCGATTGGTTTCCTTTTGATCTTTTCTTTTGTTTGTTTGTTGTATTTCTAGGTTCTTTCTTCAGATGTTTCGTTTCTTGCTTAATTGCATTATGTTTTTGGTTTTAGGTTCACCAGTTAGCTTGTTTGCTTAATTGTTAATGACAATCGGTTTCATAAGGTTTGAGTTTAGCTTGGTTTCAATTCGTGAGATTTTCTTCTTTCTGCTAGGTTTCATTTTATGTTTGTCAATTAATTCTGGAACTGAAAGCATTAAGATTAGTCAAGTATAGTTCATCTTTTGCATTAATTCTTGTTTCAAGGGCATTTTCTGAATTCATGTTTATGTGTGAAGGATTTTAGGTTAGTTCTTCATAATTTCAACTATTGTTTTGAATTTCATTGGTTTTCAATCCAGCTGAAGGTGTCATTTCATTTGTTTGTTGTTTGTTGTGATTGTGAGAATTCAGAACTTAGGGGGTAAGTGCATAACTAGGAAAACTTTAGGGGTAGCTTTGAAGATTGGTTTAACTTGAAGAGCCTTTTAATAACTGATGAGGAAGTTTCCTAAATGGACAGCTGCTCAAAATTGTTAGGGAAAACAGGCTGCAAATTGAAAATATCTGAAGGAAATGGACAGCTGTCCAAAAATCAGTTTTAAAAGATGCCCTGTGAGGGTATTTTGGGAAAATCTGATTGCCTTGCCTTAGAAGGCACACAACAGACCCCCAGCCTTATAAATGAAGCCCTCTTTTCACTCAACACACAATTTTTTACACCCTAGAGAGACTGAAAAGAGGAAAATATACTGAATTGGAGAAGTAACTGATTTCCTTCTGAAGTTTCCTAGAAATGTTGAAAATTGTTTGAATTGGTTTTGGTTTCTTGGTCTTGGCTCTCTAAATCTTTGTTACTCTAGAACTTTCCTGAAAATGATTCCAAAGTTGTGCATCTGTGCGGAAACCTGGCTCTAATCTGGGTTTAGAAGTTTGGTTTGAACTGCTGGAAGCTGGTTTTTGGAAGTTTGGGTTGGATTCAATTGTGTAAACACTGTATATTGCCGCTGATATTGCTCTGCTGGTGCTGATCCCTCATTTTTTCTATTTTCTTTGTTTTCAAGGTATATTTTGGGAACCATAGACAACATGTGAATGTGAATCTGCACGTTGAAAATGAAACACTTGAGATGCAAGTTGAATTTCAAGCTTATTTCTACTATTTTGTCTATTTCCGTATTATTAAGTATGTAATCCTATATTATGCATGCTTAGTATAGCCCTTTCTCACATCGCTGAATATCATAAAGTGAATCTATGTCTACTTGTTGGTTGGATTCTGAGGGAGTATGAGTGTGAGGCTTGGATTCAAATGAATTGAAATTCTCATCATATAGGTTCGAGGTACCGAAATGGTTATTTGGACAATGTGTGCCATGGGATCACTGTAATAGATTGTTAATTAAACCATAGTCAATAGTGTAACAGTATGTCTTTTCACTTACGGAATTGTTCTCTTAAAACCAGTTTGTGATTGATTGTTGAACTTACATAAGTTAGTTTGTTCTAGTTGTGCATTCCCATAGTATCCTGTTAGTATGAGGTTTTGATACCTTTAATTGAGAATTTCAAATTCAGTTTAGTGTTTTGTTTAACTGCAGCAGGCTGTTTAAACCATGATAGTCTTGGGTATTTTTGGTTGACGCCATGCTTTCCCTGTCGTCAATTTGGGGTTTAGCATGGGCCTGCAGCAGGCAGTACATCGGGATGGGCCTCTTGGGCCTGTTATGCTGCATTGCCACCTTTTTGGCATATTCCTGGGCCCTTCACGCATTGCTTATCCAGTCGGGCCTGGCCTGTTTGAGTCTATAATGCTTGTTGTTGGCCTTAGTCTCATCAAACAATCAAGGGATCAGTTTTAATATCAGCCCACTAAGTATTAAGCTCAATGAACCTTAGCTTCAGAATAAAAGATGCGAATTTCTTTAGGTCTTCTAGTTAATTAAATCAGCCTTCTTTTCGAATCTAGACTTGAGGCGCGCCGTGCCAAATAAAATTTTAAACGCACGACCCTCATTTGATTAATGTGTTTGCTCTTTAGAAGCCGAGGCATGCCATTTAGCGAAATTCCATGGCCCTCGCACAGTGCAAACGCGTGGTTGCTTTACACGCGTATTTAATAATATTACCTTCCTAAACTCGGGTGTGCATTTCATGTGACCCAAATCAAAATCGTAAAACGTCGAATAAAATATGTTTAAGATTACGTGTGAATTTCATGTGGCACGATCCAAAGACGTGTTTTAAATGACGTTCAATCTTATTTTAAAATTGAATAAAAGCGGTTAAAAGGTAAAATGCACATAGGTTTAAAAGTATTTTAAAATCAGATAATTAAGTTGAATGTAACAGTTGAGCAATCGTGCTAGAACCACGGAACTCGGGAATGCCTAACACCTTCTTCCGGGTTAACAGAATTCCTTACCCGAATTTCTGTGTTCACGGGCTGTAAAAACAGAGTCAATCTTTCCTCGATTTGGGATTCAAAACCGGTGACTTGGGACACCATAAATCTCCCAAGTGGCGATTCTGAATCTTTTAATAAATAAATCCCATTTCGATTGTCACTTTAAGTTGAAAAAAACTCCCTTATACACCCCTTCCGGGGGGTGTAAGTAAAAAGGAGGTGTGACACAAGGTAGCTGCATGGCATTCGCAGCCCTGTTCTTTTCCCTCATATCTTCCCTAACTTTATTTAGTATGATCTTCCAGTCTTGTTTAGATTTTTTGTATTGGGACAGAGTTGTAGTTGCTCGTGACTTGTGACACCCCGATGTTGAGCTTATGTTATGTTTTCGCACTGGTCATTTAGACTTACATTATGAGATTGTTAATTAATTAATAGCTTAAAAATAACTTTTATTGAATAATGGTTTGATTTGGGAACTGTGTCGGCTGACCTAGTTTTACGATAGGCGCCATCACGACCGGGTCGGTTTTAGGACTGTGACAATAATTGTCAATAAGGTTCACAAGGACATGACAATGCAGATGAGTGTTCAACATACAAGCATGACTACGACTAAATTAATTGTAGCAATCAAGTTCATGTAGTCAAAAAGTGATTAAGCATATTTTATATAACACATATCATTGAAATAAGGCATATCAGAAGCCTAAGGTATAATTTGTCATAAACCACACATAGCATCCGTGTACACGCTCGTTATCTCGTGTACATGTTGCTTTTCACATAACACAATTAGGCAAATAAGGTTAAAACCTAATGGGATATTTTTCCCACACAAGGTTAGGCAAGATAGTTACCTCAATAAGCCCAAATCAATCCTCTAAAACAGCATTTCCTCTAAACATCACCTCCGTCCGTCTCAAATCTATCCAAAAATAACTCAATAACATCAAACAATGATATAGGAATCAGTTTCAAACAATAAAGTTTTGTCTTTACCCAATTTCTAAAAAGTCAACAAAAGTTAACCCCCGGCCCATCAAAATTCGAGTCAAGGGGTAAATATCGACTACCCATAACTCCACGAGTCCAAATATGTGATTAAATTCTAAAATCGAGTCCAAGTCAACTCTCAAATCCCTAATTTAATTTTCAAAATACAGTCAAAACCTCCCAAAAATTCTCTTTCAGATTTCATGATCTAGGTGTAATAATCCATGAAACAAATAAGATATAGTATCAAAATCAAGTGAAAATCATTTACGCTCTTGCCTTATGTTAAAATCCTCTTCAAAAATCTCCCCTCTTCAGGCCTAGAGTTTAATATATGAGAAAATGGGTATAATTCCCGATATCCCTTCTAAATAATAAGCTGCGAAAGTCGTAATTGTGACCAGGGGTTCATAATTGCGAGCCTCACAAATATGTGAAATGGCTCGCAAATGTGTATTGGATCCCTCTGCCTCAAATGTCACAATTACGACTAGGAAGCTCACAAATGAGACCAAGTGTCGCAAATGCGGACTGCCCTTTACAATTAAGGATATCACATTTATGACACCAGCTAATGTGAAGCTGGCCTTCATTGCCTAACATCAATGCAAGCAGACCGTTGTAAGGTCTGCAACATCAGCAAAAACCTGAACCTTCTCCAAACTAATATAAAGCCAATCTGAAACTCACCCGAGCCCCTGGGACCCCACATCAAACATCTATACAAGTATATAAACCTCATACAAACTCGCTCACATACGAATCGAACACCAAAACGCATCATGCAGACCTTTAAATTCAAGAACTCCAATATTCACAACCAAGCATCTGATTCCTACCAAACAAATTTGGAATGAGATCAAACTTTGCACAAATTCTAAATGACAAAACGAATCTATTCCAAGTCCCGAAACAACATTTTGAATTCGATAGCTTCAAAGTCAACTAATGGTCAAACTTATGAAATTTCTAAACCTTTCAATTGCCAACTTTTGTCAAAAAGTCCCAAATTATCCTAAGAACCCCCCAAATCCAAATACGGACATACACCTATGTCTAAAATTGCCATATGAACCTAGTGGAACTATGAAAATACGGTTCCGAGGTCATTTACACAAAAGTCAAACCTTGGTCAACTCTTATAACTTAAGCTTTCAAAAATAGGACTAAGTGTTCCATTACACTCCGAAACCTCCCTGTGACCAAACCAACTATCCCTCCAAGCCTCAAAACGACAAGCAAGCACACAAAAAATATCAAATGGGGAAATAGGGCTCAAACACATAAAATAATATGTTGAGTTATTACAAATGCATTATGATTTGCGTGTATGGTTTATTTTGATGTTCGAGAGGTTTAGGATTGATTTTAAAGAGTAATTCTCAATTTGGAAGCTTTAAGTTGGAAGAGTTGACCAAGGTTTGACTTTTGAGTAAACAACATCGGAATCGAAATCTGAAGGTTCCAATAGGTTCATATGGTAATTTTTACTTGGACGTATTTTCGGGTTAATTTTGGATAATTTTGAACCACTTTGAGGTTGTTGATTTTCAGGTGTTCTGGTGTGCATCTAAATTGTGAAGAGTTGTTGAGCTGGGGGATAATTGTTCATTAAGGTCACGATGTGTTGTGCGCGATCGCAGAGTACGATACTAGAGCAGCTGATTTTTGGTCATCACATTTGTAGTCTTTATTTCGCAATCGCGAGTTATGGAGGAGTTGGTCTATGTGTTTGCATAGAGGAAGAGTTGGATTGGGGGATGTTCTAAATGTTTGCAGCTGGGATATCGCATTCACACTACAGGTAGAGCTGGAGACCTTTGCATTCGCGAAGTAAGGGACGTGGTCGCATAGGCTTATTTTGGGTAACAAACTTTTGCACTTTGCAACATATATGAATAAGAGATAAGCATATATAATGTATATAGACAGAGAAATAACTATGCACGTGTATATGCATGTGTACAAGGGATGATCCCTAGGGAAGATGTATTCCTATATGTACGTATGACCACAGACCCAACATGTAATACGTCATCCAAATAATCAACTTGCTCAAATTAGCATCAAAAGCCAAATTATAGTCTTAACATGGGTAAGGAAACTCAAGTAGTCATACATCAATTTAAGGCAAAACACAATAATTACAAGTACGGATGTGTGTTCAAAATATACGTGTAACTACGTTTAAATTAAGCATATCAATGATCTCAAGTGTAGTTCATGATGATCAAAATAATGCACCATTAACCTAAACATTATCTCTAACATGGCTTATTGTGTTCACGCAGTCATTCAATCAAATAAAGCATAGAACACGTAAAACACACAACCAAATCTCACCCGAGCCCTTTAGGACCCTGTCCAATAATACCAAAATGTCCAAATAGATCTTCCAAACTTAGTCAAAGGCTCGAAACAGCATAATTAAAATCAAAACAAAGAATCAAAGATCAATATCTTTGTCTTAAGTTTCAAGCCTTCAAACTACGTCGAATGCGTCCCAGTAATACTTAAACTTTCCGGATCACAACCAAACCTTTCACACAAGTCCCAATCAACTAAATGAACCTATAAAATGTCTCAAAACCACAATAGGAGTCTAATAACACCGAAGTCAACTCCTGGTCAAACTTATAAACTCTCTTATTCTTTAAATTGCCAACTTTCGATAAATAGCGCCAAAATCTTTTAGGAATATTCAAATCCAAATACAGAAATATGCCCAAGTCCAAAATCACCATACAAGCCTTTTGAAACCACAAAATCCCAATTCTGAAGTAATTTACTTAAAAGTCAAACCTTGATCAACTGCAAAAGAAATAACCATACAGGGATTATGCATGTATGCAAGGGATGATCCCTAGGTAGGATGTATGCTATATGCATGTATGACCACGAAACCAACATGTAATAAGCCATCCAAATAATAATCATGCCCCAAATAAGAATAAAACACCATTTTATAGTCTTTAAAGTGGGTAAGGAAACTCAATTAGTCGTACATCAATTTAAGAATAACAAGTACAAGTATGTGTGTTTATAACATATGTGTGACTACGTCTAAAGCAAGTATAGAGCCAATCTCAAGAATAGTTCATCATGCTCAAAATAAGGTACCATTAGCCTCATAATTAACTGTATCATGGTTCATCATGCTTACATAGTCAATCAATTAAGTAAAACATAGAATCAAGTAGGACACATAACCAAACAAGTCATAAGATAACCTAGAATCTATCCCAAGTATGAATACTCATAGTACATCTATATACGCTCCACTTCAGATATACATCGCCCTGCATGAAAATAATACCAATTATTAGGAAAACTTCCCTTGGCCAAATCTAGGCAAGACAATTACTTCATCCGGGCTAGTCCAAAGCTCAAAAATTACATTTCCTCGAGAAATCACTTCTAACCATCTCGAATCTAACCAAACATCATCTAACAAAGTCAAACAATGCCATAGGAAAAAATCTCAATCAATAAAGCTTCGATCTTTGAAGAATTCCCAAAAAGTCAATAAAGGTTAACTCGGGCCCACGTATCCTAAATACAAAACCAATACCAAAAATTCGATGACCTATTATTTGTCGAGTCTAAATATGTGATTAGATTCTAAAGCCGAGTCCAAATCATAACTCAAATCCCCAAAACACACTCTCTTAAAGTGTAGGCAAAATTTCCAAATTTTCCTTCACAATCTCATGATTAAAGTGAATAAATTCATGGGAAAATAAGATATATAATCAAATCCAAGTAGAAACTACTTACCTTCAAAGTAGTAGTGAAAATCTCCTAAAAATTGCCTCTTACCAAGCTCCAATACTTAAAATAATGAAAATAAGAAAAACCCTCAAAATATAGGGCCTGCTAGGCCTCTTTGCATGTATGGACCACTTGGTTGCATCTGCGACACCGCTTCTTTGGTCCAAATCTCGCATCGCGAGCTTCTCCCATATGGCCATAACTCGCATTCTACAATACTCATTCTGCATCTACGGAGTCGCATGTGTATGTATATATCGCAGGTGTACCTCCTCTTTTGCGACTACTCTCTGCACTGCGGTCCCCTACTACCAAGCCTATCTAACATCGCATTTGCACGTAGGGACCTCCCAGGTGTGACATCGCACTTGTGCACCAAGAACCGCAGGCACGCCATACTAGAACCAGCAATGCCCATCGATTGTTATTCTGAAACTTGAGATAGGTTCGTATTGGTGTATAAAAGTTGTATTCAAAGTTTTGTCGAGATTCGAGGTGTGTAGGCATGAACCAGACGCTTGGTTAGAAGTTTGAGAGTTGATGAACTTAAGAGAGTTCAATGCATGGTTTGGCCATTTATTCTTCTATGTAATATTTTTGTATGAGTATGGAGGCATTAGATAGGTCCGAATATTATTTATGGATTTGTTGATATGATCAGACAGGGTCCCGGTTAGCTCAGGTGAGTTTCAGGCCACCAAGAGCATGTCTGGTGTTGCATGTTTTGCTGGTGTCAGGAGTGTTCATCGCGATCGCGGATCAGGTCTAGCAATCATGTAGATTAATTTAGGGCTGGGGACTATTGTGATTTTCATTCGCGGAAGGAGGGCCTCATTTGCGAAAAAGGAGCTGAGGTTGAGAGTGTAGCCTTCGCATTCGCGTAGGCAGTGCCACGTTCACAGTGAAGGCTTGGGCCGAAGGATTCACATTTGTGGGGATGATGTCGCATTAGCATAGGGGAAGCATGCAAGGCTTCGTGATCACGAGGGTGCTTCCGCGGTCACGAAGAAGGATTTTTCGCAGAAGTATTTTTGTGCTTAGAGAATACGAGACTTTGGCCGCGTTCGCGAAGGGTAATGCTGGGCAGACTACTTAAGTTGTTATTTTTGATATTTTTGCCCATTCTCTTATATTTTGAAACCTACACTGGGAGAGGAGCGATTTTTAAGGGGATTTTCATACAAGAATAAAGGGTAAGTGATTCTGCTCATTTTTACTATATTTCAAGAATCTACATGGATTATTAACACTTAAAACATGGAATATTGAAGTAAAATTTGAGATTTTTTTCCTACTACTTAAGAGCGTGAAATTGAGGCTTTCAGCTATAATTTGGACTTGAATTTGAAAACTAAACACATATATAGACTCATGAGGTTATGGATAAACGAAATCTATCCCTCGACTCGGGTTTTGACCATGTGGCATGGGTTGACTTGTCTTTGACTTTTTGGGAATTGAATAAAGATTGAAATTGCATTGTTTAGAATTGATTCCTATAATGTTATTTGACATTATTAAGTAATATTTGGCTAGATTTGAGCCTGTTGAAGGTAATTCTAAAGAAAAGGCGATTTTGGAGGGTTAATTTGACTTGTTAAAGTATCTGACCTTACCTTGTTGTGCGAGAATAACCCTTAGGATATGACTTTTATTACTTAATTGAAATATGTGAAAAGTGATGTATAGCGAGGTGACGAACGTATATGCCGGTGTTATGTATTATTCATGACCCGGTTATACTTTAGGCTTTTTTTATGCCCTGTTTGGTTGAGTGCGTTCCATGACTTATGTTTTTAACCAATTGTATGACTACGTGAGCTTATCTTTTCATGCTAATGACTATGTTTAGGATTACTACCTCTTAATTGGCCAAGATGAGCTATTTGTGAAATTTTTGTTATACGTGATTTAGGCTATAGTCATGCTTCACATCTTGAGCATACACCCACACCTTTATTTATTATGTCCTTGTGCACCTTATTGGTTATTTGTGAGCATGTGCCTCTTTAAAGATGAAATATTATTTCTGATTGTTATGATTATAGCACAAATGGACATGTTGAGTAGATTATTTTGGTGATGTAACGAGGTATTTACCATGCAGTTATTGTGATATTGTTATTATAGTGGCAAGAGGTTTTTGATGCACAGTCGAGGTGACATTGTCACTGTTATAGCATGAGGTCACTGTCCTGTAGCGTGTGAATATTTCTATTCTTTTTTGAAATAGTCTCTCTAATATAAATATTTCTCTTATATAACAGATTTTTAATTTATATTAAATAATGGTATTTTGATATATTTGAATCATCATGTAAACAATAAGTATACCGAATATCTAATATTATTGTTTTGAATAACTATATTTTATATTGATTAAGATCTTGAATTTTGTTTTTATCTTTTGTATTCTAATTAAATAAAAAACTTAATTAAATTCTTTTACAATAAATATTTAAACTGATTTCTCTCTCTTTAAATAAATCTAATTATAAGCTAAACATTTATATCATTTTTTTTAATTTGACACTTAAAAGTACTTTTTGAAAAGATTAGTCAAACACAATTTATTTATCAAATACTTGTAAAAAAATACTTCTCAAATGAATTGGTCAAACACAAACTAAAATTCTTCAAACTTTTGTTAAAAAGCGCTTTTTAGCAAAAGTATATTTTAAAATAAGTAGTTTTTGACAATATGGTCATCAGTGTTTTAAAAGTCGTTTTCGGGGCGAGCCCTGGGGTGAGGCGCACCAAAAATGCCCTGGGGCGACAATAGGTGTATGCCCAACAATTCGGAGTGTACTCCCGGACGTTCGGGGCGTACGTCGAGGCGCATTTATTTAGTGAGGCATAAGCTCTGGAGACTTTTTCAAATTAAAACAAAATTTGTTGAATAAGTCCTCCATATAATACCCAAATTCTCAAAAGTCAGCTTGGTAATTACTCAAAAGTTTTAAAAAGGAACTGTATTAAATTTAAAAAGTCAAGACCTTTTTTATTGATTGAAGCCATAATTCATGGTCTTTTCCAATTCTTTATCTTGTCCGCTAGTTTGCTAATATCTCTTAAAAGCAACGAATATTCAATTTTTTTTACTAATAGAAAGAGAACTACATTCTCCTTCATAGTAGTAAGTTCAATGTTCAAATATTAGGTTAGTCATTCTTTTTGTTTCTCCATATTGAAAACTTTATTCTCTTCTACTCAAGTTACTTGTGCTTCTAAGTAGCGTATAATAAATTGTTTTGACTAGATTGTTGTGGGGATGGAGCACACACACACACACACACATATATATATATATATATATATATATATTTCATATGTTTATAGTTTTCTTCAATTTTTATGTAAGTTTACCTGTTTATAAATATTTACTGTAATTATATTATTTTAAATAATATTTAAAATTAAATACCTATGGGGCTTACGTCACGTGCCTCGAGGCTTATGCCTCGCTGAAGCATATATAAAACGCCTTGCCTTACGCCCACGTCTTTACATATGGTCATACGGCCTCTAAATGGTGGAGGATGGTTATCCACTAGAACTATGGTACAAATATTATGAACTTTTCATAAATCATGAATTTCTAAAAGATTAAATTGTTGTGGGAATATGGAATTGGGTTTAGATTATTCTTTTGCGGATGTGAGAATTCTTGTTAGATATTACTGACGATCTATTTTTCTGACTGGTACATATGCACAACAGGTTGAGTTCTTTATCTCATGTTTCTTTCATGAATCTTATATACTGCTTTCATGCCTTGCATACTCCGTATATTATTCGTATTGATGTTCCTTTTTCCAGGGGGATGCTGTGTTTCATGTCCACAGGTCCCAATAGACAGGTTGACAGTCCTCCTAGTAGGCTATCAGCTTAGCAGAAGGTGTTGATGCACTTCACTTTCTCCAAAGTTGCCTATTTGGTCAGTATGCTTTGGACATGTATAGATTGGTATGACAGGGCCTTGTCCCGACCGTTATAACGTTTATGCACTCTTGGAGTCTTGTAGACATATGTCTTGTATATGGATGATTGTATAACCTTGCCAGCCTATGTTTTGAGCATACAAATGATCATTTCTATCCTATAGGCTTGTATGTCACAGGTATAAGTTTGTATATCATGTGGGTCGTCCTACGCCGAGTATTCCCTTATATTTTATTATGGTTATATCATGACTCCCCTTTTTGTCCCATAAACTCATGATGGTATGATAAGAAAAATATGTTATATTGGTACTCAATTGGGTAAGGCATCGGCTGCCCGTCGCGGCCCATCGGGTTAAGTCATGATAAAAGTGGTATCACGGCAGTTCTGTTCTAGGGAGTCTACAAGCCATATCTAGTAGGGTCTTGTTTATGGGTGTGTTGTGCACCACACTTATAAGTAGGAGACTATAGGGCATTTAGGATTGTCATTCTTTCTTCTTACTCTAGATCATGTGGTAGAGCTCAGTCGTAAGAATTCAAACTCCTAAATTCTATTTTATTCATAATACAATGATACCTACATCTAGAAAGACAACTGGTAAGAGATTGAATGTGGCTCTGGAAGAGTTGAGTTAGAGAAACTCGATGTTGCATCATGCTTAAGATGAGTAAGTGTGAGGTCTTCAGCAGATCATGTGTGTACTAAGACGTGTAAGCTTATAGATGTCACACCTCCTTTTTCCGCCCCCGCGAGGGGTGAAGGAGTTTATTCCAATTAAAGGACAATCGAAACGGGATTTGTTTATTTATTTCAGAGTTGCCACTTGGGAGATTTAGGGTGTCCCAAGTCACCAATTTAATCCCGAATCGAGGAAAAGAATGACTCTGTATTACAGTCTGCGAACCAGAAATCCGGATAAGGAATTTTGTTAACCCGGGAGAAGGTGTTAGGCATTCCCGAGTTCCGTGGTTCTAGCACGGTCGCTCAACTGTTATATTCAGCTTGATTATCTGATATAATACATATTATAAACTTATGTGCAAATTTTATCCCTTAGACGCTTTTATTATTATATTTCAAAAGAATGTGAACATCGTTTAAAAACATGTCTTTGGATGGCGTCACATGAAATGCACCCGCAATCCGGAACACAGTTTTATTCAATGTTTTGGGATTTGGATTTGGGTCGCATGAAATGCGCACCCGAGTTTAAGAAGGTAAGATTAAATAAATCGCGCCTAAAGAGTCTAACGCATTATTGTCTTTGGGGAAGGCAGTGAAATTCACTAAACAGTCCATCCCAAATTCTAAGTATTTATTATGACCAATTATTGAGGGCCCCGCATCTTACATTTTTATTTGGCGAGGCTCGTCTCCTTATTTTTAAAAGGATAATCTTAACATGACTATATTTTCTATTTTTCGTTTCCTAAAATAAATGAAGATAAGGTCATACTTTATTTACATACTTTCGGGTTATTATAGTTATGTTTCGAAAGTGAGTTGTCTAAAGAGTTTACATGGCAATGCATAGAACATTCTACATACAGACAGTAAAAGAAAGAAAAGACTATATTAAATTACAACTTTAAATCTTTCTCATTTTTTGCATTCATGCTTCGAGTGGACTACAAGATGAACCAGTGTATCAGTTTGTGTACCTGGTATTTGGAAAGCAAGGAAAGAAGATGAAGATCAGTAGAAGCAGCAGTAGTGTAAATACACAGCAACAGCAGCAACCCAACAACAACAAATTCGAACCAGATTCAAGGCCCAGAAAACTTTGAAGTAAAAACCGAACAACTCAATAGAACAAAACCCAAAAGTTTGTAAACAAACTAAACTGGAACAACCCACGCGTTTATTAAAACCCGAAACTAAACTCGTTTCTCACTTTGTTTTTGTTTTCTCTTTTTAAACTCTATCACACTCTCTTCAGATTTTCAGAATGTATTCTTCTCTCTCTAAGTAAGTCTTTCAAGTTCAAGTCTAATATTCAAGTCTTTTTTCCTCCTTAAGAATGTGTCCAATGACTCTATTTATAACAAGACTCTTGTCTTGAATCCCCAACCCGAAATATTCCCCCAATTGCATGCTTTGTCCCCACTAATTAATGTTTTCTTTATTTTAAACCTTGTCTCCCATGCTTAACATAAATAATTACATTATTCCCACCCCACTATATTATGTCTTGTCCCCCACTATATTAAACAATTAATCAACCCCCAACCCATTACATCTTGTCCCCCATGCTTAACATAAACAATTACATTATTCTCCCCCACTATATTATGTCTTGTCCCCCATTATATTAAACAATTATATCAACCCCACCCCATTACATCTTGTCCCCCATGCTTAACATAAAGATTTATTCAAAATGTTCAATTCCAAAACTACCCCTCCGACCTTATTGCAATTACCATTTTACCCATGAACGTACTGCAATTTACCAAACTATCCCATCAGCTATAACCAATTCACCTAATCAATCTCAACCAAAATATAGCAAATATGACCAATTTCTAAACAAATTCAACAACAAAATACATGATTCAAACTAAATCAACGAATCAAAAACCAAAACAAAAACTCACATTAAATCACTGGGGTTACAAACGAACTTCAAACAAAGATGAACATGAATTAAATCTATTTTAAACAACAAACGTGACGGATTCAAATGATTTAACCAATATTAACAATTTCTGAAAAAATACATAACACATGAAACAAACTGAAGAAATAATTAATTAAACTTCAATTTGAATCTAACAAACATTAAACTAACAATTTCACATGAACAAACTGAAAAATTAACAAAACAAAGAACACGAACAAAACAAATATTTACCGATTTTAGATTTGAGAATATCAAAAACAAAATAATGGACAAAAGTGAAACTCAAAACCCACTAACCGAATCGAAACGACGAACAACGACTGACCAACGACGAACTCGAACTATGTATGGACTGTTTCGACAATCCTCGACCAAAGCTCGAACAAACGAGATGGTTAAGTCTCGTTTTTGGACTGGACTGAAAGCGACGAACCCAAATGTGAAGCAGCAACGATGGGGTCTATTTGGACGTAGCGAAGAAGAAGCAGTAGCAGCTGCCAGTAGGCTGGGCAGCGAAAGCCATGAAGGAGATGAAGGCATGAAGCAGTCACGTTTCTGCGGTGGTCGTCCGACATGGTGAGGAGAGGACACAGCAAGAGCAACAGTGGTGAAGCAGAAGACGCAGCAGCAGCCATGGGTGTCGAGCTCAAGCTCGAAGAAGATGAAGGCAGAAGCAGCGGGGTCATTTTGTGCGTGAAGGAGACGCAACAAGCAGAAGCAGAAGCCGATGTTTGGACGACACACAATCGCGCTTGGAGCTTACGTCGTTCATGGCAGACGAAGCAGTGGCAGTGGTCGTTTGGGCGGAGAAGATGAAGCAGCAGTGGGTTTCAAAGGAGATGGAGGTGTAGGGCAGTCCGAGCTAGGGTCGTGAGGAGGCGGGCTGTTTCGATACAAGATGAAGGTCGTCGGATTTAATGGGGGGGTTGCCGGACTGGTTCACGTAAGGAAGACGAAGTACGACGTGTGTGTGTGTGTGTTGAGGGTGAGGCGTGAGAGGGAAAGGGCAGCAGCCATGGCTGCTTGGGGTTTTGGGGTGTTGTCTTGGAGAAGAAGAAGAGAGGGTGGGGGCGAATAGTTTAGTTTTAGGGTTTGGGTTTTTTTTGTTTTGTTTTGTTTTTGGGAAAAAATGAAAAATGAAGAGGGGTTAGGTATTGGGGTTATGGGGCGGACCGGGTCGACCCGTGTTGAAATGGACCGGGTCATGTGAAAGGTTGGGTATTTTTTGGGCTTGTGGCTTGAATTTGAAAAAGAGCCCAATTCCGATTTTCTTTATATTTTTGCTCTCTTTTCTTCTTTTATTTTTCTAAAACTAAATTCTAAAATCCTTAAATTATTATTAAGTTATAAAAGCCCAAATTAACTCCCAATAACAATTAACGCACAATTAAGTAATAATTAAGCATAAAATTGTACAATTGGACATGAAAAATGCAAAAGATGCCTATTTTTGTTATTTTCAATTTTTGTAAAACAAACTTAATTACTAACAATTGTAGAATTAAATCCTACATGCAAAATGCGACATATTTTTGTATTTTTTATTAATTTAGCAAATAAACATGCACAGACAAATACAAATAATTATCCAAAAATGTCACAAAAATTCTCAAAATTTCACACCAAGGAAAATCATTTTATTTTGAATTTTTTGGGAGTAATTCTCATATAGGGCAAAAATCACATGCTTACAGCTGCCCCTCTTTGCCCGAAGACACGAAGGGTTTCGTGCAAAGACAAAGTGAGCGATTTTTGCCCATCCGAGTACTCCGTATGAAGCATTTTTTTGAAAAAGATTTGACCGAACCTTTGCTTTAGAGGTTTCCTACATATCCTGGGCTAAACAGGAATCAGGTCAATGTAGTTCGGGAAGTTTTGGTAGCTGGGACTACCCTGGGACTGCAAGATTACTGTTGTTGCATGCTATTACCACTGCTTACCGATCTCCTTGTTACACCGTGCTTAAAAGAAAACAAGAAGCTAGGCTAGACTACATAAGATCTCATCTATCTTCAACTTGTTCTTGTTACCTTGCTTTCTTGTCGGCTTGTGTTTCTTCCAGTGCTTTTCTTCCGAGAACTTGGGGATGACACTGGCCCTTTGCTTTTCTGAATACCAGTTTTTCATAATTTTGCTCGGTCTACTGGGGATATGGCTTCCTTCATTAAATTTGTTATGTTGGGCATAATTTAATGTTCACAAGCCGCTTCTTTCAAGACGCGTCTTTTCTTCCTTTTGACTCAGGCGCTTGAATTTGTGCTGGGACCTCTTGTTGCAACCTTCTGCTTTCCGGTGCTGGGGATTTTTATTGTTTCCTGCTGGGGATTCCTGTTGTAACCTTCTACCTTCCGGTGGGTTACTGATTTCAAGAATCTGATGTATAAGACTAAAAAGTATTCCTCTCGTTATACAGGTGGGCGCCTGAGACATAAAATGTAAAGACTGAAAAGTATTCCTCTCGTTATACAGGTGGGCGCCTGATTCTAACAACAACTTTTGAAAATAAAGTGCCATTCCTTCCTTTAGGTTGGCGATATTTAAACAACTTTTACAAATAAAACGCCTTTCCTCTCTTCAGGCGGGCTCCTGACTTCAACAACTTTGAAAAATAAACGCTTTTTCTCTCTTCAGGCGGGCTCCTGATTTCAACAACAACTTTGAAAATAAAATGTCATTCCTTTCTTTAGGCTGGCGAGATTTCAACAACTTTTAAAAATAAAACGCCTTTCCTCTCTTCAGGCGGGCTCCTGATTTCGACAACTTTGAAAATAAAATGTCATTCCTTTCTTTAGGCTGGCGAGATTTCAACAACTTTAAAAAATAAAACGTCTTTCCTCTCTTCAGGCGGGCTCCTGATTTCAACAACTTTGAAAATAAAATGCCATTCCTTTCTTTAGGTTGGCGAAATTTCAACAACTTTTAAAAATAAAACGTCTTTCCTCTCTTCAGACGGGCTCCTGACTTCGACAACTTTGAAAAATAAAACGCCTTTCCTCTCTTCAGGCGGGCTCCTGACTTCAACAATTTTGAAAATAAAATGTCATTCCTTTCTTTAGGTTGGCGAGATTTCAACAACTTTTTTAAAAATAAAACGCCTTTCCTCTCTTCAGGCGGGCTCCTGACTTCAACAAACAACTCTGAAAATAAAATGTCATTCCTTTCTTTAGGCTGGCGAGATTTCAACAACTTTTAAAAATAAAACGCCTTTCCTCTCTTCAGGCGGGCTCCTGACTTCAACAACTTTGAAAATAAAATGCCATTCCTTTCTTTAGGTTGGCGAGATTTCAACAACTTTTTTACAAAAAAAAAACGTCTTTCCTCTCTTCAGGCGGGCTCCTGACTTCAACAATTTTGAGAATAAAATGCCATTCCTTTCTTTAGGTTGGCGAGATTTCAACAACTTTTTTAAAAATAAAAAGCCTTTCCTCTCTTCAGGCGGGCTCCTGACTTCAACAAACAACTCTGAAAATAAAATGCCATTCCTTTCTTTAGGCTGGCGAGATTTCAACAACTTTTTAAAAAAATAAAAATAAAACGCCTTTCATCTCTTCAGGTGGGCTCCTGACTTCAACAACTTTGAAAATAAAATGTCATTCCTTTCTTTAGGTTGGCGAGATTTCAACAACTTTTTTTTTAAAAAAAAAATAAAACGCCTTTCCTCTCTTCAGGCGGGCTCTTGACTTCAACAATTTTGAGAATAAAATGTCATTCCTTTCTTTAGGTTGGCAAGATTTCAACAACTTTTTTTTTAAAAAAAAAACGCCTTTCCTCTCTTCAGGCGGGCTCCTGACTTCAACAACTTTGAAAAATAAAACGTCTTTCCTCTCTTCAGGCGGGCTCCTGACTTCAACAACTTTGAAAATAAAATCCTATTTGAGGGCGGATGAACCCAAAATATCCTATTTGAGGGCGGATGAACCCAAAATATCCTATTCGAGGGCGGATGAACCCAATTTCTTCAAACTTAAATGTAAAGACTGAAATGTATTCCAAATTCAAAACTTGAAATTTAAATTGTCATTCTACAGGTGGGCTCCTGACTTCTTCAATTTAAAATTTAACAACCTCCGTTCTACAGGCGGGCTCCTGACTTCAACAATTTAAATTTTAACACCTCCATTCTCCAGGCAAGCTCATGACTTCTTCAACTTTTCAAAATATATTCAGCCTCCATTCTCCAGGCGGGCTCCTAACTTCAACAACTTCCTCAAAATTTTAACACCTCCATTCTCCAGGCGGGCTCCTGACTTCAACTCTAATATTTTTAAAAATAAATCAAGCTTCTTTCGAGCTTTGGAGAAAGATTCATCGGACTAAGATTTGATATCTCAGGAGAAAATTTCATCAGGCTAGGACTTTTATCCTAGGAGGAAAATGTAAAGATCAAAGGTTTGAGAAACTTACCTTTGTAATTCCTTTTTTTCTTTTCTTTTTCCCTTGGGCTGCTTTGTTCCTGTTTCAACTCCCAAGCAAAGAAAATTTTATCAGGCAGTTTTTTTTTATGGTGGCCGATTTGTGGCCTTACTGGGGGATGGTTATCTCCTTTAAAATCTCGTGTTGTCTTTCCCCGAGACTGCTGGGGATAACACTGCTGGGGAATTATTTACTTACCTATTGGGGAATAATATTATTGGGGAGTCTCTTTTATTCCCCTTTTCTCCAAAGCTACTCCCTTCAATACTTTTCTCTCTCAACATTGCTGGGGATAAAATGTTATTAGCCGGGGATAACGCTGTTGAAGATAACACTACTGGGGGATTTTGATTCTTTCAAAACTATTGCTTCACTCTTCCGAAGGCTGCTGGGAATGATACTGGCCTTTTGCTTTTTCCGAGCACAAGTTTCATCCTTTTGTTCTGTCCGCTGGGGAACAACTTCCTTTATTAAAACTTGTTATGCTGGGGGTAAAACTGGTTCAAAGACCACTTCCCTTGAGACTGGTGCTATCTTTATTCTTCCCCAAATGGGTACCTGACTTCCAGAAAATTTTCTAAATGGAAGGAAACTTTTCTGCCCCAGTTTGATAATCTCCCTTGTGGCATGCATCTCCGTCATTAATGCCATTTCCTTTACCTGTTTCAAATCAAACAAAATTTGTTAGTTTAAAGCGCGGTGGTTGGTTGTGATACTCCACTAGGATGGCTTTTCCCTTTCTCTTTCCTTGTTCTGCATTCCAAAAAACTTGTTGGGGTGATATTATTTGCTGGGGATAATCCCTTTCTGCTGGGGATATCCCTCTTCTTTCGTGGCATAGCTCGGAAACTGGCATTTCCCCGACCTTTTAGTCTCGTATGAATTTTCCGCACCATGCTCATTGCTCTCCTTGATTTGTCCACGGGCCTTGGCCTTGAGGTTTATAACCTTTGATTTCGGCAAGGGTATCCCTCTTGACACTCGTCAATCCTTTTGTCAATTCCCTTTTGCTGGGGATATCTTTATTGATACTGGCCTCGCGCTGACTATACCACTTGGATGTACTAGTCAGATCTCATCTTGCATAATTGGAAAGCTAATGGCATATTTTGAAGTCATTTCTCACTGGTTCTGACCAAACAGACTCTACTGGGGAATTTTTCTATGAAAGGAGAAAGATAAACAAAAAGGGAACCGAATAAAAGACAAAGGGAAAAAATGACTCTTTAACAAGAGAAGCTATGAATAAAACTTATCAAACGCAGATACCGACTCTAATGGTCATGACATGCGCATGTGGCCTATCCTCTGCTGTCAATCGTCTTTCAATATCTTCGCTTGGCGATTCCCCATCTGATTCTCAATCTTATTCGACTTGTAGTGCCCGAAGGGTTTTCACTATCAAGCCTCTCTCATTTTGGTTTTCTCTCAGCTTTCATAGCCTTATGGTGTCCGTGAAGATTTTCACCGATAAGACTCTCTTATTTGTATCACTTTCCAGCTGGGGATTTGGAGTGTTGCCGGTATGATTCTCTCTGCTGGGGATTAAAGTCCTTTCTGTTGTGGATTAGAGTGTTATGTTCACCGGTAAGACTCTCATTTGTCTAACTTGACATCTTTTGAAGACTGATCAGAAGGTCTTTCTTTGGACCGTAATGTGGGATTTTGGATAGGTTTAGAAAGAAAGGATATTAAAGGCTCAAAACAAAATAAACTTGGGGTTCAAAATTACAACCTTCGGAACCACATTTTCTTACAACAAACGCAACTCTTGCCCCAGTTTCTAGCTTGGGGATTTTTTTATTTTTGTTATACTATGTTACATTATGCATACTATGCGCATTATGCACATTATGCACTCTATGCACCCTATGACCGAGCCGTGAAGCGCCTATGTATCCTCTTTGAGGAATCGGGTCAAACGTAGTTCTCAATTCCTCTGTTTTCTTCTGACTTTCTTTTGTTTTTTTTTATCATTTTTCTCTTTTTATTTTCTTTTCTCTTTTTTCGTTTTGTTGTTTTCTTTTCTTTCTCTTTTTTTTCTTTTTTATCTTCCATGTTTTGTGTTTCTAACCTATTGTTACCGATTCCGAATGAGGGGTATGAAAGAAAAATAAATAAGGCTCAAAAGGGGTAACGGAGGGTAAAGTGTTTAGGTAGCAGAACAAAATGCATTCGTCATTCCAGTCTTCGAAACATGCCAAGTGCAAACAACACAATTTAAGCAAAGATTTGTAGCCTCTTCTGATGGTGCATGGACTTGACAATTATATTTAACATTTGCTTTTCATTTGTCATTTTTAAAAGCACCGTTGGGCGACACTCTCGCTCTCATCATCATGAACGACCCTCATGCCAATTTGGCGAATCTTGCTTTTAATGGTTTTCTTTATGTTTTACTTGCCCCAGTTCCATATGACTCGAGCTCTGAATAATCTCAAACCGTCCTTATTTTCTTTAAATGTTCTGATCACCTCTCCAGGGTTTTATGATTAACTTTTAAGATTAGGCCCAAACTGTGTGCGCATGTCATGTCACTAGGCTCGGCGTTGAATAAAATGATAAAAGGACTAAACAAAAAGATGACTGGAAATAATAAAAGACCGGATTTGCTTTAGACTACCGGTGGAATGGTTTGAATAACAAAACAAACAAAACAAACCAGAATAAAATCCTAAAACAGCCTGGACAAAACATAAACAAACCGATATGACAAAATGGAACGATAAGAAAGTTTGACACCAGACAACATCCAGACTACAACCCTAAGAATAATCCAGTCAACAGAAATGACAACAAAATAAACCATCAAAAACTTCTCTCTTGATAACCAAGGAACGAAGCGCCCTCCCAATTATCAAACCTGGCATCTTAGCCACTGAGCTTTGCATTAATACTGCCAAGACCATTACTAGCTTCAACATCCTTAACCTTGGTCAGCGAGTTCTCAAGAGGATTCGCGTGCTCCCTGTCACTGTCATTGATCACAATTGCCCCTTCCTGAATCATTTTTTCTATTTCATTTTTCAAGGAACGACAGTCTTCAATGCTATGTCCTCTGACATTGGAGTGGTATGCGCATCGTGCTGCCGGATCAAAGTTTCTTGCATGTGGATCTGGAGTATATGCGGGGAGTGGCTCAATCAAGCCAGCATGCCTTAGCCTTTCAAACAGAATTGCATAAGATACTCCGATAGGGGTGAGAGCCTTTCCTCGTTTCAGTAACCTCTCGTTCCTAAATGCTTGATTGGGCCGGAAACCTGATCCAGGGGGCTTCCGGTAGGCTTGTGAGGGTGGATAAGCCTTTTGTGGAGCTGGGTATTTGGACAGTGAAGCCCATCTTTGGGAATCTCGTGGAGAAAAGTAGCGTTGGGGAGGGGAGTAGCGTGGACGAGTGATGGAGCTACTCGGGTAGCTGGGAAAGCTGTCATAAGTGGGTTGGGATGGAGAGTATGGGGGATCCTCCGTTATGGTGTTGGGTGCTTGGGTAATGACAGAGTTCGAAAGGCTTGGCGGTGGAGGGGGTGGTGCTTTCCCAGTTATCCATGTCTGATACATGTCTACCACATGCTGTCTCAGCATTTTCACTTCTTCTACCAACCCGTTGTTCCGTTCGACCAATTGTTGTCGGTCATCAGTACCGACCCACTCTGTTCTGAGGTTCTGTGTCATTTGCTTTGCAGGGAGGAGTTACCACAACCAACCACTTTTCTATATATGAACACAGCAAAGGGAAGCCATCACGTTAGTGTTAGGGCATTTGACAGATAATCATATATCAGAGATGCAATGCACCTAAGCAGTTAAACCGTTCTATCAGAGATGCGATGCACTCGCGCTTTCCTTTATTTTTCTCTTTTTTTTTCTTTTTCAGTGGTGGTCGAATCTTATGGAGATTGCCTATGTATCATGACCCCGCATGAATCAGACCTTGCGTAGTTCGGACCAATAAAAGATAAACAATACTAATCATTTTTTTTCAATTTTCATATTAAAATAAACTGGGTTTCAAAGGTTTGAAGATGACCTACAAACTCAAAAATCAAACAACCCACATATTCTAATTAAAGATTTATAACCTCGAAACAAAAAGGCCAGCTTCCTTTCCCCGTTTGACAAATGCAACCAAACGACTATTTTTGCAAATGTGGCCCCTTCCAAATCTCACATGAATTTTGAGGCCGGGGAGGATTATTTTGACATTTTTCACACTTGTCCGTTCTTTTACGAAAATAGCCTTTCGACAACTGAAAGATACTCTAAGGCTATTTTGGCAAGAACGGTTTAAGACGCGGCCGAAGCTGGCTCGACTTATTTTGACCAAAAATCCAAACGGTATTCACCTGACCGCTGACTCTTTGTTTTTTTTCTTTTCAAATTACAATAAAAACCTGGTGTTGCAAACACGGCCCTTCAGCGCCTCGGGGGCGAAGATTTTTAAGGCTGTGTGGGTCGACTGGACCAAAATCCTAAAAAAATGACCCAAGGTGGCTGTTTATACAAAGTCAGCCCTCCGGCGTCCCTTTCGGGAACATTCGGCTACAGCATCACCCGACTTATTCATGACTCTTTTTATCGTTTTTCAAAATAGAGAACTCAATATTGCAAACACGACCTTTCAACGCCTCGGGGACGAAGATTTTTAAGGCTGTGTGGGTCAACTGGACCAAATCTTAAACATGACCCAAAAGGTGGTTGTTTATGCAAAGTCAGCCTTCCGGCGTCCCTTTCGGGAACATTTCGCTATGTCTTGACAAAACAGCGTCACCCAACTTCTTTATGATGAAATTAAAATTTGACATATATATATTTCTTTTTTGCTACTTTTTGCAAAAGGGGAGGTTGAACATAACCCGACTTATTTATGACAAAATTAAAATTTTGACATGTTTTTTTTTTGTTTTTTTTGGCTATTTTAGCAAAAGGGGAGGTTGGACCCGATGAGGGTTGCCTACGTATCTCACATCGGGTGAGAATCAAACCCGCGTAGTTCGGGAGATCATGAATAAAGTAAATAAACTAACTTATATATATATATATATATATATATATATATATATATATATATATATATATTTGAAGAAAAGACTTACAAAGAAGAAAGGGAACATTTTTGCAAAGAAGGATTTCAAAAGAAAAAGATTTTAAATTTTTTTGAATTTCGAAAGAAAAACATCTAAAGAAGAAAGAAAATATTTTTCGAATTTTACTTCCAATGAAAGAAACGCTTCTAAAACATATTTTTGAATTTTGAATTCTCTTTTCAATTTTAAAAGAAGAATGAAAATATTTTTGGATTTTTTTTTTTGTAAAAAAAACAATTAAAAAGACTTTCTAAAGAAATCAATAATGGAAAATATTTTTGGATTTTTTTTTGAAAATTGGGGGTCTAAAAAACTTTTCTAGAAAGGAAATAAAGAAAAATACTTTTTGGATTTATATATATATATATATATATATATATATATATATATTGCAACAAATAATAAAACCACGTTCAACGCAAGACACTTTTTATTTTCATTTCTGGCATTTTCATAAACAAATAAATAAATTAAAAAAAAAACATTTTAAAAACAAGACTCTTTTTTCATTTTCATTTTTCATGGCAAGACAAACTATTTTTCTTTTTCTTCTTTTTTCTTTATTTTGAAAACAAGACAAAGTGAAGATTTTTTTTCTTTTCGTTTCAACAAAATGACCAACCTATTCTTCAACCTAAAAATAAGAGACTCTTTCCTATTTTTTCTTTTCCTTTTTTGAATGAAACAAACTATAAAAAAAATATTTTTCTTTTTTTTTTTTTCATTTTCCCCAAAATTTCGGCAGAATTTCGCTAGTGTTTGGGGCATTGGGTTTTTTACTTTCTAAAATAGGCAATTAACTCTCTACACAGTTACTTCCCTCTTTTTCGCAATTTTTCAATATTCCCGATTTTTCGAAGCCGGTCAGCATGCAAGTCCGAAACAAGTAAATGCATAAAGCACACAGTATGCAGCATGATGGTCTTTTCACTTCAGGTTGCTAGTCCTAGACGGACCCAACTCCTGTGTTGAGTCCCCTAAGTCAAATGCGCATGATGCAAATAAGCGTTTCTACTAGGGATCCGGCATGTGGCTTTGTTATACTAGGTTTAGAACCTGGGTGTTTGTTCTAGACCTGGCTTACCCGAGCGGACAGCTCGAACCGAGAGGGGGCAGCGTACCGGGAATACAGAAGTTTCACCGGTTTAGCTACTTGTCCGAACCTCGTTCTAAATTTGAATTTGACACTATACAGAAAAGAAGTCGTACGAAGTACACCCTTCTTCATGATTCAGAAGACTCACAGAGGAATGGGTTTCGGCACAGTTTATATACAGTTCACGTAATATCAAAGCGGTAAAAGGAAACCAATTAGCACATTGAGCCAAAACATGTAACAAAATCAGATAAAACCAAATATAACAATTTATATAAGCTCGAATTTCTAACCCTGAACCAGTGGTTCTGGGTTATCATCCCCAACAGAGTCGCCAAAGCTGTCACACCTCCTTTTTCCGCCCCCGCGAGGGGTGAAGGAGTTTTTTCCAATTAAAGGACAATCGAAATGGGATTTGTTTATTTATTTCAGAGTCGCCACTTGAGAGATTTAGGGTATCCCAAGTCACCAATTTAATCCCGAATCGAGGAAAAGAATGACTCTGTATTACAGTCTGCGAACCAGAAATCCGGATAAGGAATTCTATTAACCCGGGAGAAGGTGTTAGGCATTCCCGAGTTCCGTGGTTCTAGCACGGTCGCTCAACTGTTATATTCAGCTTGATTATCTGATATAATACATATTATAAAATTATGTGCAAATTTTATCCCTTAGCCGCTTTTATTATTATATTTCAAAAGAATGTGAACATCGTTTAAAAACATGTCTTTGGATGACGTCACATGAAATGCACTCGCAATCCGGAACACAGTTTTATTCAATGTTTTGGGATTTGGATTTGGGTCGCATGAAATGCGCACCCGAGTTTAAGAAGGTAAGATTAATTAAATCGCGCCTAAAGAGTCTAACGCGTTATTGTCTTTGGGGAAGGCAGTGAAATTCACTAAACAGTCCATCCCAAATTCTAAGTATTTATTATGACCAATTATTGAGGGCCCCGCAGCTTGCATTTTTATTTGGCGAGGCTCGTCTCCTTATTTTTAAAAGGATAATCTTAACATGACTATAAATGAAGATAAGGTCCTACTTTATTTACATACTTTTGGGTTATTATAGTTAAGTTTCGAAAGTGAGTTGCTTAAAGAGTTTACATGGCAACACATAGAACATTCTACATACAGACAGTAAAAGAAAGAAAAGACTACATTAAATTACAACTTCAAATCTTTCTCATTTTTTGCATTCATGCTTCGAGTGGCTTACAAGATGAACCAATGTATCAGTTTGTGTACCTGGTATTTGGAAAGCAAGGAAAGAAGATGAAGATCAGTAGAAGCAGCAGTAGTGTAAATACACAGCAACAGTAACAACCCAACAACAACAAATTCGAACCAGATTCAAGGCCCAGAAAACTTTGAAGTAAAAACCGAACAACTCAATAGAACAAAACCCAAAAGTTTGTAAACAAACTAAACAGCAACAACCCACGCGTTTATTAAAACCCGAAACTAAACTCGTTTCTCACTTTGTTTTTGTTTTCTCTTTTTAAACTCTATCACACTCTCTTCAGATTTTCAGAATGTATTCCTCTCTCTCTAAGTAAGTCTTTCAAGTTCAAGTCTAATATTCAAGTCTTTTTTCCTCCTTAAGAATGTGTCCAATGACTCTATTTATAACAAGACTCTTGTCTTGAATCCCCAACCTGAAATATTCCCCCAATTGCATGCTTTGTCCCCACTAATTAATGTTTTCTTTATTTTAAACATTGTCCCCCATGCTTAACATAAATAATTACATTATTCCCACCCCACTATATTATGTCTTGTCCCCCACTATATTAAACAATTAATCTACCCCCAACCCATTACATCTTGTCCCCCATGCTTAACATAAACAATTACATTATTCTCCCCCACTACATTATGTCTTGTCCCCCATTATATTAAACAATTATATCAACCCCACCCCATTACATCTTGTCCCTCATGCTTAACATAAAGAATTATTCAAAATGTTCAATTCCAAAACTACCCCTCCGACCTTATTGCAATTACCATTTTACCCATGAACGTACTGCAATTTACCAAACTACCCATCAGCTATAACCAATTCACCTAATCAATCTCAACCAAAATATAGCAAATATGACCAATTTCTAAACAAATTCAACAACAAAATACATGATTCAAACTAAATCAATGAATCAAAAACCAAAACAAAAACTCACATTAAATCACTGGGGTTACAAACGAACTTCAAACAAAGATGAACATGAATTAAATCTATTTTAAACAACAAACGTGACGGATTCAAATGATTTAACCAACATTAACAATTTCTGAAACAATACATAACACATGAAACAAACTGAAGAAATAATTAATTAAACTTCAATTTGAATCTAACAAACATTAAACTAACAATTTCACATGAACAAACTGAAAAATTAACAAAACAAAGAACACGAACAAAACAAATATTTACCGATTTTAGATTTGATAATATCAAAAACAAAATAACGGACAAAAGTGAAACTCAAAACCCACTAACCGGATCGAAACCACGAACAACGACTGACCAACGACGAACTCGAACTATGTATGGACTGTTTCGACAAACCTCGGCCAAAGCTCGAACAAACGAGATGGTTGAGTCTCGTTTTTGGACTGGACTGAAAGCGACGAACCCAAATGTGAAGCAGCAACGATGGGGTCTATTTGGACGTAGCGAAGAAGAAGCAGTAACAGCTGCCAGTAGGCTGGGCAGCGAAAGCCACAAAGGAGATGAAGGCAGTGAAGCAGTCACGTTTCTGCGGTGGTCGTCCGACATGGTAAGGAGACGACACAGCAAGAGCAACAGTGGTGAAGCAGAAGATGCAACAGCAGCCATGGGTGTCGAGCTCAAGATCGAAGAAGATGAAGGCAGAAGCAGCAGGGTCGTTTTGTGCGTGAAGGAGACGCAACAAGCAGAAGTAGAAGCCGATGTTTGGACGACACACAATTGCGCTTGGAGCTTACGTCGTTCATGGCGGACGAAGTAGTGGCAGTGGTCGTTTGGGCGGAGAAGATGAAGCAGCAGTGGGTTTCAAAGGAGATGGAGGTGTAGGGCAGTCCGAGCTAGGGTCGTGAGGAGGCGGGCTGTTTCGAGACAAGATGAAGGTCGTCGGATTTAATGGGGGGGGGGGTTGCCGGACTGGTTCACGTGAGGAAGACGAAGTACGTCGTGTGTGTGTGTGTGTGTTGAGGGTGAGGCGTGAGAGGGAAAGGGCAGCAGCCATGGCTGCTTGGGGTTTTGGGGTGTTGTCTTGGAGAAGAAGAAGAGAGGGTGGGGGGCGGATAGTTTAGTTTTAGGGTTTGGGTTTTTTTTTTGTTTTGTTTTGTTTTTGGGAAAAATGAAAAATGAAGAGGGGTTAGGTATTGGGGTTATGGGGCGGACCGGGTCGACCCGTGTTGAAATGGACCGGGTCGTGGGGAAGGTTGGGTATTTTTTGGGCTTGTGGCTTGAATTTGAAGAAGAGCCCAATTCCGATTTTCTTTATATTTTTGCTCTCTTTTCTTCTTTTATTTTTCTAAAACTAAATTCTAAAAATCCTTAAATTATTATTAAGTTATAAAAGCGCAAATTAACTCCCAATAACAATTAACGCACAATTAAGTAATAATTAAGCATAAAATTGTGCAATTGGACATTAAATGCTAAAAATGCAAAAGATGCCTATTTTTGTAATTTTTAATTTTGTAAAACAAACTTAATTACTAACAATTGTAGAATTAAATCCTACATGCAAAATGCGACATATTTTTGTATTTTTTATTAATTTAACAAATAAACATGCACATACAAATATAAATAATTATCCAAAAATGTCACATCAATTCTCAAAATTGCACATCAAGGAAAATCATTTTATTTTGATTTTTTTGGGAGTAATTCTCATATAGGGCAAAAATCACGTGCTTACAATAAATAAGGATCCCTAAGGCATGAATATCTATCCACCCATATGGTAAAAATCAATAAGATATATAGAAGGTAGATAAAAGTTTCAGCAAGTAAAAGAAGCAAGGTGAAGAAGGGTACGAGGTACCCAGTTAGTGAAGATTATCAGTACTTACAATTCAGGTAGAGAAATATAAGCATTCTTAGTTACATTCAATAGTAACAGAGACATGTACAATTAGTCACACCCATCTCAGTTATGCCCTAGGGAGATAACAAATATAATTTAAGAGAAGGATGGGATATCATGACCTAAGTGGGGTTATCAACTAGAGCTCATGCTTAAACAAGATATTCGGAAACTAATCATAGATTAGTCTTTTAAGGATACCTAATCTTCTTTGAGAAAATTTTAATGATATTTCGCGTGGGTCCCTCCACTATAGATGTTTTAAACAACTTTTTGGAATAAGGTGGCGTCAATCTAACTTTAGCTGCTTTCAATACTTTTCTGCACTTCCCTTAGCAAATTTAGGTTCAAGTACTTCTCATGTTTATGCTATTTGCTAAACATCAACAAGATTGCCAATTTTACCATTATGTTATGCCTACATGTTGTTGGCAAGTGCATTGCATATAGAGAGAGCGTTGAGAGAAATTCAGGATTTAAAATCAATACGTACGATAATACTGGATCCTTATATATATATATTTTCATACGTGTGTTGTACGTGTATTTATCGAGCCATGTAATACATGATTTTGTAAAATAATATCAATGTTATTAAAATAAAGCTTCAAAATAATAACTATACATGATGAGTAAAGTAGAAGATTATCTGAATGTTCAATTTCAATGTGGATCGTTATATCTGGTGACTTATTTCGTCGAGGTAAAGATGCTTTTCGATATCATCTGAACCTACGAAAATAGAAATCAAAATTTAATAAGATACGTGTAATTTAATACTATTTAAATTTCATGAAGCAAAAAACATGTATGAAGTACACTTTTTATGGGGGAAATTAAAAAATAGTCAGATTTACACGTGGTCATTCAAAAATAGCCACAGTTTCAAAAGTAATCGAAATTTAGCCACTTTTTATGTAAAGATAAATCTGAACGAAATCACTGTTCAAAATCCGGAAAAATACTCCAGCATAATATACTGGAGTTCCAGTATAATATACTGGAGTTCCAGTATAATATACTGGTCCAACATAATATACTGGAGTTTGGAGCACCGGTTCTCCAGTCTCCAATATATTATACTGGAGCCAGCAAAGTATACAGGTCCAACATAATATATTGTAAGTTCATACACAGGTGCACCGAACTCCAGTATATTATGCTGGACCGGTCTCTGTTGCAGTAAAATAGTGGCTATTTTTTATTGACTTGGCAAACGCTGGCTATTTTTGAATGACCAGTCCGAAAAATGGCTAGACCATGCTATTTTAACCTTTTTTATAGACTGATATTCTTGGTGTATATTCCATTTATCCTTTTCAATTGCTCGGTCATCATCAAGACTCTAGTTGTCAATATTGATATCCCTTATTAGAGTTTAGTTGGTGTATGAAGTAAATTAACTGAAATCAGTAAAGAGTACCTATATAATTGGATGACAGGAAAAGATTTTTTATTTTATGAACTTCATTGTTAATGAAGGTAAAGCAAAATAGCATAGGTTATTCTTTTATTTTTATAGTATATTTTATGTGTATTTATTAGTATTTTGACACATATATGCTGGAAAATATATATTGCTTAAATTTCAAAGAAGGTAACCTCTTAGCAACCAATTGTTACAGAATTCTGAATTTAATGTGAAATTTTATTGATTCTTGAAAAAAAAATTAAAAAAATAAAAGTTATGTTTCTTATGTATTCTTTGTGTTGTTCATAAGTCCTATAGTAATATAATAAGTAATAGAGATAATCATGACATCTCTATATAAATGAGAAGAGAGCTTCTGCTAAAAGGAATGGGCTTGTTTAATCATATACTTTATTTATCGTCCTTGCAAAACATAAAGGAATTAGAATGATTAGCAAAATGCAATGTCCACACTGATAATGAGATGCACTGTCATATGTCACGAACAACCCTTAATCCTATTAATCGTCACGTATGGAAGAGTTGTTCATAGGATAGGGAAAGGATACACCTTTGTTATGTCGAAGAACAAAGAGATTTGTAGCAACGAATGACAAAGAGAAGTGTTTTTGATAAGGTTCCATGTTATATATCTGATAAAAACTATAAATTTACCTTTATATATGGAGGTCTCACATTATATATGTAGAGAAACACATATATAAAATATTATTATAATCTAATGTACTATCACCTCTGTAGAAGCACATGAGTTATTTCAGACCCAAATCAATGGCAAGAGGATATAATTTTGTATGCTTACCTTCACCAAAGAACTGTATGGCTCTATAATGCGTGATCATCTTTTCATCTTATCATCAAGGCTTTGTTCTCATTTTTAAAATCCAACCAATAGTTTCTCTGTTTTGAAAAGACTGCCACAATTGAGAACAGGATAAGAAAAAGGAACAGTTAGAAACTATTTTGAACGTTAGTAACTAATACTATAAAAGATTACATCCCTTCAATTGAGTAAATCATGCTAGAAAGTTTTATATAATAAAAGTATGAAGGAATGTATGTGGGCAAGGTGTTTGAAGGAAGCAATCTTCAGCATAGTATTTGCTCATGCAATAGAATAAAATTTCGGAAAAAGTGAAAAAAAATTTCAAATAAAAATGGTATTTGAAAATTAGTGTTGTGTTTGGGCATGAATATAATTTTGGGTTGTTTTTGAATTTATATGAGTGATTTGAGAAAAAAATTGAAAAACAACCTTTTGGAGGTTTTCAAATTTTCGGAAAACACCAAAATTCAACACTGATTTCGAAAAAAAAGTAAAACATTTTCGGAAAAAAATAAAAAAATTTCATGGCCAAATGGGATCATAGTTTCTTCACAAAAAAAACTCAAAGAAAATAGTAAGAAGTGGATAGAAGAACTGCTAAAGTGATTTGACAAGAATGGCAAATTGGCAAAGTTGTCATAAAAAAATTTTCAGGAAAAAGCTAGTAATTGCATTGTTTTCTTTCTACATTTTGACAACAAGAGACAAATATTTAGGCAAGTTTTTTTTTTCCTTCAAGGCATCTTTTGAACAAGACTTTTAGAAAGCCAACAGTTGAAGCTATTCTTAAAAGAAAACTTAGATGCTAATAAGAACAAACACAACTTTTTACAAATGCCACTTAAATTAAATAGGTTCTTTCCTATTTAAACGATATTACTAATATGTTATTCCTAAATATTTTTAGAAGCAGAATATTTAGGTAAATAAGAAGGGCATTTTAGTAATTCAACTTTTAACTTTAGAAGTTCATGCTTTTAATATAATATAGATTAGAGTTGAAGGTAGTACCCAAAGGCGGATTATTAGATCCATTAAAATTGTATGGATTGAAGTCGATGTATATTGTATATATATAAAATTAGAATAATATTATCCGGTTTAGCTAGGTTATTTTATTTATAAAAAGTAATTAAAGCTTTTTATAAAATATATACAAATTCGGTCAAAAGCTATAATTTATATACAACTTGCATACAATTTGTTTTGTATAGAATACGATCAAAAGCTATAATTGACATATAACTTATATACAACTTGTATACACAATTACGTTAGTTGTATATATTTTACATGTCGTTCGTACACCCGATATACAAAATACATATATTTTATTTATGTTATAAATAGAATTCTATTTAAAGGTAAATGTCTATATTTTAGAGAGATTCTAGGGTTTGTTCCTTGGTGGCTACGTCACTTTTCCCCTATAGATAGAGGGGTTCTATTCCATTGTAATTGATCTCAAAGCAATAAGAATTCTCTCTCTCTTTCTTTGCAATATTCTTCTTTTATTGTTTTATAACACGTTTTTAGCACGAGACTTGTGATGACCCAAAAGGTCATCTTTTATTTTAGAATCCGTTTACGTGTTTTGAGGCCTTGAAAACCTCCTTTTATCTCTCATCGATTTGCGTGCATAATTTTGGTGGAGGAGGATCAAGAAGGATATTGTTGCATATGTAGCTCGGTGTTTGAATTGTTAGTAGGTAAAGTACGAGCATCAGTGACCTGGTGGTTTTCCTCAGAAGATTGACATTCCTGAGTGGAAATGGGAGCGTATCACCATGGACTTCGTTGTTGGACTCCCACGAACTCAAAGAAAGTTTGATGCAGTGTGGGTTATTGTGGATAGGCTGACTAAGTCAGCATATTTCATTCCTATGGCAATTTCCTATTCTTCGGAGCTGTTGGCAGAGATCTATATCTGTGAGATCGTTTGTCTTCATGGTGTGCCCGTGTCTATCATTTCTAACCAAGGCATGCATTTTACCTCGCATTTCTGGAGGGTAGTGCAGCGTTAGTTGGGTACGCGGGTCGAGTTGAGCACAACATTTCATCCTCAGACGGACAGACAATCCGAGCGTACTATTCAAATTTTGGAGGATACGCTCTGCGCCTGTGTTATTGACTTTGGAGGTTCTTGGGATCAGTTCTTGCCGTTAGCGGAGTTTGCCTACAACAACAGTTATCAATCGAGTATCCAGATGGCTCTCAATGAAGCATTATATGGTAGATGATGTCGATCACCGGTTGGGTGGTTTGAGCTGGGGGAGGCTCTGTTAATGGGTACAGACTTAGTGCAAGATGCCTTGGACAAGGTTAAAATCATTCAGGATAGGCTCCGTACAGTGCAGTCCAGGCAAAAGCGTTATGCCGATCATAAGGTTCGTGATGTGGCATTCATGGTCGGAGAGCGAGTGTTGCTTCGGGTGTCACCCATGAAGGGCATGATGAGATTTGGGAAGAAGGGCAAGTTAAGCCCTAGGTTCATTGAACCTTTTGAGATCCTTGATCGAGTGGAAGAGGTGGCTTACAGACTTGCGTTGCTACCAGGTTTATCAGTTGTGCACCCAGTGTTTCATGTGTCCATGCTTCGGAAGTATCACGACGATCCATCCCACATGTTAGACTTCAGCACTGTCCAGTTGGACAACGATTTGACCTATAAGGAGGAGCCAATAGCCATTTTAGACAGGCAAGTTTGTCAGTTGAGATCGAAGAGTTATCCTTCGATTCGTGTGTAGGGGAGAGGTCAGCCTATTGAGGCAGCTACCTGGGAGTCCGAGTCCAATATGAGGAGCAGATATCCCCATCTTTTCACCGACTCAGGTACTTTTCTATGTCCGTTCGAGGACGAACGATTGTTTTAGAGGTGGAGAATATGAGGACCCAAAAGGTCATCTTTTATTTTAGAATCTGTTTCCGTATTCTGAGGCCTTAAAAACCCTTTTTTATCTCTCTTCGATTTGCGTGCGCAGTCCGGGCACGATACCGGAAAGCTTTTGTGTGAAAAATTTAAGAAATAATAATTTTTGGCTTAAAAAGATGATTTTAGTTAACTTTGATCAATATTTTGGGTAAACAGACCCGGCCCCGTGTTTCGATGGTCCCGGAGGGTCCGTAGTAAAATATGGGACTTGGGCGTATGCCCGGAATCGAATTTCGAAGTCCCTAGCCCGAGAAATGAATTTTTGAAGAAAAATTGTTTAACTGAAAATATAATGGTTTTTGGAAATTTAATAAGATTTGATCTTGTTGGTATCGGGTCCGTATTTTGGTTCCGGATCCCGGTACAGGTCCATTACGATATTTAGACTTTATCTGTGCAATTTGGTGAAAAACGGAAGAGATTTGATATAATTCGGACCCTTGGTTGAGAAAATAGGAATTTTGAACTATCTTGAGAATTTCATGAGTTTTGGTGTTGAATTCATAGTTCTAGATATTATTTTGTGAAGTGATCGCGCGAGCAAGTTCATATGATATTTTAAGACTTGTGTGCATGTTTGATTTGGAGCCCCGAGGGCTCGGGTGAGTTTTGGATAGGCTACGGAGTGATTTTTGGACTTATGAAATTGTTGATATGCTTCAGCTGAGTTGCAGGCCTCTGATCTCGCAATTGCAAGATCAGGCTTGGCATTTGCGAGCTTCATAGACTTGGCAATTGCGAGGTCTCTATCGCAATTGTGAAGGAGACCTGGGCCGGCATAGTTTGCAATTGCGAACATATTCTTCGCATTTGCGAAGAGGTCAGGGCAGGGGGAACTTCGCATTTGCGATCAAATGGTTCACATTTGTGATAGCAACAGAAATGTGGAAGGTTCGCATTTGTGATGCCTTTCTTGTATTTGCGAGCTTCGCTAGTGCGAAGCTCAGGTTGCAAATGCGACATCTGCAGCTGAGTAAAAGGGCCTTGGACGGGATTTTTCATTCATTCTTCCAATTTTCAAAACCTAAACTCCAAGGGGCAATTTTCCTAGAGCAAGTTCTTCCCCAAATTATAGGTTAATGATTCTTAACTTATTTCTTCCAATATATTTCATCTTTTTACAAGATTTCATCCTAGAATCTAGGGTTTTTCATGGAATTGGGTATTTTTGGGTAGAATTTAGGAATTTCAAAATTTAGGGATTTAGATCTCAAATTGAGGTCGGATTCCAAAACCAATTGTATATACGGGCTCAGGGGTGGATGGGTAATCGTATTTTAGTCCGAATTTCGAGTTTGGACCAAGCAGGCCCGGGTCGGGTTTTTGACTTTTTGGGGAAAATGTTAGAAAATCTATAATTATGCATTGAAGTTGAGTTATTTAGCATTTATTGATGTTATTAAGTTAAATGTGACTAGATACGAATGAATTGGTGATGGAATCGAGAAGTAGGTCGGTGATTTAGCTTTGAAATACCCGTTGGCTTGAGGTAAATGTTTGGTCTAACCTTGACTTGAGGGATTAGGGATACCCGACTTATTTTCTATGTGAAATTACATGTGTGTGGCGTATAGGTGTGGTGACGAGTACCTATGCACCACCAAATTATCATTTTAGCTTGTTACCTTCCCCGTTTCCTATATACTACTCTCCTGCCTTAATTTCTACTTGCTCATAAATATTTCCATGTCTAATTGCTTCATATTAACTTTTGTTCTCTTTATTGAAGTGTTTAATTGTTTCATGGTTCCGTTTTATTATCCTGCTGGCTTATATTGATTTATTGGTGCCTTATGATACACCTTGGTTGGTCTCGCTGAGTAGTTTACACTGGTAAAATTTCATAATCGCAGTGATATTCCATTGTGTGGATTGAGGTATAAGTGTTGTGGAGGATTTGAGTTAACTTGTGAAACATTTGTTTTTATTTTTGTGATTCGTGCTGATATATATATATATATATATATATATATATATATATATATATATATATATATTGGGATCGGGTTGCATGCCGCAATAGGAGGAATAAGGGTGAATGAGATTATTTGGTGGGATCGGGTTACATGCCGCAACAAGGAGTAATAAGGGTGGACAGGTGGGATCGGGTTGCACGACGCAATAGGAGGAATAAGGGTGATATGTGATGAGGAGTAATAAGGGTAGACTGGTGGGAGTGGGTTGCACATCGCAACAAGGAGTAATAAGGGTGAATATTGATATTGTTATTATTTATATGGTGGGATCTAGATGCACGCCGCATCAGTTATTGATTTAGGATTCATTTCTGTTTTAGTTCATTACTGAGATATTGAAACTCCCTAAGGATTGGTTATAGCTTAGTACTGTTAGAACGACTGGTTTCCGTATTCATTTAATGTAATATTCTATTATACTTCACTCTGTATTTCCTTTTCCTTTTAGTATAAACTGTTGCAGGTTGTATATGTTGTGATGCCCCACCGTAGCCTCGTCACTACTTCGTCGAGGTTAGGCTCGACACTTACCAGTACATGGGGTCGGTTGTACTGGTACTGCACTCTGCACTTCTTGTGTAGATTTCGGAGCTAGTGGCTGATCGAGAGGTTGGTTGGTGTTGCTGCATTCCGGAGACCCAAGATAGTCTGCAGGCATCCGCAAGCCCTGACGTCCCCTTCTATCCTACTTCATTTCTATTTTATCTACTTTCGAGACAGATGTAAACTTTTCGTTCAGAACATTATTTGTAGTATTCGTAGACTATTCGTGAGTTGTTACACCAGTTCTGGGTTGGAATTTACTAGGGTTTTTGTTCTTAGCAAAAAGATGATCTTTTAAATTGTGTTCTTCCGCATTTATTTCCGTTGATTTACTTTTGTTAAGTTTTAATTATTAAAAGATAAAGAAGAAATATGAAATATTCTGTATCGTTGGCTTGCCTAGCGAGTGCAATGTTAGGTGCCATAACGGTCCCGACGGTGGGAAATTCGGGTCGTGACAACACTCTAACAAATTAAGTGGAAGCTTTGGGATTGAGTATAATGATTGTCAATTGTTCCACGAACTCCCTTCATGATTAAATTCTGGATTTAAGGTAAGTATTTTACTTTATTTTCTCGAAATTCTATAATTTGATTTTAAATACAAGCAAAGACAATAAACTTTAATTATAACTCTAATAGAGTTTGTAAGAAATTATAACCACCCAAAGTGGTAAAAATTTCTATGCCTTGCCATGATCAAATTCATGTAGGATTGTGGGCAAAGAATTGGAAATCCGGCCCATTGAATTTGCTTCATTCTCATTCCCTTAAGAGAATGTGATTGCAGTATGTGATAAGTCTGAAAGAAGACAAAATTATTACCGTGAAGGTATCAATGGATGTGGATGTGGTAATAGACAAAATTGTAATCGTCATCATCGTGGTAATGATAATAATAAGGATTCTCAAAATAATCTTTCACTATGTGAAAGTAATGTTTGTCATCGATTTGAAATGAGATTTTATAAAGCACATATAGATGATTATGGCCCATTCATGATGTGAATGTAACAACATGTAATTTATGAATACATATGCATTCTTGAAAGAATTTGAACGTGCTAGTGGTAGTGGATATACCACACTCACCTCTAGAATAAGATTTGAGGGAAAATAAGAAAATAATGTCATTATTATGGCATGAATGATCATTGGTCACATACCTATTGTACGCCAAAATATTTTGGCGATGTGATTATTAAAGGGCAACAGTAATGCAATTCTTGTATAAAATTCTGACCTTGACCATAATGGTATAACTTTCTCTTTAAAAGAGATATTCACCATATGGATGTTCATGAATATGTGGTAGTACCAAATTAGCTGAGAACTCTACAAGAGCAAATTATACTATTTTGGAGAAACATAATTGATTACCAATAAAGTATTGTGTTGTAGTAAGTCTCAAAGAAACTAATTCAGTTTCTAAAGTATACGCGAAAGCGGTTGATTATATTGAGACTATAAATAAAGGAAAGATTTAATATCTTCTATTACTACAATTTATAGTGGGGTAATATGTATGTGAAAAGCTACCCGCTTTATTCTCCAATTTGTACTACATAAATAAAAGAATGCCATAATAAAGTGATAGTTTTTAAATGTCTTCGCCTTATGTTTTGATGATCTAACAAACTTATTGTTAAGAACAGATAGGGAACCTGACACACTTGGACTACACTGCAAGATTAACGGATTCTAGCTAAATGTGAACTACTATAGCTTCAGGATATAGGAAACCTAACAAGGACCTGATATCCTTGTGGTTCCCTCATAGCAGTACAAAGTCAATTGGATACAGCTGGAAGCAACGTGACCGCCTGCACTATTTCTGCCTGCACTGCACTGTTTCCAGTGCCCACTTATTCCTTGACCAACTAAAGTGCTTACATCATTTCAAGTGATGTTATCAAAGTGTATCAACAATGAGCTTATATCAAAACATCACTTGAACATTTTCTGTTTCTTATTCAAGCCTTTTGCAAAATACAGAAATCAATCCTCACGAGCTTGAAGAACAAAGTTAAACGCTACTATGGACCAGTTCCTAAAGTTAGTATTTTGTTTTCCTTAGTTGAGTTGTAACTTTGTGATTGTTCTTATTGTATCTCCTAAACTGCTTAGCCAGAACCGTTGATTAGGAATCCTCTTGTAAAATCCGTAAACTCTCTGAGTTTATGTTGTGTCTAGGTTTAGTCATAAGTTAAAGTCTTTGTAACTAGAGAGTGACAAAGTGACTTGTGGTGGCTTGTGGTGAAAGTATGACGAGTTAGTTATAGTCTTTGTAACTAGAGAGTCACAAAGTGGCTTGTGGTGAGTGTACCACAAGTTAGTTGAGTTGAATCCTTTGTAATAGAGTTATTACAAAGTGGCTTGTAATAGGTGTTTACAAGTTAGTGAAGTTGAAAGCCTACAGGTGTAGGTCGTGGTTTTTGTCCCCTTGAGTTGAGATTTTTCCACATAAAAATCCTGTGTCTCATTTACTTACAGTTTTACTAGCATTCTCAGCATAACCTCATAGAGGACCAGGTACTCTACTATTTGGTGCACTCATACAAACTAATAATTGGTATCAGAGAAGTTTCCTCCTATCAGGCTAACACCTAGGAAGGATCCTTATGGCTGCTCCACCATATTTTGAAGAAGGTCAATCTACATATCTACCACCCAGGTTCAATGGACAATACTATGGGTGGTGGAAACAAGAATGCATGATTTTATCATGGCTGAGGATTCTGAGTTATGGGATGTCATATGTAATGGTCCTTATGTTCCAACAAAGGTACTGGAAGAACTTCCATTCTCAATGTCAATAACGAGTAAAGAATACACCGATGCAGACAGGAAAGCTGTAAAGAAGAATTTTCTTGCCAAAATGATTCTGGTATATGGAATAGGACCTGAAGAATATAATAGAATCTTTGCTTGAGACACTGCTAAGGAGATATGGGAAGCTTTGCAAACAGCTCATGAGGGAACCACCCAAGTAAAACAGTCTAAAATCGATATGCTCACTACCGAGTATGAACTCTTCAGGATGAAGGACGATGAATCTATTTAAGATATGCACACATGATTCATTTCCATCATAAATGAGTTACACTCACTTGGTGAAACCATTCCTAGAAACAAGCTAGTGAGGAAAATCCGCAGCATTCTGCCTAGCCCTTGGGAAAGCAATGTGAATGCTATTACTGAATCAAAGGACTTGCAGGAGCTGACCATAGAAGAATTGGTTGAAAATCTGAAGACCTACGAGATGAAGAGGAAGATAGACAGTGAAAGAAGAGAACCAAAGAAAGAAAAGAACCTGGTACTCAAAGCTGATAGAAATGACTCAAGTGAGGAAGACAGTGACATGACTTATTTAACCAAAAGATTTCACAAGATGGTCAGAAGAAATGGAGAATTGCTAAAAAGGGGCAGCTCCAACAAACCAAAAAACTATGACCTCTATCATAAGTGTGGAAAGCCTGGACACTTCATCAAAGAATGTCCTCTCTTGAAGCAAGAATTCTCCAAGAACAAACCTGAAAAAGCAACTAAGAGGAACCCGGTTCCTTTCAAGGACTTCAAAAGAAAGAGATCTGCTGACAATGTGATGAAACAGGCTCTTGCAGCATAGAGAGATTCCTCTGGTGAGTCTGAAGATGAAAATGATGCTGGTGATAGTTCCATGATGGCAGTTGAAGGCGAGGAAAATGAATATGACTCAACTTTTGCTTTGATGGCCCAATCAGATGATGATGAAGACGATGACAACAAGGAGGTAAATTTCAAGGATGTTTAGAGAAATCTGAAATCCTACTCTTCTAAGAAACTCATGTCTTTAGCTAGTATATTGATTGATGCCTATCATAGTCTTGTGGAGGATAGGGATTCCTTAACCTTAGAACTAGGAGAAGCTGAACAACTAGAGATGACTTAGTGGCTGTAGTTATTGACCATAAGGAAACCATTGAAAACTTCAAAGAAGAAAGGAATGATCTCTTGGCAGTAATTGCAGACCTAAAGGAAACAATAGAGAGACCAGGGACTAATTCAAAACCTGAAAATTCTGAAAAAGGAAAAGAGATAGCCAGTGAGGAATACATTAGGCTTGAAAATGAGTTGAAAGCTATGAGAACTAGGATGTGTGTTGAAACTGAGAAAAACAAGCACCTCCAAACTGATCTGGAAAGAGTAAAAATGATCTTGAAAAGTTCCTAAAGTGGACCTAGTCCTCAAAAGCTATCATTGCCATATACACTAATAATGGTGGAAACAGGAAGGGAATAGGGTTCCAAAAGGAGAAAACTCCTTACAACCCTCACAACAAGTACGTCACTATTTCTGATAACTAGCTTTGTACCCACTGTGGGAACAATAGGCACTTCAAAGAAAATTGTCAGGCCAGGGTTCAATCTGTTCAGAAAAACAAAGTGTTTGCAGAAAAAGTGACTACAAAAGAGGGACCAGGTTCCATTCACAAAAAGCTCACATTATCTGCATGGACTAAGAGAGCTCTTATTCATCCTCTTGCCTACTACAAGGGACCCAAACTTTCTTGGGTTCCTAAAACTAACTCTTGATCTTCTTGTGCAGGGAATAGTGAAAGGAAGTAGTCAACAATGGTTCATGGATATGGATGTTCAAAACACATGACAGGGAACACCATGGACTTTCTTTCACTAAAAGCCCTGCAAGAAGGGAGTGTATACTTTGGAAATGGGAAAAAGGGGTACATTCTTGGAGTTGAAAAAGTCGAGAAGTCACTCACTCATTCTATTAAAAATGTGTACTATGTCAATGGCCTTAAGTACAGTCTCTTGAGTGTCTCTCAGATTTGTGATAAAGGAAACAAGGTGGAATTCTTGTCCAAGATATGTACAGTTACTGATCTGGTAACTGGTGAAGTGGTACTTGTGGCCAAGAGATACAAGAACATCTATGTTGCTGATTTCGAGTCCTTACAAAGTGGTGATCTGAGTTGTCTGAAAGCTGTTGATGATGATGCTGAACTGTGGCACAGAAGATTGGGGCACGCAAGCTTTTCTCTTCTGAACAAACTAATTCAGAAGGACCTGGTCCATGGTCTGCCCATGTCAAAGTCCAAGGTGCAAAAAATTTGTGATGCCTGTGCTAGAAGAAAACATGTGAAGTCCTCTTCTAAGTCTAAAAGGGATGTGAGCACCTCAAAGCTACTAGAGCTTTTGCATATGGACCTATGTGATCCTATGAGAGTGCAAAGCAGAGGAGGAAAAAGATACATTTTTGTGATAGTCGATGACTACTCCAAATTCACATGGACTCTATTTCTTAGAACTAAAGATGAAACCTTTAAGGTGTTTATGGCCTTTGTGAAGAAAATCCAGGTGAAGATGGAGTCTATAGTCGCATGCATTAGGTCAGATCATGGAACAGAATTGACAATGCCAAATTTGATGAGTTCTGCAATGAAAATGGCATCACCCACAACTTCTCAGCTCCCAGAACTTCCCAGCAAAATGGAGTAGTAGAAAGGAAGAACAGAACCCTAGAAGAGATGGCAAGAACAATGCTAATCGACAGTGGAATTGCAAAGAACTTCTGGGCTGAAGCGGTCAACACTGCTTGCTACTTGGTAAACAGGTGCTTGATCAAATCTCTCCTGAACAAAATACCATATGAGTTGCTGAATGGAAAGAAACCAAGCTGACTCACCTAAGAACATTTGGGTGCAAATGCTATGTTCTCAATAATGGGAAGGATCAGCTTGGTAAATTCGATGCCAAGAGTGATGAAGGAATATTTCTGGGCTACTCTTCTCAAAGCAAAGCATACAAAATATATAATAAACGGACTCAATGTGTTGAGGAAAGTGTTCATGTTATTTTTGATGAGTCTTATCCATCCTGTGAGAAGAGTGTTGAGGAAGATCAAGATGGAGAACCCTTACTAGTTCTTGGTGAAGTCATTGACATGACAAATGGAAAGACAGACTTGACGAGCCAAGTAAAAGAGCTGAGTGAAGACAATACTGCCTCATCTTCAATGGAACCAGGTACTTCAATTACAACCACTGAAGCTGAAGAAAGAGTGGTTGATGCAGTTCAGGGCACTCCACTAGCACCTGAGAGAAAAACACAAGTAAACTAGTCAAATGTACCCACATTCTCTCTAAATGAGCCTCAGACGTCTAACTAGAGACATAAAATCTCTCATCCTCTTGACAACATAATTACCCCTCTAGATTCAGGAGTATAAACCAGGTCAAAAGCTAGAAATTCACTTGCCTTCTTAGCCATTCTCTCCCAAATAGAACCCAAGAATATCAAGGAAGCCTTGAAAGATGCAGATTGGATTACAGCCATGCAAGACGAGTTGCATCAGTTTGAAAGGAACAATGTTTGGCAACTGGTACCCAGACCCTCAGATCGAACCATTATAGGAACCGGGTGAATATTCAGGAATAAGCTTGATGAACATGGAAATACCATAAGGAACAAGGCCAGGCTGTGGTTCAAGGCTACAATCAGGAGGAAGGGATTGACTATGATGAAATGTTTGCTCTGGTCGCTCGCATGGAAGCTATTAGAATTCTAATCATTTTTGTATCTCATATGGAATTCACCTTGTTCCAAATGGATGTCAAAAATGCATTTTTGAATGGACTTCTTAAGGAAGAAGTCTATGTGAAGCAACCTCCAAGGTTTGAATGTCATGAACACCTTGAATATGTGTTTAAACTGGACAAAGCATTGTATGGGCTGAAGCAGGATCCTCGAGCTTGGTATGAATGACTGTCAAAGTTCCTCTTAGAAAATGGCTTTAAAAGAGGGAAAATTGACAACACCATGTTCCTAAAGAAACGGGGAAGGAACCTGCTCATTGTTCAGGTCTATGTTGATGTATCATTTTTGGGGCAACAACTGATTCTCTGTGTGAAAGATTTGCAAAACTCATAAGAAGTGAGTTTGAAATGAGTATGATGGGGGAACTGAACTTCTTCTTGGGTCTTCAAGTAAAACAATCCCCAAAGGGTACATTTATTTGTCAGCAAAAATACACCAGAGAGCTCTTGAAGAGGTTTGACATGGAAGCATCAAAGGTGATAGACACTCCCATTGCTACGGCCACTCAACTGGACATGGATGAAACTGGGCCTCCTGTGAATCAAACCATGTATAGAGGCATTATTGGGTCTCTTCTATATCTTACGGTTAGTAGACCAAATATTGTCTTCAGTGTGGGGCTATGTGCAAGGTTTCAATCAAATCCCAAGGAATCTCATTTGAAGGCAGCCAAAAGAATTCTGAGATATCTTAAAGGAACACAGGACATGGTCCTTTATTATCCCTCAAGTGACAATTTTAATCTCATTAAATATGTTGATACAGACTATACAGGTTATCTTGTGGATAGAAAAAGCACTTTTGGAATGGATCACTTCCTAGGTTCATGTCTCATAACTTGGGGCACAAGGAAGCAAAACTTAGTGGCTCTTTCAACAGCTAAAGCAGAATCTGTAGCAACAGCATCCTGCTGTGCACAATTTTTATGGATTAAGCAACAACTTGAGAACTTTGGGGTACTCACTGAGAGTGTGCCCCTTCTATGTGATAACACCAGTGCACTCAACATGACCAAGAATCCAGTTCAACACAAAAGGAATATTGATGTGAGGCATCACTTTCTGAGGGGCAATGTGGAGAAAGGGTTGATATGTATGAAGTTCTGTAGCACAGAAGACCAAATTGTAGACATCTTCACCAAGGCATTAAGTAGGTAACAATTTGAAAGAAATAGAGTGAAGTTGGGGCTTTTGAAGCGCAATTGAGAACCTGATTCCTCATTGTTGGCTATGAAAAACAGCTTCAAGAAAAACTGGCTAAAAGTGTTTTCTGACCATGTCTAACTCAGTTCAATACCATTGTAGGTAAACACGCATGATGAGTATAGAAGCTGTAGATGCAGTGCATGAATGATAAACAAGGATTAATATTTTCTAATAATAGGTCAAGAACCTGGTTCTTATACCACATGTTAGTAGTTCTGTGCAGTCTTTAATACACGTCTTAAAAAGGTACAAAACACAACTGCCATGTCATCTAACTTTTTAGATCCTGCTATCACGTCTCTTCACTTCAAATCACTCTATCTCCCTCTGAAACGTCGCACTTCTCCATGCCCAACCGCCATTTCAGAATCGGTCTCTATCTCTTCTCTTCATAATTATCCGTTCTTAATAAAAAAACCCCTCTGTTCTCCACAAACCATAAGCGCTCCATTAGAACTTACCAAAGCACCTTCACTCTATCTTTCCAATGGCTGATACAAACTCCTACCTCCCTGCCTCAGTCATACCTGTTATTGAAAAAACTATGGAGTCCTCTACCCCTACTGAGCCTTCTTTAACCACTCTTACCCTTCCCGTTAAAATCATATCTCACCTAGATTCCACGTCTCTCTCCATTTCAAAAACCCCTAAAATTGTTGATTCGTCCTCTCCATCTTCTGAGATTCCCACTAATTAAAGAACAAGTGGTGAACAAGGTCAAAACCCTGAGGTCACAGAAGGTTCCGCCATTGTTACTACAGATTCCGTGGTGGCAGTAGTGCCGATTGAGGAAGAAAATGTTGTAACCGTCTTCGTGGTGTCTGCTGATGGTATACTGCTTGAGATCATCTCTCAGAAAAATGAGGTATAAGGTATGGGGGACGAAGGGGCCATTTTAACTGTTGAAGGCACCGCACTAGCAGAAACTACTGGGCCTTCACATGCGGAACCTGATCCCTCTCTTGAGGACCCAGGTCAGGGTTCTCATTGTCAGGACAGTTCTGCTCCTGTATTCACTGTTGCGCCTTTGGACATACAGGCACCTGAGATGAGGTCCAATGATGAGGAGGATTTAGACAACCTAGCTCTTGATGCTTTCATAGTAAAGCGAAGGGTGGCGTCCACTCCTGAGTCTTCTACCAAGCGACCCACTACCAGGTTGCAAGCTAAGTTGGCCTACGACTCTGCCCTTCAAACGAGCAAAAAAGGCAGTAAGAAGCAAATTAGAAAGCTGGTGAAAGATGGTGTGCCCGTAAGTGATAAGGCGATCCTTGTGGTGGAGATGGAAGAGGAAACACTAGATGAAACCGGTTCACTAGTTAAACGGTCTAAGAAAAAGAAGCAACCTGATTCAGTAGAGAAGGTTTCAACCTCTAGCTCCAAGTCAAAGGATGTTGTGAGTGAGTTCTCGATGTCTGATAAGGATGTGTGTCAGTTTAACTTCAGAAATGTCGTGGTAAAAGACAATGCAAACCAAAAGAGAGACTAGATCCATAAGAAAGCTCCCTGTCTATCAGCTGCTTTTCGAATTGGTAAACAAAGTTCTATTGCCTCGAGCTTCTAATTCTGACCTGTTCTTGATAGAGCAACTGGATAGTTTTACTCTTGTGAGCCTACCTGCTATTATGATTGAACACATGCAAAAGGTTTCCACCTTCAAAGATGGTAATCATGGCCTTCCCTATGGGTTTTTTCTTACGCAAGTGTTTAAGTTCTTTGAGGTGCCACTAGGGCCAGGCAAGGTGGGGACTAAGAAACAAACTTTCTCACATACACCATTAAAAGAATGCGAGTGCATAGAAAAGAATGGGAGAGTAGGAAGTACATCAACCATCTCACAACTCATTAATGCTAAAAACAGTGCAACTGAGAAGATTCGTCGGTTAAAGGCTAGGAATGCTATCCTGAAAGGTCAGCAAGCCCAAGGGGTTCTGGCGTCAAATGATGAAGTAGATCGTTTGACAAAAGAGAATGTTGATCTCAGGGCGCAAGTAAAGAACATGAAAGCAGAACTACTCAATGAGCAAAAGTCGGCCAATGCCCGAATAGGCCTTGTTCTCCAAAAACTTGTTGCAGCTTCCAAGCCCTCTACTCCTAATTCCCCCTAAGTACCCCTTCAATGACCAGTTTCTGGAAATGTCCTTTAAGTTTTTTTTTTGTTTTGTCAGATGTTTTGTTTTCTTTTTTTTGATGTGGTTGGGATGAAACAGTACTGCTCCCGTCTTAAAAGTCTAATGTTGCCTTTGCTTTTTAAGCAAAGGCATATTAATTTTATTAATATTAAATCTATCCTCTTTTATTATCTCATTGTTAAATTCTATGTTTCTCTTCTCTATCATGTTATGTGCATATATGTGGCATGAGTTAGCTCGGCTAGACTTCTTTATGATGCTTATCTGTTTGTGTCTTTTTAATGATGCCAAAAGGGGGAATAAATAAGTGTAGTAAATATAAGGAAGGCATAAAGTCAGGAGAAACTTGTGAAACTTGTGTTCTCCTATTACTTAATCTGGTTCTCCTTGCTCTAAATCCACTTTATCAATATTAAGTTTGTCATCATCAAAAATGGGGAAATTGATAGGTTTTAAATGTCTTCGCCTTATATTTTGATGATCTAACAAACTTACTATTAAGAACTAGATAGCGAACCTGACACACTTGGACTACATTGCAAGATTAACGGATTCTAGCTAAATGTGAACTGCTACAACTTCAGGAGATAGGAAACCAAACAAGGACCTGATACCCTTGTGGTTCCCTCATAGCAGTACAAAGTCAATTGGACACAGCTGGAAGCGACGTGACCGCCTCTACTGTTCTGCCTACACTGCGCTATTTCTAGTGCCCACTTATTCCTTGACCAACTAAAGTACTTACATCATTTCAAGTGATATTATCAAGGTGTATCAACAATGAGCTTATATCAAAGCATCACTTGAACATTTTCTGTTTCTTATTCAAGCCTTTTGTAAAATAGAGAAATCAATCTTCACGAGTTTGAAGAACAAAGTTAAACGCTACTACGGACCAGTTCCTAAAGTTAGTATTTTGTTGTCCTTAGTTGAGTTGTAACTTTGTGATTGTTCTTATTGTATATCCTAAACTGCTTATCCAGAAGTGTTGATTAGGAATCCTCTTGTAAAATTCGTAAAACTCTCTGAGTTTATGTTGTGACTAGGTTTAGTCATAAGTTAAAGTCTTTGTAACTAGAAAGTCACAAAGTATCTTGTTGTGAGAGGACCACAAGTTAGTTGAGTTGAATCCTTTTTAATAGAGTTATTACAAAGTGGCTTGTAATAGGTGTTTACAAGTTAGTGAAGTTGAAAGCCTACATGTGTAGGTCGTGGTATTTGTCCCCGTGAGTTGGGATTTTTCCACGTAAAAATCCTGTGTCTCATTTACTTACAGTTTTACTAGCATTCTCAGTGTAACCTCATAGATGACCAGGTACTCTACTGTTTGGTCGACTCATACAAACTAACATAAAGTGAAATCTTATTGATATAAAAACCATATCATAATAACCTTGAAGTTTTTCCACGTCATGGTGTAAATCTGAACTTTATCAATATTGATAATTTATTCAGTTGGCATAATTGATTTAGCCATGTTAATTTAAGTATAATGTGCAAAAATAAAAGAGAATTCATATGGTTAAATATTAAAGAACTAAAAAGTTCTTTACGAATTCTCTTATGTTGTTTGTTCTAATTAATTAATAGACCAACTAACATTGGGATTGAATCCCACGAATGCTGGAAATATCAAAGGTGAATTCACCTACCATGTATATCACATAATATACATCTATTAGATGGTTACATATGCGATTATTAGTAACCTGCAACCTGGTGTTTGCGAGGTAACTACTCAATAATTTAAATTAGAGCATAATTTTCAGATTTTCTATTCAAGACAATTCATCTTGATATGTTGATTTATGTCACAGTTGGTTTAGCAAAATAATTTATTGAGTGCCTCCACTTAATAGCTAAATTATTGCTTATGAGAATAAAGTTATCTATATCAATTTGATATACGTTATATATGAAAGTATATTATATCCTCCCCTCACAAGTGATTTAGGGCCAGGAACAAAATAATTCCATCTTATTACTATTGATGTGCAGTATATATCTTGATTAACACCATAATTCACAAAGGTGGATTTTCAAAATTGAGAAAGCAAGTTAGTTTTTCTAACATGAGGGGGAGACGGGATAAACAATTGAGAAAAAGTTACGTGGAATGAATTATCATTTCTACTTCTAGATCCTCGAATAAGATAATATGAACTTGAAGTTCATAAAAGGATAATTCATTTGCAATATATTGCAAAGCATGACAGACGCATTTGCTGACCTAAAGAAAGTAACTATATTCTCAGTGCAAATGCTCCAATTGAGTCCTAGAAGGACAAAGTCTATGGTACGCTTAAAGCATATAGACAAATCGATTTCAAATAAACTTCTTGATAAAGAAGATGAGCAAATGAGCAAAATGATCATAATAAAGGAGGCAAGTGATTTAGAAGATCACATGACATAATATTTAATAAAATCTTAGGATAGGTACCTGAAAATATGAAGGAAGAGATCTCTATGAAAAAATTTGGAATCAATATAAAATGCTCGTCGATGACATCTATGATAGTGCTAAGTATAGATGAGGATCTTAAGTCTATCAAATACAACCACAAAAATATTGGCCAAATGCAAGAGACACAATTCAAATAGAATTGGTTTCATATGAAAGACATGTCGTTTTGGACCTGCAGTTCAAACACTTGAAAGTATAAAGTCAATGGTGTGTGTAATCACTTTTATCTATCTTTGTTATGACCCGAATTTCCCACCCTCGGGAGTCGTGATTGTGAGCACGTGATTTTTGCTTCACACGACAATCGCTCCAAAAAGAAATAAAAAAAATATATAATTGGCCCCGCTGTACAATTTCGGATTTCTGTGCGGCACCTTGTGGATTTATTTGTGATTTTGGCCCATTCTTATTTATTTACTTTATTAAAATAAAATTCAAAAAAATATATATGTGTCCTGCGTAATTCAAACCGTAATTCGGTCGTTAAATAGAAAATCGTGAATAGGCATTTTCGTCCGTGATTTTATTTGGTTTGACTTTACCGGTTTTGAAGTATTTTAGTATGTGTGCAAATAATTGTATTTGAGTGTGTATTTAATTTTAATTTGATTTTTTGGCTTAGCTTTGTTTTAAAATAAATCAGAAAAGAAAAAAAAATAATAAAAATAAAAAAAATAAAAAAAAAAATAAAGAAAAGACCCCTTCCGGACTTGGGCCAATTTTAACAAAATTGGCCCAAACAAACAGCCCAAGACCCAGGCCTGCCCGGCCCAGGTCACCTGATGCCCAGGACGTCCAAACGACGTCGTTTGAGTCGTGCCTGATCTGGGCCGTTGATCTCAGAGTGATCAACGGCCAAGATCAATCCCCATAACCCATCAACAAACCCGACCCGTTTACACCCGGACCAAACCCAAACCCTCAACATTTGAAACGACACCGTTTCACTTAAGACCATCAGATCCAAACCGTAGATCTAGATTGATCTAACGGTTGAGATCGACCCACCCACTAACTATATAAGCCCGAATCCTTACCCTACCCCCCTATCCAATACCCCGGCCTCGTCGTCTTCACCCAAACCCATCCCCTTCAAACCCTAGCCGCCCCTGCACACTTTCACCAGAAACCCGGCGGCCTGAACGCCGGTGACCTTCCCCTTAACACCCTAAAACCCCCTTGCCATCCTGAACATGGATCTGCTAACCATGTGGTTCGAATCACCCCCCAGGTCCTCGAATCTTCATTCGAAGATTCGAGTCAAAACTCGATCTAACCCAACCAACCCCAGTTTCGTACCAGACACTCCCCAGACCCCCCTCGTGACCAAACCATACTTGGTTTGGTCCGAATCTGATCAGGAAAGCGTGAACCCCAGATCTGAGTTTTTGGAATTTGTGGGTTCTTCGTCACTGGTCCATATCCGTTCGAACCAAAGAGGTTAAGGTCTAATGGACTTTAATCCAAGTGTTTCTCGTCTGAGAAACACTTCGTTTAAAGTCCGTTCAGCCTTAAGAAAGGCTTGGCCAAGTCCGAGTTAAGGTTTTGATCTTTTTGCGGTTTAAGGTGAGTTTTCTTTCTTTTCTTAGTTGTTTTGGTTTGTTTGTTTGTTGTAAGGGTCTGTTCGTTTGCTGTTTATGTCCTTGACCTCTATCAACTGTGCTTCAACTACTTCGCCTGAACCTCTGTTTTGTTTGTCTAAATTCCCCCCTCCTATTCTGATAAGGCATTGTGTATTTGTTTGTGCAAGTAGCTGATTTTCGAGTTTGGACTGGTTAGTTGACTCCCCTAGTGTATTCCTGTTTAGTCAGTATAATGCGAACCATGTATCAATACTGTTTAAATGTTTGATTTTTGGCTGCGATTGTGTATGTTCATACTAATATAGTCGAGTCGACATGTGTCGTCAATTAATTTCAACTGTCTGAGCATAGTAAATCGATTTGCTTCTGTTGAACATTTGTTGAAATCAATTCAGAACCAGTTTTGTTTACTTATAGCTGTTTGATTTGGATCAGTCAATGTAAAAAAGGGATTGTTTATGTTTAAATCCTGAATTGGAAGGCATGTGCACTGGTGCACAGCATGTGCATTGGTGCACCTCATGTGCCTTGTGCACAGCCTGTTTTTCTGCATTAAGAAGCTTTTAAGTTTAAACAATCTGACAGTATATGCTGTCAGATATATTTTAATGCCCATACTTGCTTTTAGATAATAAAATGAAAAGTTAAAGCCTGCCAAGGGAATGTCATGGGATTAATACTTAAATAGCTAAAGTGGAACTGAAAAAGGGAGCACATGGGAGGGGTATCTGATTAATTTAACAGGTTGTTAAAAGGTTTGATGTTGAGGCTTATAAAGAGGGAGGCACATTAAGAGATAAAAAAAAACCATCAGTGGAAGGGGAGGGATTTTTTTGGGATAATAGACAAAGGGGATAATACACAGAGAGACATTGAGAGATACACAGAAAAGAAAACACACACCCACTGTGAGGATAGAAAGAAAAGAGAGAGTTGACAAGAATAGAAAGAGAGCAAGAAAGAGAGAAAACAGACTAAGAAATCAGAAATTTGGTCTTGTTTGTCTGAAGTTCATTTATTGTCAATACGTTAGGCAGTGTTCTTTCTTCAATCGAGATTATTGTTAGTGTTCTGCTGCATTGGTATATTCCGGAATTGGACTGTCTGGAGTATCGCACTGTGTGCTGTTTCATCGAGTTGTTCTCCTTCAACTCTAGTTCCATCTCGCAACAGAATCCTTTCTGTTGTGCTGTTCTGATTGTTGCTGCTATCTTGCTCGCTATTGCTGCTGCATTTTGTCCTGCTGCTACTGTTAATTCTGCCTTTTGGCTGCTGCTGATTCCTATCTTCTTCTCCTTCTCTTTTGCACTTTCGGCATTTTCAGGTACACATTTCAAATCCCATATTGATGTAATTGGAACAGTCTGAAAGCATGAAATGAAAAAGGTTGAAGAAGTTCAAGCATTTGCTGTAATATTCATAGTACATTAACAGGCCTTGTGGAAATTGATTTAGCTCATGTTTCAATGGTTCAAAAGAGTATACTGATAGCCGACTGAGTTTCACCCTTTTGTATTTGGGCTCGATAATTGTCTGTTTAGTATAAGTATGCATATTTCGACTTTACACAATACCATTTTCTGTTTCATTTAGTTTCTTTTAAGACTAGCCCATATAAGTTTGGTTAAGCTCAATATTAAGAAATGTTCGGATTAAGTATTGCATTTCATCTTATCTCGTATGTAATCTGTTATTCGACCAAATCATTTTCGTAAAAGGCATGACGTCCTTTTTACCTTAAAAGTAATCAATCAAAATTGACAGGAGTTTGGTTTAAGCTGAAGTATATACTTCAATTAGCACACACGCTTTCTTTTCTTCCATCTCTGGAAATAAAAATAATAGAAATGTAGTCACTGTAGGATACCCTTCTAAAATAATAGGACAAGCCTCGCCAAACAAAAAAAAAAAAAAAAAAAAAAACAATTGCGGGGCCCTCAACAACTGACGATAATTATTTAGAATTCAAGATAGGCCATTTAATAAACTTCATGGCCTCCTACAAAGATAATAACGCGTTAGGTTCTGTTGGCGCGGTTTAATTAAATCACATTCTTAAATTCGGGTGCACATTGATGTGACCCAAATCCAAATCTCAACGAAGTCCAAATGTGTCGACAATTACGGGTGCATTGATTGTGACGTGGTTCGAGACGCATTTTCACGACGTTGCAATTCTGTAAAATAAATGATAATAATAAAAGCGGTTAAAACTTAATAAAAGCACATGAGTTACAACATGTATTTAAATCAGATATTTAGCTATTATAACAATTTAAGCGACCGTGCTAGAACCACGGGATTCGAGGGTGCCTAACACCTTCCCTCGGGTCAACAGAATTCCTTGCTTAGAATTTCTGGTTCGCAGACTTCATTTGGAAAAGTCGAAAATCTCCTCGATTTGGGATTCAAGATAAACCGGTGACTTGGGACACCAAAAGCCAAACCTTTTCCCAAGTGGCGACTCTGAATTAAATAAATAATCCCATTTCGAATATTTGTCACTTAAATTGGAAAAACTCCCCGCGCATCTTAACCCTTCGGGGCAGGGCGCGCAAAAAGGAGGTGTGACAGTGATGGCGCCTACTAGTGGAAGCTAGGCAAGCCGACCATTTACACAAATTACTTATTTCCCGTTTTAATTCCTTAACAAGTGTGAATCAACAGTTATAAATAGCGGAAATTTAAAGCAAGCGGAAGATACGATAAACCATTTGAATTTATATCCAATACAACGTCTTAAGCAAAAATCTACCCAGAACTGGTGTCACGCTTCACAGACAGTCTAGAATTACTACAAACAAGGTCTGAAAAATAAATAATACACTGTTTCAAAAATATGTAAATGAAACAGGATGAAGGGATAGAGGGAGACGCCAGGGCCTACGGACGCCTGCAGGACTACCTCGGAATCTCCGACTGGATTGAAGGCAGCCACCCAGGCTAAGGTCCGAATGTTGCTGCTCTGGGATTTCCACACAATGCAGAATGTAGTATCAGCACAATCTACCCCATGTGCTGGTAAGTGCATAGCCTAGCCTCGGCGAAGTAGTGACAAGGCTAGGACCAGACTACCAAATAAACCTGTGCAGTTATATCATATACAACGGAAAATAAAACAGAAATATACAATTAAAGATAAGAGAGTGCATGCTGCGAGGGAATATCATTTACCAATAGTAACTCAGGAGAAAGGCATAAAGAACAATCTAAAATTTACAGTAGAAAGAATAAGAAAAAGCGTAACAAATCAATAACCACTTTCATCATTTATTGTTGCGGTGCGCAACCCGATCCGAATTATAAAACACTGCTGTAGCGTGCAACCCGATCCAAACATAATATTGTTGTGGCGTGCAACTCAACCCAAATATAATATTATTGCGGCGTGCAACTCAATCCAAATATAATATTTTTGCGGCGTGCAACCCGATCCCAATATACAATTCAATACTAATTGCAAAAAGAGTCCCGACAAGGGAACGATAAGGAAACAACACTATCCCGGCAAGAGAATTGACAATATAAGTAAATACGTCCCGGCAAGGGAGTCAGCTATAACCAAACTTGTTCCAACATTTAACTTCATGAACGAAACCTCAACTAGCACCAATACTCAACCATAAGCTACTTCTAAGAGAATAATCCTAATTCTTGCCCAACACAGAAAATCAACAACTTAGGCATTCGTAGTACTTATTAAGAACACAACGATTTCAATAAGACTCACGGGCGTGCTTGGCACCAACGTATAAATACTCGTCACCATGCCTATACGTCGTACTCACCAAATAAACACATAGCAAATAGGACACAACTCCTAATCCCTTAAGCTAAGGTTAGACCAAACACTTACCTCAATGCCTCAAACACAATTCAAGTCTCAACTACCACTTTACCTCTTGATTCACTACCAATCCGCTCATATCTAGTCACAAGTTACTTAATTACATCAATAAATGCTAAATGAATCAATTCTAATGCATAAAAATAAGTTTTCTAAAGTTTTTCCCAAAAAGTCAAAAATTGCCTCCGAGCCCACATGGTCAAAACCCGAGGTTCGAACCAAAACCCGATTACCCATTCCCTTACGAACCCAAATATGTAATTTGTTTTAAAATCGGACCTCAAATCGAGGTCCAAATCCCCAAAGTTTGAAACCCCTAGGTTCTACCCAAAATACCCAATTTCCCCCATGAAAATCATTGATTTTGAGTTTAAATCATGTGAAAAGATGTTAAAAATTGAAGAAACGAGTTAGAAATGACTTACAATCGATTAGGAAGAGAAGTTGTCTTTGAAAAATCGCCCAAGAGTGTTTTGGTTTTGAAAGAGTGTGAAAAATGGTTGAAATGCATCTAAGTTATGAATTTACAGGTTGCAGGTATCGCAATTGCGACCAGGTTCGCCATTGCGAACCTAGAAGTCTGCTATTCTCGCATTTGCGAAGTTGCTTTTGCGATAAATTTGTTGCATTTGCGACGACTGGCTACAACTGGAGGCATTGCATTTGCGATGACTACCTCGCATTTGCGAGATATTCCTGGCCTGGACTCTTTCGCATTGGCGACATGACTCTCGCATTTGCGAGCCAGGCTTCGCAAATGCGAAGCCTGCATGCCTGCAATATACCAGTTAAAATCTTCAATATTCTAAGTCCAAATTCCACTCCGTGGCCTATTCAAAACTCACCCGAGCCCTCGGGGCTCTAAACCAAACATGCACACCAACCTAAAAATGTTATACAAACTTGCTCGTGCATTCAAATCACCAAAATAACATAAACAACTATGAATTTAGCATCAAAATAATGAAATCACTTAAGACCATCAAATTTTTCAATTTTCTTAAATAAAGTCCGACTCACATCATTTCAAGTCCGTCTCTTACCAAACTTCACAGACTCAACTTAAATCACATATAAGACCTGTACCGGGATCCGAAATCGAAATACGTGCCCGATACCATCAAATTTCAAACACATTTCCTTTTCAAAAACTCATAAATATTCCAGAAAATAATTTTTTTCAAAAATTCATTTCTCAGGCTTGGGACCTAGGAATTCGATTCTGGGCATATGCCCAAGTCCCATATTTTCCTACGGATCCTCCGGGACCGTCAAATCACGGGCTCGGGTCCGTTTACCCAAAATATTGACCGAAGTCAACTTAAATTTATTTTAAAGGCAAAATTCATTATTTTTCACAGTTTTCACATAATGGTTTTCCGGCTACGCGTCCGGACTGCGCACACAAATCGAGGTGAGACCAAAAGAGGTTTTTAAGGCCTCGGAACACAAAATTTATTTATGTCTGGAATGACATAAAAACTATATGCATCTAAAGTCTATTTATATGGCTTATTTGACTATACTTATATGATAATACCTGGAGGATTTAAATTGCTTAAAGCATATACAATTCTTGATCTTGAAGTACCACTCCTTCAGTGCAATTTATGCACAAATGTATCTTGCTATAACTATAAGCATGATAGTATGATAGCAAGAGTTTTCACCTCTATATGAAGATATTGAAATGACGATTGTAACAAGATCATATGAAGACAGTACATCTCTATCAGGAATGATGATTTCAAGGTGAAACAAATTTGTTCAAGTTAATATGGTTGATTTGTTTATCAAATATCTATCAACGATCTTTTTAAGATGTTGTACAAAGATTGGAATGTGAAGGCTCAAAGAGGTGAATTGATGTTGTCATCAGGGGGAGTTAATACGCGTTGTACTCTTTTTTTTCTTACAAGGTTTTGTCCCACTGGGTTTTCCTTGCAAGGTTTTTAACGAGGCAACCAAAAGGCATTTTTCTAAACATGTGTACTACTTTTCCTTCTCTAGAATTTTTTTCCCGCTGAGTTCTATTTTAGTTAAGGTTTTAACGAGGCACATTATATGTTGAATAGACATTCAAGGGGAAATGTTGTAAATAGAATTTTATTTAAGGTGAATGTCTATATTTTAGAGAGATTTTAGGATTTGTTACTTGGTGGCTAAGTCACTTTTCCTCTATAAATGGATGGGTTCTATTCCATTGTAATTGAACTCAAGGCAATAAGAATTCTCTCTCTTGCTTTGCAATATTCTTCTTTTATTGTTTTATAACAATTTATATTTTTTCGACTTTTACTCTGAAATTCTCACCAAAACCAACTCGAATCTTCATTGAATTCACTTAAAATTTGGTTATAAGTTCCAAAGGATATTCCCAATCCTTTGCAATAACAGCCAACCAAAAAATAACAATTTTGCAAAAATCAACAAATCTGTCAATGGAGTTTAAGCTGATGTTCACATTTCACGCAAACAAAATCCAATTTACCAAACTTCTATTTTTTCACACTTTGTACATTAATTATATCGAAGATCGCATGTTATAGTAAGGATTTTGTTTCGAAATGATAATGTTGTGCTTCATAGTATCATGATTTATGGCAGCTTCATTTAGACAATAAACATAACTTTGCATCAATAAATTGTTAATTGATAAGTAAATAAGTCAAACAGATACTAAGGCTATTCTTACACCAGAGAGAGTATGTTACAAATTGAATTCTAGTCAATTCAATACCTATGGGGGGAGGGGTGTGAGAAAGAGAGAGAAAGGGAGAGAACTAGAGAAGAATGAAGCCTAAAATATATAAGATTGGAGTTTGATCAATATATTATTTTGCACATAAATAATAAATTATATATGCTAATGTACATAAGTGATAACCTCTTTAAGATGGATAAATAAATTTATAATGTAACATAAATAGGTAAAAGTTCCGAGAAAATTCTTGTTTGGTTTGGCACCATCCTGCTGTTGAGGCCAAGCACGTGTGCTAACATATATCAAGTGTCACCACGTGTTTTTCGGGTAGTTTGGTTTAGAGTAATGGGCTCTACAAGTTGAAACGAGGGAGAAATTCAAAAATAGCCAAATTTACAAGAGGCCATTCAAAAATAGCCACAATTTCAAAAGTAATCAAAATTTAGCCATTTCTTATATAAAGATAAATCTGAAAATACTGTTCAAAATCCGAAAAAATACTCCAGCATAATATACTGGAGTTCCAGTATAATATACCGGTCCAATATAATATACTGGAGCTAGCAAAGTATACTGTTCCAGCATAATATGCTCGAAGTTCATACACAGATGCACCAAACTCCAGTATATTATGCTGAACCGATCTCTGTTGCAACAAAATAGTGGCTATTTTTTAGTAACTTGACAAACACTGATTATTTTTGAATGACCAGTCCGAAAACTGGCTAGCCCGTGCTATTTTAACTTGAAACGAACCAAACAGGGACCGGACCAGAAGGCTTTGCTGGGCTGTCGGTGCCGAGCTATTTGTCATATTGGACAAATGTGTTGCTAAACATCTTGGTGTTACAATTAATTCTAAACACACGTGTAGACAAAGCAACATCACTTAACTCAAAGGCGAAGTTGGATTTAATTATGAGTTTGAAAATTTAGTCCTTTTATAATCCATAATTATTGGGTTCAACAATGGCAGGTAGGATTTCCGCTAAGGGTTCGAAAAAAAAATTACTAATCTCACATTTTTCTATCCCGCTACTTTCCTTCCGAAATTAAGCTATAGTTTTCTATCCCCTCGAAACTTTCTTTGATGTTAACATGGTCCTGTACTGAAATACTTATCGTACGATATTGCTGAAATAATGTTGATCATGAAAGTATAGAGCTATCCCAAGTGAGTTGAAAATTTATAGTGCCTATTTAAGGCTTGTACTTTTTGGCCATTATGTTAAAAATGCATACTGCATACCCCACATGCAGAAAAAGCAACTCACTTTTTATTTTATTTTTAATTTTTATTCTTTTTATTTGTATAACTACCACAAAGGAGGAAGTTGTAGTACTTTGACTGTTGTCGTTAGAGGTGTTCATGGTTCGGTTTGGTTCGGTTTTTCCTTGAAAAGAAACCAAATCATGTAAGTCGGTTTTTCAAATATTCGAACCAAACCAAACCAATTAAGTCGGTTTTTTCTCGATTCGGTTAATGTCGGGTTTGGTCGGTTTTTTAGTTTTTCCGGTTATTTGTCGATTTTTTCTTAAATATAAGACATCACTACCAAACACATATTCCGGATCACATTTTCAACGTAACACTATCAAATCAATTGTCCTTTGAGAAATCTATTATTTACTAAGATATATTAATGATAATTGAATCAAATAGTGATGAATAATTTAAGGACTCAATTAAAAATATATTTTTTTAACATGAAATGGATTCTTACACTTAACAAAAGAAAACTACCAATCAAACTAAAATGTAAAGGTAAAGAACTATACTAAAAGTGCAAACGATTAACATTCACTATAAAATTTTTGAAACTTTGTATAAAAATATACATATTATAGGTGTAATAATAAATTTGAAATAGCTACTCCTATAGTCGGTTTGGTTCGATTTTTTCCGGTTATTTTTTGATTAAAACCAAATCCAAACCAAGTTTGATCGGTTTTTAAAATTCAAAACCAAAAAGTATCGGTTTGATTTGATTTTCGGTTTAGTTCGGTTTTTCGGGTTTTTATGAATACCCCTAGTTGTCGTAAAAACAAAACTGTAACGAATCAGCTGATTATTGAATTTTTAGTAGAGTTAATGAAATTTCTTCACATAGTCAACAAGAAAATATTTGCCTTAAATTAACAACTTGTCATTTGAATGAAATAAACATGAATTAAGTGGAATGTATATAAAGAATCCAAATTGCTGACTCCAAATAGTTAATTAACAAGAAAATATTTGCCTTAAATGCACAATTTAGCATTTGAATGAAATAAACATGAATTAATTGGAATGTATATAAAGAATCCAAATTGCTGACTTCACCCAATTTCAGACTAATAAGTATTTATTTGATGTAGATAATGTGATAGTATGGAAGAACGGCACAATTGGCAGCGGTCACTGAAGTTTGAACTCAGAATTATACTCTTGGTCAAATTATGACACTTAATATTAGGCAGAAAAAAATTCCATTACTTTGCTTCCAAATTGAGCTGTAGTTTTTCTTCCTCTCTAAGTTTTCCTTGATATTAACATGGTCATGTGCTAAGAGAAGAAATTAGAATTTTGAGTTTATGAGTTTTAAATTATGAAAGAAATAATTATCTACTGAGTTCGAATAAATTTATACATAACAAATGGATTTTTTTAACATAAATACAAAATTTAGGCCAAAGTTATTGGGTTTGCGGAACCGTAAACGGAACTGTAACTCCGCCCTGTACTGAAATACTTTTTGTTTGGTCTCTCTTTAAAAAGTTGGGCAATTTACATTTTAAAAAGTTAATCATGATACTACAATTGGGCGAAACTTTATGGTGCCTATTTAAGGCTTGTGCTTTTTGGCCATAACTTAAACCTGCATTCTACATAGCTCCTTTCCTTTTTCTTCCTTTTTTGCTTTCTAATTTTCCTTTTTCTTCTTTAGATGGATTCACAAAGTGCTATTACCTCACAATCTATATCCAGCATTGATGAATTTGAAGACTTGGAAATAACACAATTTGATGAAAATTCACTAAGAGAACTACTTGAAGAGCCAAATGAAGTTCAAGAAGAAAGAGTAGAATCCATAACACAACCTATAGTTGTTGAAATTGCCCCATATTTTACAATAGATGGATGTCCTTCGCTTGAGAAGATCGAGGATTCCATCGATGATGTTAAATGGCAAAACATGATGCAGGAATCGTCATCTCTCGATCATACAGTAACCTGCCCAGAGGGAGTAACTGATCAATTTTATGATCTTGGAGAGTTTGGCCTAGATTCTTCTTATGATTTTTACAATGCGGTCCCTTTGGATGAAATAGACTATGATGGCTTGTGGCATCACAGTTCTTAGGGTTTACAGTTTACTCCTTTTTGGATTATCTAAACTCTTGAATTTCTGTCTAAGCCGTGGCAAAATAATTTAGTGTGATATTCTTTTATTTATTTCATTAATATTGTAGGTAAAATATACTACGCTAGGTGGCCTCTTAAAAGAATGACACATGGAATCGAGAAAAATTATCCCGTTTGGCATCATGGGGAGCGGGACTCTTAAAGAGACAATAAATACATTCCGCCCGGTGACATTAATGGAGAATATTCCATGGCATTAAGTGAATTGTCCGTTACAAGGAATTTGTCATTTATGCTCATCGTTACATCTTCATCAATAGCCCTCATAATTAACATTAAAGAAGAGCACAATCCTAGGACCTTGTTCCCTAGACATAGATATAAATAGTGAGCTATGTTATCATTGCAGGGGAGGAATTTTCTGGCAAACTCATACTATAATCAATCCAAAGCTTTGTATATCTTTATATTCTTATTACTTGATTCGATCATTGTTGTGCCCGGAAGTCTTGTTCCTGAAATCACTATTTTTGTTTTCTTATCTTCATTCTAGGACACAGATCTAGCTCCTCTTTCACTATCTCTCTGTCTGCAGTTTACAGTACTGTGCAGTGTGCTGCGTCGAGCTCTCTCAAAGTACCGTACGTGTGATCAACGAAAGGAGTCAAAGACAGATTTTCAGCTGATTCAACAGTTCAACTTTGGATCTCCGTGTAAAATTCCGTTCTCAGCTAGACCGCCGATTCGACTCAGTAACTCGGCTCGAAACTTTCTCCATTTCGTGGAAGCAAAGTATTCAACAGTACCTCCTATTCAACAGCAAATCAGCCACAGGTTTTGTTATCGGGAGTTGGTACCTCCTGTTTTACTGTTTTCCTTTTGGTGTTAGCTAAATTACTGTTACTTTACTTCGCAATAGTTAAACCTTTCAACTAGGATACTAGTTACCACGTGTTTCCTTCTAGTTTGATTTGTGTACGTTGTGCACTAGCGAGTCTTCTCTAGATTGTTGTAGGTGTAGTGGCTGCAGTCTCGGATGATAGAATAAGGGCATGTCCTCGGGTGGGGCAGAGGGTGGGGTGGGGTTCAGGGGGTGGGTCGGGTAGCAGGGGAGGTAGAGGGGGCAAGAGAACCTATAGGTTGAGAATCGGGTCATGGAACATAGGTTCACTAACGAGTAAATCCATAGAGTTGGCGAAAATCCTGCAGAAGAGGAAAATTAATATATCGTGTGTCCAGGAGACTAGGTGGGTCGGATCGAGGGCGAAAAACGTGGATGGGTATAAGTTATGGTACTCTGGTGTCCTGAGGGGTAAGAATGGAGTGGGTATCCTGGTAGATAGCCATCTTAGGGAGTCCGTGGTAGAGGTCAGGCGGGTGAATGATAGGCTAATGACTATTAAGTTGGTGGTGGGTGAGGGTACTTTAAATGTCGTTAGCGCGTATGCACCACAAGCAGGCTTGGATGAGGATATTAAAAGGCAATTTTGGGAGGGGTTGGATGAGATTGTTCGTAGTATACCGCCTTCTGAGAGGTTATTCATAGGAGGAGATTTCAATGGTCATTGTAAGCACGTGATTTTTGCCCTATATGAGAAATACTCCCAAAAAATGCAAAATAAAATGATTTTCCTTGGTGTGCAATTTTTGAGTATTTTTGTGATATTTTTGGATAATTATTTGTATTTGTTTGTGTTTGCTTATTTGTTAAATTAATAAAAAATATAAAAATATGTCTCATTTTGCATGTAGGATTTAATTCTACAATTGTTAATAATTAAATTAGTTTTACAAAAATTAAAAATTACAAAAATAGGCACCTTTTGCATTTTTAGCATTTAATGTCCAAATATGCAATTTTATGCTTAATTATTACTTAATTGTGCGTTAATTGTTATTGGGAGTTAATTTGCGCTTTTATAACTTAATTTAGTTCTTAATAATAATTTAAGTACTTTTATAATTTAGTTTTAGAAAATAAAAGAAGAAAAGAGAACAAAAATACAAAGAAAAATCGGATTGGGCCACTTCTTCAATTGTAAGCCAAAGGCCCAAAAAATTGCCCAATCTTCTCTACGACCCAGTCCACTTCAGACCGGGTCGACCCGGTCCTCCCCATGACCCAAATACCCAACACTCCTTTTTCATTTTGTCAAAACACAAAACAAAACAAAAAAATAAAAAAACCCAAAAACCCTAAAAACCTAAACTAACCCATCCGCCCCTTCCCTATCTTCTTCTTCCCCAAACTCAAAAAACTCCTCCAAAGCTCCAACCAAGCATCCATGGCTGCCCAGCTTCCCGTCCCAAACACCACCAAACGACACAACCTCCTTCGCGTTCAAACGACCCCAGCCCTATCCGCCATTGATGAAGCTCGTCGAGCTCAAGCTTGAGCTCGACGTCCATGTCGCTGCTGCTTCTGTTTCAACCAAACAACCTGCTACTCCTGCCTTCTACTTCATCGTCCAAACAACCAAACGACCACAGCCTCGACGAGTCAGCTGTTGTTCGAAGCTCCCATCGCCGCTGCTCGTCACGGCCAAGCTCGCACGCTGCCATCGGGTCCAGTACCGTTTCTCCATGGACGTCGTCGACCAGTTGCTTCTGCTTGCTGCGTCGACCAGCTTCACGGCTTCATCTTCCCCATGGCCAAACGACCTCCGCTACTGCTTCGCTTCTCCGAGCTTGGGCATCACCATGGCCAAGCTGTCGCCGGACTGCTGCTGCTTGACGTCCAGTTCCTCCGAGCTGCTGCTGTTCATCACTTCTCCTTAGTCTAGCTGCTGTATCTTCAGACGAGCTGCTCGTTTGAGTTTTAGTCGAGGTCGTCGAGCGTCGTTTTGAGTTCGTCAAGTTTACAAAGGAGGTGAGTTCGTCGTTGAGTCCGGACAGATTTATTCCCATTTGAGTTTTGTCAAAACAGTTCATACATATGTCGTGTTGATCCGGTTAGTAGTTTTTGTATTTTATGTTTGTCCATATTTTGTTTTGATATTTTCGAATCTAAAATCGGCAAATGTTTGTTTTGTTTATCGTTTGAATTAATTTTTAGTTCATGTTCATGTGTTGTTTGTTAAATTAATTTTTCAGATTTCAAATGGAAGTTAATTAGTTATTTTTCATGTTTATTTCATGTTTGTATTGTTGTTTAAGTGAATATTTGTTAGTTTTATGTTTGTTAGATTCAAATTGAAATTTAATTAATTATTTCTTCAATTTGTTTCATGTTGTTTCCAGAAAATATTAATGTTGTTTGAATCGTTAGAAATCCGTCATGTGTGTTGCTTAAAAACAGATTTAATTCATGTTCATCTTTGTTTGAAGTTCATGTTTAAATCCAGCGATTTAATGTGAGTTTATGTTTGTTTTGATTTGTTAGTTTAATTTGAATCATGCATATTGTTGTTTGTATTATTGTCTCTTTGTTCATCCATTAATGGTCTAAATTAACCAGGATTGGTTCCCGATATGGTTGATTTATTTCCATTAATTTGGAGTTTGTGTTGTTCATCATGTTCATGTAAATTGTTGTTGAAGATTGTTGAGAAATTGGTCATCTTGACTATATTTTGGTTGAGTTATGATTAATTGATTGTTTAGAGCAGAGGGGTAATTTGGTAAATTGCATTACATTCGGGGGTAGATTTGTAATTGCAATAAGGTCGGAGGGGTAGTTTGGTAATTAAATATTATTTTGATTCTTTATGTTAAGCATGGGGAACAAATATAATGGGGTGAGATTTTTTATATACTTGTTTAATGTAATGGGGGACAAGACAAAACATAATGGGGAGGAATCTTGTACTTATTTAATATAAGCATGGGAGACAAATTATAATGGGATTGAGTGGATGTACTTATTTAATATAAGCATGGGAGACAAATTATAATGGGATTAGGTGGATGTACTTATTTAATGTAGGCATGGGAGACAAAGTTTAAAATAAAGAAAACATTAAGTAGTGGGACAAAGCATGCCATTGGGGGAATAATTTTGGGGTTGGGAATTCAAGACAAGGTCTTGCTATATATATATGGTCATTTGACACATTAAAGAGCACTAGAAGGAGAACATTTAGAAGATTTTTTTTTGAGAGAAAAAAGAAGAGAGTTTTTAGAACTTGAATATTATTAAGAGAGACTTGGAGAGTTGACATACTTTGATATTTGAGAGAGTTTGTGATAGTAGAAGAGAAAGACAATTTGAACTTTCACTCGAACAATTCTGTTTGTTTTTCTTCGAGTGTTATTCAAAAATCCGAAGCTGTTGCATCTCGTATCTTTTCTCTTCTCTGCTTTGACTGCGATTGTACTTTTGCACTGCTGAGTTTTCAATCTGTTACTGGGTTATTCTACTGGTTGTTACTGGTTTTGCGGTGTTGCTGAACCTGCTGTTGCCGCGTTATTACTGTTGCTGACTCCTACTTCTTTTGTTCTTGTACTGCTGTTTCCAGGTACACATTTGTACACTCTTGGCTTGAAGCGAAAAATGAAATATTAATCAGGCTCCTGTTCCTGTTGAATTCTTTTGTTTGGATCTGTGTTTGAATATTAATTTTCCTCTCTTTGTATAAAAATGTAGTCGATTAATTAATGAGTAATGAGGCTGCATATGTATGATTTCTTCATCTAATAATGCTAGTTTAAATTATTTGAAGAATAGTTAATCTGCTTTGATATTATTGTGTATCTATCTCATGTTATAGCATTAGTAAATAATAGAATGTAGAATTAAAGCAGTTTTCCTTGTACAAACTTGATTGCAATTTCTCGTTCACATTAGTCAAACTAATAACTAATAAGTTACGTTTTTTTCAGCATGTAAATAATTAAGAGATTTTCTTTTATTTTTAGAGACGAATTTAATAGAAAAATGTAGTCACTATAGGTTTATCCTTTAAAATAAAAATGAGACGAGCCTCGCCAAATAAATCACAAACCGCCGGGGCCCTCAATAAAATACATAACCATTGACTAGACTTTGGATTTGGCCGTTTAATGAACCTTCACGGCCTCTTCCTAAAATAACAATACGTTAGACTCTTTAGGACGCGCCTTAATAAATCTTACCTTCTTAAACTCGGGTGCACATTTATGTGACCCAAATCCAATTCTCAACGGAGTCGAAATGTGTTTCTAATCACGGGTACATTGATTGTGACGTGGTTCGAGATGCGTGTCCATGACGTTGCAAATTCATTTTAAAAAAAATAAGAATGAGATGAGCCTCGCCAAATAAAATACAAATTGCGGGGCCCTCAGTAAATATTTGCTTTAAAAATTGTTTAGACTTCGGGATGGACCGTTTAGTAAAATTCCACGGTCCTACCCAAAATAAATACGCTAGTCGCTTTAGGCGCGCCTTTAATAATTTAATTTCCTTAAACTCGGGTGCACATTGATGTGACCCAAATCCAAATCTCAACGGAGTCAAAGTGTGTCGACGACCACGGGTACATTGATTGTAACGCGGTTCGAGATACATTTTCACAACGTTGCAATTCTTGATAAAAATAACAGTAAATGATAAAAGCGGTTGAAAGATAAAATTTGCACATAAGTTCATATTGTATTTAAAATCAGATAAATAAGCCAAATATAACAGTTGAGCGACCGTGCTAGAACCACGGAACTCGGGAATGCCTAACACCTTCTCCCGGGTTAACAGAATTCCTTATCCGGATTTCTGGTACGCAGACTGTAATATGAAGTCATTCTTTTCCTCGATTCGGGATTAAAATTGGTGACTTGGGACACCCTAAATCTTCCAAGTGGCGATTCTGAAATTAATAAATAAATCCCGTTTCGATTGTCCTTTAATTGGAAAAAACTCCCTTGTACCCTCTCGGGTACGTAAAAAGGAGTTGTGACAGCTCTGGCGACTCTGCTGGGGATTAGACCCAGAACCACCGGTTCAGGGTCTAGAATTCGAGCTTAGAATAATTGTTATTATTTGGCTTTATTTATTATCTAATTTTATTACATGTTTTGAGCCTAATGTGCTAAATGCTGCTTTTACCGCTTTGATATTATTTGAACTGTACATATAAATTGTGCCGAAACCATTCACTTCTTACCTCCGGGGAGAAGCTCGCTGGCCGAGACTCCCTATTCTGTTAGTGTCGATACCTGAAATAAGAAAGAGGTCGGATAAGTTACAAAGCCGGACGATCCCGCGGGTCCCTAGTACGTAGCCCCCTCCTCGACTCGAGTTGTCCGCTCGGGTACACAGTCTAGAACAAATACCTAGGTTATGAACCTAGAATAACTCAACTTCATGCCGGATCCCTAGTAGGAACGTTTGTTTGTATCACGTGCATTTGACTTTGGAGGCTCAACACAGGGGTTGGGTCTGTCTAGGACAGGTGTACCAAAAATGGAAATGACCATCCTGATGCATCTTACTTGCTACTACTTGCGCATTTATTTGATTTAGACTTGTGTGTTGACTGTCTTGTGAATATCAGGAATAATATTTTGAAAAACGAAAAAAAGGAAATTGCGGTTAGAGAATTGATTGCTTATTTTTGAATAAAACCAAATGTCCGAATACTGTCAAAAATCTGCCGGAATTTTAAGAAAATGAGAAAAAAATGTTTAGTTTGTTTTATTAAAAGGAAAAATATATAAAAAATAAAATATCATCATTGTTCTGTTTTGTTTTTTAAAAAAAATAGAAAAGAAAATGTTTTTTTATTTGTTTATGAAAATGCAAAAATAAAAAATAATAAAAGAGTCTTTCTTTATTTGTCACAAATATATATGTATATATATAAATCCAAAAAGTTTTTTTTTTTAATTTCCAAAAAATATATATATGTCTTTATTTGTTGCAAAAATATTTGTCTTGCCAAAAAGTCTAGAAAAGTTTTTAGACCCCCAATTTTCAAAAAAAAAAAAAATCCAAAAATATTTTCCCATTGTGGACTTCTTTAGAAAGTCTTTCTAATTTTTTTTATTTTTTTATTTTTTTTAAACAAATAATAATAAAAAAAAAACCGAAAATATTTTGATTCTTCTTTCAAAATTGAAAAGAAAATTCAAAATTCAAAAAAAAAAACATTTTTAGAAGCATTTCTTTTATTAAAAGTAAAATTCCAAAAAATATTTTCTTTTTCTTTAGAATAAGAAAAAAAAAACGAAAATTCAGAAAAATATATCTTCCTTTCACTTTTGAAATTCTCAAAGTTTAAATCAAAAGAAAAGGAATTTTTACAAGTCTTTCTTTCAATAAGAAATCAATAAAAAAAATACTTCCTTTCTTCTTTTAAAGTAGTTCTTTCGCAAATTAAAAAAAAAGGTTAGTTCATCTACTTATTCTTGACTACCCGAACTACGCGGGTTTGATTCTCACCGGATGTGAGATACGTAGGCAACCCTCATCGGGTCCAACCCCACCTTTTGCTAAAAAAGCCAAAAACAAATAAATAATAGTAAAAAAAAAATAATAATAAAAAATGTCAAAATTTTAATTTTGTCATAAAGAAGTCGGGTGACGCTGTTTTATCAAGACATAGCCGAATGTTCCCGAAGGGGACGCCGGAAGGCTGACTTTGCATAAACAGCCACTTTCGGGTCATTTTTTAAGATTTGGTCCAGTTGACCCACACAACCTTAAAAATTTTCGTCCCCGAGACGTTGACAGGCCGTGTTTGCAATATTGAGTTTCCTATTTTTGAAAAACAATAAAAGAGTCATAACTAAGTCAGGAGATGCTGTTTGTCATAAATAGCCGAATGTTCCCGAAAGGGACGCCGGAAAGGCTGACTTTGCATAAACAGTCACTTTTTGGGTCATGTTTAAGATTTTTGGTCTAGTTGACCCACACAGCCTTTTAAACCTTCGTCCCCGAGACGCTGAATGGCCGTGTTTTGCAACACCAAGTTTTATTGTGATTTGAAAAAAACAAAGAGTCGGCGGTCAGGTGAATACCATTCAAATTTTGTCATAATAAGCTGAGCCAGCTTCGGCTGCGTCTTAAACCGTTCTTGCCGAAATAGCCTTAGAGTATCTTTCAGTTGTCGAAAGGTTATTTTCGTAAAAGAATGGACAAGTTTGTAAAGCGTCATAAAATAATCCTCCTCGGCCTCAAAATTCATGTGAGAGTTGGAAAGGGCCACGTTTGCAAAAACAACCATTTGGTTAAAATTAGCAAATGGAAGAAGGAAGTTGGCCATTTGTTTTTGAAGTTTGTAAACCTTTTGATTAAAATAGGCGGGTTGTTTGATTTTCAAGTTGGTAGGTCATCTTTAAACCTTTGAAACCCAGTTTGTTTTAATATGAAAAGTGAAAAGAAAAAATGTTCATTATTGTTTATCTATTATTGGTCCGAACTACGCAAGGTCTGATTCATGCGGGGTCATGATACGTAGGCAATCTCCATAAGATTCGACCACAACAAAAGGAAAAAAAGTGGAAAAAGAAAAGGAAAAAAGCAAAATGAAAAAAAGCAAAAAAAAAAAAGAAAATGAAAAAGAAAAAAAGAGAAAAAAAAGAAAAATGAAAAAAGACAGAAAAATGAAAAAAAGAGACAAGAAAAAATCGAAAAAGAAAGAAAGAAAAAGAAATGAAAAAAGATGTGTTAATAATGGGGACCGACTGAGTCCATTTTAACCTGTTTCGTTTTGAATCACAAAGTTAAGGTGGTTGGTTCGTGGTAAGCCGGACAATGACACCCAGAATCCTTTACCTGCACATCATGGTGCGCACTTTGCTGGGATCAGGCCTGATAAAAGAAGCACTCAAATCCTATTGGGAACTTGCTGACGGAGGTTGATGATATTGAAGCTGGTAATGGTCTTGGCAGTATTGATGCGAAGTTCAGTGGCTAAGATGCCAGTTTTGATAAAGGGGAGGACGCTCCGTTCCTTGGTTAGCAAGAGAGAAGCTTGTGGTGGCTTATTTTGTTGTCATTTCTGTTGTCCGGATTATTAAGGTTGTAATTTGGATTTTGTCATGTGTCAAACCTTCTTATCTTTCCATTTTGTCATAGCAGTTTTTTAAATTTTGTCCAGTTTGTGTTAGGATTTTATTCTAGTTGTTTTGTTTGTTTTATTATTCAAACCATTTCGCCGGTAGTCTAATACAAAGCCGGTCTTTTGTTAGTTCCAGTCGTCTTTTTGTTTAGTCCTTTTATCATTTCGTTCAATGCCGATTCTAGGGACATGACATGCGCACCCAGTTTGGGCCTAATCTTAAAAGTTAATCATAAAACCCTGGAAAGGCGATTCAGACCATTTAAAGGAAATAAGGACGGTTGAGATTATTCAGAGCTCGAGTCATATGGAACTGGGGCAAGTGAAACACAAAGAAAAACCGTTAAAAGCAAGATTCGCCAAATTGGCATGAGGGTCGCCCAACGGTGCTTTAGAAGTGACAAATGAACAAACAAATGTTGAATATAATTGTCAAGTCCAGCACCACCAGAAGAGACTACGAATTTAAACTGTATTGTTTGCACTTGGCATGTTTTGAAGACTGGAATGACGAAGGCATTTTGTTCTGCTACCCAAACACTTATCCTTCGTTAACCCCTTTTGAGCCTTATTTATTTTCCTTTCATACCCCTCGTTCAGAATTAGTAGCAACGAATAGAATACGCAAGCGCTGCAGGTAAACAAAAGAAAAAAAAAAGAAAGAAAAGAAAACAACAAAACGAAAAAAAGAAAAGAAAATGGTAACAAAAAAAAAGTCAAATGAAAAAGAGGAATTGGGAACTACGTTTGACCTGATTCCTCAAAGAGGATACGTAGGCGCTTCACGGCTCGGTCATAGTTTTGAAAAAATATAAATCAATCAAGTAAAATATCCCCAAGCAAGAAACTGGGGCAAAAGTTGCGTTTGTGGTAAATAAATCTAGTTCCGAAAGTTGTAACTAATAACCCAGAATTAATGCATTTTTGAGCCTTTAATACCCTTTTTTTTCTAGCCCTATCCAAAACCCACATTACGGTCCAAAGAAAGACCTTCTGACCAGTCTTCAAAAGATGCCAAGTCAGACAAATGAGAGTCTTACCGGCGAACATAACATTCTGTTCCACAGCAGAAAGGACTCTAATCTCCAACAGAGAGAGTCATACCGGCAACACTCCAAATCCCCAGCTGGAAAGTGATACAAATGAGAGAGTCTTATCGGTGAAAACCTTCACAGGCACCATAAGGCGATGAAAGCTGAGATAAGAACAAAAAATGAGAGAGACTTGATAGTGAAAACCCTTCGGGCACTACAAGTCGAATAAGATTAAGAATCCAATGGGGAATCGCCAATTGAAGATCTTGAAAGATGATTGACGGTAGAGGATAGGCCACATACGCATGTCATGGCCATTAGAGTCGGTATCTGCGTTTGATAGGTTTTTATTTATAGTTTCTTTTGTAAAAGAGTCATCGTTTCCTTTGTCTTTTGTTTTGTATCTTTTATCTTTCTCCTTTCATAAAAAATTTCCCCAATAGAGTCTGTCCGGTCAGAACAAGTATGAAATGATTTCAAAATATGCCATCAGCTTTCCAAGATGAGATCTGACTAGTATATCCAAATGGTATAGTCAGCGAGGAACAAGCGCGAGGCCAGTGTCAAAAAAGATATCCCCAGCAAAGGGAATTGACAGAAGGATTGACAAGTGTCAAGAGGGATACCATTGCCTTTATCAAAAGTTATAAGCCTCAAGGCCAAGGCCCATGAACAAAGCAAGGAAAGCAGTGAGCATGATTTGGCGGAGTCCATACTAGACTAAAAGGGCGGGGAAATGCCAGTTTCCAAGCTATGCCACAAAAGAAGAGGGATATCCCCAGCAGGAAGGGATTATCCCCAGCACATAATATCATCCCCAACAAGTTGTGGAGCACAGAGCAAGGAAGGAGAAAGGGAAAGCCATTCCAGTAGGAGTATCACAACCAACCACCATGTTTTAAACTAACAAAATTTTGTTTGATTTGAAGCAGGTAACGGAAATGGCATTGATGCTAGAACTGCATGCCAAGGGATATTATCAAACTGGGGCAGAAAATTTTCTGGAAGTCAGGTACCCCCAGCTGATAAAATTTTATCCCCCAGCAGGTAAGTAAATAATCCCCCAGCAAGTATTAAGGTAAGACATTTTCAAGTTTTAAGGATATTTTGGGTTCATCCGCCCTCGAATAGGATATTTTGGGTTCATCCGCCCTCGAATAGGATATTTTGGGTTCATCCGCCCTCGAACAGGATATTTTGGGTTCATCCGCCCTCGAACAGGATATTTTGGGTTCATCCGCCCTCGAACAGGATATTTTGGGTTCATCCGCCCTCGAAACAGGATATTTTGGGTTCATCCGCCCTCGAACAGGATATTTTGGGTTCATCCGCCCTCGAACAGGATATTTTGGGTTCATCCGCCCTCGAACAGGATATTTTGGGTTCATCCGCCCTCAAATAGGATATTTTGGGTTCATCCTCCCTCGAACAGGATATTTTGGGTTCATCCGCCCTCAAATAGGATATTTTGGGTTCATCCGCCCTCGAACAGGATATTTTGGGTTCATCCGCCCTCAAATAGGATATGTTGGGTTCATCCGCCCTCAAATAGGATATTTTGGGTTCATCCGCCCTCGAATAGGATATTTTGGGTTCATCCGCCCTCAAACAGGATATGTTGGGTCCATCCGCCCTCAAACAGGATATGTCGGGTTCACCCGCCCTCAAATAGGATATGTCGGGTTCATCCGCCCTCGAGTAGGATATGTCGGGTTCATCCGCCCTCAAATAGGATATGTTTGGGTTCATCCGCCCTCAAATAGGATCTTGTTTTCAAAGTTATTGTCTTGACAGGCGCCCACCTGAATAACGAGAGGAATACCTTTGTCTGTGCATTTCATATTTTAGGCGCCCACCTGTATAACAAGGGAATACATTCCACGTCTTTACCAATAGGAGATGCATTTCCTCCTAAGTTGGTTTTAGTTTCACCCATAGGAGATGCATTTCCTCCTAAGTTGCTTTTAGTTTCACCCATAGGAGATGCATTTCCTCCTAAGTTGGTTTTAGTTTCACCCATAGGAGATGCATTTCCTCCTAAGTTTATTTCACCCAATAGGAGACGCACTTCCTAAAAAGTTTCACCAATAGGAGACGCACATCCTAAGTTGAGTTTCACCGATAGGAGACGCACTTCCTAAGTTAAGTTTTACCAATAGGAGATGCACTTCCTAGATCCATTGTACCAATAGAAGACGCACTTCCTAGATCCATTGTACCAATAGGAGACGCACTTCCTAGATCCATTGTACCAATAGGAGACGCACTTCCTAAGAATAGTTGTACCAATAGGAGACACACTTCCTAAGAATAGTTGTACCAATAGGAGACACACTTCCTAAGTTCAGTTGTGCCAATAGGAGACGCACTTCCTAAGTTCATTTTACCCAATAGGAGACGCACTTCCTAAGCTTATTTCACCCAATAGGAGACGCACTTCCTAAGAAGTTTCACCAATAGGAGACGCACTTCCTAAGAATAGTTGTACCAATAGGAGACGCACTTCCTAAGAATAGTTGTACCAATAGGAGACGCACTTCCTAAGTTCAGTTGTGCCAATAGGAGACGCACTTCCTAAGCTTATTTCACCCAATAGGAGACGCACTTCCTAAGTTCAGTTTTACAATAGGAGACGCACTTCCTAAGAATAATTTCACCAATAGGAGACGCACTTCCTAAGTAGACGCACTTCCTAAGAATAATTTCACCAATAGGAGACGCACTTCCTAAGGAGACGCACATCCTAAGATAAGATTCACCAGTAGGAGACGCACTTCCTAAGTAAGTTTCACCAAGAGGAGACGCACATCCTAAGTCAGTTTCATCAATAGGAGACGCACTTCCTAAGAATAGTTTCACCAATAGGAGACGCACTTCCTAAGCTAAGTTTCACCAATAGGAGACGCACTTCCTAAGCTAAGTTTCACCAATAGGAGACGCACATCCTAAGGAGATGCACATCCTAAGAATAGTTTCACCAATAGGAGGCGCAGTTCCTAAGATAAGATTCACCAAGAGGAGACGCACATCCTAAGCAAGTTTTACCAGTAGGAGACGCACTTCCTAAGATAAGTTTCACCAGTAGGAGACGCACTTCCTAAGTTTATTTCATCAATAGGAGACGCACTTCCTAAGATAAGTTATTTCACCAGTAGGAGACGCACTTCCTAAGAATAGTTTCACCAATAGGAGACGCACTTCCTAAGTAAGTTTTACCCATAGGAGACGCACTTCCTAAGTTTATTGTACCCACAGGAGACGCACTTCCTAAGTTTATTGTACCCAATAGGAGACGCACTTCCTTAAAGTTTAGTGTTACCCATAGGAGAGGCATTTCCTCCTAAGTTAGTATTGAAGTTGGGAGCCCGCCCATATAGCAGAGGCATCTATTTCAGTCTTTATATTTCCAGATTCGAAGTTGGGAGCCCGCCCAGATAATAGAGGCATACATTCAGTCTTTACTTTCAAGCGTTGAAGTTGGGAGCCCGCCCATAATAACAGAGGAATACATTCAGTCTTTACTTTCAAGCGTTGAAGTTGGGAGCCCGCCCATAATAACAGAGGAATACATTCAGTCTTTACTTTTCAAGTGTTGAAGTTGGGAGCCCGCCCATAATAACAGAGGCATACATTCAGTCTTTATTTTCATGTGTTGAAGTTGGGAGCCCGCCCATAATAACAGAGGCATACATCCAGTCTTTATATTTCAAGCGTTGAAGTTGGGAGCTCGCCCAGATAACAGAGGCATACATTTCAGTCTTTAATTTTCAAGTGTTGAAGTTGGGAGCCCGCCCAGATAACAGAGGCATACATTTCAGTCTTTAATTTTCAAGTGTTGAAGTTGGGAGCCCGCCCAGATAACAGAGGCATACATTCAGTCTTTACTTTCAAGCATTGAAGTTGGGAGCCCGCCCAAATAACAGAGGCATACATTTCAGTCTTTATACTTCCAGAGTTGAAGTTGGGAGCCCGCCCAGATAATAGAGGCATACATTTCAGTATTTATATTTCGAGCATTGAAGTTGGGAGCCCGCCCAGATAACAGAGGAATACATTCAGCATTAATTTTCAAGTATTGAAGTTGGGAGCCCGCCCATACAACAGAGGCATACGTTTCAAGATCAAGTCAGAAGACAATAAAACAGAGGGTTACAACAAGAATCCCCAGCAGGAAACAATAAAATCCCCAGCACCGGGAAACAGAAGGTTGCAACAAGAGATCCCAGCACAAATTCAGGTGCATGAGTCAAAAGGAAGAAAAGAGGCGTCTTGAAAGAAGCAGCTGGTGAACACTAAATCATGCCCATCATAACAAGTCTGATGAAGAAAGCCATGTCCCCAGCGGACCGAGCAAAATGATGAAAACTAGTATTCAGAAAAGCAAATGGCCAGTATCATTCCAAGTTCAAGGAAGAAAAGCACCGGAGAAAACACAAGCCGATAAGAAAGCAAGGCAACAAGAACAAATTTTAGTCTAGCCTAGCTTCTTGTTTTCTTTTAAGCACGGTGTAACAAGGAGATCGGTAAGCAGTGATAACAGCATGCAACAGCAGTAACATCGCAGTCCCACGGTAGTCCCAGCTACCAAAAACTTCCCGAACTACATTGACCTGATTCCTGTTTAGCCCAGGATATGTAGGAAACCTTTGAAGCAAAGGTTCGGTCAAATCTTTTTCAAAAAATGCTTCACACGGAGTACTCGGATGGGCAAAAATCGCTCGCTTTATCTTTGCACGAAAACCCTTCGTGTCTTCGGGCAAAGAGGGGCAGCTGTAAGCACGTGATTTTTGCCCTATATGAGAATTACTCCCAAAAAATGCAAAATAAAATGATTTTCCTTGGTGTGCAATTTTTGAGTATTTTTGTGATATTTTTGGATAATTATTTGTATTTGTTTGTGTTTGCTTATTTGTTAAATTAATAAAAAATATAAAAATATGTCTCATTTTGCATGTAGGATTTAATTCTACAATTGTTAATAATTAAATTAGTTTTACAAAAATTAAAAATTACAAAAATAGGCACCTTTTGCATTTTTAGCATTTAATGTCCAAATATACAATTTTATGCTTAATTATTACTTAATTGTGCGTTAATTGTTATTGGGAGTTAATTTGCGCTTTTATAACTTAATTTAGTTCTTAATAATAATTTAAGTACTTTTATAATTTAGTTTTAGAAAATAAAAGAAGAAAAGAGAACAAAAATACAAAAGAAAATCGGATTGGGCCACTTCTTCAATTGTAAGCCAAAGGCCCAAAAAATTGCCCAATCTTCTCCACGACCCAGTCCACTTCAGACCGGGTCGACCCGGTCCGCCCCATGACCCAAATACCCAACACCCCTTTTTCATTTTGTCAAAACACAAAACAAAACAAAAAAATAAAAAAACCCAAAAACCCTAAAAACCTAAACTAACCCATCCGCCCCTTCCCTATCTTCTTCTTCCCCAAACTCAAAAAACTCCTCCAAAGCTCCAACCAAGCATCCATGGCTGCCCAGCTTCCCGTCCCAAACACCACCAAACGACATAACCTCCTTCGCGTTCAAACGACCCCAGCCCTATCCGCCATTGATGAAGCTCGTCGAGCTCAAGCTTGAGCTCGACGTCCATGTCGCTGCTGCTTCTGTTTCAATCAAACAACCTGCTACCCCTGCCTTCTACTTCATCGTCCAAACAACCAAACGACCACAGCCTCAACGAGTCAGCTGTTGTTCGAAGCTCCCATCGTCGCTGCTCGTCACGGCCAAGCTCGCACGCTGCCATCGGGTCCAGTACCGTTTCGCCATGGACGTCGTCGACCAGTTGCTTCTGCTTGCTGCGTCGACCAGCTTCACGGCTTCATCTTCCCCATGGCCAAACAACCTCCGTTACTGCTTCGCTTCTCCGAGCTTGGGCATCACCATGGCCAGGCTGTCGCCGGACTGCTGCTGCTCGACGTCCAGTTCCTCCGAGCTGCTGCTGTTCATCACTTCTCCTTTCGTCCAGCTGCTGTATCTTCAGACGAGCTGCTCGTTTGAGTTTTAGTTGAGGTCGTCGAGCGTCGTTTTGAGTTCGTCAAGTTTACAAGGGAGGTGAGTTCGTCGTTGAGTCCGGACAGATTTATTCCCATTTGAGTTTTGTCAAAACAGTTCATACATATGTCGTGTTGATCCGGTTAGTAGTTTTTGAATTTTATGTTTGTCCGTATTTTGTTTTGATATTTTCGAATCTAAAATCGGCAAATGTTTGTTTTGTTTATCGTTTGAATTAATTTTTAGTTCATGTTCATGTGTTGTTTGTTAAATTAATTTTTCAGATTTCAAATGGAAGTTAATTAGTTATTTTTCATGTTTATTTCATGTTTGTATTGTTGTTTAAGTGAATATTTGTTAGTTTTATGTTTGTTAGATTCAAATTGAAATTTAATTAATTATTTCTTCAATTTGTTTCATGTTGTTTCCAGAAAATATTAATGTTGTTTGAATCGTTAGAATCCGTCATGTGTGTTGCTTAAAAACAGATTTAATTCATGTTCATCTTTGTTTGAAGTTCATGTTTAAATCCAGCGATTTAATGTGAGTTTATGTTTGTTTTGATTTGTTAGTTTAATTTGAATCATGCATATTGTTGTTTGTATTATTGTCTCTTTGTTCATCCATTAATGGTCTAAATTAACCAGGATTGGTTCCCGATATGGTTGATTTATTTCCATTAATTTGGAGTTTGTGTTGTTCATCATGTTCATGTAAATTGTTGTTGAAGATTGTTGAGAAATTGGTCATCTTGACTATATTTTGGTTGAGTTATGATTAATTGATTGTTTAGAGCAGAGGGGTAATTTGGTAAATTGCATTGCATTCGGGGGTAGATTTGTAATTGCAATAAGGTCGGAGGGGTAGTTTGGTAATTAAACATTATTTTGATTCTTTATGTTAAGCATGTGGAACAAATATAATGGGGTGGGATTTTTTATATACTTGTTTAATGTAATGGGGGACAAGACAAAACATAATGGGGAGGAATCTTGTACTTATTTAATATAAGCATGAGAGACAAATTATAATGGGATTGGGTGGATGTACTTATTTAATATAAGCATGGGAGACAAATTATAATGGGATTGGGTGGATGTACTTATTTAATGTAGGCATGGGGACAAAGTTTAAAATAAAGAAAACATTAAGTAGTGGGACAAAGCATGCCATTGGGGAAATAATTTTGGGGTTGGGAATTCAAGACTAGAGAGTTTTAAGAAGGATTTTTGGGGGAGAGAAAAAGAGTTGAATATTATTGAGAGGATTTTTAGAGAGAGTTGACAGATTCTTTTACACTTGAGAGTTGACATACTTTTATACTTGAGAGAGTTTGTGATAGTAAAAGAGAAAGACAATTTGAACTTTCACTCGAACAATTCTGTTTGCTTTTCTTCGAGTGTTATTCAAAAGTCAGAAACTACTGCATCTCGTATCTTTTCTCTCTTCTGCTTTGACTGCGATTGTACTTTTGCACTGCTGAGTTTTCAATCTGTTACTGGGTTATTCTACTGGTTGTTACTGGTTTTGCGGTGTTGCTGAACCTGCTGTTGCCGCGTTATTACTGTTGCTGACTCCTACTTCTTTTGTTCTTGTACTGCTGTTTCCAGGTACACATTTGTACACTCTTGGCTTGAAGCGAAAAATGAAATATTAATCAGGCTCCTGTTCCTGTTGAATTCTTTTGTTTGGATCTGTGTTTGAATATTAATTTTCCTCTCTTTGTATAAAAATGTAGTCGATTAATTAATGAGTAATGAGGCTGCATATGTATGATTTCTTCATCTAATAATGCTAGTTTAAATTATTTGAAGAATAGTTAATCTGCTTTGATATTATTGTGTATCCCTCTCATGTTCTAGCATTAGTAAATAATAGAATATAAAAATGAAAGCAGTTTTTCTTTGTACAAACTCGATCGCAATTTTCCAATCGCATTAGCCGTAAACTAATAACTAATAAGTTACGTTTTCAGCATGTAAATAATTAAGAGATTTTCTTTTATTTTAGAGACGAACTTAATAGAAAATATAGTCACTATAGGTTTATCCTTTAAAATAAAAATGAGACGAGCCTCGCCAAATAAATCACAAACCGCCGGGGCCCTCAATAAAATACATAACCATTGACTAGACTTTGGATTTGGCCGTTTAATGAACCTTCACGGCCTCTTCCTAAAATAACAATACGTTAGACTCTTTAGGACGCGCCTTAATAAATCTTACCTTCTTAAACTCGGGTGCACATTTATGTGACCCAAATCCAATTCTCAACGGAGTCGAAATGTGTTTCTAATCACGGGTACATTGATTGTGACGTGGTTCGAGATGCGTGTCCATGACGTTGCAAATTCATTTTAAAAAAAATAAGAATGAGATGAGCCTCGCCAAATAAAATACAAATTGCGGGGCCCTCAGTAAATATTTGCTTTAAAAATTGTTTAGACTTCGGGATGGACCGTTTAGTAAAATTCCACGGTCCTACCCAAAATAAATACGCTAGTCGCTTTAGGCGCGCCTTTAATAATTTAATTTCCTTAAACTCGGGTGCACATTGATGTGACCCAAATCCAAATCTCAACGGAGTCAAAGTGTGTCGACGACCACGGGTACATTGATTGTAACGTGGTTCGAGATACATTTTATAACGTTGCAATTCTTGATAAAAATAACAGTAAATGATAAAAGCGGTTGAAAGATAAAATTTGCACATAAGTTCATATTGTATTTAAAATCAGATAAATAAGCCAAATATAACAGTTGAGCGACCGTGCTAGAACCACGGAACTCGGGAATGCCTAACACCTTCTCCCGGGTTAACAGAATTCCTTATCCGGATTTCTGGTACGCAGACTGTAATATAGAGTCATTCTTTTCCTCGATTCGGGATTAAAATTGGTGACTTGGGACACCCTAAATCTCCCAAGTGGCGACTCTGAAATAAATAAACCAATCCCGTTTCGATTGTCCTTTAATTGGAAAAAACTCCCTTGTACCCTCTCGGGTACGTAAAAAGGAGGTGTGACAGTCATATTGAGTTATCTGCAGGTGGGTACACGGAGGGGTTGGATGAGATTGTTCGTAGTATACCGCCTTCTGAGAGGTTATTCATAGGAGGAGATTTCAATGGTCATATTGGGTTATCTGCAGGTGGGTACACTGAGGTGCATGGCGGATTTGGTTTCGGAGAGCGGAACGGAGGGGGCATTGCGCTGTTGGACTTTGCCAAGGCTTTCGATCTAGTCATTGCAAACTCGAGTTTTACGAAGCGGGATGAACATTTGGTTACTTACCAAAGTTCGGTGGCGAAGACTCAGATTGACTATCTCCTCCTCAGGAGATGCGACAGAAGGTTGTGCGAGGACTGCAAGGTTATCCCAGGTGAGACCCTCTCAACGCAGCATAGGCTTTTGGTGATGGACATTTGTATTAGGATAAGGAGGAAGAAGAGGTCAGTACAAGGACGCCCCAGGATTAGGTGGGGCGCCTTAACTAAGGATAAAGCTAAAGAGTTGGAAGGAAGGTTATCGGCAATGGAAGCTTGGAGAAGTAGTGGGGACGAAAACACAATGTGGTCGACGACGGCGGACTGTATAAGAAAGGCGGCGAGAGAGGTGTTAGGGATATCTACGGGCCACTATGGTGGACACAAAGGAGATTGGTGGTGGAATGCAGTTGTCCAAGGTAAAGTGGAAGCAAAGAAGGCGGCTTACCTAAGGTTAGTAGGGAGCACTGACGAGGAGGAGAAGAGAGAGAACAGTCAAAGGTATAAGGTAGCTAGGAAGGAGGCGAAGATGGCAGTGACGGAGGCTAAGACGACAGCTTTTGCTCGTCTGTATGAGGAACTAAGGAACAAAGGTGGGGAGAAGAAGTTATTCCGACTCGCTAAGGCGAGAGAGAGGACAACTCGGGATCTGGACCAAGTGAGGTGCATAAAAGATGATGACGACAAAGTTTTGATGGGAGATGACCAGATTAAGAGGAGGTGGCAGACCTACTTTCATAAACTTCTAAGTGAAGAAGGGGATCAGGATATTATACTTGGGGAATCGAGGAATGCCGACAGTCACCATGAAGTAAGTAATTGTAGGGACATTGAGATCGATGAAGTCATGGAGGCAATGCGTAAGATGAGAAGGGGCAGAGCTACCGGGCCAGACGAAATTCCGGTTGAACTGTGGAGGTGTGTGGGTAGAGCAGGCTTGGAATGGCTTACTGCATTGTTTAGTGTTATATTCAAGACTAATAGAATGCCTGAAGAGTGGAGGTGGAGTACAATGGTCCCGTTGTATAAGAACAAAGGTGATGTCCAGAGCTGTAACAACTATAGGGGCATCAAATTACTAAGTCATACCATGAAAGTTTGGGAGAGAGTGGTAGAAATGAGAGTGCGAAGGACGGTGTCTATTTCAGACAACCAGTTCGGGTTCATGCCGGGACGATCTACCACAGAAGCTATCCACCTTATTAGGAGGATGGTGGAACAGTACAGAGATAAGAAGAAGGATCTCCACATGGTGTTTATTGATCTGGAGAAAGCGTACGATAAGGTTCCTAGGAAGGTCTTATGGAGCTGCTTAGAGGATAAAGGGGTCCCGAGTAACTATATTAGGGTGATTAAAGACATGTATGATGGAGCTAAGACTCGGGTTAGGACAGTAGGAGGCGACTCTGAACACTTTCCAGTTATTACGGGGTTGCACCAAGGGTCTGCGCTCAGCCCATTCCTATTTGCCCTGGTGATGGATGCACTGACTCATCATATTCAAGGGGAGGTTCCATGGTGCATGCTATTTGCTGATGACATTATTCTAATTGACGAGACAAGAGGCGGCGTCAACGAGAGGCTAGAGATTTGGAGACATGCTCTTGAGTCTAAAGGTTTCAAGTTGAGTAGGACGAAGACGGAATACCTCGAGTGCAAATTTGGAGTTGAGCCGACGGAAGCGGGAGTTGAAGTGAGGCTTGACTCTCAAGTCATTCCCAAGAGAGGTAGTTTCAAGTACCTTGGATCGGTTATTCAGGGGATCGGGGAGATTGACGAGGATGTCACACACCGTATAGGGGTGGGGTGGATGAAGTGGAGGTTAGCGTCGGGAGTCTTGTGTGACAAGAAAGTGCCACCGTTACTAAAAGGTAAGTTTTATAGAGCAGTGGTTAGGCCTGCCATGTTGTATGGAACTGAATGTTGGCCGGTAAAGAACTCACACATCCAGAAGATGAAAGTAGCAGAGATGAGGATGTTGAGGTGGATGTGCGGGCATACAAGGATGGATAAGATTAGGAATGAAGATATTCGAGAGAAGGTGGGTGTGGCCCCCATGGAGGACAAGATGCGGGAAGTAAGACTCAGATGGTTCGGGCACATTCAGAGGAGGAGCACTGATGCACCGGTGAGGAGGTGTGAGCGACTGGCTGTAGTGGGCACGCGGAGAGGTAGAGGAAGACCTAAGAAGTATTGGGGAGAGGTGATCAGACAGGATATGACGCGACTTAGGATTACTGAGGACATGACCCTTGATAGGGAATTATGGAGGTCGAGCATTAAGGTTGTAGGTTAGGGGAGAGTGTGAATATTTCTACGGCACAATAGAGTGAGACTATCCAGTTAGGAGTTAGACTAAGAATGTCATTGGTCGTCTATTGACGCAGGGCTTTACCTTCTAATTGTATTATACCAGCCATCTATTTCGTATTTCGTATTTCGTATTTTGTATTTCATATTTCATATCTCTTATATATTGTTGTTATTTTTAATACGCATTTTTATGGTACTAATATATCATCTCCTGTTGCTTTTTGAGCCGAGGGTCTCCTGGAAACAGCCTCTCTACCCTTCGGGGTAGGGGTAAGGTCTGCGTACATATTACCCTCCCCAGACCCCACTTGTGGGATTATACTGGGTCGTTGTTGTTGTTTGTTGTTATCTTCATTCCAAAGTTAAGTATTGTATTTTTCTTTAATTATTTTATTATTTCAGGATCGAATTAATTCACTTGTCCAGAAACCACGTATAAATTCAACTATATTATTTTACGGATAAACAAGTATGTGCGAAATGATGGTGTTGAATTTTCAGTTTACCACTTCTTAAATTGCAAGCAAATATTATTTACGGATTTATGAGCCATGAAACAGAGAAACTTGTAAAAATAAAGGGAGAGAAAGAAGGAAAGAACTGATATACAACGAAAAGAGGAAAGTTAAATAACCAACACGAAGAAGTTGGCTACCAGTTGTTTCCAAATCCTCAACCCCACTAGTAGGGAAATCAGTATTAAGAAAATGGAGTTTCGGGCTAACTCAATCCCAAGAGATAACTCATGAAATAAAATCTGCCGGAGGTCATATAAGAATGTGACGACCCAAAGGGTCATCACCTGTTTTTCTTACCTATTATGTGCTTCCGAGGCCTTGAAAACCTCATTTAGAGTCTCTTCGATTTGCGTGCGCAGTCCAAGCGCGTAGCCGGAAAGCTTAAATATGAAATTTTGTGAAAAAATGCTAAGTTTTGATGTTAAAATGAATAAATTTGACTTCGGTCAATATTTTGGGTAAACGGACCCAGACCCGTGATTTGATGGTCTCGGAGGGTCCCTAGGAAAATATGGGACTTGGGCGTATGCCCAGAATCGAATTCCGAGGTCCCAAGCCCGAGAAATGAATTTTAGAGTAAAATTGTTTTTCTGAAATTGTCAAGGAAAATTGAAATGAAAATTGATTAGAACGTGTTGGTATCGGGCCTGTATTTTGGTTTCGGCGCCCGATACAGGTCTTATATGTGATTTAAGAGGTTTCTGTAAAGTTTGGTTAAAATCGGACGTCGTTTGACGTGTTTCGGACTTGAAATCTTAAATTTGAACTTGATGAAGTTTTTGGAAAAACTCTTGATTTTGAGGTTTGATTTATTGTTTTGAGGTTAGTCTGGCGATTTGATCGCACGGATAAGTTCGTATGATGTTGTTGAGTTAGTGCATGTGTTTGGTTAGGAGCCCCAAGGGCTCGGGAGTGTTTCAGAATGGTTTTAGCCTTGTAAACGTTGCAGGTCTCTGAACCCTTTAGTGCGGTCCGCGAGAAATCTGGTGCGACCGCGGTCGCCTTTGTGCGCAGCGCGGTGGAGGCTGTACGGCCGCAGTCGCCTTTGTGCGGTCCGCACAGGGTGCTGAACTACAGGTCTTCAGAGAGGCCTGTGCGGCCGCAGTCCGTTTAATGCAGTCCGCGGTGGAGCTCCGCGGCCGCGGTCCGCGGTGAGGGTTTGAGAAGGGTATAAATAGACGGGATTTTCAGTTATTTTTCACTTTTCAAAAACCCAAAAACATAAGGGGCGATTTTCAAACAACCTTTCTTCTCCAAATCAATTGTAAGTCATTTTTAACTAGTTTTTTTCAATCATTAACATCTCTTAACATGGTTTCTACTTAAAATTAAATATTTTCATGGAGGAAATTGTGTGTTTTGGGTAGAACCTAGGTTTTTCCAAAATTGGGGATTTGGGCCTCAATTTGAGGTCCGATTTCAAAATAAATTATACATTTGGATTCGTGGGGAAATGGGTAATCGGGGTTTGGTCCGAACCTCGGGTTTCGACCACGTGGGCCCGGGGGTGATTTTTGACTTTTTGGGTAAAACTTTGGGAAAACTCATTTGCATGCGTTGGGATTGATTCATTTAGAACTTATTGATGTAATTAAGTAACTTGTGACTAGATTCGAGCGGATTGGTGGTGGAATCAAGGGGGTAAAGCTATAATTGAGGCTTGAGTGGTGTTCAAAGCTTCGAGGTAAGTGTTTGGTCTAACCTTAGCTTTGGGGATTAAGAGTTGAGTATTATTTGCTACGTGCTAATTGTCGAGTACGACGTATAGGCATGGTGACGAGTATCTATACGTTAGTGTCTAGCATGACCGTGAGTCTTTATATTGCAGATATTCTGATCTTGTTGTATCTTTCATGCCTAGATGATGATTTCTATATGTTGTAGAAAGCATGTGAAAGAAATTGTGATCTTTGAACTTTGAGAAGCATTGGCTCGAGTGGTAATACGAATTGTGAAAGTATATGAGATAAATGAAACCTTTTGGAGCATTGGCTCAAGTGGTAAAGTGAGTTATAAAGTAAGAAGTGAAAGAAAGAGAAAAAGTTATTAAATTATTTCCTTGCCGGGATGCTTGTTGCTTTGTTGATTATCACCCTTGCCGGGATGTTGAGATTTATTGATATTGTTCCCTTGCCGGGACTTAGCTGTTTAATTGTATTCCCTTGCCGGGATTTCTATTATTATTTATTGTTTAATTCCTTGCCTCTTGTTTGTGATTGTTGTTTGGGTGAGGAAGAGCGATAAAGCACGAAGGCTGATGCCGTGCATTGTTTGCAATTGTGAGGAAAGAGTGTAAAGCATGAAGGGTGATGCCGTGCCGTACGATGTACCATTACGTACCGATATTTATTGATTATATGGTGAGGAAAGAGTGTAAAGCACGAAGGGTGATGCCGTGCCGCACGATGTACCATTCTGTGACAATTTTATTGATTATATGGTGAGGAAAGAGAGTAAAAGCACGAAGGGTGATGCGGTGCATTTGTTGATTTCTGATTCCCCTGTTGATATCCGAGTTATGTTGTTTCTTTCATTACCTGCTGTTATTTGATTATTTCGAGGTATTAGATTTCCTTACCTTATTTGCGTTGTGATTGTTGTTTTGGTGAGGTTGAGCGTAAAGCATGAAGGGTGATGCCGTATATTGTTTTGGTGAGAACGAGAGTAAAAGCACGAAGGGTGATGCCGTGCAAATTGTTGATTTCTGCTTCCTTGTTGATATTCTAGTTATGTTGTTTCCTTCCTTACTTGATGCCTTTCTATTCGGAACTATATTCACCCCCACAATATGTTTTCCCTACCCGCATTGACTGGTTATTCTTGTATCTTTTTCTCGCTATATATATATATATATATATATATATATATATATATATATATATATATATATATATATATATGAACTGCACAGGTTTATTTGGAGTCTGGTCCTAGCATCGTCACTACTTCACCGATGTTAGGCTGGACACTTACCAATACATGGGGTCGGTTGTGCTGATACTACACTCTGTGCTCTTTTGCACAGATCCAGGTCTTAGATAGCAGCAGTAGCGCGGGAGCCAGCCTTCAGTCCAGTGAGATACCGAGGTAGCCTTGCATGCGTCCTCAGGCCCGACATCTCCTCTATCTTTAATTTCAATCTGTTATCTCATGTTTCCGAGACAAACAGTTTATATTCTTCTTTCAAACGGTTGTATTTAGTACTCTTAGTAGTTCGTGAGTGATGTGATACCAGTTCTTGGGTAGAGGCATATGTTGACTTTCGCATTATTGTTCAACTTATTTAATTTAGGTCTTCCGCTTATTTATTTAATTCCACCGTTTTCATGCTATCACTGATAATTGTTAAAAGAAATAATTTGTTAATGAAGTAGCAGTTAAGAATTGGCTTGCCTAACTCACATTAGTAGGCGCCATCACGACTCCTGAGGGTGGAAAATCCGTGTCGTGACAAGTTGGTATCAGAGCCCTAGGTTACATAGATGTCACAACTCACGGACAAGCTCAGTAGAGTTTGAGGGATCAGTACAGAGACGTTTGTATTTATCCCCTAGAGACTACAGAGTTAGGAAAATTTCACATTTGTTCTTTCTTGTCGTGCGAATTTGTTCCTCAAATGCTAATTGGATTTCTACTCTGCTCTTTCGCAGATGGCAAGAACACGCGCTTCCTCATCTACCGCTCAGCAACCCGATCCCCCAGCAACAGCTCCCACTAGGGGAAGAGGGCGAGGCCAAGGCCGTGCTAGAGGCCGAGGTAGGGGCAGAGCTCAGCCCCGAGCAACAACACCAGTGGCAGAGCCTCAGGTTGATTTTGAGGAGGTGGTTCCGGCCCTAGCAGTTCCGGTGGGCCCAACTCAGGTCCCAGAGGGGTTCATTGCCACCCCAGTTCTTCAGGACGCTCTGGTTCGATTGGTGGGCCTCATGGAAACTGTCACGTGAGCGGGTTTGCTTCCTGTAGCACCAGCCACTTCTCAGGTTGGAGGAGGGGCTCAGACTCGTGCTACGCGCACTCCAGAGAAGGTAGCTCCCCAGGTTCAGATTCTAGCGGTTCAACTAGCTGTGGCAGTTCAGCCGGGTGTAGTAGCTCAGACCGGCGATGGAGCGGCTATGTCCGCCGATGCTTTGTGGAGGCTGGATAGGTTCACTAAGCTCTTCACTTCTACATTCAGCGGTGCATCTACTGAGGATCCCCAGGATTATCTGGATAGTTGTCACGAGGTTCTTCGGAACATGGGGATTGTTGAGACCAATAAAGTTGATTTTGCTACCTTTCGTCTGTCTGGATCCGCCAAGACTTAGTGGAGGGATTATTGCTTAGCTAGACTAGCCGGTTCGCCATCTTTGACTTGGGAACAGTTCACAGCGTTATTTTTGGAGAAGTTTCTCCCCGTGACTCAGAGGGAGGCCTTTAGGAGGCAGTTTGAGCGCCTCCAGCAGGGTTCCATGATGGTCACCCAGTATGAGACCAAGTTCATCGATCTAGCTCGCGATGCTCTTGTCATACTTCCCACCGAGAGAGAGAGGGTGAGGAGGTTTATTGATGGTCTTATTTAGCCGATTCGTCTTCAGATGGACAAGGAGGCCGGGAGTGAGATCACTTTCCAAGAGGCGGCCAATGTGGCCCGCAGAGTTGAGATGGTTCTATCACAGGGAGGTGGTCATGGGTCGGATAAGAGGCCTCATCATTCAGGCAAATTCAGTGGTACCTCATCTGGAGGTAGAGATTCATATGGTAGAGGCCATCCTCCTAGGCCCTTTCAGTCAGCTCTCCAGGTCTCTCATGGTACTTCAGGTGGTCGTGGTTCTCAGACGCACTATTCTGATCAGTAGTCTTACAGTGCACCACCAGCTCCCATCAGTGCACTCGCTTCAGAGTTTCTGAGGTGGTCATTCAGGTCGACAGGGCCAGCAGTTTCAGCAGCCAAGGGCTTGTTACACTTGTGGTGATCCCGGTCACATTGCCAGGTTTTGCCTTCGAGCACCAGGTAGCTCTCAGCATTAGGGTTCTCGTGCTGTGGTACAGGTACCTGGCATTTCATAGCCCGCCTAGCCAGATACAGGTGGGGGTAGAGGTGCTAGAGGTGGAGGTAGAGGTCCTAGAAGTGGATCTCAAGCCGCCAAGGGTGGAGGCCAGCCAACAGCAGGCCATCCCAGAGAGGTAGTTCAGGGTGGTGGGGCCCAGCCCCGATGTTATGCCCTTCCAGCTAGGCCCGAGGCTGAGGCTTCAGATGCAGTCATTACAGGTACCATTCTTGTTTGTGATAGAGATGCTTCAGTGCTATATGATCCAGGGTCTACGTATTTGTATGTGTCATCTTATTTTGCACCGTACCTGGTCATGCCTAGTGATTCATTGAGTATTCCTGTTTATGTATCTACACCGGTGGGTGATTCTATTGTGGTCGACCGAGTCCATCATTCTTGTATTGTGGTGATTGGGGGTCTTGAGACCCGTGTTGATTTGTTGCTATTAGACATGGTCGACTTTGATGTTATATTGGGGATGGACTGGTTATCCCTATACCACACCATCTTGGACTGTCACGCCAAGACTGTGACCTTAGCCTTACTGGATTTTCCCCGTTTAGAGTGGAGAGGGACTCCTAGTCATTCTACCCGCAGTGTTATCTCGTACGTGAAGGCTCGGTGTATGGTCGAGAAGGGGTGTTTGGCCTATTTGGCTTATGTTCGCGATTCCAGTGTTAAGGTTCCCTCTATTGATTTGGTGCCCGTGGTTTGTGAGTTTCCTGATGTTTTCCCTTCAGACCTGCCGAGTATGCCACCCGACAGGGATATTGATTTCTGCATCGATTTGGTTCCGGGAACTCAGCCCATTTCTATTCCGCCATATCGCATGGCCCCGCCAGAGTTGAAGGAGCAGTTGCAAGACTTGCTTGAGAAGGGTTTCATTAGGCCCAACATTTTTCCTTGGGGTACGCCGGTGTTATTTGTCAAGAAAAAGGATGGTTCGATGAGAATGTGCATTGATTACCGGCAGTTGAACAAGGTCACCATCAAGAATAAGTATCCACTGTCAAGGATTGATGATTTGTTCGATCAGCTTCAGGGTGCCAAGGTATTTTCAAAGATTGACTTGAGATCTGGCTACCATCAGTTGAGGATTAGGGCATCTGATGTCCCTAAGGTAGCTTTCCGCACTAGGTACAGGCATTATGAGTTCTTGGTTATGTCATTCGGGTTGACAAATGCCCCAGCAGCTTTTATGGATTTGATGAACCGAGTGTTCAAGCCTTATTTGGACTAATTCGTGATAGTCTTCATTGATGATATTCTGATATATTCCCACAGCCGGGAGGAGCACGAGCAACATCTTAGAATGGTTCTTCAGACCTTGAGGGATAGTCAGTTATATGCTAAATTCTCGAAGTGTGAGTTCTGATTGAGTTCAGTTGCATTTCTGGGTCATATTGTGTCAGCAGAGGGTATTCAGGTGGACCCAAAGAAGATTGAAGCAGTCAAGAATTGGCCTAGACCAACATCAACTATAGAGATTCGGAGTTTCTTGGGATTGGCAGGCTACTATCATCGGTTTGTAGAGGGGTTCTCATCTATCGCAACCTCGATGACAAGGTTGACCTAGAAGGGTGTCTAGTTCAGATGGTCAGACGAGTGTGAGGCGAGCTTTTAAAGACTCAAGACAGCTCTGACTACGACACCGGTGTTAGTATTGCCCACAGGTTCAGGGCCTTACACAGTCTATTGTGATGCTTCCCATATTGGGCTTGGTGCAGTGTTGATGTAGGATGGCAAGGTCATTGCCTATGCTTCGAGGCAGTTGAAGATTCATGAGAAGAACTATCCAGTGCATGATTTGGTGTGACGACCCAAAGGGTCATCACCGTAGTTCTTCCTTGTTCCGCACTTCCGAGGCCTTGAAAGCCTCGCTTTTAGTTGCCTCAATTTGCGTGCGCAGTTCGGGCGCGTAGCCGGAAAGTTTTTATGTTAAAATATGTGAATTTTGTGAAAAATTTGATGAATTTTGATATTAATATGCATAATATTGATTTTGGTCAACATTTTGGGTAAACGGACTCGGACCTGTGATTCGACGATCCCGGAGGGTCCGTAAAACAATATGGGACTTAGGCGTGTACTCAGAATCAAATTCCGAGGTCCCAAGCCCGAGAAATGAATTTTTGTGTGAAATTGTTTTCTGAAATTAATTAAGGAAAATGAAGAAGAAAATTGATCAGAAAACTATGGTATCGGGCTCGTATTTTGGTTCCGACGCCCGATACGAGTCTTAAATATGTTTTAAGCACTATCTGTAAAGTTTGGATAAAAACGGATGTCATATGACGTGTTTCAGACTTAAAATGGGGAATTTGAGTTTTTTTGAAAGTTGAAAGAAAATCATGTATTTTGAGGCTTGATCCTATGTATATACAGGTTCAGATGTTGTAGGCCCAGCGCGGCCGCAGCCATTTCCACGTGGTCCGCGCTCACAGCCACGCGGCCACGGTGCTTTTTTGTGCAGTCCGCGTGGTGGGGTTCAGAGGGTCGACCAGCGCGGCCGCGCACCAAATCAGTGCGGTCCGCGCTGGGTGGGTTCAGAGAGAGCCCACTTCTTCCCTCCCTCGGCGCGGCCGCGGTGCATTTCTGTGCGATCCGCGCCAGCCCCTAGCAAAATGTATAAATTCGGGATTTTCAGTCATTTTTCCACTTTTCAAAAACCCAAAACCTAAGAGGCGATTTTCCAAACAACTTTTCTTCTTCAAAACGATTGGTAAGTGATTTCTAACTCATTTTCTTCACTTCTTAGCATCTTTTAACATGATTTCAACTTCAAAGCAAAGATTTTCATGGGGGGAAATTGGGTGTTTTGGGTAGAACCTAGATTTTCTACAAATTGAGGAGTTGGACCTCAATTTGGGGTCCGATTTCAAAACAAAGCATATATTTGGATTCGTGGGAGAATGGGTAACCGGGTTTTGGTCCGAATCCCGAGTTTCGACCACGTGGGTCCGGGGGTGTTTTTGGCCTTTTTGGGAAAAATCTTGTAAAAATTATTTTCATGCATTGGGATTGATCCCTTTAGTAATTATTAATGTGATTGAGTAAATTATGACTAGATTCGAGCGGATTGGTGGTGGAATCAAGAGGTAAAGCTATACTAGAAGCGTGAGTTGAGTTTGGAGCATTCGGGGTAAGTGTTTGTTCTAACTTTGGCTCGAGGGAATAGGGTTAGGATGATATTTGCTACTTGTTAATGTGGAGTACGGTGTATAGGCATGGTGACGGTTATCTATGCACCGGAGTCTAGCATGACCGTGAGTCCTGATTACTTTTAATTCGAATAATGTGACACAAACTCCTTGTTTATTTGATGAGTTTCATATAATGTGAACGGTTGAGGTAGAATTGTGATTGGTGTACTCTTGGAGCGTTAGCTCGAACATGAATGTGTTAGTTAAGGAAGAAGTGATTTAAAAAGAGAATGTGTTGTGATTACTCCCTCGCCAGGATGTGTAGACTGATATATATACTCTCCCTTGTCGGGATATTTTGGCTGTTAGCTGTACCCTTGCTGGGTTAAAGGTATTGAGATATTATTCTCCCCTGAAGGGATCTACTATATGAAGTCAGATATTATGAACTATATTATGGGATCGTGTGGCACGCCGTCCACTTGGTTATTGGCCTCCGTTGCCGGTGACATATTGTGCACTGTGATAAAGATGGATTGGGATCGTGTGGCACGCCGTCCACCTATATATTGTTAAAAGGGATCGTGTGGCACGCCGTCCACTTATATACTATATTATGGGATCGTGTGGCACGCCGTCCACTTATATACTATATTATGGGATCGTGTGGCACGCCGTCCACTTACATACTATATTATGGGATCGTGTGGCACGCCGTCCACTTATATATAATAATACGGGATCGTGTGGCACGCCGTCCACTATATATATATATATATCATGGAAACCAGAGTTTCTTCTGTTTATTTCCAATATTTTATTTTTATCTGTTACTCCCCGATAGCATGTCCCCTCCCAGCCTTACTTTGTATTTTCTTGTTATTGTTTTCTTGCACTCGTTATATATATCTGTATAGGTTAATTGTGGTAGGTCCTGTCTAGCCTCGTCACTACTTCGCCGGGGATAGGCCAGGCACTTACCAGCATATGGGGTCAGTTGTGCTGATGCTGCACTCTGTGCATTTTGTGCACAGATCAGGGAGCAGCTTACGGACCGCAGCAGTAGGACTTATGGGAGCTATCTTCAGTCCAGGGACTCTCGAGGTAGCCTAGCTGGCATTCGCAGACCGAAGTCCCTTTCCATGTTGCTTGTTTATTCATCTTGTACTAGACAAACATGATGTATTTCCTTTCAGACATTGTATGTAGTATTCTGTAGCAGTCCGTGAGCTAATGACACCAGACCTTGGGTAGTGATGTGTATTAAACTTCCGCACTTTTGTTTTTTTTTTCCAGTTGCTTTAGATTTAAAGTCTTCCGCTTAAATTTTGTCTCGTTTATTATATTGTTTGAAAGAAAGCAGGAAAGGTGGTTTAAATATTTGGCTTGCCTAGCTCCGATAGTAGGCTCCATCACGACACCCGATGGTGGGAAATCTGGGTCGTGACAAGTTGGTATCATAGCACTAGGTTACTTAGGTCTCACAACCCACGGACAGCTCGGTAGAGTCTGAGGGATCGGTACGGAGACGTCTGTATTTATCCCGCAGAGGCTACTGATTTAGGAAAACTTCACCTTGTTTATTCTTGTCGTGCGATTCTGTTTCTCAAGTACTAATTGTCTTTCCACTTTGTTCTTTCGCAGATGGCGAGGACACGTGCTTCCTCTTCTACCACGCAGCAGCTCGAGCCCCCAACAGCAGCTCCTATCAGGGGCAGGGGGCGAGGCCGTGCCAGAGGCCGAGGCCGGGGCAGAGCTCAGCCCCGAGCGGCAGTCCCAGAGGTGGAGCCTCATGTTGACTACGATGAAGGGGTCCTAGCTCCAGCAGCTCCGGTGGTCCCAACTCAGGTCCCAGAAGGTTTCATAGCCACTCCAGTGCTTCAGGATGCTTTTGTCCGACTGGTGGGCTTTATGGAGGGCATTTCTAGAGCGGGTTTACTTCCCGTAGCTCCAGCCACATCTCAGGCTGGGGGAGGAGTTCAGACTCCCGATACTCGTACTCTAGAGACGGTAGCTCCTCAGGCTAAAGTTCCAGCAGTTCAGCCAGCCGTGGTAGTTCAGCCAGCTGTGGCAGTCCAGCCAGGTACTGCGGATCAGTCCAGCGATGGTGCGTTTATGTCCGCAGATGCTTTGTGGAGACTTGATCTTTTCACCAAGCTCTTCACAACCACATATAGTGGCACCCTCTCAAAGGATGCTCAGGATTTCATATTCAGCTGTCATGAGGTTCTATGGACTATGGGCATTGTAGAGACCAATGGGGTTGACTTCGCCACTTTTCGCCTGGCAGGATCCGCCAAGACTTGGTGGAGAGATTTCTGTTTAGCCAGGCCAGCAGGGTCGCCATCATTGACCTGGGATCAGTTTTTAGAGTTATTTCTGGGGAAGTTTCTTCCAGTTACTCAGCGAGATGCTCTTCGCAGGCAGTTTGAGCGTCTCCAGCAGGGTCCTATGATGGTCACCCAGTATGAGACCCGGTTCATTGATCTTGCTCGTCATGCCATTGTGATACTCCCCACCGATAGAGAGCGGGTGCGGAGGTTTATTGATGGGTTGGCCCAGCCGATCCGTGTTCAGATGGCCATGAGTGCCGGTAGTGATATTTCATTTCAAGAGGCGGCAGATGGTGCCCGCCGGATAGAGATGGCACTTGCTCAGGGAGGTAGTCATGGGTCTGATAATAGGCCCCGTCATTCTGGTAGATTCAGTGGTACCTCGTCTGGAGGTAGGGATTCCTATGGTAGAGGTCATCCTTCGAGGCCCTTTCAGTCAGCTCTCCAAGCTTCTCATGGTACACCAGGTGGTCGTGGTTCTCAACCGCAGCATTCTGACCAGCAGCTCTTCAGTTCACCATCAGCACCTATCAGTGCACCACCACTTCGTTATTCTCAGCAGCCGAGGGCTTGTTATACTTGCGGCGATGTGAGTCACATTGCTAGATATTGCCCTCGAGCTTCCAGCAGCTCGTAGTAGCAGGGTCCTAGCCCGATGATCCAGGCACCAGTTACCCCACAACCTGCCCAGCCAGCTAGAGGCGAGGGTAGAGGACATAGAGGTGGAGGTAGAGGTCTTAGATGTGGAGCTTAGACCGCTAGAGGTAGGGGTCAGCCATCAGCAGATCGTCCCAGGGATATGATTCAGGGAGGTGGGCCCCAGCCCCGTCGTTATGCCTTGCCAGCCAGGCGATAGGCTGAGTCATCAGATGCTGTGATTATAGGTACTATTCTGGTATGTGATAGGGATGCTTCTGTGTTATTTGATCCCGGATCTACGTATTCATATGTGTCGTCCTATTTTGCACCCTATTTGGTTATGCCTAGTGAGGCCTTGAGTATTCCTGTATATATGTCTACGCCAGTGGGGGATTCAATCGTGGTGGACCGGGTTCATCGTTCATGTGTTGTGGTATTCAGGGGTCTTGAAACCCGTGTTGACTTGTTGCTCTTGGATATGGTGGATTTCGACGTCATATTAGGGATAGATTGGTTGTCCCCGTATCATGCGATCTTGGATTGTCATGCCAAGACCGTGACCTTAGCCTTACCGGATTTGCCCCGTTTAGAATAGAGAGGTACTACTGGTCATTCTTCTTGCAACGTTATTTCTTATGTGAAGGCTCGACGTATGGTCGAGAAGGGGTGTCTAGCTTATCTGGCATATGTTCGCGACTCCAGCACTGAGGTCCCGTCTATTGATTCTGTTCCTATTGTTCGGGAGTTTCCCGAGGTCTTCCCTTTAGACCTGCCGGGCATGCCGCCCGACAGGGATATTGATTTTTGTATTGATCTGGCTTCGGGCACTCAGCCCATTTCCATTCCACCGTATCGTATGGCGCCGCTAGAATTGAAGGAGTTAAAGGGTCAGCTTCAGGATTTTCTTGAGAAGGGTTTCATTAGACCTAGTGTTTCGCCTTGGGGCACACTGGTGCTATTTGTGAAGAAAAAGGATGGTTCGATGAGGATGTGCATTGATTACCGGCAATTGAACAAGGTGACAATTAAGAACAAGTACCCACTGCCGAGGATCGACGATTTATTCGACCAACTTCAGGGTGCAAGGGTGTTTTCAAAGATATATTTGAGATCTAGCTACCACCAGCTGAGGATTAGGGCATCTGATGTCCCTAAGACAACATTTCACACTCGGTATGGGCACTATGAGTTTTTGGTCATGTCATTTGGATTGACTAATGCCCCAGCAACTTTCATGGAGTTGATGAACCGAGTGTTCAGATCTTATTTGGACTTGTTCGTGATAGTCTTCATTGACGATATTCTTATATACTCCCGCAGTCAGGAGGAACATGAGCAGCACCTCAGAGCGGTTCTTCAGACCCTGAAGGATACTCAGTTGTATACTAAGTACTCGAAGTGCGAGTTTTAGCTGAGTTCGGTCGCATTCCTGGGTCATGTCGTATCAGCAGCAGGTATTCAGGTAGACCCAAAGAAGATAAAGGCAGTCAAGAACTGGCCTCGACCAACTTCATCTACGGAGATTCGGAGTTTCCTGGGGTTAGCAGGTTACTACCATCGGTTTGTGGAGGGGTTTTCATCCATTGCAGCCCCTATGACCAGATTGACCCAGAAAGGTGCCCAGTTCACATGGTCAGATGAGTGTGAGGCGAGCTTTCAGAGGCTCAAAGCAGCTCTAACCACGGCACCGATGTTGGTTTTGCCCACAGGTTCAGGGCCCAATACAGTCTATTGTGATGCATCTCGTATTGGACTTGGTGCAGTGTTGACGCAGGATGGCAAGGTCATTGCCTATGCTTCGAGGCAGTTGAAGGTTCAAGAGAAGAACTATCCAGTGCATGATTTGGAGTTGGCAGCCATTGTTCACGCATTGAAGATTTGGAGGCACTATTTGTATGGTATGGCGTGTGAGGTGTTCAGGGATCATAAGAGTTTTCAGTATTTGTTCAAGCAAAAGGAGTTGAATTTGAGGCAGAGGAAGTGGTTTGAATTGCTGAAAGATTATGACATCACTATCTTATATCACCCAGGAAAGGCCAATGTGGTGGCCGATGCCTTGAGTAGGAAGTCAGCCAGTATGGGCAGTCTGGCTTATATTCCGGTCAGTGAGAGACCGCTTGCTTTGGACGTTCAGGCTTTGGCCAATCAGTTTGTGAGATTGGACATTTCTGAGCCTAGTTGAGTATTAGCTTGCACGGTCGCTCGTTCTTCGTTATTGCAGCGTATCCGTGATCGACAATTCGATGATCCCCATTTGTGTGTCTTGAGAGACACGGTGCAGCGTGGAGGTGCCAAGAAAGTAACCATAGATGATAATGGCGTATTGATATTGCATGGGCGCGTTTGTGTGCCCAATGTTGATGGGATTCGAGAGTTGATCTTAGCGGAGGCCCACAGTTCTCGGTATTCTATTCACCTGGGGGCCGCGAAGATGTATCAGGATTTGAGGCAGCACTATTGGTGGCGCAAGATAAAGAAATACATCATTGCACATGTGGCTCGGTGTTTGAATTGTCAGCAGGTTAAGTACGAGCATCAAAGACCTGGTGGTCTATTTCAGAGGATTGCACTTCCTGAGTGGAAGTGGGAGAGGATTACGATGGATTTTGTTACTGGGCTTCTGATGACTCGGAAGAAGTTTGATGCAGTTTGGGTCATTGTTGATAGGCTGACCAAGTCAGCGCATTTTGTTCATGTTGCAGCCACCTATTCGTCTGAAAGGTTACCCGAGATTTATATCAGGGAGATTGTTCGCCTTCATGGGGTGCCGCTATCTATCATTTCGGATCGGGGTACACAGTTTACCTCACATTTCTCGAGAGCGGTTCAGCGAGAGTTGGGCACCCAGGTTGAGTTGAGTACAACATTTCATCCCCAGACGGACGGTCAGTCCGAGAGGACTATTCAGATTCTTGAGGACATGCTCCGAGCCTGTGTCATTGATTTTGGAGGCTCGTGGGACCAGTTTTTGCCTTTAGCAGAGTTCGCCTACAACAATAGCTACCCGTCCAGCATTCAGATTTCTCCGTATATGGCGTTGTATGGTAGGCGATATCGGTCTCCGGTTGGATGGTTTGAGCCGGGAAAGGCTCGATTATTGGGTACGGATCTGGTTCAGGAGGCCTTGGACAAGGTTAGGATTATTCAGGATAGACTTCGTACAGCTCAGTCCAGACAAAAGAGTTATGCAGACCGCAAGGTCAGAGATGTTGCTTTCATGGTTGGGGAGCGGGTATTGCTCCGTGTATCGCCTATGAAGGGCGTGATGAGATTTGGGAAGAAGGGCAAGCTCAGCTCTAGGTTCATCGGTCTATTTGAGATTCTTGATCGTGTGGGAGAGGTGGCTTATAGACTTGCCTTGCCACCTAGCTTGTCAACTGTGCATCCCGTGTTTCATGTATCTATGCTCCGGAAGTATTGCGGAGATCCATCGCACGTGTTAGATTTCAGCACTGTCCAATTGGACAAGGATCTGTCATATGAGGAGGAGCCGATGGCTATTCTAGACCGGTAGGTCCGACAGTTGAGGTCGAAGAGTTTTCCTTCGGTGCGTGTTCAGTGGAGAGGTCAGCCTCCTGAGGCATCGACCTGGGATTCCGAGTCCGATATGCGGGGCCGTTATCCTCATCTATTTCCCGACTCAGGTACTTCTTTCTTTTGTCCGTTCGAAGACGAACGATTGTTTTAGAGGTGGAGAATGTGACGACCCAAATTGTCGTCACTGTAGTTCTTCCTTGTTCCGCGCTTCTGAGGCCTTGAAAACCTCGCTTTTAGTTGCCTCAATTTACGTGCGCAGTTCGGGGGCATAGTCGGAAAGTTTTTATGTTAGAATATGTGAATTTTGTGAAAAATTTGATGAATTTTGATATTAATATGCATAATATTGATTTCGGTCAACATTTTAGGTAAACGGACCCGGACCTGTGATTCGACGATCCTGGAGGGTCCGTAGAAAAATATGGGACTTGGGCGTGTACTCAGAATCAAATTCCGAGGTCCCAAGCCCGAGAAATAAATTTTTGTGTGAAATTATTTTCTGAAATTAATTAAGGAAAATGAAGAAGAAAATTGATCAGAAAACTGTGGTATCGGGCTCGTATTTTGGTTCCGACGCCCGGTACGAGTCTTAAATATATTTTAAGCACCATCTGTAAAGTTTGGATAAAAACGGAGGTCATATGACGTGTTTCAGACTTAAAATGGGGAATTTGAGTTTTTATGAAAGTTGAAAGAAAATCATGTATTTTGAGGCTTGATCCTATGTATATGATGTTATTTTGGCGATTTGATAGCACGAGTAAGTCCGTAAGGTGTTTTTGAGATCATATGAATGTTTGGTTTGGATCCCAGAGGGCTCGGGTGAGTTTTGAGTAGGGCCCGGGAGGTCTTAGACTTAGAAAAATATACAGGTTCAGATGTTGCAGGCCCAGCACGGCCGCAACCATTTTCGCGCGGTGCGCGCTGGCAGCCACGCGACCGCGGTGCTTTTCTGTGCGGTCCGCGTGGTGGGGTTCAGAGGGTCGACCAGCGCGGACGCGCAACAAATCAGTGCGGTCTGCGCTGGGTGGGTTCAGAGAGAGCCCACTTCTCCCCTCCCTCGGCGCGGCCGCGGTGCATTTCTGTGCGGTCCGCGCCAGCCCCCAGCAAAATGTATAAATTCGGGATTTTCAGTCATTTTTCCACTTTTCAAAAACCCAAAACCTAAGAGGCGATTTTCCAAACGACCTTTCTTCTTCAAAACGATTGGTAAGTGATTTCTAACTCATTTTCTTCACTTCTTAACATCTTTTAACATGATTTCAACTTCAAAACAAATATTTTCATGGGGGGAAATTGAGTGTTTTGGGTAGAACCTAGGTTTTCTACAAATTGAGGAGTTGGACCTCAATTTGGGGTCCGATTTCAAAACAAAGCATATATTTGGATTCGTGGGAGAATGGGTAACCGGGTTTTGGTCCGAACCTCGAGTTTCGACCACGTGGGTCCGGGGGTGTTTTTGGCCTTTTTGGGAAAATCCTTGTAAAAATTATTTTCATGCATTGGGATTGATCCCTTTAGTAATTATTAATGTGATTGAGTAAATTATGATTAGATTCGAGCGGATTGGTGGTGGAATCAAGAGGTAAAGCTATACTAGAAGCGTGAGTTGAGTTTGGAGCATTCGAGGTAAGTGTTTGTTCTAACTTTGGCTCGAGGGAATAGGATTAGGATGATATTTTCTACTTGTTAATGTGGAGTACGGTGTATAGGCATGGTGACGGTTATCTATGCACCGGAGTCTAGCATGACCGTGAGTCTTGATTGCTTTTAATTCGAATAATGTGATACAAGCTCCTTGTTTATTTGATGAGTTTCATATGATGTGAACAGTTGAGGTAGAATTGTGATTGGTGTACTCTTGGAGCGTTAGCTCGAACATGAATGTGCTAGTTGAGGAAGAAGTGATTTAAAAAGAGAATGTGTTGTGATTACTCCATTGTCGAGATGTGTAGACTGATATATATACTCTCCCTTGTCGGGATATTTTGGGCTGTTAGCTGTACCCTTGCCGGGTTAAAGGTATTGGGATATTTTTCTCCCCTGAAGGGGTCTACTATATGAAGTCAGATATTATGAACTATATTATGGGATCGTGTGACACGCCGTCCACTTGGTTATTGGCCTCCGTTGCCGGTGACATATTGTGCACTGTGATAAAGATGAATTGTGATCGTGTGGCACGCCGTCCACCTATATATTGTTAAAAGGGATCGTGTGGCACGCCGTCCACTTATATACTATATTATGGGATCGTGTGGCACGCCGTCCACTTATATACTATATTATGGGATCGTGTGGCACGCCGTCCACTTATATACTATATTATGGGATCGTGTGGCACGCCGTCCACTTATATACTATATTATGGGATCGTGTGGCACGCCGTCCACTTATATACTATATTATGGGATCGTGTGGCACGCCGTCCACTTATATATGATATTATGGGATCGTGTGGCACGCCGTCCACTATATATATATATATATATATATCATGGAAACTGGAGTTTCTTCTGTTTATTTCCGATATTTTATTTTTATCTGTTACTCCCCGATAGCATGTCCCCTCCCAGCCTTACTTTGTATTGTCTTGTTATTGTTTTCTTGCACTCGTTATATATATCTGTACAGGTTAATTGTGGTAGGTCCTGTCTAGCCTCGTCACTACTTCGCCGGGGTTAGGCCAGGCACTTACCAGCACATGGGGTCGGTTGTGCTGATGCTACACTCTGTGCATTATGTGCACAGATCAGAGAGCAGCTTACGGACTGCAGCAGTAGGACTTCTGGGAGCTATCTTCAGTCCAGGGACTCTCGAGGTAGCCTAGCTGGCGTTCGCAGGCCGAAGTCCCTTTCCATGTTTCTTGTTTGTTCATCTTGTACCAGACAAACATGATGTATTTCCTTTCAGACATTGTATGTAGTATTTTGTAGTAGTTCGTGAGCTAGTGACACCAGACCTTGGGTAGTGATGTGTATTAAACTTCCGCACTTTTGGTTTTTTTTTTCCAGTTGCTTTAGATTTAAAGTCTTCCGCTTAAATTTTGTCTCATTTATTATATTGTTTGAAAGAAAGCAGGAAAGGTGGTTTAAATATTTGGCTTGCCTAGCTCCGATAGTAGGCGCCATCACAACACCCTATGGTGGGAAATTCGGGTCATGACATTTGGAGTTGGCAGCCATTGTTCACGCACTAAAGATTTGGAGGCATTATCTGTATGGCGTCGCATGTGAGGTGTTCACTGATCATAAGAGTCTTCAGTATTTGTTCAAGCAAAAGGAGTTGAATTTGAGGCAGAGGAGGTGGTTGGAGTTGTTGAAGGATTATGACATCACTATCTTATATCACCCGGAAAGGCCAATGTGGTGGCCGATGCTTTGAGTATAAAGTCAACCAGTATGGGCAGTCTTGCTTATATCCCAGTCGGTGAGAGGGCGCTTGCTTTGGATGTTCAGGCCTTATCCAATCGGTTCGTGAGGTAGGATATTTCTGAGCCTAGTCGGGTATTAGCTTGCACGGTCGCTCGTTCTTCATTATTGGAGCGTATCCATGATCGGCAGTCTGATGATCCCCATTTGTGTGTCCTTAGAGACACGGTGCAACGTGGAGGTGCCAAGCAGGTTACCTTAGATGCTGATGAAGTTTTGAGATTGCATGGTTGAGTTTGTCTGCCTAATGTGGATGGGCTTCGAGAGTTGATTTTAGAGAAGGCCCATAGTTCTCGGTACTCTATTCATCTGGGCGCCACGAAGATGTATCAGGATTTGCGGCAACATTATTGGTGGCATAGAATGAAGAAGGATATTGTGGCCTATGTGGCACGGTGTTTGAATTGTCAACAAGTTAAGTATGAACATCAGAGGCCTGGTGGTTTATTTCAGAGGATTGAGCTTCCTGAGTGGAAGTGGGAGCGGATCAGTATGGACTTTGTTACTTGACTTCCGCTGACTCGGAAGAAGTTCGACGCAGTTTGGGTTATTGTTCATAGGCTGACCAAGTCAGCGCATTTCATTCCTATGAAAGTCTCCTATTCATCTGAGAGGTTAGCTGAGATTTATATCTGGGAGACTATTTGCCTTCATGGTGTGCTGGTATCTATCATTTCGGACCGAGGTACGCAGTTTACCTCGCATTTTTGGAGAGCAGGTCAGTGAAAGTTATGCACCCAGGTTGAGTTGAGTACATCATTTCATCCTCAGACGGACGAGCAGTCCGAGCGGACTATTCATATATTAGAGGATATGCTCCGAGCTTGTGTCATTGACTTTGGAGGTTTGTGGGATCAGTTTTTGCATTTAGCGTAGTTTGCTAATAACAATTACCAGTCGAGTATCCAGATGGCTGCTTATGAGGCTTTATATGGTAGGCGGTGTCGATCTCCAGTTGGATGGTTTGAACCGAGAGAGGCTCGGTTGTTGGGTACGGATCTGGTTCAGGAGGCCTTGGAAAGGGTCAAGATCATTCAGGATAGTCTGCGTACAGCCCAGTCCAGGCAAAAAAGCTATGCAGATCACAAGGTTTGAGATGTGGCTTTTATGGTTGGTGAGCGGGTATTGCTCCTAGTGTCGCCTATGAAGGGCGTGATGAGATTTGGGAAGAAGAGCAAGCTTATCCCTAGGTTCATTGGTCCGTTTGAGATTCTTGATCGAGTGGGAGAGGTGACTTATAGACTTGCGTTGCCGCCGAGCTTATTAGCCGTGGATCCAATTTTTCATGTGTCCATGCTTCGGAGGTATCACGGTGATCCATCCCACGTGTTAGATTTTAGCACTGTCCAGTTGGACAAGGACTTGTCCTATGAGGAGGAGCCGGTAGCTATTTTAGACCGACAAGTTCGTCAGTTAAGATCCAAGAGTTTTCCTTCTGTTCGTGTTCAGTGGAGAGGTCAGCCTCCAGAGGCATCGACCTGGGAGTCCGAGTCTGATATACGGAGCCGTTATCCTCATTTATTCCCCAACTCAGGTACTTCCTTTTTCTGTCCATTCGAGGACGAACGGTTGTTTTAGAGGTAGAGCTTGAGTGGTGTTCAAAGCTTCGAGGTAAGTGTTTGGTCTAACCTTAGCTTGGGGGATTAAGAGTTGAGTCTTATTTGCTACGTGCTAATTGTCGAGTACGACGTATAGGCATGGTGGCGAGTATCTATACGTTGGTGTCTAGCATGACCGTGAGTCTTTATATTGCAGATATTCTGATCTTGTTGTATCTTTCATGCCTAGATGATGATTTCTATATGTTGTAGAAAGCATGTGAAAGAAATTGTGATCTTTGAACTTCGAGAAGCATTGGCTCGAGTGGTAATACGAATTGTGAAAGTATATGAGATAAATGAAACCCTTTGGAGCATTGGCTCAAGTGGTAAAGTGAGTTATAAAGTAAGAAGTGAAAAAAAGAGAAAAAGTTATTAAATTATTCCCTTGCCGGGATGCTTGTTTCTTTGTTGATTATCTCCCTTGCCGGAATGTTGAGATTTATTGATATTGTTCCCTTGCTGGGACTTAGCTGTTTAATTGTATTCCCTTGCCATGATTTCTATTATTATTATTATTTGTTTAATTCCGTGCCCCTTGTTTGTGATTGTTGTATGGGTGAGGAAGAGCGATAAAGCACGAAGGGTGATGCCATGCATTGTTTGCTATTGTGAGGAAAGAGTGTAAAGCACGAAGGGTGATGTCGTGCCATACGATGTACCATTCCGTACCGATATTTATTGATTATATGGTAAGGAAAGAGTGTAAAGCACGAAGGGTGATGCCGTGCCGCACGATGTACCATTCCGTGCCGATTTTATTGATTATATGGTGAGGAAAGAGAGCAAAAGCACGAAGGGAGATGCCGTGCATTTGTTGAATTCTAATTCCCTTGTTGATATCCGAGTTATGTTGTTTCTTTCATTACCTGCTGTTATTTGATTATTTTGAGGTATTAGATTTCCTTACCCTATTTGCCTTGTGATTGTTGTTTGGGTGAGGAAGAGCGTAAAGCACGAAGGGTGATGCCGTGTATTGTTTTGGTGAGAACGAGAGTAAAAGCACGAAGGGTGATTCCATGCAAATTATTGATTTCTGCTTCCTTGTTGATATTCTAGTTATGTTGTTTCCTCCCTTACTTGATATCTTTCTATTCAGAACTATATTCACCCCCACAGTATGTTTCCCCTACCCGCATTGACTGATTATTCCTGTATCTTTTTCTCGCTATATATATATATATATATATATATATATATATATATATATATATATATGAACTGCACAGGTTTATTTGGAGTCTGGTCCTAGCCTCGTCACTACTTCGCCGAGGTTAGGCTGGACACTTACCAGCATATGGGGTCGGTTATGCTGATACTACACTCTGTGCTCTTTTCCACAGATCCAGGTCTTGGATAGCAGCAGTAGCGCGGGAGCCAACCTTCAGTCCAGTGAGACACCGAGGTAGCCTTGTAGGCGTCCGCAGGCCCGGCGTCTCCTCTATCTTTTATTTCAGTCTGTTATCTCATGTTTTCGAGACAAACAGTTTATATTCTTCTTTCAAACGGTTGTATTTAGTACTCTTAGTAGTTCGTGAGTGATGTGACACCAGTTCTTCGGTAGAGGCATATGTTGACTTTCGCATTATTGTTCAGCATATTTAATTTAGGTCTTCCGCTTATTTATTTAATTCCGTTGTTTCATGCTATCACTGATAATTATTAAAAGAAGTAATTTGTTAATGAAGTAGCAGTTAAGAATTGGCTTGCCTAACTCACATTAGTAGACGCCATCATGACTCCCGAGGATGGAAAATCCGGATCGTGATAAAGAAGATAATAGCTTATTCCCTCAATTAATGTAGGATGCCCAACACCATACACACACCGAAATGAACATTTGGAATGTGGACAAGACAATACGTTGGGTCCACATTGAGTAAGAATACTGATGAGTCAAGCTTTGAAATCATGTTAAGTTGTGAGACCAACTCATTTAAAAGAAATAGTATACAATTTTACGTGCTTAAACTTGATATTTGTTATACAACTCAATAGAATTTTCTAGAAGGTTCATGAAATAATCAAAGAAGAAATAGACTTCTTTTTGGGGTCATTAACATAATAATCACGAAGATAGTCATGGTAAGTAATTTGCTAATTTGTCAAATTTATTTTTGCTGGTCTAAGATTAGTTTCTTCTGCACTAGTTTAACTTTTAAATGATATTGAAAATCAACTTGCGACTCCATCAAACTTAACCATTATTTTATTTTGCTCGATTCATCAACTCATACAAAAATTAAAAATTTGCGGAAACAAAAGAATACGCAGCTAGCTACTGCAGAAAATACTTAAAGAATACGTACCATATGGTTTTGTGAGTACAAATTTAATATAAAACGTTATATCATTTGGCCTAGATCAAGTTGCTTCTTTCACGTTCCATTACTTAAAATAAGAGAAGCATAAAATTCAGGTGCATAAAGGGTTACGTTATGAATTTTCCTGTTAAGGATATATGCCAATAAGTTTGACATGTAAAATAGAACATCTTCTACTTGTTAGGCTTTTCTTGATGTTAACGTGGTCTTAAACCCCCTTTAGACTTTCTTTCTAGTACTATTTTGCAGCTAAAATTAGGCATATGACATTTTCAAGCTGGGCATGACATATGTATGATAGAGCTGTCTTCGTGACATGCAATTTGGAGTCTATTTAGTACTTGTACTTCTTCAACTCTTTCCCTAAAAGAGTGTCACATGCAATTTGGAGTCTATTTAGTACTTGTACTTCTTCAACTCTTTCCCTAAAAGAGTGTCAGCTCGTCAAGAATTCTCATGGCTACTCAATAAAAAGTTCAAATATCACATCAATAGTGTAGTCCCACCGTTTTAATTTAAATAACACACTTTAATTATTAGTCTGCTTCAAAAAAGAATGACATATTTCTATATTTAGAAACAATTAAACTCTAAACTTTTCATTTTACACACTTTGCTTAATGAGAAGCTTTTATAACCACACAAATATCATGACCCCACAAAGCTTTTGCCCTTAAGTTTTTAGGACCATATATTTCAAAAATCTTTTTTTTTCTTAAACTTATTAGTAATCTGTGGTCAAAAGGAGAAAATCAGAAGACTTTAGTTGGAGAAAACAAAAAACAGAAAATTCCGTGCCCACAAGTTTCCTATATGTCCTTAAAGAATTTAATGCCCTCACAGTTGCCCAAGGTTTGGGATCAATTCCTCCCAGGATAGAAATGGCGGGAGCAAATCACATAAAATGCTTACGTTTTTGCTTTGAAAATAATGCAGAATGCAGAAGATAGAGGCGAGAGATTTGCATATTCAGTGGAAAAATGAGGCTAAGCTTCTCTATTTATTGCCGACAAAGTTGAGTCTCAATAGGTGCAAAGGTGCCTGTTCGTTTGAAGAGGTATCTATTCGGGAGGAAGTTTAAATTTCTGTTAAACGGAATATTTTGTCGCAAATTCGAACGTTGGAAAATACTGCCAGGAAATTTCAAATTTTTAATGACCCGACCGGTCGTTTTGAGCATTTGCACTTCGCTCGTTAGTTTACGGGCATGAGTAGCTCCTTATGATGTGCTATTACTTGTGTGAATCGCCAGTTTTGGTTTTCAGGTTATTCGAAATTGATTTAGAAGAATGATTCTCAACTAGGAAGCTTTAAATTGGAAGAGTTGACCAAGTTTGACTTTTTAGTATTTGACCTCGGATTGGAGTTTTCATAGTTCCGTTAGATCCGTTGGGTGATTTTGGACTTAGGAGCGCATCTGGATTGTGATTTGGAGGTCCGTAGTTAAATTTGGCTTGAATGGCGACAATTGGATTTTTGCAAAGTTTGACCGGGAGTGAACTTTTTGATATCTGATTCGGATTGTGGTTTTGGGAATTTGAATAGCTTCGTTTTGTTATTTGGACTTGTGCGCAAAATTTGGGTCCATTCCGGGTTAATTTGCTATGTTTCGGCACGAGTTATTGAAGTTGAAAAGTTCAAAGTTCATCAAGTTTGAATTTAAGTGCGATTCATCGTTTTGATGTTGTTATGTGTGTTTTAAGGCCTCGAGTAGGTTCATATTATGTTATGGGACTTGTTGGTATGTTCGCACAGGGTACCAAGGGGTTCGGGCGTGTTTCAAATTGATTTCGGATCATTTTTCCTTCATGTTTGATTGCTGGTGTAATTTGGTTTTCTGGTGCACCAAGTGTTCTTCACGATAGCGGATCGAGGGATGTGATCGCGTAAGGGTAAAATATCTAAGGCTGAGTGTTTCTTCATTGCGTTCGAGAATACTGGTCTGCGTTCACGTAGGTTACTGCAGGTCAAGTATCATGTTCGCATGGTGTAGGACGCGTTCGCATAGGGTAAAAAGAGGGATAGGAATCTGAGTTTCTTCTACGTGTTCGTACAAGTACCAATGTGTTCGCGTAGTGTCTGGTGAGAGGCTGTTAAGTTGTTCTTCGCATTAGCGGAGGCTTGTTCGCGATCGCATAGAGTAATTTTTATGGCAGCACATTTGTTCATCGCGAACGCGGTGTACATCCCGCACTCGCATAAGAGGAATGCCTGGAAAGATTATAAAGTACTCTATTTTGGGGGTTTCTGCCATTTTTACATTTTTTGAATTATGAAGCTTGGATTGAGGCGATTCTTGAAGCAATTTTCACCATATGAATTGGGGTAAGTGTTCTCTACTCGGTTTTGGTTATATTTCGTGAATCTATCTTCGTTTTTGATAATTGGATTGTGAATTTTAAAAAAGAAATTGGGGGTTTTAGCCTAAAGTTTCATAAAGCGAATTTTTGAGGTTTGAACATCGATTCGGAGTCGCATTTAAGTGAAACTAGTATGGTTGGACTCGTAATTAAATGGGTTGTCGGATGTTATAAGTTCTATCGGATTTCGAGGTGCGGGCCCAGGTTGAACTTTTTTGATGATTTTGGGCTTTTGATTAAAGATTTAACATTTACCGATGAGTTTGTTTCCTTTGTCATTATTTGATGTATTTGAGTTGCTTTTGGCTAGTTTTGAGCAGTTCAAATGTTGGTACGCGCGTGATGGCATTTTTGGAGAGAATTGGCTTGTTCGAGATAAGTAACACTTCTAAACTTGGTGCTGAAGGTATGAAACCCCGAATTTTGTGTTATGTGTTTAGTGTTGAGGTGACGCACATGCTAGGTGACAGGCGTGTCGGTATACATCGTATAAGTTATGACTCCGTTATTTTCTGTGGTATTGTGTAGTTACCTGATCTTATCTATAACCATGAAATCTCTACATACTAAAGTAATTGAGCTGTCAATCATGCTAGACATCATGTTTAGGCTATATGCTGGTACTGTTGGGACCCATAGTGGTCGTTTCTTTCTGTTGATTTATTAATTTCATTGAAATTTCGTACTCAGTCATATTCATTTTATAACCACCCGACCGGTATTTCAAGAGTTTAGATGCATGCCCCTGTTTTTTGCTTCTTTTGTGTTCTACAACTATATTATGATTTACTGGGTTAGTTGGTTCGGGTCCAGAGTGATTTCGGAGTGAATTGAGACATTTAGTCTCTTAATTGGAAGTTTAAGTTGGAAAAGTCGACCGGATGTCAACTTATGTGTAAACAACCTCGGATTTGAACTTTGATGGTTCCGTTAGCTCCGTTAGGTGAATTTGGACTTAGGAGCGTGTCCGGAATGTGATTTAGCGATCCATAGTAGAATTAGACTTGAAAAGACGAAAATTAAAATTTTGGCAAATTTGATCGTAGTGAAAATTTTAATATCGGGGTCAAATTTGATTTTCGGGAATTGGAGTAGGTTCGTGGTGTCATTTATGATTTGTGTGCAAAATTTGAGGTTAATCGGACATGGTTTGATTGGTTTCGGCATCGTTTGTAGAATTTGGAAGTTTAGAAGTTCATTAGCCTTGAATCCGAGTGTAATTCGTGTTTTAATGTTGTTTCAAGTGATTTTAGGATTCGACTAAGTTTTTATGATGTTTTGGGACTTGACGGTATGTTTGATTGAGGTCCCGAGGGCCTCGGGGTGATTTCCGGTGGTTAACGGCTTGATTTTTTAGTCAAGGAAGCAGCTGAAATGCTACTGCTATGGTGTAACCGCACCTGCAAAGTGGGCACCATAAGTGCGAGCCCACAGAAGTGTGGCAAGGATCGCAGATGCGGCCAAGGATGAGATGGGCAGGGGTTGCAGGTGCGAAGACATTCCCGCACCAGTGATGGTCGCAGAAGCGGGCAGAAGAGCATAAATGCGAGATTTATCTGCAGGTGCGATGTGGTTTCCGCACCTGCGATGTGCACAGATGCGGTCTTATGATCGTAGAAGCGGAGGAAGTGGCTTAAGTGACTTTCCGCAAAAAATGAGTTTTGACCGCAGATGCGGATATTGAGCCGTAGGTGCGAAAAGCGTGGGCAAAACATATAAAAATGGGACTTCGAGACTTTTCACCATTTTCACATTTTGGAACTCGGATTTTGGAGGATTTTGAGGAGGATTTTGAAGCTATTACTGAGGTAAGCTTCTTGTGCCTTTTTATCTTCAATAATGGTGTTTCCCGACTGATTTTACACCTAGTTGGTGAGTTTTTGAGGTGAAATTCTGGAGATTAGGGCTTGAGAATTGGAGAGTGAATTTCTGGGATTTGGAGAGGGAAATGGTGTCGGATTTTAATAAATCTAGTATGGTTAGACTCGTGAGTGAATGAGCTTTCAGGTTTTGTGACTTTTGTCGGATTTCGAGACGTGGGCCCGGGGCCAGGTTTGATCCAATTTCGGATTTTTGGCTCTAATTTAGTAGTTTTCTTGTGGAATTTATCCCTTTAACCTATATTAATTGTATTGTACTGATTGTGACCGGGTTGGTTCCATGGCACTTTATCGTGACTCTATCTTGTTGATATTCGTGTTTTCACCATGTGATAAAGTAGCTGAGCTGTCAATCATGCTAGATATATCATGTTTAGGCTTTATGCCGATACTGTTGGGATCCATTGTGGTCGTTCTTGTTGTCATCTCACTGATTTCATTGATATTTCGTACTCAGTCATGTACATTCATTTCATATCATGTTTCAGTCTCAATTGTTATTTATTAATACATCGTATCATTGTTTCGGGCTAGTTTTCATGATATTGTGAGCCCTGAGTGAGACTGGAGAGATTGATGACTGAGTGAGGTTGAGAGCCTGATTATGAGTGACAACTATAGGATTGGTCTGCACGCCGCAGTGGTTATACTGATTTGTGATAGCGCTTGGGCTGTAGGATCCCCTCTGGAGTCTGTACACACCCCCAATGAGCGCAGTTAATATTATTGAGGGATGGATCTTCCCTGGACATGGAACTTGTCCGATGTACTTGATACCTGGAGATGGATCTTCTCCATAGGTCTGGATTAGCCTTTCTCGGTATTAGGTAACTTATAGTCAGTGATGTATATGTTCCGGGATGGATCTTCCCTGGGCCGTATGGGCCATATATAGTACCGAGTGGTTGAGCATTCGAGAGTGTGAGCACATGAGGCTGACATCATGGTGCATCCCATACAACATGTGCATTGGCATATAGAGATAGCCGAGTTATATTCTTTACACAGTTCAGATCTATTTTACTTTACGGTTTGAGCTGCCTATTTAATTTGAAAATATTCCTACCTTTCTGCACATTATTTCTATTTTATTTGTATCGGTTGAGTTCGTCACTACCTTTTAGTCCAAAGTTTGGACTTGTTACTTACTAAGTTGGATGCACTCACATTACTCTCTACACCTCGTGTGCAGATCTAGGCGATTCTGGTCATGGCGGCGGTTGTTGATTGAGGTTTCGGAGTTCGGAGACTATTAAGGTAGCTGCATGGCTTTCGCAGGCCTTGACTCTCCTTCTTTATCACTAGTTATATTTGAAGTTTATTTCTCTAGTCACTGTAGTTGACTGTATCCTTATTTAGACGCTCATGTACACAGTGACACCCGGGTTGGATTGCATCGTATTTTGGGATTTATTATGTTTTCGAAAAGGTTAATTTAATGTTAGTTGCTTCCGTCTTTATTGTTTGAAGATATTCTTACTATGATGAGTTGATAAGTAGAGGCTGGCCTAGTTCCATGATAGGTGCCATCACGACAGTTGATTTGGGTCGTGACAAGTTGGTATTAGAGCCTAAGTTACATAGGTCTCACGAGTCATGAACGGGTATAGTAGAGTCTTGCAGATCGATACGGAGATGTCTATATTTATCTTCGAGAGGTTGCAGAACTCTAAAGAAACTTCGCATTCTTGAATTCTTATCATGCGAATCTGTTGATACTGGTAACTAAACTTTTGTTATTCTATTCTCTCACAGATGGCGAGGACACGTCCTACTGGGCAGAACAGACAACCACCAGTGCCACTAGTCGGGGCTGCGAGAGGCCGAGGTCGCAGTAAAGGCTGTGGTAGGGGTAGAGGTGCAGCCCGCACAGCAGTTAGGGCAACAGCCGCAGATCCACCAGTTGCCCCAGTTTAGGATCAGGTCCTAGTTGTAGAGGCACCAGCGGGACCAGCTCAGGAACCAGTTGTGCCCATCGTGATCCCAGGCCTTCAGGAGGCCTTAGCTTAGATTCTGACCATATGCACCAGTCTTGCTCAGGCGGTCTCTGTTTCTACTGCAGTAGCCACTTCCTAAGCCTGGGGAGGTACTCAGACTCCTGCCGCCCACATACCAGAGCAGGTGATACAGGGACTCCAGACACCGGGGGCACCACCAGCCTAGCCCGTTACAGCTGCTCAAGATTATGTGGTCCCTGTCATGCCTGACGACGAGTAGCATAGATTGGAGTGGTTTGTGAGACTCTATCCTCCATCTTTCAACGGTGCAGAGGGAGAGGATGTGTAGGGTTTCTTGGATAAGTGTCAGAGGATCCTCCGTATAACAGGTATTCTAGAGACCAGTATGGTCTCGTTCACTACTTTTCAGTTTAGTGGAGTTGCCTTTACCTGGTGGGAGTCTTATGAGAGATGTAGACCAGTTGGTGCAGCGCCACTTACGTGGAAGGAGCTCTCTGTTCCCTTCTTGGAGAAGTATGTGCCGTAGTCTCGCATAGAACAGTTGCGTAGGCAATTCAAAAGGTTGCGCCAGGATGATATGAATGTGACGCAGTACGGGATGAGATTTTTTGAGTTAGCCCGTCATGTTGTTTGGTTCCCACAAACAGGGAGAGGATTAGGAGGTCATTGATGGCATCACATTTTAGTTGCGGGTATTTATAACTAGAGAGAGGGTGTCTGGTGCTACTTCTATGAGGTTGTTGACATTGCTCGGGAGATAGAGTCGGTCTGTTGAGTTGAGAATGAGGCCAAGAGGTCTCGTGGATCAGGTAGTTTTTGTGGTATTCCTTCCGGAGGTCAGTTTCACCACGGCAAGGGTCGTCCCTATAGGCATGCTCAGACGACTCGTCCAGTTTACCGAGGTGCATCTTCTAGCCATGGTTCTCATAGTTCTCAGCAGGGTGACTCATCTCTCAGTACCTTTCTAGCTCAGAATTGGTTTCATTAACCATCAACTCAAGGTTTGTCTATATCGGATCCTTCTAGCAATTATCCCGGTGCTTGGGGCTCCGTTTAGTCCCCACCGCCATTTGCAAGGAGAGGTTGCTTTGAGTGTGGAGATTTCGGTCATATAAAGAGATATTGTCTCCCGCTTTTTGGGAGGTTCATCTCAGTAGAGGGGTCAGACATCGGCTTCAGCACCAGCTACTTCACCACCCACCCACCCAACTTGGGATGGAGCTCAGTAAGCTAGGGGTCGCTCTAGAGGGGGAGGCCAATCAGGTGGCGGTCAGGCCCGTTTCTATGCACTTCATGCTAGACCAGATGCCATTGCTTCAAATAGAGTGATCACATGTATTATCTCTGTAGGGGTCGCTCTAGAGGGGGAGCCCGATCAGGAGGCGGTCAGGCCTGTTTCTATGCGCTCCCTGCCAGACCAGATAACATTGCTTCAAACACAGTGATCACATGTATTATCTCCGTATGTCATCGAGATGCTTTTATATTATTTGACCCTGGTTCCACCTATTCATATATGCCATCATATTTTGCTCATTATCTGGACATGCCCCGTGAGTCTCTAGTTTTATCTGTTCGTGTATCCATGCCGGTAGGCAATACTATTGTTGTGGACCGAGTATACCGGTCGTGTGCAGTGACTATTGGGGGATTAGAGACTAGAGTTGACATGTTGCTGCTTAGTATGGTTGATTTTGATGTGATATCATGTATGGATTAGTTGTCTCCATACCACACTATTCTGGACTGTGGTGCTAAGACTGTGATGTTGGCAATGCCGTGGTTGTGACGGATTGAGTGGCGAGGTTCTTTAGAAAATGTTCCCAGTAGAGTGATTTCATACTTGAAGGCCCAGTAGATGATTGGGAAGGGTTGTCTTCCTTACTTGGCCTTTGTGAGGGATGTTAGTGTAGAGACCCCTACTATTGATTCTGTTCCGGTAGTGCGAGAATTTCCGGATGTGTTTCCTGCAGTCCTGCCAGGAATGCCATCGGGTAGGGATATTGACTTTGGTATTGATTTGGTGTCGGGCACTCAACCTATTTTTATTCCACTGTATCATATGGCACCGATGGAGTTTAATGAATTAAAGGAGTAGCTTCAGCAACTTCTTGATAAGGGGTTTATTTAGCCTAGCATGTCACTTTGGGGGTGCACTAGTTCTATTTGTGAAAATGAAAGATGGTATGCTGAGAATGTGCATTGATTACATGTAGTTGAACAAGGTCACAATAAAAAACAAGTATCCTTTGCCTCGTATTGATGATCTATTTGACTAGCTTCAGGGAGCGAGGGTGTTCTCCAAGATCGATCTGAGGTCTACGTATCACCAACTGAAGATTAAGGACTCGGACATTCTTAACATAGTTTTCAGGATCCGTCATGGTTATTATGAGTTCCTCGTGATGTCTTTTGGGCTGACCAATACCCCAACAACGTTCATGCATTTTATGAACGTCGTGTTTCAGCCTTATTTCGACTCATTCATTATTGTATTTATTGATGACAAGACTGCCTTGACAATATATGGTGAGGAGAGCTTTTAGACTCAAGACTGCCTTGGCCACAACTCCAGTTCTTGTTTTGCCATCAGCTTCTGGTTCTTATACAATATATTATGATTCTTTTTAGATCGGTATTGGGCGTGTTCTGATGCAGGAGGGTAGAGTGATTGCTTATGCTTCACGTTAGTTGAAGCCTTATGAGAAGAACTACCATGTTCATGATTTGGAATTAGCTGCCATCGTTCATGCGTTGAAGATTTGGAGGCACTATCTCTATGGTGTGTCTTGCAAGGTATTTACTGATCATTGTAGCCTCCAACACTTGTTCAAGCAGAAGGATCTAAATTTGAGGTAGTGGAGATGGTTGGATATGCTAAAGGACTATGATATTACCATTTTGTACTATCCAGGAAAGGCCAATATTGTGGCCGGTTTCTTGAGTAGAAAGGCAGTGAGTATGGGTAGCCTTGCATTCCTTCCTGATGGTGAGAGACCCCTTGTAGTTGGTGTTCAATCCTTGGCCAACCGGTTTATGAGATTGGATATTTCGGAGCCCAGTCAGGTTCTAGCTTGTTTAGTTTCACGGTCTTCTTTGTTTCATCGCATCAGAGAGCGCCACTATAATGATCCTCACTTGCTTGTCCTCAAGGACAGGGTTCAACATGGTGATGGCAGAGATGTGACTATTGGTGATTATGGGTTATTGAGGATGCAAGGCCAGATATTTGTTCCCAATGTAGATGGGCTACGGGAGTTGATTCTAGAGGAGGCCCACATCTCACAGTATTCCATACATCTGGGTGCCGTGAAAATGTATCAGGATTTGAGACAACACTATTGGTGGAGGAGAATGAAGAAAGATATAGTTGGGTTTGTAGCTCGGTGTCTCAACTGTCAGTAGGTCAAGTATAAACATCAGAGATCAGGTGGCTTGCTTCAAAGGTTAGAGATACCAGAGTGAAAGTTGGAGTAGATCACCATAGATTTCGTAGCTGGGATCCCATAAACTTCGAGGAAGTTCGATGCTATTTGGGGGATTGTGGATCGACTGACCAAGTTTGCGCACTTCATTCCAGTTGGTACTACTTATTCTTCAGAGAGGTTGGCTGAGATTTACATCAGAGAGATTGTTCGCCTTCACGGTGTGCTGGTTTCCATCATTTCAGATAGAGACACACAATTTACATCACAGTTTTGGGAGAGTCGTGCAATGCGAGTTGGGCACTCAAGTTGATTTAAGGACATCATTTCACCCTCAGATGGACGGACAGTCTGATTGCACTATCCAGATATTGGAGGACATGCTACACGTTTGTGTCATCGATTTTGGGGGTTCATGGGACCAGTTTATGCCGCTTGTGGAGTTTGCTTACAACAATAGTTATTAGTCAAGCATTCACATGGCTTCATACGAGGCTTTATATGGGAGGCGGTGTAGATATCCGGTGGGATGGTTTGATCCAGGTGAGGCTAGGCTTTTGGGTATAGACTTTGTTCAGGATGCATTAGACAAGGTGAAATTGATTTAGGAGAGGCTTCGCACAGCGCAGTCGAGACAGAAGAGCTATGTTGATAGGAAAGTCCGTGCTGTGTCGTACATTGTCGGGGAGAAGGTTTTGCTGAAGGTATCACCCATGAAAGGTGTTATGAGATTTGGGAAGAGGGGCAAGTTGAGCCCTCGAATCGTTGGGCATTTTGAGGTACTTCAGAGGATTGGGGAGATGGCTTACAAGCTTGCCTTGCCACCTAGCTTGTTGAGTGTGCATCCAGTATTTCATGTTTCTATGCTTCGGAAGTATATCGGCGATCCATCCCATGTTTTGGATTTCAGAACTTTCAATTGGGTGGTGATTTGACTTATGAATGGAGCCGGTAGCCATTTTGAAGCGGCGGGTTCAAAAGTTGAGGTAAAAGGATTTAGCTTCCATGAAACTACATTGGAGAGGTCAACCTGTGGAGGAGACTACTTGGGAGACCGAGCAGGAGATACGAAGCAAATATCCACACCTATTTGAGACTTCAGGTATGTTTCTAAACCCATTCGAGGATGAACATTTTGTTTAAGAGGGGGAGGATGTAATGACACGGCCGATCGTTTCGAGAGTTTAGCCCTGTTTCCTTATTTTTCTGCTTCATTTGTGTTCTACAACTATATTATGATTTACCGGGTTAGTTGGTTCGGGTCCGTAGTGATTTTGGAGTGAATTGAGACATTTGGTCTCTTAATGGGAAGTTTAAATTGGAAAAGTTGACTGGATATCGACTTATGTATAAACAACCTTGGATTTGAATTTTAATGGTTCTATTCACTCCGTTAGGTGATTTTGGACTTAGGAGCGCAACCAGAATGTGATTTGGATGTCCGTAGTAGAATTAGGCTTGATTTGGTGAAAGTTAAAATTTTGGCGAATTTGACCGATAGTGAAAATTTTGATATCAAGGTCGAATTTTATTTTTGGGAATTAAAGTAGATTCGTGGTGTCATTTATGACTTGTGTGCAAAATTTGAGGTCAATCAGACGTAGTTTGATAGGTTTCAGCGTTGTTTGTAGAATTTTAAAGTTTAGAAGTTCATTAGGCTTGAATCTGTTGTTTGATATTTCGTACTCATTTCAGTCTCAATTGTTATTTATCTATATATCGTATCATTGTTTCGGGCTAATTTGCATGATATTGTGAGCCCGTGAGTGAGACTGGAGAGATTGATGACTGAGTGAGGCTGAGTGCCTGATTATGAGTGACATTTATGGGATCGGGATGCACGCCACAATGGTTATATTGATTTGTGATAGCGCTTGAACTGTAAAAGCCTTTCGGAGTCTGTAACACACCCCCACTGAGCGCGGATGATATTATTAAGGTATGAATTTCCCTGGGACATGGATTTGTCCGAAGTATTTGATACTTGTAGATGGATTTCTTTAAAGGGTTGGATTACCCCTTTTCCTCAATACTGGATGACTTTCAGTCAGTGTTGTATATGTTCCAGGATGGATTTCCCTGGGCTGGATGGCCATATACAGTACTGAGTGGTTGAGCACTTGAGAGTGGATCACATGGTGCACTTCATATATTCTATGCATTGAGCATGTAGGGATTATTCGAGCTGTATACCTTACATTATTTAGATTTGTATTTATTTTACTGCTTTGAGCTGTCTATTTGACTTGAAAGCATGCCTATATTTCTGCACATTTATTTTTTATATACCTGTTGAGGTTGAATTTGCCACTACCTTTCAGTCCAAAGTTTGGACTTGTTACATACTGAGTTGGTTTACTCACGTTACTCCCTCCACCTCGTGTGCAGATCCAGGCGACTCTATTCACGGTGACGGTTGGTGATCGAGGATCCCAGAGTTTGGAGACTATCAAGGTAGATGCACTGCGTTCGCGGACCTTGACTCTCCTCCTTTATCATTTGATGTATTTTCAGTTATTTTCTTTAGACCTTGTAGTGGTTTGTATTCTGAGTGGATGCTCTTCTACTCCGTGACACCCTGGTTTTGGACTGGATTGTATCACTTTGGTATTTTCTTAAGTTTCAAACATTTTTTCTTTAATGTCAATGCTTCCGTTAATATTTTCAATCTTATTATTGTTGGTGTTGGGTTGTTGAGTTTAAGGCTGACCTAGTTTCACGATAGGCGCCATCACGACGGTTGAATTTGGGTCGTGACAGAAACAATTGTGTGATTCGCAAGTAAAGATTAATCGCATCTGGATAAGTAGGTCTTTGAACTTTCCGTAGTGAGCATATGTCGGATATACTCGATCAATTGGTATATTTGATATCTTTGAACCGTCGAACTTTGGTGTATACATAGATAGCCATACATCATACAATTAACCCTTAACCGTCTTTGATTCTCATTATTATGTTCGTTTCAGCCGTGAACACCGCCTGATTTCATAACCACGTAGAAAACTGGACTTACAAAATTCTCCTTGAAGCGGCTTATACTTCATACTTACATAGGTGATTCGTAAATATGTTACCCTGTAGATACACTATTTGATATGCACCATATCAAACATAAAAACCATTAAAAAGTCTTAATGCTTTATCCTTGTTACTGAACATTATCTTCATCACGAGAATGAACCAAAAATTTATTTGACAATGTTGAACCGTCACTAATGACTTTGTTTGATCTCCTTGAACCTAAATCTTGGGATCTCCAGTCTTTTAGGTAGAGTTACTATCACAGTGACGTGCCCTCGGCCATAGTCCCATTCCCTTTGATGACTTCTCAATACAGTTGATTGTGAGGAATGAAATACCACTATCACAGAATAGTTATTATGAACACATGGATAATGCAGAACACAATTGACTTCTCAACACCAGTTTTCTTAGGCAGCAAAAGATCATGAGTATTGGGCAAAACACCACAATTAGCAATTGTCACATCTTCAAGCAACTTCCTCAATTCTTTTTCATTCCTCACAACCAACTTCCTCAATTCTTTTTCATTCCTCACAACCAACTGTATTTGCCTTGGTACTATACAGCCAACTGTGTTGAGATAGCGGTACATTTGGTACATTTTCAGATACACGTTGGTATTATATTATACATTTATGATATACAAAGAATGCAATTATTATTATCCTATATATCTTTATATACACATTATTATTGTTGTACACTATGATATATAAACTATATTTATACTTTTGTATATTTTAGTGCTTGCGAGAAATAGAAAAAATAAATAAAATAAACTAATTGTGATATACAAACTAAAACATTGGTACAATATTTTTCTTTAATTTTTTTTGTTTAATAAAATTTTGACATACAATTTTTATGATATACATTTTTAGATACACATTAATATTGATATACACTGCGATACACAAATAATTTCATTATTATTATGTTATACATTTTGAGATAAACATTACTATTTTGTTGTACATTGGTGATATACAAAATATATTATACTTTTTTATATTTTAGTGCATGTGAGAAATAAAAAACCAAAAAGAGTAATTGTGATATACAAACTAAAATTGGTGTAGTATTTTCCTTTACAAAAATTATTTCTTTTTGTTTAATAAAATTGTGATATACATTTCAGATACATCTTATTTATTATAAACTGTGATATACAAACAAAGTAATTATTATTATGTTATATATTTTGAGATATACATTATTATTATGTTATACAATCTGATATACATACTATACTTATAAATTTTTTTATATGTTTAGTGCTTGTAAGAAATAATTTTACAAACCCAGAAAAAAGATTGTAGTGATTTGGGAGAAAATCTTGAAATATTTTCGACTACTAACTAAAAGGAAATGAAATCTTATTTTTAGGGTGATGGTTGAACTATTAGAAGAGATATAATATCCTTAATTATTAATTTTCGGCTATATATGCCAAATAATAAAAGATAGATTTTTTTTCTGTCAATTGTTGGATTAAGTTGTCATGCAATGCCAAATTTCTAATGTAGTATAAAAATTATATGTCACTATAAAAAATGTTATATTAGTAAAATAAAGTGACATGTTAGTGTTCAATATTATAGCAAAATATTTGTCATAATAGTGCACTAAAACTGCATATAAATATACCAAATAAGTATATTATTGTTTTTTTTTCATTTTTGCATGTAGTTCTAGTGCAATGAATAATATCTCATGAAACTCCATCAAAGACCTCAATTAAAAAATAAAATAAAAATATGAGAACTCTGTTGGAAAACAAAAAAGAATAAAGTAGGAAATTATAAACTTTTTTAAAAATAATCAGATTGTAACAACATATTATTATATTATACTGTATACTATAGCAATATACTATTAGCAATATATTGTATATTAAAATGATATGTAGTACTGTCAAGACCCAAATCTCAACATGTCATGATGGTGACGATCATATTACTAGGCAAGCCGACAATCACATAATAACTACACATTTTAAATTAAAAACATGATTTAATAAGTGCAACAGTGACAATCTCATAAATAACTGATAAGAACAACTGCGACTCAACTACAACATTCCCAATACCATGGTATCACCGAGTACATGAGTTACTAAGTGTCAACACAATCCAAATATCTAATACAACTATTTGGAAAATAGAACAGTACTGCATAAACTAAAAGGAAGAAGAGTCAAGGTCTGCGGGCATCATAGCAGCTACCTCAATAGTATTCGAGTAGATATTGCACCAAGTCTAGCAACCACTGCGTCCAGATGTACCTGGATATGCCCACAAAATGCAGAGTCTAGTATGAGTACAACCGACCAAATATACTTAATAAGTAACCGGACTAACCTTGGGCTGAAAGCAGTGACGCGCTAAAAAAAGATACAGTCTTAATCCAAATAATGATAGTACAGATATAACAGGAAAATGACAGTAATAACTCAGAGAAATTTCATAATCAGTTCATACACATTACAGAAATGCACACAAACTTTCGATTTCATAAATTTAAGCTCAACATTACTAAAATATGCCAAGTACAGCTAGCATGAGGAATGTTACATCTCTATGACTACATGTCAAATATGCATGTCAAATGTGATGCATTACAGTAATACTCCCAGGCACTCACGCTCTTAGAGTACTCAATCTGTCTGTATCAATTCACACACAGTCACTCAGTACTGTACGGTACCTACGCTCACTGCCGGTATGTTAGACTCCGAAGGCCCAAGAGCAAATATACAGCCAACATGGCCTGCTGCGGTGTGCAGCCCGATCTCATAATAAGTCAATAAAGCCTGCTGCGATGTGCAACTCGATACCATAAATGACCAATAGGGCCTGCTACGACGTGCAACCCGATCCTTTAAGTAAGTGTTGCGACGTGCAGACCGATCCCATAAATATCACTCACAATCTGACTCTCAGGCCCCAACTCAGTCATCAATCTCTCCAGTATCACATGCTCACAAATCTTATACCACTCAGCCCGAACAATGATAACATGATGTAACAGTAAATGATAACAAAGACTGAGATATGATATGTAACTAAATGAATATAACAGAGTATAATTGCAACTTAAGCAAATAACTGAATAGGAGAAATGATCTCAGTAGGTCCCAATATAATAAGCACATAGCCTAACATTATTTCTAACATGAATCACAGCTCAATAACTCTAACAGATAGAAATTCCATGAATAAAACAATACTTGATAACTACAAAGTACCACAGAATCAACCGAGTTATAATTACCACGATGCACACCCACACGCCCGTCACCTAGCATGTGCATCACCTCAACACCAATCACACAATACGTATTTCAAGGATTCATACCCGCAGTACCAAATTTATAAGTGTTACTTACCTCAAAGAGTATAACTCAATGCTCCAACAAATTCTTGCCTCGCAAATCGGCCTCCGAACGACTCGTATCTGGTCATAAACAACTTAATATAAGCAATACATGCTATAGGAATCAATCCATACAACAAAGGTAACATCTTTAACCTAATTCAAAAAGCCAACCCAAAAAGTCAACCTCAGATCCATGCCTCGGAACCCGATAAAATTCATAAAATCTTAATACCCATTCAATAATGAGTCCGATCATACAAAAATCATCCAAATCCAATCACAAATCGACACTCAAACCCCAAATCTTACTTTTCAATCCCTAGTCCAAAATCCCCTAAATTTCACCTTAAAAATACATAATCTAGGTGTAGAAATCAATGGTATTCAATATTAATAAATAAAAATTATCAAAAGTTATTTACCTTATGAAATCTAGTGAAACCCCTTACAAAAATCACCATAAGCGAGCTTCCAAAGTCCAAAAATGGGAGAATTCTCAAAACTCCTCGATTATAACCTTCTGTCCAGCAAAACCGCTTCCATGGTAACACTTATGCGGTCAACAATATGCATTTGCATAATTCACTTAAAAAGCTTACCCAACACATCTTCGGTCCCAAACCCGCACCTACGAATGTGGTTCTTCGCACAACTATCCGCTTATGCGGACCTACCACTCCAGCTCCTCCTCCGCTTCTGCGAGAACAATTATGCACCTATGGGATCGCAGATGCGGAAGTAATCACACACCTGCGGTCAATACCCAGCTCACCTAGAACTACTTCTGCGACCCCTTGGCCGTTTTTGCGGCTCTACACCTTTGCCAAATTTCTCGCAGGTGCGGTTGCAATAGAACTGAACACACTTGAGGCCCCTAGGATATTATCCAAACATACCAACCCATCCTAAAACATCATACAAACTTAGTCGAGGCTTCAAATTACATCAAACAACATCAATAACATGAATCACACTCCAATTCAAGTCTATTAAAACTAATGGAGTTTCAACTTCTACAATCGTTGTCGAAACCTATCAAACCAACTCCGATTGACCTCAAAATTTTCACCCAAGTCATAAATGACACAACGGACCTACTCCAATTTCCGGATTCAAAATCCGAGTTCGGTATCAATAAAGTCAACTCTCGGTCAAACTTCTCAACTTTCCAAACCTTCAATTTTTAAACTTTCACCAATTCAAGCCAAAACGACCTATGAACCTCCAAATCAATATCCGAACATACTCCTAAGTGCATAATCACCATACGAAGCTATCAGAACCATCAAAATTTATTTTCGGAGTCGTTTACACATAAGTTAATATCTGATCATCTCTGTCAACATAGGTTTCCAACCTTGGGACTAAGTGTCCCAATTCCTTCCGAAACATCCCCGAGACCGAACTAATCATCCCAGCAAGCCACACAATAATAAAAATATAGAATAAGTAATAAATTTTAAAACGGGACTACAATATTCAAACGACCGGTCGGATCGTTACGAGTACAATAAAATAGATTATCAGTATAAGAATGTGACATGTTAGTGTCTAAGACAATAGTATACTCAAACACTATATTAATACACCGAATAGGTATATTATATGCTTTGTGTACTTCTACACCAACATTTTGTACAATGACTAATACCTCCATGAAGTTTATCAAATGTCTCATTTATAAAATATTTAAAAAAATCAGTTCGAAATTGTAATTAACTATATAATGTTGAATTAAATACAGTATACCAAAACAATATATAGTATATCATTTTGGTATACAATACAATTTTGTCTTATTCTCTAGTTCAATTTAATTTCAGTCTAAAATCAAAAATCTTCTCCAACATCTCTACCAAATACTAAAAATTTAGCTACAACCTCCAATTAATATTCTAAACGCACTTCAGTTAAAATCGGATCGAAACAAAACTCAATAAACTTTATATGTTTCAAGGTTCTTCAATGGTGGATCTATTTTTTCTTGTATCAAATCTCCAAAAATCAGTGATAAAACCACAATCTACACATAAAAGAACAACATCCAAAGAATTCCAACAATAGAACTTCAACGACCCGACCGATTGTTTCGAGCTTTAACATTTTAATTTGATGGTTTGAAACTTTGAATAGCTTTATATATAGTGTATTATACATATGGTTGATTTTGATGTTCAAGAGGTTCAGAATTTATTTGAAATAGTAATTTTTATTATAAAAGCTTAAAGTTGGAAGAGTTGACCAATATTTGAATTTTGGGTAAACGAACTCGGAATGAGGATTTGACGATTTCAAAAGGTTCGTATGGTAATTTTGGACTTGTGAATATGTTTAAATTTGGATTTGAATGTTCCTAGAAGCTTTTGCTTCTAATTATTGAAGATTGACAATTTGAAGAATTTGAGAGTTCATAAGCTTGGCCGGAAGTTGACTTTGGTTTTACCAGCCTTCGACTGGTATTCCGGGACTTGGATAGATTCATTTAGTTGGTTGGAATTTATGTGTAAAATTTGATGTTAATCCTAAATGTCTAAGTGTGATTTGTACGCATTCGACGAATTCGAAATATTTGAAAGTTAAGAGATGGGTTTGATCTTCGATTCTTGGTGTTGTTATTTTTTTTGTTGTTTTAAGCCTTGGGACAAGTTTGTAAGAAGTACAAGGACTTTTTGAATGATTGATGGGGTCCCGGGTGGCTTAGGTATGCTTCAGCTATGTTTGGGACCATTTCTGTGGAGTACTATAATTCTGGTTTTCCCGTGCTGAGCAAGGCTTTGCAATCCCGACGCCAAGAATTATAATGTGTGATGTCTCAGCTCTGGTGGCAATTGCGCTATCACAAAGGATGATGTTAGTTAGGATGGTCATTTCACGTGGTCGCATGCAAGTAGATGCGATCTCGTGGTCTTGGGAGTCTGGCCAGTGCATTCGTATGGAGAGAGACACGTTTGCGAAGGTGTTGGGGGTGTTGGATTTCACAATCACATGGGTGGTTTCGCCATTGTGATGGTATGTTTGGAGGCTGACTTATTGTTGTGCTTTGCAATCGTAGAGCAGTTGGTCGCAATCGCGTAAGGTATCACTAGCAGTATATTTTAAGAGGAATTTTGGAACTTTTGCTCACTCTCTCATATTTTGAACCCTATACTTGGTGATAGGCGATTTTTCAAGGATATTTTCTTACAAGAAATTGTGATAAGTAATTTCTACTCATTTTTTGTATCGTTTCAAGAATCCAGATGAATTATTAACATTGTAAACATGGAATGCTGAGATAAAATTTGGGGGCTTGTCTACACTTTAAGAGAGTGTATTTTGGGGATTTGATCATCGATTAGGACTTGGTTTTAGAAACAATTTATATATTTAGACTTGGCAGGTTATGGGTCATCATATTTTTGTATTCGTTTCGGATTTCAGGCACGGGGTCCCTAGTTGACTTTTGTTGATTTTTTGAGAATTTATCAAAGATCGAAGCTTTTTAGATTGTGATCGATTTCTATAGCGTAGTTTGACTTTTTTGTTCATAATTGGATTGGGTTTGAAGGCTAGCTTCGATGAGGTAAGTGTCTTGCCTAGCTTTGATAAAAATATTATTAAATGATATTATATGTTACATGCATGGGTGATGCATATGCGAGGTTACGAGCATATATGCATGTGCCAGAGTTATCTATGCTCGAGGTAGATTATATGCTTCTTTGTATCTTGTTGAACTTTGTGATATTCTTGACTTATGTTTTACTTGATTACTATGGCAAATGGAGCATAATTATCCATGCTAGAGATTATGTTTTAGTTTATGTTATCCTAATTGAACGTAATTGAAAATTCTTAAGATTGTTGATATACTCGATTAGGTTGTGGTCATACGTTATATCATAAACACGTGTCTATATACGTTTTTCTTGTGATACTTGAGTTTCCATTCTCATTATAAAGACCATGTTTATTGAGATATTTGAACATTATGATTCTTGAAATATTGGCTCACTTATTGGTGCAAAACTTGTGATTATCTTTCACGTGGTATATTATGCTTAATAACTCTTCTTAACGTTATTTATGCTTCCCACCTTACTTGGTATTATTTTATATATGCTTGGTGAGGAAGAGTGGATTGCACGAAGGGTGTTTTCATGCTTGTAAGAAAGAGTGATTTATGCGCGAAGGGTGTTTTTTTACTTCTTGATATTATTATTATTAATGTTCACATGAAGGGTGTCTTCGTGTAAGTGAGGATGAGAGTTCATAGCACAAAGAGTGTTTTCATGCAAGTGAAGATGAGAGTTCATGGTTCAAAGGGTGTTTCCATGCACGGAGGACGAAAGACATGCATTACATTGTGTTGTCCTTCCCTCACACACATATTTATGCCTTTACCTGAATAGTTGTTGTTACATCTATGCCTTCTATATTATTTGTTGTTGTTAACCCTATGCCTTCTATCTATTTTTTACTTTTTTGTCTATTCATCCTTTCTTACTTATTATATTTATATCTATGCCTTCTATTTCATTTGTGGTTGTTTCATTTATACCTTTTACCTTGTTCGTTATTGATAACTATATTCTTCTACCTTATTAGCTATTATTATATCTATGCCTTCTACCTGGTCAGTTACTGTTATCTACATGCTTCTACCTTATTTGTTACTGTTAACTGTGTACCTTCTACCTCGTTGTTACTTTTAGTTATTTGCCTTCTACCTAGTTAGTACTGTTATACATATGCTTGGTAAGGATGAGAAGTGCACGAAGGATGTTTCCGTACCATTTAATTTTACATAAATACATACATACATACGCACGCACGTACATTCATATGCTTGGTGAGGTTGAGATAAATGCACGAAGAGTGTTGTCATGCTATTTGATTCGATATCTTGAACATACACCTTTACTTTTACAGATTTGTACATGGCTTATGTTGTTTCTGGGATACTGCTCCTTCCTCGCGGACTTGACTTACTGAGAAGGGTTGGGTTGCTATATTTTGTGAAACACACCTGGTCCTTTTTTTATTTGACCTTTTCATTGTTACTTGTCTTCCTTATTTTTATTTTCTCTTGCTTATGAAATGCACAAATTATATTTAGTGAGTATATTTTGACTTAAAAACCTCCCACTAATTCAATAAGGTTAATCAAGATACTTACTGAGTAAATAGGATTGTTTGTGCTCATACTACACTTCTGCACCTTGCGTGCAGATTCTAGAGCTGAGTTGATGTGGGAGATGAAGCCTGGCATTGAAAATGTACAGTATTCCAGATGCAAGCTACCATTTGTTCGTGGTAGTTTAGGACTTATATTTCTATTTATGTATATTTCAAATAGATGATGCATCTTTATTCAAATCAGAGTTATATTCTTATTCTTAATCGCTCGTGACATGTACAATCATTCATTGGGAATAGTTGTATTAAATTTTCGCATTCTCACTTCAATGTTTTTTATTGAATGATTTTGGATTAGTGTGTGTTACTTATTAGTTGGTTTATCTAGTGGGTTGGGTTAGTTGTCATCACGATTTAGTGAAATTTTGGGTCGTGACAAGTTGGTATCAGAGCTCTAGGTTCATATGTTCTACGAGTCATGAGAAAGTACCTAGTAAATCTTGTAGATCGGTATGATGAAGTTCATACTTATCTTTGAGAGGTTACAGAGCATCTAGGAAATTTCCCATCTTTCTTTCTTAATCATGCGACGTTGTTTTAGCTTGAAGCCTAAATCTTCAATTCTTCCTCTTTGATTTTTGTACGATGTTGAGTAATCGGTATTAGTTGTGCACCGTCGGCTTGTGATGTTACAGATGGTATGCGAAGAGCTATGGGTGTTTGATTATTGTATCATTTTGTTATATAGCCTTATAATATGGACGTGCAGGTGGAAAATTAATTTTTCATTTGTGGAATGAAGTGGATTCTCCTGTCTTTTGAGACTCGGGAAGATTTTCTTAGTGGTCGTGAGTATGGTAAGGTCATAGGAATATGTCGATTTTGAGGCTAGTAGGTGGGTAATTTCCTGCGAGAAGGTTTGAGGTTGTGTGAATCTTATGGAGCTTCTATGAAGAGTTTTTCTTCTATCTAGTGGAATGCATATACTACTATTTTAGAGCGCTTGATGAATTGGCTCGATTGTCACGAGGATGAGTATGCAATCGAAAGATGATTGGAGTGTGTTTTGACTAATGCCATGTGAGATTATTAGGAGGTTTAACTAGATAACAACTCGAGGTCATGGCAAGTTAAGAAGGAAGGGTATTGTGGGTTATCAGATGATGTGTTTTTGGCTTCAAGCCATTTGGGGGAGTCTACCATCACGATAGGGTCATTTGAGCATGTGTTGCTATAGTTCATGGACTTGGATACACTTGTGGACCAGCTATGATCTGAGAAAGGTTTCATCAAGGATGATTTGGGCAAGGAATTTACTAGAGATATGTTGTACTATGCTTTATTGATATACGAATGTTATGGAATGACTCATGTTTGATATTCGTTGTTGTTATGGTAAACAAAGGGGAAGGAAATACTCAGTTGATTAAGGATGATGTTTCTTCTTAAAGTATTTATGTGTTAATGGAGCACAGATCGCTCGATGCATATTGGCTATACATAGGAGATTAGAGTGGAGCGGATGACTCTTGAGAAAGGTTCTAGTGGTTCTAAGTTCAAGGAGATGGTACTTAAGGATTTGCCGAATTTCATCGTATGGATAAAGATTTTAGATTTGCACCATATGGTGCCGAGACTGGTAGTATTTCTGTTTATCGTGAAAATGGTAATAACAATTAAATTTGTTGTTGGGACTCTAAAAATACGTGATCTATTTTTGTGCTAGTTTGTTAAGCAGTTGATGCTAAGTATATGAGATTTAGATATGAAATAAAGTTAAGGAGGGAGCTATAACCAAACCGATAGGCCAGTTACTTGGGGCCTCAAGGTCGATCTCGGGGCTCGGCCACGAGCTGTTGAGGGTAATCGGGGTAGGGCTAATAGTTATGGGATAACTGGGGGAGGCTCTTTATGGCCGATGATAAGCAATAAATTAAGAACAAGTATGAAGACAATAAATGAAAGAAATAATATCAAGAGAGTATGAGAGAGCAAAGAGTATGTTCCTCTATATTTCTTATGGAGCGGCTGGAACAACAGAGAGTTACAAAGTGCCAAGGATCCCCCTTATATAGAAAGGGAAAATCCCCACATAGAACAAAATACATTAATGGTAAAGAAACCGGAATGGGACAGCTGGCTAACTTCATGATGCATGCTCAGACTAGCTTCAGACTAGCTTGACAGATTTTGCCGACCCCGACTGCACTCTTTGGAAACTCCCCATGACTGTTGGGGTTACAACCAACGTTATCCCAAGTCGGGTATCGATATACCTCGAGGGAGGGTACTTGGTCCGTGGTCTCGAGCCTTCGAGGTGATCTTCTGAGATGCCTTATTAACGAGAAATTGGATCCTCCGATTTCGCCGTACATAGATAGTCCCTGCATTTCTTAGAGAGGAGCGACAAGAAACAATTTGGACATCCGACTCTTCAGACTTCCCGTGATGCCATCACACTGATGATGCAAGCCCCCATGATCGCGGAAATGTTCTATCGTTTCGCTTCTCCAGGATCATTCAACATATTGCGGTTTCTCATTTTCCAAAGTCATAATGTCGCTGCCGATTTAGCTCCCAGGGATGCATTAAATATGCCCGTCGTTACGTTTTCGAGGGCAATAATGGCGCCGTCGGTTACGTTGCCCTTTTTCTATAAATGGGGGCCTCCTGGGGTCCGCCTTTTATCCAAGTATCACGACCCCAGTTCGCCCTCCATGAACCATCGTGACGACATCTAGTCTCTACGACTAGGTAAACCTAATTTGCAGAAGAAAAACCAAATTTGCGGAAGTAAACAATTTAAAACATAAATAAAGCAGTAACAGTTTTTAATTGTGCCGCTCGGCATACACTATATTTAACTCTCAATACCAAACATAAATCCAAGACCCGGAAACCCATGAATCACAAGCTAAGATCAATACTACATAGCTACAACTCCGGAATGTCTAATAAGAACAGGAAGGTACAGAAGGGCTAAATACTAAAAGAAGGAATAGAAAGGGACTTCTCGGTTTGCAGACACGGTAGATGTACCTCGAAGTCTCTAGAGCGGTCGCCTCCTCCAAGGATAGTAGACCTGATCAGCGGTACCTGGATCTGCACATGAAAAACATGCGCAGAAGAGGCATGAGTACACCACAACGGTTAACAAGACCAAATCAGCTGTGTACCTGCACCATTTAACAGACATGGAAGTGGTCAACAAAGTGGAAAGGATCACAGGCATTCATAGAAATGATTTCCCTATCATATATCTAGGTTGTCCTATATTTTATGCAAGGAGAAAGTTGGAATTCTATCAGCCCCTAATTACTAAGGTAATGGACAAACTGCAATCATGGCAGGGCAAGTTATTATCAGTAGGGGGCAGGGCAGTTCTCATATCCCATGTATTGCAAAGCATGCCTATGCATCTACTATCAGCTGTAAACCCTCCAAAGTATGTGATAAATAGGTTGCACAAATTGTTTGCTCAGTTTTCCTGGAGCAGCACTGTAGGAGGAACGAGCAGGCATTGGGCATCATGGAATACCTTATGCATGCCAGTTGAGGAAGGAGGAATTGGCTTCAGGTCACTGCATGATGTAGCAAAGGCATTATTCAGCAAGTTATGGTGGAATTTCAGAACAAAACCAAGCCTATGGAGCTCTTTCGTATGTCAGAAATATTGTAAAAAATTAAACTCTGTAATTGTTCCGTGGAAAAGGGGTTCTCACATCTGGAGAAAAATGTTGGAATGCAGAGATCTAATTGAACATCAAATCCTTTGGCAAATAAAAATGGGATCATCACTTTTTTGGTATGAAAACTGGACAGGTCTTGGGGCACTATATTTTTTAGTTCCTCAGGACTTTGGCATTGATGAAAATGTACATAATGTACATGATGTTACCTTAGATGGTGAGTGGGATGTGGACAGGCTATTTTAAATACTTCCGGAAGACTTAGCAGTTCACATTCTGGAGAAAATCAAACCACCTTCAACTATGCAGGTCCTAGACAGGCCTTGTTGGATGCTGGAAACAAGAGGATATTTCAGTGTTAAGTCAGCATAGGAGTATACGAGAAGAAGATACGAACCAAGAACAACTTATAGAATGATTTGGGTAAAGGGACTACCTTTTAAAATAGCATTTTCATGTGGAAAGTGTGGAAAGCAAAACTACCTTTAGATGATTTCTTGAAAAGGGTAGGCTACTGCATGCCGTCAAAATGTTGGTGTTGTGTACAGCCTGACGAGGAATCTCTTCAGCACTTGTTTTTTAGATCAGAAACTGCAAAGACAACTTGGAAGTATTTTTTATCGAGGGCAGGAATAGATGCGGAGGGATTTACATTGCACCAAGCAATCACAAAATATTGGACTGCAAATGTGCGCTTAAGGCTAAAACCGTTAATGCAAGCACTCCCCTCATGGGTAGTTTGAGAACTTTGGAAAAGAAGAAATAGTATGAAGTATGGTGATGCTGTGACAACTAGCAGGGTGATTTGTCAAGTTTCATCAAATCTTCAGGCATTGGTGAAAGTGAGAAAGCCGGGGATAGACATGGTACCTCACAAATGGCAAGATCTATTAGCTATGATGGAAAATTTCACTCCTAAACTTAAAGTTACAAAAGTCATGTGGGAATTTCCAAGTACAGGATGGCTAAAAGTTAATACGGATGGCGCATCAAGGGGAAATCCAGGGAGGAGCTCAATAGGTTTTTGTATAAGAAATGAAAATGGTGACATAGTCAAGTCAGTAGGGAAAGAGATTGAAGAGACAACAAACACAGTAGCTGAAGCAAAGGCCATGGTAGAAGCACTAAGGTTCTGCAGATTTCAACAATACTCTCATGTATGGCTTTAAACTGACTCAATGTTATTAAAAAAGATAATGGATGGGATCTGGAAACCACCATGGATCATATCTGAGCAGGTAGAGGAAATGATGCAACTAATGAATGGGGGCAATTACACAGTGACTCATATTCATAGAGAGGGCAACAAGTTGGCAGATCATTTGGCTAATTATGCTTTAGATCATGGAGAAATAGAATGCCAACAATTCTGGCATCTAGATGCACAGGGAAGGAGGTTGGTTAATGAAGATAAGCTGCAATGTCCAAATCTAAGGGTGAAGGTGAACAAGAGATAGTAAGCAGAGAGAAAAGGAAGAGCGGGAGGTGAAATAATGCTTTCAGTTATTTGGATATACAACCAGCATGGTGCAGAAGTGTTTAATATCATACGCATGGTTCAGGGATATGGGAATATAAAAATGATTGATCCTAATTTCGAGCACAACAAGAAGCAAATGGCATTGGAAACACAACTAGCATGTGCACCAAATATGTTTTCGAGAAAAGCAGGAAACAAAGGCCAATACTTTATATTATCGCATGCTTCAATCCAATTCGGATTAAATAATCTCCTAATATGCATAGAAGGTTTAATGTGGAAGGACTGGCAGACAACACATGCTGGTGAGAAAAGGAATCAAAAGGAATCAAATGGAAAAGTGGAATGCACATGGAAAGTTATCTAGGATACATAAAAGCATGCAATACTCTAGGATGAAGGTACTATGGGATATATTTCTTTATGCTGCAGCTGTAGGTGGAGCTCACGTGTGATTCCAGCACAAAGTTATCTCTCATCACCTCAATCGACGAAGAAGGAACGCAGCAAAAAAAAAGGTACAGTTGCCATGCACGCTAACTGCTGTCAAGTGGGAGTTTTTTGGGACAGAACTAACACCAATAGTTCACGCAAAGCACAGCAACTGGAAAAGGATTCTAAATGTGCATTGAGGCATTTTCTGAATATTTTAATGTGCACACATGGTTTCATGTGCAAGGCATGGCAGACAACACATGCTTTTGAGCAAAAGGATCACATGGAAAAGGTTATAGGTGGGGCACACGTGCTTTCCACCACAAAGCTTCAACAAATTGTATTACAAAGTTTAATAGCATTAATGTGTTATCAATGTTGAGTGTAACACTCAATTTTGATAATAGGATACTTGTTAAGTTCAAACTTAATTACTTTCTATTCGTAGGATATCATGACATTGTATTTCGTATTTTATCTGGATATAAATAAAACTAGCCCTAGGCGTTTGCCTAGCGGACAAAAAAAAAGTACACCACAGCGGTACTCAGTAAGTGCCAAGCCTAACCTTGGTTGGGTAGTGACGAGGAAGGCCAGGGCCCTACTGAGGTTAAATTAAATATAAAGATCAACAGTATAGAACGGAATAGTAGAAATAAGTACAACAATAAAATAACACAGGATGAACAAAACAAGAAAAACTATACAGAACAAGGTAAACATGGAAAGGAAATATAGCTCAGCACCAATAGTAACAATCGGGGATCTCCCAGGATACCGTCATGTAGTCCTATCTTTACATATCTAGTGAATCTCCCGGGATACCGTCCCGTAGTCCATCATATATATATGTCCAAAGGATCTCCCGGGATCCCGTCTCGTAGTCCAACTCATAGTGCGCGGGGTCTATCGGAATCCCATTCCGTAGTCCCAAATGTAAATACTTAGTACTGGGGGAATCTACCGGGTGCATTCCCCTAGTTCCATATAACTGTGCAGGGGTATCTACCGGGAATCTAACCCGTAGTCCCAAAGTAAATATGAAGGAGGATCTACCGGGAATCTAACCCGTAGTCCCAAAGTAAACAGACAAGGGGGAGCTACCGGAATCCCACATCCTTAGTCCCAAAATAAATACACAGTAGCAGTAGGAAGCTATACAGAAATGGCAAAATTTCATATTATGGCAACAAGTGATTCTAGCCTAGCATGCTACACAGAATTCAAGTAAGGCAGGTTGAATCAATTAAAGCAATTGAGTCACTTAGACATGCTTTCCTAAGCTAACAACATGCTTAATAGTGCAAGAAATAGAAACAGGAAAGTAAACATACTAGTAATTACTTAACAAAATCGAATTTTCAACAATTAGCACAAGTACGCACTTTTCACTTCACGTACAAGGCATTTCAATTATCAAATATACCAATTCTAAGGGGAAGGTCCCCCACACAAGGTTAGACAAGCCACTTACCTCGAACCGGCTTAAAATCAACCCAACACCATGTCTTTGCCACGAGTAGTCGACACCAAATGGCCCAAATCTATTCAATTCAATTGCATAGTGTAAATAACACTTCAAGTAACTGATTCTACAATTAAATTCTAAGTTAATACGCAAAATTATGTGAAATGACCAAAACGCCCCTCGGGCCCACGTCTCAAAATTGGGTGAAATTTACAATTTTAAAAACCTCATACTCTCACGAGTCTATACATACAAGAACACTGAAAACATCTTCCAAATGACCCCTCAAATCCTTAATTAAAGGCCTCTTAAACTCAAACCCTAATTACCCATTTTTCCCAGATTTGTCACCACTAATTAGGTCTTTAATCACATAAAAACGAGTTATGAAGTCAAGGATGTTACCTCCAAGCGATTCCCCTTTGTTTTCCTAAAAAATCTCTCTCAAAAGCTTCAAACGAAGATAAAAATGATGAAAGAATCCCTCAAATTCGCGAAGGCAAGTATTTATATGTTCTGTCCAGCGATTATCGCATTTGCTGCCCTAGGACCGCATCTACGGTCCCACTTCTATGGACACAACGTCGTATCTACGACTTTTATTAAAATGGCAGCTTCCGCATCTATGGACCTCTAACCGCAGGAGCGGTTCCGCTTCTGCGAGCCTTTCACCGCATCTGCGGTTCCTGAGGAATTGACACAAAGCCGCTTTTGCGGTGCCGCATCAGCGGTCCCCAAACCGCAGATGCGAAAATACTAGAAGACCAGCTGCTGCAGCAACTTCAACTCCAAAATTTCCTCCGTTAACCATCCGAATTCATCCCGAGGTCTCTGGGACCTCAACCAAAGGGATCAACATCTCCTAAAACTTTATTCAAACTTGTACAAATCTTCAAAACACCTCAAACAACATAAAAAAACCAAAACACATCAGATTCAAGCCTAAGTTTCTAAAATTTTCTGAATTCCACTTTCGATCAAAAACCCAACCAAAACACGTCCGAATGACCTGAAATTTTGCACACACATCCCAAATGACACAACGGAACTATTGGAACTCTCGAAATTTCATTCTGGCCCTCGGATCAAAATCTCACTATCGAACCGGAAACTTCCAAAATTCAACTTTCGGCATTTCAAGCCTAAATTAGCTACGGACCTCCAAAACACTATCCGAACACGCTCCTAACCCCGAAATCACCCAACGGAGCTAATTGAACCATCAAATTTTTGTTCTGAGACTATCTCCACACTGTTCCAACTATGGTCACTTTTCCAACACTTAAGCTCTCATTTAGGGACTTAAGTGTCCCAAAACTCTCCGAAACTCAGAACCGAACATCCCGGCAAATCAAATAGCGGAATAAACTTGGGGAAAGCAGTTAATAGCGTATCGGGGCATTAATTCTTAAGAAGACCACCCGGGTCGTCACATCCTCCTACTCTTAAACATTCATTCGTCCTCGAATGAGCATAGAGACATACTTGAAGTAGTAAAAAGATTAGGGTAATGGCTGTGCATATCCTGCTCGGTCTCCCAGGTTGCCTCCTTGACTGGCTGACCCCGCCATTAGACCTTCACTGATGCAATGTTCTTTGACCTCAACTTTCTAACCTGCCTGTCCAATATTGCCACTGGCTCCTCAATATAAGATAGATCCTTGTCCAACTGGACTAAACTAAAATCCAACATGTGCGACGGATCACCATGATACCTCCGGAGCATCGAAACATGAAATACCGGATGAACTCCTGCCAAGCTGGGAGGTAAGGCAAGCTTATAAGCAACTTCCCCAACACGCCTTAATATCTCAAAAGGGCCAATAAACCTTGGCTCAACTTCCCTTTCTTCCCGAATCTCATAACGCCCTTCATAGGTGAAAACCGAAGCAGAACCCGCTCTCCAATCATATAGGAAACATCACAAACCTTCTGCTCCGCATAACTCTTCTGTCTGGACAGGGCTGTACGGAGTCTATCCTGAATCACCTTAACCTTCTCCAAAGCATCCTGAACCAAATCTGTGCCCAATAGTCTAGTCTCACCCAGCTCAAACCAACCCACCGGGAATCTACACCGCCTCCCATATAAAGCCTCATATGGTGCCATCTGAATGCTGTAATGATAGCTGTTGTTATAAGCAAACTCTGCCAATGGCAAGAACTGATCCCAAGACCCTCCACACTCAATCACACATGCACAGAGCATATTCTTAAGAATCTGAATAGTGCACTCGGACTATCTGTCCGTCTGAGGGTGAAATGTTGTACTCAATTCCACCCGAGTACCCAACTCATACTGAACGGCTCTCTAGAACCGTGATGTGAACTGAGTACCTTTATCTGAAATGATAAAAATCGGAATACCATACTGACGAACAATTTCCCGGATATAAATCTCTGCCCACCGCTCCGAAGAATAAGTAGTACACACAGGAATGAAATGAGTAGACTTAGTCAGCCGATCCACAATCACCCAAACAACATCAAACTTTCTCAAAGTCCGTGGGAGCCCAAGTACAAAGTCTATGGTGATCTGCTCCCACTTCCACTCCGCAATCTCTATCTACTGAAGCAACCCACCCGGTCTCTGGTGCTCATACTTCACCTGTTGACAGTTAAGACACCGAACTATGAATCCAACTATATCTTTCTTCATCCACATCCACCAACAGTGCTGTCTCAAATCCTAATACATCTTCGCGGCACCCGGATGGATGGAATACCGCGAAATATGGGCCTCCTCTAGAACCAACTCTCGTAGTCCATCAATATTGGGTACACAAATCTGACCCTGCATCCTCAATACCCCATCATCACAAATAGTCACATCTCTGGCATCACCGTGCTGAACCTTGTCCTTGAGGACAAGCAAATGAGGGTCATCATATTGCTGCTCCCTAATACGATCAAATAAGGATGACCGAGAAACCACGCAGGCTAGAACCCAACAGATCTCTGAAAGATCCAATCTCATAAACTGGCTGACTAAGGCCTGAATATCCATCGCCATAGGCCTCTCTGATGCTGGTAAATAAGCCAAACTCCCCAAACTCTCTGCCCGACGACGCAAAGCATCAGCCACCACATTGGCCTTGCCTAGGCCGTATAAGACCCCAAACCTGTAAGGTAGAATCAAAATTGGGGCTATGGTCACAACTGTATTGAGCTTTTGAAAGCTCGCCTCACACACCTCCGTAAACTGAAATGAAGCACCCTTCTGGGTCAACCTGGTCATAGGGGCTACAATCGATGAATACCCCTCCATAAAATGACGGTAGTAACACGCCAAACCAAGGAAACTGCGGATCTCTGTACCTGAGGATAGTCTGGGAAAACTCTACACGGCCTCTACCTTCTTCGGATCCACCTGAATACCCTCACTCGATACCACGTGGCCTAGGAATGCCACTAAATCCAACCAAAACTCACATTTCGAGAATTTAGCATATAACTTCTTCTCTCTCAAAGTCTGAAACATAGTCCTCAGGTGCTGCTCATGATCTTCCCGACTGCGGGAATACACCCGAATATCATCAATAAAAACAATGACAAATGAGTCAAGATACGGCAGGAACACACTATGCATCAAATGCATAAAGGCTGCTGGGGCATTGGTCAGCCCAAATGACATAACAAGGAACTCGTAATGACCATACCGAGTCCTGAAAGCAGTCTTCGGGATATTTGGCTCCCGAATTTTCAACTGATGGTAACCTGAGTGCAAGTCAATCTTAGAAAATACCCGTGCGCCCTGAAGCTGGTCAAACATATCATCAATACGACGAAAGGGATAGCGGTTCTTCACTGTAATCTTGTTCAACTGGCGATAATCAATACACATACGCATGGAACCATCCCTTTTCTTTACAAACAAGACAAGAGCACCCCATGGTGATACACTGGGCCGAATAAAACCCTTATCAAGTAATTCCTGTAATTGATCCTTCAACTCAAGAGAAGCCATACGATACAGAGGAATAGAAATGGGCTGAGTGCCCAGCAAAAGATCAATACCAAAACCAATATCTCTATCAGGAAACATGCCTGGAAGATCAGTTGGAAACACATCAGGAAAATCCCATACTACTGGAACTGAATTAACTGAAGGGGTATCAATACTGACATCTCTCACATAAGCTAAATATGCGTCACACCCCTTCTCAACCATACACTGAGCTTTAAGAAAAGAAATAACTCTACTGGGGGCGTAATCTAAAATACCTCTCCACTCAACAAGTGGTACACGTGGCATATCCAGCGTCATGGTTTTGACGTGACAATCAAGAATAGCATAATGGGGCGACAACCAGTCCATGCCCAAGATAATATTGAAGTCAACCATACTGAGTAACAATAACTCGACTCTAGTCTCAAAACCACTAAGAGCAATCAAACATGACCAATAAACGCAGTCCACAATGAGAAAATCTTCTACAAGAGTAGAAACATAAATAGGGGAACTCAAAGAATCCCAAGATACACCCAAATGTGGAGCAAAGTAAGAAGAGACATAAGAATAAGTAGATCCTGAATCGAATAGAACCGATGCATCTCTGTGGCAAACCAGTATAATACCTGTGATGATAAAATTGGAGGCAACAACCTCGGTACGGGCAGGAAGGGCATAGTATCTAGCCTGGCCTCCCTCTCTAGGGTGACCTCTAACTCCCCGGACCTCCACCTCTAGCTGGTTGAGCAGGTGGGGTAGCAACTGGAGCTGTAACCATAGCCTAAGAACTCTGTAGGGCACGATGTGGCTGAGAAGTCTATGGAGGTGCACCCCTCCCAAGTCTGGTGCAATCCCTCACCATATGATGTGTGTCACCACACTCAAAACAAGCTCTAAGAGGACGTGGCAATGGAAACTGTACGGTATGGGTACTCCAAGACCCCTAAACACCTGAAACACTATGTGAAATCTGAGATGCAAACTGAGCTAGCTGACCCATAAAACCTCTACCATGTCGTACGCTTCCTCCAAAATAAGGACCAGTGGGTCCCTCCAGTCTGCGTGGTCTCCTCACTTCCCTGTACTCTCTCTCCTAACCTCGTTTGTCCTCTCTCTCCTGGACCCACCTGTCTTCTACTCAGCAAGAGGTCCTCACCACCCGCTGAACTAGGACCACAGGCTATGTCGCTATGATGCCTGGAAACCGACCAATGAGAACTCGCTGTTCTAGAGTAGGGGCGGCGGAAGTCTGGGTCCCTTCCCCGATCTGTAAAGTAGTTGGTACAACTTGAATCAACCCCCCCTGAATTAACGTACCAAACATGCTCAGGAACTGTGCTAATATCTCCTGAAGGGCTGGAGTAGTAGTAGCAGGAGGCGCATCTGGTGCTTGAGCTCTAGCTGGAACTGCTGGTGGCTCCTTTGTGGCAGCTCGTGCGGGTGCTCTTGCTTCATCGCGTGCGCGTCCTCGACCTCTACCCCGGCCCCAACTTCTGGCGACTCTCGCAGGGGCGCAGGTTCCTGATCATTTCAGGTAACGCGTGTCCTCACCATCGGTGAGAGAATAGAAGATAGAAGTTCAGAATACGTGATGTCAAAAATCTCGCACGATAGGGAAATCAAATGAAGTGGAATTTTCCTAACGGTTACATAGCCTCTCATAGATAAGTATAGATATCTCCGTACCGATCAGCGAGACTCTAATAAACCGACTTGTAATTCATGACTCCTATCAACCTAGAGCTCTGATACCAACTTTTCACGACCCTGGTTCTCCCTCCGTGAACCATCATGACGGCACCTAGTCTCTACGACTAGGTAAGCCTAATTTGCAGAACAAAAACCAAAATATGCAGAAGTAAACAATTTAAAACAGAAATAAAGCAGTAACAATGTTTAAATGTGCAGCTCGACATACACCATGTTTAACTCTCAATACCAAATATAAATCCAAGACCCGGAAACACATGAATCACAAGCTAAGATGAATACTACATAGCTCTAACTCCGGAATGTCTAATAAGAACAGGAAGGTACAGAAGGGCTAAATACTAAAAGCAGGAATAGAAAGGGACTTCTCGATCTGCGGATGCGGCACATGTACCTCGAAGTCTCTAGAGCGGTTGCCTCCCTCAAGGATAGTAGACCTGATCAGCGGTACCTGGATCTGCACATGAAAAACATGCACATAAGAGGCATGAGTACACCACAACAGTACTCAGTAAGTGCCAAGCCTAACCTCGGCTGGGTAGTGACGAGGAAGGTCAGGGCACTATTGATGTTAAATAAAATATAAAGCTCGACAGTATAGAACAAAACAATATAAATAGGTACAACAGTAAAATAACACAGAATGAACAGAACAACAGCAACTATACAGAACAAGGTAAACATGGAAAGGAAATACAGCTCAGCACCAATAGTAACAATCGGGGATCTCCTAGGATACTGCCATGTAGTCCCATCTTTACATATCCAGTGAATCTCCTGGGATACTGTCCCGTAGTCCATCATATATATATGTCCGAAGGATCTCCCGGGATCCCGTCCTGTAGTCCAACTCATAGTGCGCAAGGATCTACCGGAATCCCGTTCCGTAGTCTCAAATGTAAATACCTAGCACTGGGGGAATCTACCGAGTGCATTCCCGTAGTTCCATATAAATGTGCAGCGGGATCTATCACGAATCTAACCCATAGTCCCAAAGTAAATGTGTAGGGGGGTCTACCGGTACTCTAACCCGTAGTCCCAAAGTAAACAGACAAGGGGGAGCTACTGGAATCCCACATCCGTAGTCCTAAAATAAGTACACAGTAGTAGGAAGGTATACCGAAATGGCAAAATTTCATATTAAGGCAATAAGTAATTCTAGCCTAGCATGCTGCACAGAATTCAAGTAAGGCAGGTTGAATCAATTAAAGCAATTAAGTCACTTAGACATGCTTTCCTAAGCTAACAACATGTTTAATAGTGCAAGAAATAGAAACATGAAAGGAAACATACTAGTAATTATTTAAGAAAACCGGATTTCCAACAATTAGCACAAGTACGCACTCGTCACCTCACGTACAAGGCATTTCAATTACCAAATATACCAATCCTAAGGGGAAGGTCCCCCACACAAGGTTAGACAAGCTACTTACCTCGAGCCGGCTCAAAATCAACCCAACACCACGTCTTTGCCACGAGTACTCGACTCCAAATGACCCAAATCTATTCAATTCAATTGCATAATGTAAATAACACTTCAAGAAACCGATTCTACAATTAAATTCTAAGCTAATACGCGAAATTATGTGAAATGACCAAAAGGCCCCTCGAGCCCACGTCTCGAAATCGGGTGAAATTTACATTTTCAAAAACCTTGTACTCTCATGAGTCTATACATACAAGAACACTGAAATCGACGTCCAAATGACCCCTCAAATCCTCAATTAAAGGTCTCTTAAACTCAAGCCCTAATCACCCGTTTTCCCAGATTTCTCACCACTAATTAGGTCTTTAATCACATAAAAATGAGTTATGAAGTCAAGGATGTTACCTCCAAACGATTCCCCTTTGTTTTCCTAAAAAATCTCTCTTAAAAGCTTCAAACCCGGATGGAAATGGTGAAAGAATCCCTCAAATTAGCGAAGGCAGCTATTTATATGTTTTGCCCAGTGATTTCCGCATTTGTGGCCCTGGGATCGCATCTGCGGACACAACATCACATCTGCGACTTTCATTAAAATGCAAGCTTCCGCATCTGCGGACCTCTAACCACAGGAGCGGTTCCGCTTCTGCGAGCCCTTCATCGCATCTGCGGTTCTTGTGGAATTGACACAAAGCCGCTTTTGCGGCCCTTTAGCTGCTTCTGAGGCACCGCATCTGCGGTCCCCAAACTGCAGATGCGAATATACCAGAAGGCCAGCTGCTGCAGCAACTTCAACTCCAAAATTTCCTCCGTTAGCCATCCGAATTCATCCTGAGGTCCCCGAGACCTCAACCATAGGCATCAATATCTCTTAAAACCTTAGTCAAACTTGTACAAATCTTCAAAACACCTCAAATTTCATCAAAACAACCAAAACACATCGGATTCAAGCATAAGTTTCTAAAATCTTCCGAATTCTGCTTTCGATCAAAAACCCAACCAAAAGACATCCGAATGACCTTAAATTTTGCACACACATCCCAAATGACATAACAAAACTACTGCAACTCTCGGAATTCCATTCCGGCCCTCGGATCAAAATTTCACTATCGAATCAGAAACTTCCAAAATTCAACTTTCGTCATTTCAAGCCTAAATTAGCTACAGACCTCTAAAACACAATCCGAACACGCTCCTAGCCTCGAAATCACCCAACAGAGCTAACGGAACCATCGAATTTCCGTTCTAAGGCCGTCTGATCACTGTTCCGACTACAGTCACTTTTCCAACACTTAAGCTCTCATTTAGTGATTAAGTGTCCCAAAACTCTCCGAAACTCAGAACCGAACATCTCGGCAAATCAAAATAGCAGAATAAACTTGGGGAAAACAATTAATAGGGGATCAAGGCGTTAATTCTTAAGGTGACTGGCCGGGTCGTCACACCAAGTATCATCCTGTACCTATGCATTCTTCCTTTCTCACTATCTTTATTCTGTGTCGTTCACCATGTTTGAGGCCCATGGCCTCAAGATTGTATGAAGGTACTTTTATTAGACATGCCACATCCTATCTCTCGGCCTTTCTCTGGTCGAGCCAAATTACGCTATTTTTGTTGTTGTTATTATTGCCGTCGTCATTGGCTTGGGACGACGAAGCAGAGTGCCGATTTTCTCCGACCCAAAGAAATATTTGGATTATACACCGCTGCTTAAGAGGGGGCTCGGACTATATACCATTGCTTACCTCCCCTGATTATCCGGTGCGGCGCATCGCTTCGTTCGTTTTCCACGGAGTGAGGTGGTACTATCTACTAACTATTACATCCCGCACCAGGGCAACATATCAAGAAGTGGCTTTACAATAATATCCTGGCGAAATCCATACTAGCTAGATTTTTCACCCAGGCACTTCTTCGTTCCTTCCTGCCTCTTCCGTGTCACTTTGCTCTTCTCCATCGCTTTTCTCTTCGTCGTCTCCTCTTTTGAAGATGCCATTCTGGGGAATCGAGATAAGACTCCTGGGGGGGGGGTTGTTCTTGGAAGATATTGTCTTTGGGGACGCGTGCTTGAGGAGATGATGCCCGAAAATATTGCTATCGAGGACGCACCTTTGAGAATAGGCTAGGCTCCTAGGCTTTTATTATATGTACACCTTCCTGCTTCTTTATTTCCGTGTATGGACCCCTCGTGGGCTTTTGTCACTGAATATTCATGAATACAAAGATATTTCCTCAATTTTTATCTTTGATGATTGCTATATTCTATTGCGTTTGTGGAGATTCTGCATGCACGACTCTGTCTGTTGTTGCTAATAACGAACCCGGATGTAAGTATTCCCTCTAGCCTTTGGTTAAAAATGGCTTTCCATGGGATCTTTTGCCATTCCTCGGGCCAAACCTGGGTTGATCTGATAAACTCGGGACATCGGGACCCTTACTTTGAGTCGAGAATAGGTAGGGCTTTGAACCCTTGAACTGAGACTCAGCCTTTAGAACTTCGAGAACAGTCCACGAGTAAGGGTTGATCCGGGGCATTTGGAGACTTGTCTTGAACTTAATGCACGCAATCTTAAGGCATTGTAGATAGGTCCCGGAAGAGGGACTGCCCGATTCAAGATGATATCTGTAATGCTGTTTAAGGCTTCTTGGAGCCTAACATTTTTCGGATAGAGATCCTCGAGGTCGGGTACCACCTCGGTACTGGCGATATTGTAGGCTCCCTAGAGCTTAACTTTACTTTGGTGGGATCCTCGAGGTTGGGTACCACTTCGGTATTGGCGAAGGCATCATCGTCTTCCTGGAGTCTAGCCTTGTCTTGTTGGAGGTCCTCGAGGTCGGGTACCACCTTGGGACTAGCAATTTTGTCGGCTCCCTGGAGTTCAATTTTCATTTGATGGAGATCCTCAAGGTCGGGAACCACCTCGGTGTTGGCGAAGGCGTCATGGGCTTCCTGGATCCTAGCCTTGTCTTGATGGACGTCCTCGAGGCCGGGTACCATCTCGGGACTGGCGATGATGTTGTTGGCCTTTCAGAGCCTAACTTCTTCTTGATGGGGGTCCTCAAGGTCGGGTACCACCTCAGGACTGGCGATGGTGCTTTTAGATGGTTTTGAAGCAAGCAGATCGTCGCCATTTTTTTTCCGTATATATACATTGACGTTTTTGCCATTTAGGGGATCCCACCACTTTAAGCATTTGCCCTTCTTTTTCTGTGCTAGCCTTTCGCTACTCCGGCACTAACGCACTTGCACATATTCCCGCTTTCATTTTCTAATTTCTCCACAGCCATGGCTGCTATGTCGGGGTCTATTCGACAGGGAGGGAAGAGCTCTGCCTCCGGCATTTAGGACCAACAAGAGTATGCCTTGAAGGTTGCTTCTTCGATAGGAGAAGAACATCTTGGGTTAGTTAAAATAGACTGCGGATGGGGGAAAGGGTGAGGGCATCACGGACTGTGTCGTTGGATTCCTGAATGTGTACAGATATCCTTTCATATTGGGCCCCCTTGACAGGGTTGTGCTCGACTTCTGCTTAGAATATCGGGTTACCTTGGCGCAGATCCATCCGCCATTTTGGCAAACAATGCTGATGAAGAGATTTTTCGCGAAGAAGGTGGGGTTTGACTTTACTCTTAGTCACCTTATCAGGCTATATCGGCCCTTCCACCATTGAGGTCTGCTGACCTTGCGATGCCGATCGACTATGCCCTTTGTTGTTGACGATGAGGAAAACGTAGATCGGGGGTGGATGAGTCGCTTCATCCGGGTGTGGACCGCTGACATTATCCCCGTGGAGCTCATGCCATTCCTTGAAAAATGGAACTATGCTCGTAAGTGGTACATCTCGTGCTTTCTCAGTTTTGTCTATGACGAAAGCTCGATTTCGTAACCGTGCCTCCTTTTCGTTTCCTATAGCGTTCTCATGGGCATTGAGCGACGTTCCTGATTTTCGAATTGGGTCCGAATGTTGGCGACCTACTTGACCTGTGACGAGCGCAAATGGCGAGCTGTGTCCCTGGGGCAGATGGGAAGCAAAACATCACAGTGAGTGTTGTGTTATTCTTTCCTTTCCTTTCTTTCATGTGGAGAAGCATATCCCCTTTATGCGTATTAATCTTACTATTGTAGGCATTGGAGAGCCTTTCGAGGCGAGGCCGTGCTCCTTCGGAAGGAGGGGGAGGGTTGCAGACTTCCGGGCTGATGAACGGTAACAATGAAGGAGAGGTGCTTTTATAGGGCGATGGCGGTCAAAGTAAAGCAGAGCGAGACTGGGGCTTCGGAGTGAAAGCATCATCCAAGCCTGTCGTGTCCGCGACTCCCAATTCTGGAAAGAGGGTTTATCTATTGCTGTCACCTTCTTTTTCCGTTGATAGCATTTTGGCAGATGCTAGAAACCTTGGGTTGCATAGACCGAGTGACCGTGCTTCAACCGGGATAGTCTCTTTCATGGCCGAAGGGTCTGGATTGGAAGGTTTGCGTTCGGCCTTTGAGGAAGCATATCGGTTTCCCTTCGCAGTGAGTTTCGGCACAGGGTTTTCGAGCTTTGCACCATCCCCTCCTTATTGAGTTTTCTTTTGCAGGCATTCAACAAGCTTAAGTCCGGGCTGCTTCGTTGTGAAGCCAGACTACGGAAAGCTCTAGATGAGGAGAGATCCTTGAGGCTCCTTTGTGATGAAAAAGAAGTCAAGTTGGTACATTTGTAGTATGAGGCGGGACGGAGCTTGAATTATGAAAACCACCTGAAGGAGTAAGTAGTTTTCTGTCCCGAGTGAGTGTGCATTCCACCTCCAGGATCCTGGGGCTAATACTTAGTTTGTTTCAGTTGCAAAAAAAGATGGAGGCCCTGGAACGCCTTCGAGATGAAGTTGGCCGGGCCAGGCGTGAGCGTGATGAATTGAAAGCTCGGACGAAGGCTCAGGTTTTAAGGGGGAAGGATGCTTTGGCCAAAGTTCCTGCTCTTGAAGCTCAACTTCGCCTAGCTCGTGACAATGCTTTGGTCCAGATAGAAATGATTGCAAATCTCGAGTTCGTGCTTTCAAAAGTCAGGGCTGAGATCGTTGATGCCCTGGCAGAAGCCGTAATGATCTGGACTAAGGCTGACCAAGAGATGGTGATCTACTCAAAGGATGCTGCTGATGCTCAAGCCGAGCTGAGAAGGATCCTCGACCGCAAAGGGAGGATTGAAGAAAACACTCATTACAAGTCTCAAAGAAAGACCCTTGAGGAGATCCGTAATAGGGGTTTCGCCCTATCAGAAGAATTGGTGCTGGCAAGGGCGGATGAGTATGATGCTTGGTTACTTTTCCCCGATACCGAGGAAAGCGAGGATGAGACCGGAAGGCCGTAATCCCTAGGGGGGCATAGATTTTGTCATCTGTATGTAGCATTTTCACAGCATGTTTGTAGCTGGAGGTTGCATTTCTTGCACGTGTATGAAAGAAAACCTTGCGGCTTTACTCCTTTCATATTTTTTGTCTTGATTTTGACTAGGCGAGCTAGTTTTTGCTATTGTAAGAATCCTCAAAGTAGTGATGTGGGCCAGGGGATCATTTGACTAGCCTGTAGGCTCTTGCGTAGTTTCTCTCTTAGGCATACTTAGGCCACCTGTTTTGGGCTCAGTCCCCGAGTCGGGCATTGATTCGAGCTTATTTGACCTTTGAATGGTCAAATTTTAGGCTGGCGACTGTGGCTCTTATGCTTTTGGCTGATGTGACCTTTTAGCGTACGTGGGCTAGCGATAATAGCTCCTACGCTTTGGGCCGATGCGGCCTTTTAATATAAGTTGGTGACTATGGGTCTTACGCTTTGGGCCGATACGACCTTTTAATGTAAGTTGGCCACAATGGCTCTTACGCTTTGGGTCGATGCGGTCTTTTAATGTAAGCTGGCAACATTGGCTCTTACGCTTTGCCCTTAGGGATATATAGTTAACTATTTTGGGTCTAGTCTCTTAATTGTGTTACGACTCGAGCTCATTTTGACCCTCAAGTTTTCATATTTCAGGCTGGCGACAGTGGCTCTTACGCTTTAGGTCGATGCAACCTTTTGTGTGTATGGCCCTGAGGCTCATTAGGCTGGAGATAATGACTCTTACGCGCTTGGTCGATGCGACCATTTATGTAGGCTTTATTTTCCTTTCATTAAGGACTTTTGTATTAATTTTTGCCTGACTCGTTGTCGGTTTGGGAAGAACCTCGATTTCGAGTAACTCACAGCGATATTCGAGAACCTCAGGAGGTTTGGCTCGGAGGCTGAGTAGCTCGAAGCCTGTGATTAGGAGCTGACATGGTCGAAGCTCATTTGCCTATGCTAAAGGTAGCCTGTTTAACCGGTTCTTTCCGAAATAGATCTAGAGTAATTTGAAAGCCTATGTGGGCTGGCGACAATGGCTCTTACGCCTTGTAGCGATGGTCGGGCATCCCCGAGTTGTGTTAGTTTGGCTGGTACTGTCACACCTCCTTTCCACTACACCCTAGAAAGGGGATAAGGGAGTTTTTCCAATTAAAGTGACAATCGAAATAGGATTATTTTTATATTATTCAATCAGAGTCGCCACTTGGGATAATGTATGGTATCCCAAGTCACCGATTCAAATCCCTAATCGAGGAAAGATTGAGTCTATTTTACAGTCTACAAACGCAGAAATCGGGGTAAGGAATTCTGTTAACCCGGGAGAAGGTGTTAGGCATTCCCGAGTTCTGTGGTTCTAGCACAGTCGCTCAACTATTATAATTGGCCTATTATCTGACTTTAATAAACTTTCAAACCTGGGTGCATTTTAACTTTAAAAACCGCTTTTGTTCATTTTTAATAAGATTCCAACTTTATACAAAACATGCCTTTGCATCACGCCACATGAAATGCACCCACGGTCCGCAACATATTTTATTTAACGTTGTTAGGATTTGGATTTGGGTCACATGAAATGCACACCTGAGTTTAGGAAAGTTAATTATTAAAATAACGCGCCTAAAGCAGCTACGCATTTTTAACTTTGCGAGGGACATTGAAAATTCACCAAAATGGCGCGCCTCAAATTCTAATAAATTAAAATATTAATTAAGCGAGGGCCATGCATTTGACGTTTTATTTAGCACGGTCCACCTCGATTCCAATTTTAAAGGGAATTCAAAACTAAGCATTTGAGGGCCATAAATTGTACATTTGGCTAATATGGCATGCCTCAGACTAAACTAGGGGAGCTAATTAATAAACGGGCGAGGGGATCCAGAATTATTATAAAAAAGGGTAAAATTCAACGATCAATGGGCTGGAATGTCAAGGCCAATCCTTCTATTGAAGGCTCGGATGTTTACACACAAAGCAACAAGGAAAATTAGGCTCACTTGAAGCCCAAAAGTGCCGATGCACACCAGGGAGTCAGCATTTCTGAACAACTGGGCCACACGCCATAGCCCAGTGTAGGACTCAAGCACATAAAATGGATCACATATTGTATTGCTTCATGGAGAATTAAAATAATTACTTATTATCTTAAAAGATACAGAACACATTTTAGTGTTAAATTGTCAGTATGATGAAAATATAATACTACAATACTCATTCACAACCCCCTGGCGATTTTGAAATCCCATTCCATTCCTCATTTTTAAACATACCGTGCTACGTGGTTTCAAAAGAGAAGAATAAGCACGTATCAACGTAAATTTTATTCTATAATTTGCATACACTAAGGCTGCCATGTACCATTAACCTCATTCCCACACAAGGCTAACCCCTCTCAGTAAGCAATCAAACCATTTTCGTCATTCACGGTGACTATAAGCTATATGAATTATAAGTCCTTTAATCAATAATTCATGAAATAAGATACTACACTAGATAAACCTCAACATGAAAGTTCCTGATTTCAAACTTTAGGGACATCAATCTTAAGACAAATTTAAGCATATTCATACAACAACACTGGCTTCAACAGGCTAAAACAGATAATGATACTACTGAAATTTCCTTGCATTAGTTCTCTACCATTTATACATGTGATCAGAAGCCTTCAAGAATTTAAACTAAGCAAGTGAAAGGGAACATTTATACAACACCATAAAAGAACCTAAAAAGATAATGATAAGAAACTAAATAACTTATATGAGCCAAGGAGAAACATGAAAACAAAATATAATAGACTTTAAAGCTGGTAATGCAATAGAGAAAGGGCAACAATCAGTTTCTTCACCTTGAATTACATGACTCCAACATCACAACCATAATAAACTTCATTTCCTCTCAGGGTTTGAAGGAAATACCTGGAGATAAGATAGAAACCCAAAAAAAAGTGAAGAATCAGTAGCCATCAACAAGCAGGACAAAGCCCAGATTCAGAAAATAACCAGCAAAACCCATCTCAAACCAACAGTGATACACAACAGACCCAAAATCCAATTTCAAACTAGTTTCAAACCATTTTTTATCCCAGCAATATTACCATGAAACTCTTCAAAGGTTCTAGTTAAAAGAAGACTCAAAAACCCAAAACCAAAACAGAATTTTAGTAGTTTTCAGCAATGGAATTCAGAATTTTCAAAGAAACTCAGCCGTTACAGCTTTTCAGTCTTTTCACCCTTTTTTTTCTCCCCCTTGAATGCCAAGTTAAAGAGCCTTTATAGGCATGGCATTTAGGGCTGCAGAATCCCACTAGTTTTGCACTTTGCCCCTTTTGAAATTTTCATTTTAGCTTAGAAATCCCTAGTTTAAATGTCCAATTTCATTTAGTCCCCAAGTTAGCTTCTAAGAAGCTTCCTATTTCTGTTACAACAAGATTTCCTATCCCAATTTCCCCAAACTACCCTTACAACCCCTAATATTTACCTCTAAACCAGGCAGAAATATGGGTCATGGGTCAATTTTGACCCAACTGTTCTGACCCAGAGTGAGTCGGAATTTACCCAAAACCCAACCCACAGGATCAGAAATCCAAACGGCCCCAATTAGCACTAACCTAATTAACAAATTACAAGCCCAAGGTAACACATGCTGACATGCATTAGCAATTTAAAAAATTTAGCCTAAGTGACTTATTACCAAACTAACTAATCTAAATTAGCTGATTTACGGGCTAACTATACTAATAATAAAGAAAACAAAAAATCAGAATTACTCATGTAAATGACTCTGGAACAATCAAAAAGAAATCAAGAAGAAGAGAAGAAGCAGAGAAATAGAAAAAGAAAATAAAAGCTAGATTACCGGAAAGAAGAAATGATAATACCTACTAAAATTCGAACAATTGAGGAATGGAGTCTGAATCATCAACTTCTCAGATTTTAGACCAAATATGATATTAATCATATGTTCTTATAAAGTACACACGACCAAAATCAAATTAGTCTTGAAATTACCACGGTATCCGATTTGGAATTTCTAGGGTTCGTCTTTTGATTTAAGATTTGAAGGGTTCAAGGGGTATTCGAGGGAAAATATTTGTGGATTTAAGAAGAGAGAGGCGTGGGAGTTTCAGGGTGTGATTTTGATGGCGTTTGGAGGTGGCGCCACCACCCTAAAGCGATGGAGAATGAGAGCTGCGGGTTAGGGTTAAGGCTCATCTCTGAAGGAAGGGAGATGATGAGAGAGATGAGTAACGTGGGGGGGGGGTTAGGGATTCCGACATTAATATACTTAAGGGGGTTCAGTTCCTATCCGTTGGATCAATGAGATCCAACGGTTGAGATGAGGCAACGCTTGAATGACGTTGTTTGGATTGTAAAGGGGGGAAGATCGGGTAATGAAGGCAGGTCCTGGGCCTCAAATCATTTGGGCTGAGGTGAATTAAGTGGGTATGGCCCAAAATCAGCTCCTCTTACTCTTTGCCTTTCTTTTAATTCATTTTCCTTCAAAAATCCTTTCTGTTCTGCTTTTTTTTTAAAAAAAAAAACTTAAAATTAAAAATAAACCTAAAATTAATTCCTAATTAAATTATCCTATAAATTCAAATGATTAATAATAACACCACAATTAATTAAAAACAAATTTAAAGGAAAAACTACCAAAATTCAAAATTAAAATTAAGAAGTGCAAAATAAACTATTGTTTTGTGATTTTTTTCCCATTTTTATAAAACAACTAACTTGTTAATTAATCCTAAAATGTAAAATTAAATCCTAAATGCAGATGCAACATATTTTTGTATATATATATTTTTTTTTGAATTAAACGAAATTAACATGCGCAAGCAAATGCGAACAATTAACAAAAATGCTACAAAATTGCAAACCAACGGAAAAATTATTTTGTTTTGAATTTATGGGAGTAATTCATATAGGGCAAAAATCACGTGCTCACAACTGGCCCTCTTTGCTCGGAAACACGAAGAGTTTTCGTGCAAAGATAAAGTGAGCGGATACGAGCGATTTTTGCCCATTTGAATACTCCGTGGGAACAATTTTTGAAAGATTTGACCGCACCCTGCTTCCGATGGTTGCCTATATATCCTTGGCTATAAAGGAATTATGTCAGTATAGTTCGGGAAGTTTCGGTAGCTGGGACTACCATGAAGCTGTGATTTCACTATTGCTGCTGCTGCTGCTACTGTTTACTAAACTCCTTATTACACCATGCCAAAATAAAAGAAGCTAGACTAAACTATGATCTATGCATTACAACAATCCTATCTATGTCCTCAATTTTGATCTTGTAATTCCTGTTGCCTTGTTGACTTGTATTTTCTAGATGAAGTCCCTTTTTTGCCGACCTAAATTATGATCTGAGACACTTTCCCTTTTCTTCAGGTGGACGCTTGATTGCTGAACTCGAATTATAATCTGAGATGCTTTCCTTTTCTCCAAGTGGACGCCTGATTACCGACACTCAAATTGCTTCCCTTCCTTAAAACTGGTGTTGTTCTATCTTTCTCTCCAGGTGGTCGCCTGATAACCAAAACATGAACTGTATTCCCGTGATCTCCAGGTGGGCGCCTGATTGCCAAAACTTGAACTATATTCCCGTGCTCTCCAGGTGGGCGTCTGATTGCCAAAACTTGAACTATATTCCCGCGCTCTCTAGGTGGGCGCCTGATTCCTGAACTTGAACTGTATTCCTTTGCTTTCCAGGTGTGCACCTGATTGCTGAAACTTGAACTATATTCCCGTGCTCTCTAGGTGGGTGCCCGATTGCTAAAACTTGAACTATATTCCGTGCTCTTCAAGTGGGCGCCTGATTTCCAAAACTTGAACTATATTCACGTGCTCTCCAGGTGGGCGCCTGATTGCCAAAACATTGAACTATATTCCCGTGCTCTCTAGGTGGGCGCCTGATTGCCAAAAGTTGAATTGTATTCCCGTGCTCTCCAGGTGGGCACCTGATTGCCAAAACTTGAACTGCTCATCTGAAACTACTGCCTTTGAACCTGATTACAACAAAACAAACAATACAAAAGAAATTTTTCCTGCCCCAGTTTAGTGCTGGGCACATCTATGAGTGTTAATTGAATTATGTCACCAAATATCTCTATGAATTTGAAACCTAAATCTCATTTTCCTGGAGAGTCCTGAAAATTCCTAGTTAAATGACAATTATTTATTAGTAACTACCGCTACTGCCTACTATTATAAACTACCACCAAGCCACCACTACCACCATACTCAACCACCACCACCACCACCACCACCACTTCCACCACCATCCTCAATCATAGCCGCCACCATTATCGACCATCATCACCCACTATCCCCACCACTCCGACCACCATCATTATCGCCTACAATCAACACTCATCCACCTCAACTACCACAACTGACCACCCCATCACCATCAACAACCACAGCCGGCACTGCCCATCATTATAACCTACCACCACCCAACCACCACCTTTCTCAGTTACAATGTGATGACCTAAAAGGTCATCACTCGTTTTGAAAGAAAATTATGTGTTCCGAGGCCTTAAAAACTTCTTTTTATCTCACCTCAACTTGTGTGCGCAGTCCGGACGCATTTCTGGAAAGCTTTTATGTGAAAACTAAGTAAAATAAGGAAATTGGCTTTTAAAATTGAATAAAGTTGACTTTGGTCAACATTATTGGTAAACGGACGGTCCCTAGCCCGAGAAATAAATTTTTTAAGAAATTGTTTAACTGAAATTATAAGAAGTTTTAGAATGAAAAGATGTTTGAAATTGATGGTATCGAGCCTGTATTTTGGTTCCGGAGCCCGGTACACGTCTTATATAATAATTAAGTTGAATCTATGAAGTTTGGTAAGAATTAGAGTTCGTTTAGTATAAATCGTACCTTTATTTGAGAAAATAGTAATATCAATATTTTTGAGTGATTTCATGAATTTTAGGCTTAATTCATAGTTGTTGATGTTATTTTGATGATTTGATTACACGAGCAAGTCCGTATGATGTTTTTGGACTTGCGTGCATGTTTGGTTTGGAGCCCCGAGGGCTCGGGTGAGTTTCGGATAGGTCACGGAGTGAAATTGGACTTATAAAAAGTTGCTGGTATCTGATATTTTTTCTCAGGCCTTTGATCTCGCAATTGCGAGATCGGCTTCGCAATTGCGAAGTCCTCAGACATGGGAATTGCGAGCCAGGCGTCACAAATGCGAACCTAGCCTGGGCAGGCCTTGGTCGCAAATGCGACCCTTTTATCGCAAATGCGATGTCGCAAATGCGACTTATCCCTCGCAAATGAGAAGGCAACATGTCCTGAAGGGGTTTGCAATTGCGAACCCTGGTCGCAATTGCGACATCTGCGACCAGGTAATTAGGACTTAGTCGGATTTTTCTTCATTTTTCAAACTCTCTCAAACCTAAGCTCTCTTAGGTAATTTTCTAATGAAAAGTTCTTTTCCAAATCAATTGTAAGTCATTTTTAACTCATTTTCTTTAATCTATAACATTTTTTAACATGATTCAATTCAAAATCAAGAGTTTTCATGGGGTAAATTGGATGTTTTGGGTAGAACTTAGGATTTTCAAATTTTGGAGATTTGGACCTCGATTTGAGATCCAATTTCAAAACAAATTATATATTTGAGTTCGTGAGTGAATGGGTAATCGGGTTTTGGTTCAAACCTCGGGTTTTGACCATGTGGGTCCGGGGTCAATTTTTTACTTTTTGGGGAAATCATTGGAAAACCTATTTTCATTCATTAGAATTGGTTCATTTAGCATTTATTGATATCGTTAAGTAAATTATGTCTAGATACAAGCGAATAGGTGGTGGAAACAAGAGGTAAAGCGGTAGTTGAGGCTTGAATTGTGTTCGTGGCATCGAGGTAAGTGTTTGGTCTAACCTTAACTTGAGGGATTAGGAGTTGTGACTTATTTGCTATGTGTTAATTGTTGAGTACGACGTATAGATGTGGTGACGAGTATCTATACGTCCGTGTCAAGCATGCCCGTGAATCTTAAACTATGATTGATGTGACTCCGTATCGTATTGTTCATGCTTTATATGATGATTTCTATTGTTGAACAAGGCTTGTGGAAGTATTATTGGTTATTGAACATGGTAGATCGTTGGCTCAAGTTGAGAATTGAGTTGTAAAGTAATTGTAGAAAAGAGAAGAGGTTTGATATTGCCTTCCTTGCCGGGATGTTATTGCTTTTGATATTATCTCCCTTGCCAGGATGTTATTACTCATGATATTATTTTCCTTGCCGGGATATTATTGTTATGCTATTGTTCCTTTGCCGGGATTTTAATGTGATATTATTGATTCCCTTGCCCAAAATGCTTTGTGATTGTTGCTTGGGTGAGGAAAAGCATAAAGCATGAAGGGGGATGTCGTGCATGATTTTGAGAGTGTTAATGCACGAAGGGTGATGTCGTGCCGATATTGTGAGATAAAAGCACGAAGGGTGATACCGTACCGCACGATGTACAATGTCGTGCAATGATATGAGTGATAATGCACTAAGGATAATTTCATTCCATGATTATGTGAGGTAAAATCATGAAGGGTGATGCCGTGCCGATTCTATAATGGGAGAGTAAAAGCACGAAGGGTGATGTCGTGCACGTGTTATTGAGTTCTTGATTCTTGCTGATAATTGAATTATGGATTTCTTTACATTCCTCTATTGGTTTCCTGTTGTTACCTGATATTCCCCGCAACATTTTCCCCCCGCCTATCTTTAACTGTAAATTTTTGCCTTTATTTTCCGCTGTATATGATTTAACTGCACAGGTTTATTTAGTAGTCTTGTCCTAGTCTCGTCACTGTTTTGCCGAGGTTAGTCTAGGCATTTACCAGCACATGGGGTCGATTGTGCTGATATTACACTCTGCACTGTGTGTAGATCTTGGTGCTGCAGCTTTTGGACTATAGTGAGGTTGCTGCCTTCAGTCCATCAGGCGACCCGAGGTAGTCCTGCAGGCGTCCGCAGGCCTTGACGTCTCCTTCTATCTTTCCATTTTGTGTCTTTTATGTATTTCAGAGACAACTTTGTATTTATCTTTCAGACCAATGTCTGCAGTATTCGTAGATAGTCCATGACATTGTGACACCAAATTCTGGGTAGAGTTGTATGTTGGATTTTGCACTAGTATATGGTTAAACTATTAGTTTTCATCTTCTGCAATTCTGTTTATTATAATATTTCCGCTGTTGATCACCTATTATATTGAACTATTAAAAAGGTTAAGTATAAAGGTTAATGGATATATAATACTCGGATTGCCTAGCTTTCACGAGTAGGCGCCATTACGAATCCCGAGGGTGGGAAATTTGAGTCGTGACAAGTTGGTATCAGAGTTATAGGTTGCTTAGGTCTCACAATTCACGGACAAGCTTAGTAGAGTCTGAGGGATCGGTATGGAAACGTCTGTATTTATCCCCCGGAGGCTACAGAGTTAGGAAAAACTTCACATCTATTCTTCTCTATAGTGCGATTTTGTTCTCTCACTGCTAAATTGAACCCTCTACTCTTTGTTTACCGTGAAAATGGTAACAATAATTAGTAGCCAAAGCATCGACAACCTCATTATGGATCCTTGGAATATGCCTGAACTCTACTCATCGAAACCGCTGACAAAGATCGTGCAAACATTGTCGATACGGTATGAATTTCAAATCTCGTGTTTCTCATTCTCCCTGAATTTGGTGCACTAGAAGGTCCAAGTCTCCCAAGACCAAGACTTCCTGGACACCCATGTCGGCAGCTAACCTCAAACCCAAAATGCATGCCTCGTACTCAGCCATGTTGTTAGTACAATAGAAATGAAGCTGAGCCGTAACAGGGTAGTGATGCCCTGTTTCAGAAATAAGTACAGCTCCTATCCCAACGCCTTTCATGTTAGTAGCTACATCAAAGAAAAGTTTCCAAATTGGATCTTCAACTTGTTCCAACTCATCAATGTGCATTACCTCTTCATCAGGGAAGTAAGTCTTCAAAGGTTCATATTCTTCATCCACTGTATTATCTGCCAAATGGTTGGCCAATACCTGGTCTTTCATCGCAGTCCGAGTCACATAGACGATGTCAAATTCTGTTAGCAAGATCTGCCACTTTGTGAGACTCCCTATAGGCATAGGCTTCTGAAAGATATACTTTAGCGGATCCAAATGAGAGATGAGGTAAGTTATGTAAGATGACAAATAATGCTTCAACTTCTGTGCTACCCAAGTTAGGGCGCAACATGTCCTTTCCAGGTGAGTGTACTTAACCTCATAAGATGTGAAATTTTTGCTGAGATAATAGATGGCCTGCTCCTTCCTGCCGGTGATGTCATGCTGACCTAAAACACAACCAAATGAATTGTCTAGGACCGTCAAGTACAGAATCAAAGGTCTCCCCGGTACTGGTGGCACCAACACCGGTGGGTTTGACAAGTACCCCTTTATCTTATCAAATGCTTCTTGACACTCATCTGTCCACTTGACCGCATCATCCTTCTTCAGCAGTTTGAAGATAGGCTCACAAGTTGTTGTAAGCTGAGCAATAAACCTGCTGATGTAATTCAACCTCCCTAATAGACTCATCACCTTAGTCTTGTTCCTTGGGTGTGGCAATTCTTTGATAGATTTGATCTTTGACAGGTCCAATTCAATACCTTGACGGCTGACTATGAATCCCAACAATTTTCTGGATGGCACACCAAATGCGCATTTTGCAGGATTGAGCTTAAGATTGTACCTGCGAAGCCTTTGGAAGAACTTTCTCAAATCTCTGACATGATCAGACTTCTTTCTAGACTTTATGATTACATCATCCACATAAACCTCGATCTCCTTGTGTATCATGTCGTGGAATATGGTTGTCATTGCCCTCATGTAAGTCGCCCCAGAATTTTTCAAATCGAAAGGCATGACCCTGTAGAAGTATGTTCCCCATGGCGTGATGAATGCCGTCTTTTCTACATCTTCCTCATCCATTAGGATCTGATTATAGCCCACATAGCAATCCACAAAAGACCCAATCTCATGTTTGGCACAATTATCAATCAAAATTGGATGTTTGGCAGTGGGAAGTTGTCTTTTGGGCTTGCCTTGTTAAGATCTCGATAATCAACACACACCCTAGTCTTACCATCCTTCTTTGGTACAGGAACGACATTGGCTAACCAAGTGGGATACCGCGTGACTCGAATGACCTTTGCCTCAAACTGCTTTGTGACCTCTTCTTTAATTTTTACACTCACGTCTATTTTAAACTTCCTTAACTTCTATTTGACGGGAGGAAATACCGAGTCAGTGGGAAATTTTTGAATCACCAAGTCAGTGCTTAGATCCGGCATGTCATCATATGACCATGTAAAGATGTCTTTGTACTCAAACAACGCTTTGATTATCTATTCCCTGAGTTGTGGTTCAAGATGGACACTTATCTTAGTTTCTCTGATATTATCGGGGTCCCCTAAATTGATTGCTTCTGTATCACTCAGGTTAGGCTTGGGTTTTTCTCCAAAATAGCTTAATTCTTTAATAATCTCTTCAAAGGCCTCATCCTCATCATATTCCAATTCTATCACACTCTATTTCCTGAATTACTATTTCAAAATTAGATTGGCTTTTAAGACTGGGCCGAAGTTTCCTCATGCATGTCATGTCATTGAGACCAGCATAAAAAGAACTGTACAAGGAAGAAAAAAAAACAAAAATAAAACTATCCGGAATGAAGAAAAAGGGAAATTGCATTTCATTGAAATTGAAAGATAACAAGGTTTATACATCCAAACGGACGGAACATAGAATCTGAATTACAACCCTGGAATAATCCAGATAAACTAAAAGAAAATCAAAGAAAACTACCAAAACTCCTTCCTGGTAGGGAGAGGAGTATCTTCCCAATTGTTAATCTTTGCACTGAGCCCAATAAATTTCACATCCGCCTTGCTATAACCCTCTCCAGCTTTCACCATGTTCACATCATCAAACAACTTCTAGAACCTCTCAATCAGCTCCTTATCAGGACCAACCACAGAACTAGGAACTGTTGTTACTAGGCGTTTCTTGGTCCCAGGCCCGACAAATGATCGGGAGAGATGTGGGACAGGCTTAGGGAGGACCCATGCCCTCTGTTTCAACTTTCTGGCTCTTTTCACGTCTGCATCGCAAACCAAATGTATCCAAGTTTTTAGGTAGGGACACCGGCTGTACGATTCCTTGCAGAGATGCATCCAAACCCTTTCCAGGTACAAAACCATTTTTCAACATTTCAATGGCTACCATGACTGATGCGGCAGCTACCTTAGGAATTGGAATGCACTTCCCTTATGGAATTTTCTCTACCGACACTGTGTCAAAAACTTAATAAACCCATGGCCCCTTGTCGTCTTCAACTTCAATGAGTGGTACAATGTCCTCACCATGAGGGCACAAGTTATCCTCGCCGTGAACACCGATTTCCTGTCTGTTCCATTCATGCTTGACCATCTGATGCAGTGTAGACGGGACTACTTTGGCAGCATGAATCCAGGGTCGACCCAATAACAGATTGTAAGAAATAGCCATATCTAGCACCTGGAACTCCATGGTAAATTCAACTGGTCCTATTGTCAGCTCGAGCACTATGTCACTGACTAAATCTTTCCCTCCACTGTTGAACCCCCGAACACAAATACTGTTCTTGTGAATTCTTTCATCATCCACTTTCAATTTGTTGAGAGTAGGGAGAGGGAAAATGTTCGCACTAGAACCATTGTCAACCAATACCCAAGTAACCACAAAATCTTTGCATTTCACCGTAAGATAGAGGGCTCTATTGTGCTCCGTACCCTCCACGGGCAACTCATCATCAGAAAAAGTGACTTTGTTTACCTCAAAGATCTTGTTGGCTATCTTTTCCAAATGGTTTACTGAGATTTTGTTAGGACCGTGAGCCTCGTTTAGGATTTTTATCAAAGCTCGATGGTGCTCGTCTGAATCGATTAACAATGACAACAGTGAATTTGAGCAAGCGTCTTCCTCAACTACTCCACAATGGAATAGTCTTGCACTTTCATCTTTCTCAAAAACTCTTCTGCCTTTTCTTCGGTCACAACTTTCTTCACTAGCACTGTGTTATATTTGGAGGTTGTAGCTTTTCTTAACTTCTCGGGGGCAAAACATCTCCCCGAGCGAGTCAATCCATGGGTCTCATAGACTTCTTCTTTAACTTCTTTTCCCTTGTAAGTCACTGTCACCCGTTCATAATTCCACGGGACAGCCTTGCTATTGACTATCGGTAGCTGGGTTACAGGTTTGATAATGATAGGATCTGTGCGAGCACCCTCCACAATTACGACATGCTTGTTCGCCACTCCTGGCACCACCACTTTTGCTTTTTCTTGTTTCACTACAACATCACTTGAGGACCCCTTCTTGAATACCATAGATGGTTCAATGTTTGACCCACCCAACCTGATCACTGACTTATCACTCGTTAACTTTTTAACCAGCCTGGCTTCGCTGGACCGAATCATTATGACGGTATGCGAAGGGTTCTTAAGCTCCCCTCCCTTATGCACTATCTCGATCATATTTGTCTCATGATGGGCTGGCAATGGGTTCTGGTTGATATTGGGCGCCTCCGGAGCTTGGACTTCGATCCGATTGGTATCAATAAGCTCTTGAATAGTTGTTTTAAATTGCTAGCATTTCTCCGTGTCGTGCCCCGGGGCACCAGAAAAATATTCACAACTTACAAAATGATCAAGATTTCTCGGGGGAGGATTTGGTAGTTTTGGCTCGATCGGCCTCAGCATATCCAATTGTCTCAGCCTGTGGAACAAACTAGTATAGGACTCTCCCAATGGAGTGAAGGTTTTCCTCTTCTGCAACCTCTCATTCTTAAATTCTTTATTGGGCCGGAAACCTAATCCAGGAGGGTTTCGATAGGCTCGTGGGGGTGGATATGCATTTTGTGGAGCTGGGTATATATTTTGTGGGACTGGCGCACGCCATTGTGCGTGGGCCGGAGGTTGGCTGTATGTTTGGGCATTGTGGACAGAAAAATGGGGGTCTGGTGGTGGGTAGTAGTGTTGGGGTGGATTATACGGGGTATGGGGATAGTTTGGTGGTGGGGTCGGGGATGATTATAGTAATGTGATGGGCCCCTAGGTCCGAACCAAGCTCCCGAATCAATTGTTGCCACGTCCTCTTTCTTCTTCTTTCTAATTACTCCCCTAGTTCCACTTTGAATGGCCTGGGTGGTTTCCTTAATAGCCGAATAGCTCATGATTTTGTTCGACTTAAGTCCTTCTTCTACCATACCACCCATCTTCACCACTTCGTTGAAGGACTTGCCTATAGCTGATACCAGAAGATCGTAATAAGTAGGTTCTAAAGCCTGTAGAAAATAATCTACCATTTCACTTTCTTTCATTGGAGGGTTCACCCTTGCTGCCTGCTTTCTCTACCGGAAACCATACTCCCTGAATCTTTCATTGTGCTTTTTCTCAATCTTTGTCAAGGATAAACGATCCGGAATAATCTCGAGATTGTATTGGAAGTGACAAGCGAGTGATTGTGCTAGATCATCCCATGTATACCACCTTTCGTGATCCTACTGAGTGTACCACTCCAGCGCCGAACCACTCAGACTTTGACTGAAGTATGCCATTAACAACTCGTCATTCTTGCCAGCTCCCCTCATTTTGCTACAGAAACCTCTCAAGTGTGCCACTGGATCACCGTGCACATCATACAAATCAAACTTGGGCATCTTAAACCCTGCCGGTAATTGAACGTCTGGGAACAAACATAGATCTTTGTAAGCCACACTTACCTGACCACCCAACCCCTATATATTCCTGAATGACTGTTCCAAGCTCTTGACTTTCCTAAACGTCTCCTCCTGCTCGGGATATTTAGGTGGCTTTTCAGTTTCCACATGGAGGTCAAAATGAGGAGTGTAGGAATAGGGTTCTGGAGCTTTGAAAATGGGCTCCGAAGGGTAATATTGGTTGTCGTGAGTCTGGAACAGCGGCTCACTGGAGGATCGGTGTAGTGCAGCAGGTGGGGGTGCCACAAAAACGGGAGTAAATGGTGGAGGATGGTACGGGACTTGTTTGGGTGGTGGAGCTTGTGATATATAGGAAGGGGTGCCGTGGCATTGTTGGTAGATGGGAAATGTCGGAGATGAGTTCACAATGAGAGGTTCATGGGGCTGAGCCAATGGCTATATATAAGTAGGGTTGGCTGGGTAAGCTAGCGGTGGGTGCCCTTTGGCCCATTCCTTGTACATTTCGGCCATCTGCTGTTTCAGCTTATGCACCTCTTCTTTCAAATTAGCCTCCGATTCATATACTTCTTTTGACGGGTCGACAATACTTGCCTCAAGTTCTTGGTTGGCCATGATCAACTTGTTTTTGGACCGGGTGTTGTAGGAGTGAGTTGCCAGAATGCCAATCAAACTAACCACCTGCATGTACTGGTTATCATCAACAAACTTGTTAGCGACTAGGGCTTTAACAGATAGACAACCACACATTTGAGGAATGCAATGCACCTAAGCAATTAACCATTTCTATTATGCATTGATCGGTTGCTTGCGTCATTCTGGCTTTTCCCCTTTTCAATCCTGCCTTTTTCTTTTTTTTTCTTTTTCAATTTCTCGTTGTTCTTTATTCCCTCATTGTTTTGCCATTATTTTCCTTCCCATAGTTTCTTGTTTTCTCTTTTGTTTTTCCCTCATTTTTCTTTTCGCCTTTTTCTTTTGGTTTTGATCGAATCCTATGGAGATTGACTACGTATAATGACCCCGCATGAATCATATCGATCGTAGTTCTGGGAGATAAGTGTAAAAATAAATAATAAAATATTTTGGAATTTTCAATTTTTTTCATAAAATAAAACAATTTTGATTACAATGACTCATTCTACCAAATTATGAAACTAACAGACTCGAAAAGGGAAATTAACAGACTTCGACGGACTCAAAACAAACTAACAGACCCTAGCAGAAAGACAGACTCGAAAATAGACTAACAAACTCCAATCGAAAAAATACAGACTCGAGTAAAATTCATGAATACATCAATGCCTCAAATGCTCCTGGGGCCCGCGGGACATCATTCGGTCTCGCCACGGGCCTATATGCGAGATCCCCTTGATGCCTCTCCAAATCACTCATTATCTGGCGGACAAATGTCATCACTACTACGAAGAAGGTGGTGCGGGTCATATCCTTACATGCTTGCCATTTCACAACAATGTAGTCGGCAATGGCTCTGACCCTTTTTCGGATTCCACCCTTTTCCTGAAGTAGACGCCCGACCTGCTGATTTCGGGCTTCTAACACCTGAGTGTCATGAAGGTGTTGATTTTGCAACTGTTGTATTTCTTCCTACATCTGAGCCATCAAATCATAACAATGTTCCCTATCAGCTTTAAAATCTTTGGCCTGCTTGGCTGCCTCATTCTCGAGAGTAGTTAATCTTCTCTTCAGGCTGGTGATTGCCCCTTCATATCTTCTTTTTATTTGTTGCACAAACTGTGCCCGCCCTTTTGCAATCTTTTCCAATTGAGCCCGGACCTTTGCTAGATTGACCTCGGACTTCTCTTGGTCATCTTGACACTCAAGTGCTTTCTTTCTCAGACTGCTTATAAGCCTTTCATCCGATCAGCTTCTTTCTGGGTTTCTGGCATCTTTTCTCATTTTCTGGATTTGATCTTTGAGGGCCTCATTTTCCTGAGTGAGCTTTTTCTTTTCCCCTTCATCTGTGAAGGCTTGCAAACCATTCTCAAACTGAAGATTCCTGACTTGCTTTTCCAGCTTGCTTATGGTAGCCCTGTACTCGTTTTCTTTGGTCAACCAGTCCCATTGCACCTGTGCTCCGTCGGTGAATAATTGGACATAGGGTCTCTTTGCGGGCCATTCGGGATCTTGATGAACTCGAGATCTTTTACCGTACCAGGCGGTGTAACTAAGCTCCAGTTCGCCTATGGATAGATCTCGTACTTGACTCTTAGGCTCCAAGTACCTGCACTGATGCAAAATCCGATGCACTTTTTCTTCTGGGAAAGCGGCTTTCGGTTCCAACTCAATGACCTGCCAACTCAAATCCTCATCGTATGGGATGGTCTAGTATCGACCTAACTGATGTAGAACTCGGTGCGGAGCATAAGGCTGGATACTCCGAAGACCCATCAATAGCAGAAAACATACCTCGGCCGACATATAAATTACTTCACTGACCGAGAGCCACCCAAACGTCCATTCGATCTTGTTTGTAGTCAATGATCTCAAGTGGGCATGCCATGCTTCTCTACCCTCCGGGAAATAACCCTCTACCCGTTTTTCATATTTTTCAATACATTCGAGACCAGTCATACCACAATTCAGATATCCCTGGCGGTGGCAAAGGTGTTCCTCTATCCATAATTGTAACAGCATATTGCACCCTTCAAAGAACTTTCCTCCTTCTCAGCAAAGGGCCAGAGCTCGGTAAATTTCTGCCAAGATCAGCGGCACTATGGTCCCATTTGCCTTTTTCAGCATAATGTCAGCTATCCCCACGAGCCCGAACACTATGTTCCCGTCTTTTCTAGGGCAAATCAAAATACCCAGGAACGCCACTATAAAAGCTAATCCTCTCCGAGCTTCCCACTTGTCTTGGTTTCCTGAGTGAGTAAGGCTGGTGTCTGGCGCCTCGAAGCCACGGGGATTCACGTACCGTTGGTACAGAAAGTAGAAGGTACATAATCCTTTGGCCAAATTTCTGTCTCTGATGTCCTGACTAATGCTTAACAGGTCCAAAAATTTGTGAGGGATTACTGTTCTAGGTGCCATCGGGTATTGATTTCTAAGATTCCCATCGAAACTGGCGTAGCCTGCTATCTCTTCTAGTGTAGGAGTTAGCTCGAAATCAGCAAAGTGGAATACATTATGTGTTGGGTCCCAAAATGGTATCAAGGCCTCAGTTATGTCCTTTCTTGGCTTAACTTTCAAGAGTCCGACAAGACCGCCCAACGCTTTTGTCAGAATTTCTCTGCTATCTTCCCCCAAATCATGCCACCACATATGTAGCTCCAACGGGATCTCTTCACGGACTGAGAAAGGTTCATTTTGAATTGTGCTCATCCTGCACATTTGTTAAGGTGATTTTAATTAAGAGAAGATTTATGACTCATTTCGACTCAAGAATGAGTGGTCACTATTTTTCCAAAATAAAAATATCCGGCTTTGCCAATACGGCCTTTCAGCACATCGAGGATGAAGATTTTAAGGCTGTGTTGACTAACCGCTCAGAATCTTGAAAAATAACCAAAGGCGGCTGTTCTTGCAAAAATAGCCTTCCGACGCCCTTTTGGGGACATTCAGCTATTTTTGACAAGAATGACATCACCTTACTTATTTGCAATAAAATTTTGCTATTTTTTTTGTCTATTTTTGCAAAAAAGAAGTTGGACTCGATGGGGGTTGCCTATGTATCCCACATCCGGTGAGAATCAAACTGGCATAGTTCGGGCGGATTTGACGAAAATGAAAACCATTTTTTTTGAAAGCAAGAACGACAAAAAAATTTTGTTGAAATTTTGGCAGAGTTTCAGTATATTTTTTGGACAATGATTTTTCAAAACAGACAATTATCTCTCTCAGCCCTCACATTGACTTTTCCTTTCCAACTCTCCTCTAATCATTCATAAGCCGGTCAGCATGCAAACTCAGAACAAATAAATGCACAATTAGCAAGTAGGATGCATCAGGATGGTCTTTTTATTTTGGGTACACCTGTCCTAGACAGACCCAACCCCTGTGTTGGGTCTCCAAAGTCAAATGCATGTGATACAAACAAACGTTCCTACTAGGGATCCGGCATGAGGCTTTGTTATACTAGGTTTAAAATCTGGGTTTATTGTTCTAGACCTGGCTTACCCGAGTGGAACACTCGAGACGGAGAGGGGGGCAGCGTACCGGGAATACAGAAGCTTCACCGACTTTGCAACTTGTCCGAACCTCGTTCTAAAATGGGATAAGACTCTAGATAGAAGAGAAGTCACACGAAGTGCACCCTTCTTCATGATTTAGAAGACTCAGAAAGAAAGAAAGGTTTTGTAGTAGTTTATATTCAGTTCACAGAATATCAAAGCGGTAAAAGCAACACATAGCACATTAGGCCCAAACATGTAACAAAATCAGATAATAAATAAAGCCAATTATAACTATTCATCTAAGCTCAAATTCTGAACCCTAAACCAGAGATTCTGGGTTGACGTTCCCCAGCAGAGTCGCCAGAGCTGTCACACCTCCTTTCCACTACACCCCAGGAAGTGTATAAGGGACTTTTTTCCAATTAAAGTGACAATAAAAACGGGATTATTTTTATATTATTCAATCAGAGTTGCCACTTGGAAGAAGGAATTCACCGGTTCAAATCCCAAATCGAGGAAAGATTGACTCTGTTTTACAATTTGCGAACAAAGAAATCCGGGTAAGGAATTTTGTTAACCCGGAAGAAGGTGTTAGGCATTCCCGAGTTCCGTGGTTCTAGCACGTTCTCTCAACTGTTATAATTGGCCTACTATCTGATTTTAATACACTTTCAAACCTGGGTGCATTTTAACTTTAAAAATCGCTTTTGTTCATTTTTAAGAAGATTCCAACGTTATACAAAACATGCCTTTGGATCACGCCACATGAAATGCACTCGTGGTCCGCAACATATTTTATTTAACGTTGTTAGGATTTGGATTTGGGTCACATGAAATACACACCCGAGTTTAGGGAAGCTAATTATTAAAATAACGCGCCTAAAGCAACTACACGTTTTTAACTTTGCGAGGGCCATGGAAAATTCGCTAAATGGAGCGCCTCGAATTCTAAAAAATTAAAATATTAATTAAGCGAGGGCCATGCATTTTGAGGTTTTATTTGGCACGATCAACCTCGATTCCAATTTTAAAGGGAATTCAAAACTAAGCTTTTGAGGGCCATAATTTGTACATTTGGCTAATATGGCATGCCTCAGACTAAACTAGGGGAGCTAATTAATAAACGGGCGAGGGGATCTAGAATTATTATAAATAAAGCGTAAAATTCAACGATCAATGGGCTGGAATGTCAGGCCCAATCCTTCTATTGAAGGCTCGGACATTTACGTACAAAGCAACAAGGAAAATTAGGCTCACTTGAAGCCCAAAAGTGTCGATGCACACTAGGTTGTCAACGTTTCTAAACAATTGGGCCACACGCCATAGCCTAGTGTAGGACTCAAGCACATAAAATGGGTTACATATTGTATTGCTTCATGGAGAATTAAAATAACTACTGATTATCTTAAAAGATACAGAACACATTTTAGTGTCAAATTGTCAGGATGATGAAAATATAATCCTACAATACTCATTCACAACCCCCTGGGTATTTTAAAATCCCATTCCATTCCTCATTTTTAAACATACAGCTTTTCAGCCGTTACAGCTTTTCAGTCTATTTCCCCTTTCTTTTTCTCCCCCTTGAATGCCAAGATAAAGAGCCTTTATAGGCAAGGCATTTAGGGCTGCAGAATCCCACTAGTTTTGCACTTTGCCCCTTTTGAAATTTTCATTTTAGCTTACAAATCCCTAGTTTAAATGTTCAATTTCATTTAGTCCCCAAGTCAGCTTCTAAGAAGCTTCCTATTTCTGTTACAGTAAGATTCCCTACCCCAATTTCCCCAAACTACCCTTACAACCCCTGATATTTATCTCTAAGCCAGGCAGAAATATGGGTCATGGGTCAATTTTGACCCAACTGTTCTGACTAGAGTGAGTCGGAATTTACCCAAAACCCAACCCACAGGATCGGAAATCAAAACGGCCCCAATTAGCACTTACCTAATTAACAAATTGCAAGCCCAAGGTAACACATGCTGACATGCTTTAACTATTTAAAAAATTTAGCCTAAGTGGCTTATTACCAAACTAACAAATCTAAATTAGCTGATTTACGGGCTCACTATACTAATAATAAAGAAAACAAAAAATCATAATTACTCATGCAAATGACTCTGGAACAATAAAAAAGAAATCAAGAAGAAGAGAAGAAGCAGAGAAATAGAAAAAGAAAATGAAAGCTAGATTACCGGAAAGAAGAAAAGAGAATACCTACTAAAATTCGAACAATTGTGGAATTTAATCTGAATCTTCAACTTCTTGGATTTTCGGCCAAATATGATATTAATCGTGTGTTCTTATAAAGAACACATGACCAAAATCAAATTAGACTTGAAATTCCCACAAAATCCGATTTGGAATTTCTAGGGTTCGTCTTTTGATTTAAGATTCGAAGGGTTCAAGGGTTATTCGAGGGAAAATATTTGTGGATTCAAGAAGAGAGAGGCGTGGGAGTTTCAGGGTGTGATTTTGATGGCGTTTAGAGGTGGCGCCGCCACCCTAAAGCGATGGTGAATGAGGGCGGTAGGTTAGGGTTAAGGCTCATCTCTGAAAGGAAGGAGATGATGAGAGAGATAAGTAACGGAGGGGGGGGGTAGGGATTCCGACATTAATATACTTAAGGGGGTTTAGTTCCTATCCATTGGATGATTGAGATCCAACAGTTGAGATGAGGCAACACTGGAACGACGTCATTTGGATTGTAAAAGGGGGTAGATCGGGTAATAAAGTCGGGTCCTGGGCCTCAAATTGTTTGGGCTCGGGTGAATTAAGTGGGTCTGGCCCAAAATCTGCTCCTCTCACTCTTTCCCTTTCTTTTAATTCATTTTCCTTCAATGAAAATGCAACATATTTTTGTATATTTGTTTTGGTGAATTAAACAAAATTAACATGTGCAGGCAAATGCGAACAATTAATAAAAATGCTACAAAATCTACTAAATTGCAAACCAATGGAAAAAATTATTTTGTTTTGAATTTATGGGATTAATTCATATAAGGCAAAAATCTCGTGCTCACAGATACAACCGTGTGACCGGAGTCACTTGTGTTTGGCCGGAGCCTTTGAGTCTCGAGTGAAGTGGTTTCGGCATGAGATGCTTTGATAACAAATATTATTCAATTATTTGGTACAAGTGTACACATTTTCGCCGTCGGGTGCCCGGTTATACAGATACGGTTCGTTCGACCGTTTGGCCCGATACATCATTTTCCTATAGGGGCCTGATTCGGTGTCTCTTGGCTTTTTCGAGCGAATAACCATTGGGGGGATGCTCCTCAGTGTTCGAGGTTGATTGCAAAATAAGCCTCGGACACTTGTTGAATCTCCCTTAGGCAGCATGCATATGTTGCATCGTTAAAAACCTTGCCGGTAAAACCCTTGTCGGAACAAAAACTCGGTCGAAGGAAAAAAATGCAACGGATGCTTTAAAACCTCAAGGTCTTCGAGCTGGGTTAACATTCTGACTGCTTCGATTTGGTGCCTACATAAGGGTTAGTCTGAAATATGAAATGAAAAGGGAGATGGTTATACCTTAGTGTGAGACGTGCTGGCGATGTTTTGGGGATCGATCTATTCAATCACTAGAGATGAGGAAGCGGTACGATCCTTTATTTCGTTTAATTGGGCTTAATTAGGGGTGTGGCTTGATTACCCTTTGGCGTTTTTGTAAGCAGATGTATGGGTACCGGAGCCACGTTGTGCACTGCGAACATTTCCCTCGCCGCATGTTGTTCCCCGTAGATGGTTTTAATTCCATCCTTTGTTGGGAATTTCGTCATTTGGTGGATAGTGGATGGTACTGCTCTCTTGTAGTGTATCCATGGCCGTCCAAACAAGGCGTTATACCTCATGTCTCCTTCGATGACATGGAATTTGGTGTTTTGGGTCGTGCCGGCCACAGTGATTCCTCATGGAGCGTGATTTCTCCTTTTGTTGTTTCACTTACCATGTTGAATTTGTTGAGAACTCGAGTGGCGGGCACGATTTGGCCAAGCAGTCTGAGCTTCTCTATCACCCTCGACTTGATAATGTTGGTTGAGCTACCTGGATCCACGTGTACACATTTTATTTGAAAAGAATTTACAAGGAAAGAGATTACCAGTGCGTCATTATGAGGCCGAGACAAGTCTCGGTGTCCTCTTTGCTGAATGTGAGGGTGTCCTCGGGAATATATCCCTGGGTTCGCTTTTCTCTGGTGATGGATATTTTTATCCTTCTCATTACAGGTTCCTGCAGGGCATCGACGCCCCCCAAGATCATGTGAATGACATGTTGTGTCTCATTTACTTCATTTTTGTTGGCCGCCTCTCTTTCCCGGAATTGATTTTTGGTTCAGTCGCTAAAGAATTCCTAGAGATGACCTTTGTTAAGTAGTCGAGCTACCTCTTCTCGGAGTTGGTTGCAATCCTCAGTTCTGTGGCCATGCGTGTTTTGAAACTCACACACTAAGTTATGATTCCTCTGTGAATGGTCCGATTGTATAGGCTTGGGCCACTTGGCATCTCTGATTTTACTGATGGCGAACACAATATCTGATACATCGACATTGAAGTTATATTCTGATAAGTGTTGTGCCCCCGTTGGCCCTGCGTTCCTATCGAATCTGGCTCTATTGAAGAGTCCTCGAGGGTCCTATCCTTCAATTATTGCGCGGTGGGTTGTGCCTTGGGGCGTTCCTCATGTCTTCGATGTATGGCTGATATCTTTCTTTGTTTGGTTTTGGCTCCTTTTCCAGGAGCCTTCTTGGGTATACTAAGCCCGAGGGGGATCCCAACTGGTCATCCTCGGCACAGATTTTTGACTGGTACCAGTTGTGGACGTCCGACCAAGTCACAGCTGGATACTCGATCAAATTATGTTTCAATTGTTTTGAAGCCACCGAACTTCATTCATTCAGACCTTGAGTGAAAGCTTGCACTGCCCCGACGTCGGAGACTTGAAGTAGCTCTATCCATTCCATTTGAAAGCGAGATACGAATTCTCGTAGCATCTCGTTCTCCCTTTGCTTAATCTTGAAAACGTCAGATTTCCTCGTTGCCATATTGATGGCACCAGCATGTGCCTTTATGAAGGAGTCTGCTAGCATGGTGAATGAGTCTATAGAGTTAGGAGCTTAGTTGTGATACCACATTATGGCCCCTTTCCAGAGTGTTTCCCCGAACATTTTTAACAAGACGACCTCGATTTCGTCGTCCCTTTTGTTGTTGCCTTTTACTGCACAGGTGTAGGCAGTAACGTGCTCATTGGGGTCTGAGGTCCCGTTGTATTTTGGGAGTTCCGGCATTCTGAAGTTCATTGGAAAGGGTTTCGGGGCCACTTCCTTAGGGAACGGCCTTTGTATGAACTTTTTCGAATCCATGCCTTTCAGGACCGGGGGTGCGCCTGGAATTTGGTCGACCCTGGAGTTTTAAGTTTCGACCTTTTTGTCGTTGTCTTCTATCATCTTCTTACCCGAATCGATCTTCCTGGAGAGGTCCTCAAGAATTTTTAGATGGTAGGATCGGTCATCGACCCGCTATTGCTTTATCTCTCTTGTACCTGTTCAGTTGGGGGAGTTGTCCCCGGTGCTACCGTGCTGGGAGCTTTTTGGTGACTTTGCAGCTGAGCAATAACTAGCTGTTGTGCCTGCAACATTTCAAAAATAACATGAAGGCTAACCTTACGTCCTTCCATGGTCGGGGTTTTTTGAGCTTCTTGTGGATCTCTCCGATGCACGCTCCTGTGGGTATGCGAGCATATATCAATTTGTTGCGAGTCGCACGAGACCGCATTCACCGGGATTGGTTCTGTCACATTCCCAAGGTTTTGTGGTGGCACACCAATACCCGGAACATCCACACCATTCTCTCTGTGGTCCTTGAGATTGTTGTTTTTGCCTCCATTGACTGAGTTAGACATATTGACCATAAATCAAAGATCTTGGACAAGAAAAAGCGTGAAAGACAACTTGCATTGTTTTGACGAAACTAGCAAGAAAATAATCACTATTATTTTTAGCCCCACGGTGGGTGCCATACTGTTTACCGTGAAAATATTAATAAAAATTAAATTTGTTGATGGGATTTTAAAAATACGTGATCTATTTTTGTGCTAGATTGTTAAACAGTTGATGCTAAGTATATGAGACTTAGAGACGAAATAGAGTTAAGGAAGGAGCTATAACCAAACCGATAGGCCAGTCACTTGGGACCTCAAGGTCGATCCCGGGACTCGGCCACGAGCTGTTGAGGGTAATCAGGGTAGGGCTAATAGTTATGGGATAACTTGGGGAGGCTCTTTATGGCCAATAATAAGCAATAAATGAAGAACAAGTATGAAGACAATAAATGAAAGAAATAATATCAAGAAAGTACGAGAGAGCAAAGAGTATGTTCCTCTATATTTTTTATGGAGTGGCTGGAACAATAGAGAGTTACAAAGTGCCGAGGATACCCCTTATATAGAAAGGGAAAATCCCAACATAGTACAAAATACATTAATGATAAAGAAACCGGAATGGGACAGCTGGCTAACTTCATGATGCAGGCTCAGACTAGCTTCAGACTAGCCTGGCAGATTTTGCCAGTCCCGGCTGCACTCTTCAGAAACTCCCCATGCCTATTGGGGTTACATCCAACGTTATCCCCAGGTTGGGTGTCTATAGAACTCGAGGAAGGGTACTTTGTCCGTGGTCTTGAGCCTTCGAGGTGATCTTTTGAGATGCCTTATTAACGAGAAATTGATTCCTTCGATTTTGCCGTATACAATTTCTATATCATTACTGATTATACACAATAGTATTAGTGAGATGAAAGAATTAGCTTCGAATTCACAGAAGGTCTCTTCAGAGTGACCATTTCGGTCTGAGTTACTTTTAGGTTTGGCAGTCTGTTTGACTTGGTTGATTTAGATGGATTCATTCTAATAGCTTGGCTATGTCCTAATAGGTTTTTGTAACAATTCGATAAGTCATTTTGAGTACTAGCTCCCACTTTTATGATTTGATGTAACGACCCTACTGGTCGTTTTGAGCTTTGACATTCTGTTCTGAGGTTTAAGGTCTTGAGTAGTTTCATATTATGTATCATGACTTGCATGTATAGTTGGTTTTGAGTTTCGAGCGATTCAAAAGTGATTGGGAAGAATGATTCTTATTGTAGAAGCTTTAAGTTGTAAGAGTTGACCAGAGTTTGACTTATGTGTAGACAACCCCGAAATGGTATTTTGTTGCTTCCATTAGCTTTGTATGGTGATTTTCATCTTAGGAATATGTTTGTATGTAGATTTGGGGACTCCTAGGTTGTTTTGGATTGAATTGGCAAAAGTTGGATAGTTGAATATTTGGAAGGTTGATAGGTTTGATCAAGAGTTGGCTTTGTTGATGTCGGGTTCGAATTGTGGTCGTGAGAGTTGGTATAGGTTTGTTCTATCATTTGGACTTGCATGCAAAATTTGAGGTCATTCCGAGTTGATTTGATATGGTTTGGCGTGAGTTTTGGAAGTTGAAAGTTCATTAGGCTTGAATTGATGTGTGATCGTAGTTTCGATGATGTTTGGTGTGATTTGAGGCCTAGAGTAGGTTTTTGTTGTGCTTTGGGATTGGTTTATATGTTTGGATTGGATTCTGGTGTTCTTGGTTGTGTTTCAGATGAGTTTTAGACCTTTTCTTCATGTTTTGCAGTAGTTGGTTTTTCTGATGTTCTGGAGCTCATCGCGATCATGGAAGTCCATTCGCGATCTTGAAGTGTTTTTGGGTGGTTGGGGATTTACTCATCGTGTTCGCGAGATGGGTGTCGCAATCGCATAGCTTGGAGGGGAGATGTTCATCACGTTTGTGTCCTTCGTGTCGCGATCATGTAGGAGTAATAATTGGAAGCGGCGCCAGGGTTGGCCTTCGCATTTGTGTGCGGGTGGTCACATACGCATAGGCTAGTTGAGCTGAGGGGTTGCATTCACAGGCCCCTGACCGTGTTTGCGAATACGGATGTTTGTCACTTGATGATTTGTTCTTCTCGTTTGTGAATAAGGCCCCGCGATCACGAAGAGGACCCCTAGGAAGACTTATATAGTACTCTATTTCGAGGGCGGTTGTTATTTTATCACATTTTGAGTTAGAGAGCTAGGTTTTGGGCGATTTTAAAAGGGATTTTCATGACTTGGATTGTGATAAGTATTTTTGACTTGGATTTGTTTGTATTTCATGATTCCAACATTGATTCTAGTGTTTGATTTAAAGGCCGAATTGAGGTCGGAATTGGATGATTTTTGTATGGCTGGACTCATATCAGAATGTGTGTTCAAAATTTATGAGGTTTGCCGGGTTTTGAGGTGCGAGCTCTATCATGCCCTATATTCTCGCGAAAGCGGGTTTCGACGTCGTGACGACTCCTTTGGATGGGAGATAGAGTATTAAAATGAGAAGAGTCACCACCTAACGGGTTTTAAGGTGCATTAGGGCATCTATTATGCAGATAACTCTGTTTGACTAGTCAACACCACCAAAGATTAGGTAAGGGCTCAAATTATCTCAAAGAGAAGGTGTTAGGTACTCTTCGAGGTCTACAACCGTGGGTCCCAGCCGAAATTAAGATTAGGTAGATTACAATTAGGCTAAGTGATCAAATAAACAAAGGGAATATGAAAAGTCAATGAATTTCATTTAACACGATTAGTATAGATCTTAGTACGAATATATGGATACAACTATTTAGATCTAATAACGACATGTAAAAGGGGGGGGGGTCCTAAGTTTTTTATCCTAAAGGATCACCCCATGCAACATAAATAATACTTCGTAACTCCCTTGAGGTAGGGAGTTACTCGTATTATTCAGCGGGCACAGACTATCATCTCCTGCTACCCGATTACTATGTTAAAGTCGTTTACCTAAAAGAGCTCTAATTCAATTCTAAGTCGTGCTCTATGTGTGCACTACTCGTTCCATACCTATGGTTCGGGAGGTATTGGACCTCTATTTGGGTTGATCTAGACCTCACTTAGGCTGCTAAAAAACGTTAACAATAGGCGACATACAAAAACACATTGGACTTCAAATATGGGCAGTTAAGGGCTCAAGTTAGCCTCCTTACTTAAGAAACAAATGCATACGAAACAACGTTTCCTGCTAGGCAGTTTCAGAACTAAGAACCTTAAGCCCTATAGACATGATTTTTATGTGACTTTGAATTAAAACATACATGCAGTTTCAAATGCAAGGCGTTGTTCATAGACAAGTTTATACAGTTGCTACATACTGATTATTGAGATTGCAAATTTCCAGTTATTAATCCTATAGATATAGGGTCTAGGTTATTTACGCAGTAAGGGACAATGAAATCTATTGGAGAAAAGCTCGGAATTACTCATGCTTTCAGACAGCGACATAAATAATCATTCGACAGTGTTTGAGAAGTTCAACATTAACAATTCTATGGTGAGTAAATTATACCCTATAGGCAGGATCTCTAACGATTAGTGCTTGGAACAAGTTTTATTATGCTTAGCCCCCTATAGACATGTTTTACAAGTGAGCATTATGATACAATAGCAAATGGGATAATTAAGATCCTATAGGCATGATTTCTAGTGGATGTGTTGCAGTTGTGCGAATTGAAAGAAATGTTCAGTGGTGTTTCTTTCCTATAGGCAAGTTTTCTAGTAACATGTAGCAATAGAAATAATTAAAGCATTTGAACTCATCTTAGCTAGTAGATGAGTAGTGTGAGTGTGTGCTTCTCATAATGATATGATTTCTACAGTGCACATAGAAATTGAATGGCATATATAGCAAGTAAATCATCGAATTCTATAAGCATATTTTCTACCCTTGTGTGCAAATATCAGAATCTACCCACTCCCCATTTTATTGACACCCCAATTGTTCATTACAAAATTATTATAGGCCGAGTAATGAATATGATTACAAATAATGACAGTAGGCCCATAGCAGGCCCAAAAGGGAAACACCCAGCATTGCCTGGTCAACGTACTCTCATGCAGCATACCCATGAACCATATTAATCAACACAACCTAGAATCCATAGAAGAAATCAAAGCCAAACCACACAGCCATAAATTGACCGTATTACCCAAGCATTAAAATCACTTAAACCAACCAATTTACATACTCAGTAGATGATAGGAAGAAAAAATTGAGTGTCAGAGATAGTTCAAGTCTAAGTTTTGAAGACAGTGGCTAAAAGACCCCAAATCCTATTGTGTCAGAGTTCACAAGAGTCTTAATTGGACCCCGAGCAGTGATCACACCAGGGAGGTCAGTAGTAAGAGCATTGGTGGCCTTGGCTATCAACCAACTAAGAATAGTAGGTTCAGAATAGCGTAGGTAACTAATGAGAGTGGGTGGACAATGGTTATGGGACAAAATTTGAAAAGATGTACTTAGTTTTAGGAAGAAGACATAGAAAAGTTTAAAACACAGAACAATTGGTGAAAAGGTCAACAAGACTTAGAAAATAGGTTCAGCACTTAGCAAAACAACACATAGGCATAATCATATTAAAAGAGTTAGGGAGAAACATATTTGCAGGATTGACAAAGATTATCATACATAGGGGCATAATACCAAACAAGTTAAAGCCTAAGAGGTCCAATTTATGCTAAGTATACATCCCAGTATCAAAAGAAAGCCATGTTAACTCACATCAGGAAACAAAACAACATTTAAACATGGTAGGGAAACACAAATTGTGATAACTACTCTAAAGTCAAGTAATAACTAAAGAAATATGGAAACAAGTGAGCTAAAGACATGGCGAGGGGCATTTTGGCAGGGAAGCAAGTCACAGATTGTTACAAATGTGAAGCAGTCATTGCATGAACTCAAAGTAGAGTAGGAAAACAGGCTCAGGTTGATCAGTAATGTAGACATTCAGGTTTTGACCAGTAGACTAATATGAACTTAAAAGATTCAATGCAAGTGAAAAACTAACAAAGTTGCATACAGGAGTAGCCCAGAATACATCAGCTAAACAAACTTAATAGGGTTCAGATTATTCAAGTTAGGCATAAACAATTTCAGAACTAGCAGCATTAGGTGAGATTAAAATGCTAAAGAGACTTAAACCGACTGTAAAGCTAATAGAGTTGCACACAAGAGTAGCCCAAAAACACATTAAGGCATGGATTTTAGAAGTAGGAATGTGCTAATCATAAACACATACGAACGACATTACAAAGGTCAAATGATTTACCAGTCAACAATAAAGAACAAAATTCCACAAGAATCCAGAATCTTAATGCGTCAAAGTTCCCAACAGCTTCAAAGGAACCCCGGGCAATGCTTGCACCAAGAGAAGGTTGAATAATAGAATCTCAGTGGTCTTGGCTTTCAGCCGGCCAAAAACAAAGTACAGAACAAGAGAATGAGGGAACAACAGAACAGAGCTCCAATTTTTTTAGTGAAAATATAGCGATTCGGCTCTGTCCAAAGGGGAATGGGGAGGGGTTTATATAGTTGTAGAAATTAAACACACAAAAAGGAAAATAATCAATCAAACACGAGAAAGGAAAGAATATCACATGCGATTGAAAATCAGTAAGGAAAAGAGAAAATCTCAAACCCTAGTTGGGTCCAGTTGCTTAAAAACCCAAATTAAAGTTGCAAATCGTTCCTTGTTGATCGTATCTAGATGGAAAACCACCTAAAATCCAAAGATTCGATTCGTTCCAATCCAATTTTGTAAATGGTGTGAGCACGTGATTTTTGCCTCGTGTGAATTACCCCTACATGATTCTTAAAATTAGGATTTATTTCTTTTTATTATTTGATTTTTAGGAATTAATTGCATAATTTTCGTGTTTGTTTGCATTTTTGTGTGCCTATTTAATTTATATAATTCATAAAAATACAAAAAACAATATAGCGCATTTGCATTTAGGACCTAATTTTATATTTTTAAGTTAATTATTTAATTAATATTACAAAAAATGAAAGAAATACCAAAAATAGCTCTTCTTGCATTTTACCTTTTAATTTTCGAATTTATCATGGTTTTTTTCTTCTAATTTAAGGAGTTAATTAATCTTGTAATTACTATGCTTAAGTATTTAATATTGTTGATAGGTTAATTTAATTTAGGTTTTATTTTAATTTTTTTTTAAAAAGGAAAAAGAATTTAGAAGCAATTGGATTTAAAAAGGGGGAAAAAGGAAAAAGATTTTGCAATAAAAGAGAGAAATCAGATTCTGGGCCATTTCAATTAAAATTACAAGTCCCAGACCCCTAAACCCATCCAAACCACTGAAATACCTAGCCCAGACCGGTGTCCAACCCGGTCTGGTCTCCCCCTCATCAAAACAACCCCGTTTTACCCCATTTGATCTCAACCGTCAAGGTTCATTGATCTGACAGTTCACAAGTGAAGAGGTCGTTATATAAATATGTTCTAACACCCCCTACCCCATCTAGTCATCTCCTTCACAACCTCTCTCCTTAGAACCCTAACGACCGTCAGCCCTAAGTCCTCCACCCAAAGCCATGGCGCGCCACCACAAACTAACCCCAAAACTAACACCAAATACTCTCCTCACCCCCTATTTCTAAATCCCCAATCCATTCCTCTCAAATCCTTCCAGAAATGCTCGAATTTTAGATCAAATACCGAAACCCTAGCGCCGCCCAACCTTCCCTGGTGGCGCCGCCGCCTCTGTTCAACCCCAATTAACACCCTAGGATCGTCTTCTCTCCCTCATTCTAAATCCTCACTCAGATTCCTTCGAACATCTCTAGAGCTCTTCGAATATCAAATCGAAGAGTCGAGCCTAAGAGCCTAAAGTCGGAATCATGCATGCAAGCCATTTTAGGAATTTTCCGGTTGTTTCAAGTTGGTTTTGACATAAAATAGTGACACTCGTTTGTTCTTCACCAAGAACAAATGCTTGCCACTGTTTTGGGTCGAATTAGTGCCGCAGTTTTGATTTCAAGTTTAGCTGGTAAGTCTCGTTTATTTTTGTTTTCAAAATTGTCTTTGTGTCACCACTGTTCTTTTCCTCTCTTTTAATTTGTTTTCTGATTTGCCTAGTTCTATTAATTGTCCTGTTAGAACTTTTGATTTTGTCACTTAGCTTAATTTATTAGCTTAATTAGTTCCCCGCCTGTTTATGATCATTAATTAGTCGATTTGTTTGGTTTTTAAGTTTTCTGATTTTTTTTGGGTTTCACCTTTGTTATTTGGGCTCTGAGGTCAGTCTAAGACGTCATTCTAAAGGAATACTATTTAGTTTGAGTCTGACCCCATGTCTATTGAAACATTAAGCCTGTTTGGGGATTCATAGCCCATACTTGAAGTCTGGCTGGGCTTCATGGTAAAATGCAAGGGTAATAGGGGTAAATTGGGTAAGTCACTTAGGGGAATCTTGCTATAACCACCTAAGAAGCTTCCTACAAGTTGAAAATCAGGCTAACTTGGCTAGCAAGTCAGAAAAATGAAGGACTAAGTAGCAAAAAGGATTATTTGAAAAGGACTAAAAATAAAATAACTAAACTCTTAAGGCTGCCCTAGTAACTTGCCTATAAAGGCATAGTCACTTGAGGTTCAATTGAGAGGGGAGAGAGCTAAGAAATTCTGAAAATCCTAAACGGCTGAAAATTCTAGGAAAATACTGTTTCACTGAGCTCTGTTGGTGATTTTCTAAAGTTTCTCCTAGTGCTGTTGATAGTTGAAATGAACTAAAATCAAGTCTGGTTCAAGTTTTTTGGTTCATTACTTTGATTGAAACTATTTTTCTAGGTTGTTTTATTCACTTTCTGGGCTTGAAACTGGTTAAAGAAAACAATTGTTGTTGATTGATGCTCTGTAGCTGCTGATCCTTTATCCTTTTCCTTTGTTTATTCTACATCCAGGTACATGTCTCATAAAATTGTGTAATCTGATGCCCGAGTTGAAAATGAAACGAAGGAATGGAAGTTTTGGAGTTTTTGATGTTCAGTTTTGTATATTGTTATGTTTTAAGCTGTTATTTGAGTCATTTCCTTATGTAAATCTTAGCTGTTAGGTTGAATATTAAGGTTGCTCAAATCCTTATGTATCTAATATACACAATATGTGGATCTTGTTGAGTAGAGTTAGTAATAGTTTGTTTAGTTTGAATGGTTTCCTGAATACTGAAGTTATACAGGCTCTACTGCTTTTGTAGATACATGGTTTGATAATGCCCTTTAGTAATTTCCGATATGATGTAATAATTGAACTCTTGTCACTCATGAAGCATGGAAACAATGAAAGATTAATCCTATGACAATATTGATCTTTTTAGTGTTTTGAAGGTTTGTTACCATTTTTGAAATGTTAGTATAAGTTTTTTTAAGTTCTAAGTATTTTGTGAGTATGATAAGCTTGACAGGTGGTTTTGAATTAGTTGTTATTTTTACTGATAATTGTTGTTTCAGCAGTTAGTTATTAGCAAATGGGATTCTTGGGTAGTTTGAGAACATTTTTCCAGATTTGTTGAATTCTATTCCATCATACTTCTTAAAATTAGTTTGAGGCTTAAGGATTTAAGATTGCATATAGTTTAATTGTCAAAAAGGAAGTTGTGCTTTATGTTTTAAACCAGTGATGAACTTTCCTTTCTTATGTGAAAAGTTAATGCCTTCAGGGACTCGATCTTGAGTCCCTCCCTTTCAGCTATAGCATTTTCAAATTGGGGTCTACCATGGTTTCAATAACAGGACTTGCATCTGGGCTCAATAAATATTGAGGCCTTCGTTCATTTGGCATTGGCATGATATATTGGCCTTTTCAGGCTCCATGGGGATTCGGTGTTGGGGTTATATAGTGAGTGGCTATAGAGCCGGCGGAATTTGGGCTCATCCTTGCGCCCAAAACGGGACAGTTCCTTCCGAATGGGATGTGAATTATGTTCTTTTCCATTGGGCCGTCTGCATGTTTGGCGATGGGTCAATCCCCCTGCCCAATTGTTTCTCTTCTCACATAAGCCCTCAATCAGCTTGAAATAAACATTTATGTACTTTTAAGTTTTTATTTAAGCCCTTTAATAATTTGAGGTGGGCCGTAATAGATAACACAAATAGCTCATAGCCCTCCAAATTTTAATCTGAATATACTTTTAAAATGGAATTGAGGTGCGCCGCGCCAAATAAAATCTCAAATGCGTGGCCCTCACTTATTTACTTCTTTTAAAATACTTAGAACTCGAGGCGTGACATTTAGCCAATTTCCATGGCCCTCGCAAAGTTAAAAATGCGTAGTCGCTTTAGGCGCGTTATTTTAATAATATTACTTTCCTATACTCAGGTGTGCATTTCGTGTGACCCAAATCCAAATCTTAAAACATTGAATAAAATGTGTTTCGGATTGCGGGTGCATTTCATGTGGCGCGATCCAAAGACATATTTTAAACGACTTTAAATCTTCTTTAAAATAATAAAAAGTGGTTAATAAGTTTAAGATCGTACCATAGGTTAAAACATGTATTAAAATCAGATAATAGGCCAATTGTAATAGTTTAAGCGACCGTGCTAGAACTACGGAATCCGGGGGTGCCTAACACCTTCCCTCGGGTTAACAGAATTCCTTATTTAGAATTTCTGGTTCGCAGACTTCAAAAGGAAAGTCGAATTTTCCTCGATTTGGGATTTTAAAATTAACCGGTGACTTGGGACACCAGAAAATAAAACATTCCAAGTGGTGACTCTGAATAAATGAATGAATAATCCCATTTCGAATAATGTCACTTTAATTGGAAAAACTCCTTTGTACTACCTTTGGGTGTGTAAAAAGGAGGTGTGACAAATTGTACTTGCCATAGTTAGGCAAGTACTTATGTGATACCATAAATGGACAACCAATAGCGGGATGGGCCTAATAAGGTAAGTAGATAGTTGGTGGAATCCATTTTTAAGCTGGAATCGGCGAGAATCATGCAACGGATACTAGGGTTTGGAAAAGAAGGGGGAAGGTTCAAGAGAGTGTAGAGGCGGTTGTAAAGAGAAGAGTGAGTCTCTAGGGTTTAGGTGGGGGACTAACTAAAAGTGAGGGGTTAATCGCAGGCCGTTGATCTTAAGGATTTGAAAAGAAGGCGGGGCGGGTCTAAAACGGGTACCCACCGGGTTGGGTAGAAGGGTCGCCTGGTTGGGCTTGGGATCTATTGGGCTAAGGATATTGGCCAATTTGGTTCAAAAATTAGTTTAAAGCTAGGCTATTATTTAAATACACGAAATAATTTATAAAAATGCTTGATAAATAAGTAAAATATTATTTATACACTAAAATATTTAAAAATAATAACTTTGTATTATAAAAATATAAAATAATATTTTGACACAAATAATATAAATAAAGAGCATTTCTGTACGAATATAGGCTATTACTGTAAAATTGCGCAAATAAATTAAAAATATTAATGTAATTACATAAAATGAAGTAAGATATTTGAAACATGTATTATAAGTGCAAAAAATAATAATTTTAGGTGATTAAATCATCACAAAATAATTTGAAGAAGTAATTAATTAATCTTTAAGTAATTTAAATGCAGAATTAATTTTAAAAATCTAAAATTATGGAAATTCATAAAAATACTTGTATAAATCTTTAAATTAAATAATGATGCAAAAATAATGTTTTGAAAGTATATGTATTGTTTGAAAAATATGAGGGCAAAATTGGGTATCAACAAGCTAGGGGTTGACTTTTTAATTTTCATTGAAGATCGAAGCTCTATTGTCCAGAATCATTTTCTATGGCTTTTATTTATGATATTGAGTTATTCTGGCTAGATTCGAGCCATCCAGAGGTGGACTTGCACGGGAAGGGCTTATTAGTGGATTGGTTTAGCTTGTCTGAGGTAGGTATGTTGCCTAACTTTGTGTGAGAAAAACTACCCCGGAGGATTTGGTCTAATTGCATTATTTGAATTATGTGAAAGACGTATACACAAGGTGATGAATGTGTAGCCGAGCTTATATATGGAAATTGATTGGTTTAGACTCTTAGGCTATTAATATGTTTTTAATTGAAGTTGTTGTTATGTAGAATATCTTTCATCGTCGAGTTATTTCCCGTTTTATTTTTTTGTTGTTGAAATTCTCGTATACATTATTATTGAGTTGTGGGATATGCTTTATTACGATATTGATATTGTTGTTTTGGCAATATTGTGTCATATGTAGATATGTTGTGGGGATTGATTGTTGATTGTGTAGAGCGATGCGGACGGCTATTGATATACTGTCTGGGCAGAGTGATACAGGTGGCTATTGTGTTATTGTCTGGGCGGAGTGATATGGATGGCTATTGTGATATTGTTTGGGCAGAATGATACAGGTGTCTATTATGTTATTGTCGGGGTGGAGCGATACAAGTGACTATTGATATATTGTCAATGCGATGAGATAAGGGTGTCTATATAGGGATGTTATGTGAGGTTCTGGGGACGTGTTGTTGATGAAAGAGGAGTATTTTGGTTGTTGATTTTCGACATCCTTGTGTATGTCATGCATATTACATGACTTGTGTTATCCCCAATGTCCTACACGGTATCAATGATATTACTTGATTATTTGAGATGTATTAGTACACTTGCACATGCATACATGTATTCTTATAAAACTTGATGTTCATTGATCATGTACATGTATTCTTATAAATTTTCTTTCTCTCCGACATGGTTTGGACTGGTAGCCTGTTACCACGCCAAGTGGATTGTGATATTGATCTTGTTAATATGCCGGGAGGATTTTAATATTGAGCCTGTGACCACGTTGGGCGGATTGTGATATTGGCACATGAGTTATCTGTACAACAGGTGAGTTTTCTGTGCGGTTGTAATTTATACGGTGGCACGAGGTCTTATCCGTGTGAAGGTGATTGATAATGGGGGCACGAGATTCCATGTGTATATGATTCGTGATTTGTGACTTGAGATTCGTGATTATGAGATGTGGTGCCACAGGATGACTCTTGTTGTAAATCTTGTGTCGGAACGATCTGATGATTACAACTCTCATTGCTTTCTCTTAATTGCTTTCACTTGTATCTTGTTTGTGCTTTTATTTTTTGTTGTTTATCACATGATTACTCTTTGTTACCATTTATTTATTTTTCTTTATGTTGTTAGCTTTATATTGATATATCGCACAGGTTATTTGATTAGTGAGTGTCTTGACTTAAACCTCATCACTACTCTATCGAGGTTAGTCCTGATACTTACTAGGTACCGATGTGGTGTACTCATAATACACTTTTGCACATTTTTTAATGATATAGGTATTGGAGGCAGTGGTTCCAAGCAGTGTTAGCTTCTTGATCGCGAGGATTCAAGGTAGAGTTGCTTGATCGTCACAGTCTCTTTAAGTCATTTCCTCATGTTTATATTGCCAATTCTCTATCATAACAGTATTGTATCTTTGTTTTTTAGATATTTCTATGTATTTTGCTAGAGTTCATGACTCTGTACAATCTAGTCTTGGGATTGTCGTGATTATCTCCATGTTGTCTTGTATTAACTTTATTTTCTATTTTATAATAAACTCTGCTTCATAATATCATGTTCAATTAGTTTAGATGTTGTTACTGATTGGCTTACTTAGTTTTAGAGACTAGGTGTCATTATCATGATCTTTAAGGTGAGAGTTTGGGTCGTGACATTTGAGATCTTCACAATTCTATTTGATTATTTATAACTTGCGTGCATGGTCCATTTTAATTTCCGGAAAGACGAAATGTAAATTTTTAAAGAAAACTTGATCTTTGAGATTCAAAATGGCAAGAGTTGCAAGAGTTGACCACGATCAATAATTTTGGTAAACAACCTCGAATCAGTATTTTGACGATTTTGGTAGGTTTGTACGATGATTTTAGATTTGTACGCGTATTTGGTTGGGGTCCGGAGTGACCCAAGGCCGTTTTTGTTCTTGATGTAAAAAGTTGAAACATTGAAGATGGAACTATGAAATTCTTTGATTTTTCGTGTTTGATTGTTGATTTTAGATGTTATTTTAAAGATTTGATCTTGTGAGCAAGTTTTTATGATATTTAGATTGGAGCCCGAAGGGCTCGGATAAGTTTTGGACAAATTTCAAATTGTTTTAGCAAGGCTAGAAATTTGCTGGTGCTACGGAACCTTCGCAAATGCGAGCCTCACATTTGCAAGTGCTAGCTTGCATTTGCGAAGCTGGGCAGAGGCAGTAAAGCTTCACATTTGCGAAGCTCAACTCACTTTTGCGAGGTGTGTACTTCGCAATTGCGAGACTTGTGTCACAATTGCAACACTAGAGAATATAGGAATAGCTTCGCATTTGTGAAGCTTAGTTATCTTTTGTGAGGGGCTGGCCCTTCGCAAATGCGAATGTTCCATCGCACTTGCGAGATATGAGGGGACCTGACACTATTCGCATTTGCGATCAGCGGTTCAAATTTTTGAACTTCGCAATTGCAAACAAATGTTCACAATTCCGATATTTGTAGCTGGGTAAAACGTTGGGATTTTGGGACATAACTCATTTTATTCCATTTTTGAGACCTAGACTCCACATTGAGGCGATTTGGCGACCAAATTCTTCCAACTTCATATGTTAGTAGTTTTGACTTATTTTTATTCCATTTTCATTACCATTTCATTGATTTCCCCAATTAAATATAGGATTTCACAGAATAAAAACAAGGATTTGGGGTAGAAATTTTGGATTTTGTAAATGTGAGCTTTAGACCTCAAATTAAAGTCAAATCATGAAATAAGTCACATATTTGGACTCGAGGGTGAATGAGTAATCAGGATTTGGTCTTAATTTTGGATTTTGACCATGTGGACTGAAGATAATATTTGTTTTTACTTTTCAAAAAATACAAAGATCAAACCTTTTGGTACTAAGGTAGTTTCTAAAGCTTATTTTGACTTACTTGAGTAATAATTGACTAGATTTGAGTGGTTTGGAGGTATGTTCCTAAGGGAAGCCCGTATTAGATTATTGATCTTGTTTCGAAAAAAGGTAAGTGTCTCGGTTAACCTTGATTTGAGGGAAATAAGTTGTAATTAAGTCTATTTGTTGTGTGATCTATGTGTTGGGAGAAACGTATATTTGGTAACGAGTGTATATGCGGTTGCCCATGTGGGTAGGGTTAGCCTTAATTGTACCATGTTACTTTATATATTATGTCTTCCATGCTTTATATATATTGTGAAACTCTTTGATTTATCTTATCCATGTTATTATTCATGCTGAGCTTATTGAGATATTGGGCATTAGGACTATTGAATCATTGATTTGGTTGTTAGCGCAAAGGTGTTGGTAAATTGTCATATGGCGAGTTATGTTCAAATGTTATCCTTGATGTTGACTATGCTTCCCACCTTGCTTGGTATTGTATAATATGTGATGCTTGGTGAGGAAGAGTGAAATGTACAAAGTGTATTTTCGAGCTTGTGAGGGAGTGTGAATTTGCACGAAGGTTGTTTTCATTCTTTCTTCGTATATCAATATCATTGCATGAAGGGTGTTATCGTGGTCGAGTGTGAGGATATGCATCAAGGGTGTTTTTGTTCTAGTTATTATATTATGTTGTAAGGACGAGAGTAAAAGTAGGAAGGGTAATGCCATACAATTTGTTGGTATTGTTGTTCTTTATTTTGCTATTCGGACTGAGCATTTGGCCTTGTTGCTTTGCAATCATCTTTGAAAGATCTTTTCCGAATTGTTGTAGAAGTATGAGTGGTGGTTTACTTGGTAGAATCTTCTTTATTCTCTCAGTTTATATCTCTTTACTTATGTACTTGTTAACTCTCTCACGTGTTGTTATCCTGTCATATTACTTGATATTTTAATTGTTATCTCATTATTTCTCATTACTCAACTGCATAGGTTTATATATAAGTATCATATCTTGGCCTCGTCACTACTTCGTTGTGTTTAGGCTTGACACTTATGGAGTACATAGGGTTGGTTGTACTCATACTACACTTCTATACTTCTTGTACATATTTAGACATTTGTAATAGCAGAATTTCAAGAGGTGCTTAGCGGATACCAGATATATGACTCAAGGTAGAGTTGCATACCATTCGCATGCCTTGGAGTCATCTTTTCATTTCTTGATTACCGTTTCTATTTTTCAGATAGTGTTGTATTTCTTTCAAGACAATGTATTTAGCTAACTCTAGTAGCTCATGTACTCGTGACTCCACTTCTTGGGACGGTTGATCGTTAGTGTTGATATTTAGACTTATTATGTATGCTTCTGAGTTTTTGTTACACTATATGTGTCACGATCCCAACCCCGGTCGTGATGGCGCCCAACACACTGCTAGGCAAGCCTGACCAACTAACAACCTCGACCCATTTCTTATACAATTCATTATTAGCTAACACAGTTAAATTGCCAATTTATCATAATAAAAGTTTAGGACAACAAGTCAAATATGCGGAAATTCAGATGATAATACCACTACATAACACATACAGATCTGGTGTCACAAGTCTCGAGCCTCTAGCACAAGTTTAACAGCCTAATACATAATCAGTTTAGGAAATGCGGATAAAACGAAAGGATAAAAGGGAGAGATCCGGGCTGCGGATGCCGTGCAGCTACCTCGATGCTCCCGGATATGAACTAATCGACTTAATATCCTCACTCAGCCTTTGGAACACCTGGATCTGCACGCAAGGTGCATGGAGTAATGTGAATACTCCGACCCAGTGAGTAATAAGCATAAATAATGACTGAGAATAAGAAATCATGGAAATCACAGAGAAATCTATAATGCGGCAGTTTAAACAAGTAATATGAATGAAATAAACCCATGGAAACGAAATATGGAGATGCTACAACAAATAAGCAGTTATGCGACAAACATATAATGAAAATCAACACATAGAACGGTACCCTATAGCACCCGTTGTGGCGTGCAGCCCGATCCGTATATTTATCTTCGATGGCGTTCACTGGGGTTTGCAGACTCCGGGAGGGGCCCCTTACGGCCCAAGCGCAATATCAAGACATCTCATGGTATCAACTAGGCCCTCGGTCTCATATCAATATCAACATAATACTGCTGCGGCGCGCTGCCCGATCCCATAGTATCCTCACATCTGGCCCTTGGCTATACTCAGTCAAAAATTATATAAGCCTCTCGGGCATTTTGTAAAATAGTAGTTCTCAGCCCAAAATATCATTTAATATATATTTTTAGTTTCAAAAACCGAGTAAGAGTGGAGAGGATGTAAAACAGTGGAAAACGGTACCACTAAGTTCAAGTAGTAAGTCTAAACAGTGAGGAAATAGTGGCTAAACCCCCCGGAGGGTTCAAATAGTTGGCACGAAACCCAAATATGGCAATCAATCCAAATAATGAGGATAACAAATAAGCTTTAATCAAATACGCGGTAAATGCGTCACTCAGGACGGACCAAGTCACAATCCCCAATAGTAAACGACCCCACGCTCATCATCAAGCGCGTGTCTCGCCTCCATATAGCACTGCGATGTGCAAATCCGGGGTTTCAAACCCACAGGACATCATTTACATTCATTACTCACCTCGAACCGGCTAAAGCTCTAGCCCACTATGCCCTTGCCTCTAAAATCGGCATCCTCGCGCATCGAATTTGACCAAAACCAGAACGAATACGTCACAATATGCTAAGGGAACAAAGCCCAAGTGAAAACAATCGAAAAATGTCAAAAATCGCGAAATTGGCAAAACCCGAGCCCCGGGACCACTTCTCGAAACTCATAACTTTTCACATTATTAGATTCCTTTTCTCCCTACGAGTTCATAGATATCAAAACACCAGAATCAGAGTTCAATTGACCCCTCAAATCCTTAATTTAAGACCTCTTACACTCAAGCCCTAAACCTCCATTTTTAGTCCATTAATTCTTTAAATTTCAGTCCTAATTCATGAAATACCACCATAGAAGTGTGTTTTAATTCCAAAATCCTTACCTTATCGAAGTTCCCTTGAAATCTCTCTTCAAAATCACCCAAAAACTCTAAGTCCGAAGTTAAAAATGGTTAAACCATTTAAAAATCGCGAAAAAGAGACATATATACATTCTGCCCAGGGGTTTTCGCATTTGCGACCCCTTTACCGCACCTGCAGTACCGCATTTGCGATCCAACCAACCGCTTCTGCGGTTTCTCATTAAAATTCCAAAAGTCGCTTCTGCGACTGGACTTCCGCATCTGCGGCTTCGCAGATGTGGCCACCTCGACCGCTTCTTCGGAAACTTCTCCCTAGCCCAAACTTCGCATCTGCGGCTTTTCCCCTCGCACGTGCGGCACTGCACCTGCGGTTCCCAAGCCGCAGGTGCAAAAACACCAAAAGCAGCACACTTTCTGCAATTATTCAAGTTCAAATCTTCCCATTAACCATCCGAAATCACCCCGAGGCCCCCGGGACCTCAACCAAAAACACAAACATGATCCAATACCTTATTCAAACTTGTTCCAATCATCAAAACACCTCAAACAATACCAAATCTACTAAGTCACATCGAATTCAAGCCTAATTTTCTAAAATCTTCCGAAATACGTTTTCGATCAAAAGCCCAACCAAAACACGTCCGAATAACCTGAAATTTTGCATACACATCCCAAATGACATAATGAAGCTACTGCAACTCTAGGAATTCCATTCCGACCCTCGGATCAAAATCTCACCTACCAACCGGAAATCGCCAAAATACTAACTTCACCTATTCAGGCCTAATTCTACACCGGACCTCCAAAACCAATTCCGATCACACTCCTAAGTCATAAATCACCTCCCGAAGCTAACCGAACCATCGAAACTCACATCTGAGCCCTCTAACTCATAAGTCAATATTTGGTTGACTTTTCCAACTTAAACCTTCTTAAAAGAGACTAAGTGTCTCATTTCTTACCAAAATCATACCAAATGCAAACCAATCAACTTGACCACATAAAACACGGATAACAAAGCATAAAGAAGTAGAAATGGGAAAAACGGAGTGGTAACTCATGAGACGACTGGTCGGGTCGTCACATCCTCCCTAACTTAAACAAACATTCGTCCTCGAACGAGTCAAGAAACATACCTGAAGCCTCAAACAGGTGAGGATATATGCTCCGCATCTCCCGCTCGGTCTCCCAGGTAGCCTCCTCTACGGGCCGACCTCTCCACTGTACCTTTACTGAAGCTATATCCTTTGATCTCAACTTTCGAACCTGACGACCCAAAATAGCTACTGGTTCCACATCAAAGGTCAAATCATCATCCAACTGAACCGTGCTGAAGTCCAAAACATGAGACGGGACCCCAACATACTTCCGGAGCATAGAAACATGAAATACCGGATGCACATTCAACAAGCTGGGTGGCAAAGCAAGCATATAAGCCACCTCCCCAATCCTCCTAAGTACCTCAAAAGTCCCAATGAACCGCGGAATCAACTTTCCTTTCTTTCCAAATCTCATAACACCCTTCATGGGCGAAACCTCCAGCAAGACCTTCTCACCAACCATGTAGGATACATCTCGAACCTTCCAGTCTGCATAAGTCTTCTGATGCGAATGCGTTGTACGAAGCCTCTCCTAAATCACCTTCACCTTCTCTAAGGCATCCTGAACCAAATCTGTCCCCAATAGCCTAGCCTCGCCGGGCTCGAACCAACCAACTGGAGATCTACACCGCCTCCCATACAAAGCCTCATATGGAGCCATCTGAATACTCGACTGGTAGCTGTTGTTGTAGGCAAATTCGACAAGCGGTAGAAACCTATTCCATGAACCTTCGAAATCAATAACACAAGCATGCAACATGTCCTCCAATATCTGAATAGTACGCTCGGACTGCCCGTCCGTCTAAGGATGAAAGGTTGTGCTTAACTCCACCTGAGTACCCAACTCTCGCTGAACAGACATCCAAAACTGGGAAGTAAACTAAGTACCTCTGTCCTTAAGGACAAGCAAATGCGGATCATCATACTGGCGCTCTCTGATGCGATCATATAAGGAGACCGAGAAATCACACAAGCCAACACCCGACTGGGCTCCGAAATATCCAACCTCACGAACTGATTGGCCAAGGCCTGAACATCAACTGCAAGGGGTTTCTCCCTAACTGGAATATATGCCAAACTCTCCATACTCAATTCATTTCGGCTCAAAGCATCGGTCACTACATTGGCCTTTCCCGGATGATATAGAAGAGTAATATCATAATCCTTAAGCAACTCTAGCCATCTCTGCTGCCTCAAATTAAGATGCTTCTACTTGAACAAATTGAAGACTACGATGATCAGTGAATACCTCACAAGATACGCCATACAATTAATGCCTCCAAATCTTCAATGCATGAACTATGGTAGCCAGTTCCAAATCATGAACATGGTAGTTCTTCTCATAGGGCTTCAACTGACGAGAAGCATAAGCGATAACTCTACCCTCTTGCATCAATACACAACCAATCCCAACTCTAGAAGCATCACAATATACGGTATATGAACCTGAAGCTAATGGAAAAACCAATACCGGAGCTGTGGTCAAAGCTGTCTTGAGCTTCCGAATGCTCTCCTCACACTCGTCCGACCATACAAATGGAGAACCCTTCTAAGTCAACTTGGTCAAAGGCTATGCAATGGATGAGAATCCCTGAACAAACTGACGATAATATCCTCTAACCCAAGAAAGCTATGAATCTTTGTGGCTGAGGACGGTCTAGGCCAACTCTGAACCGCCTCTATCTTCTTCGGATCAACCTGAATACCCTCGCTGGACACCACGTGTCCCAAGAAAGCCACTAAACTGAGCCGAAACTCATAATTGGAGAATTTTGCATAAAGTTTCTCCTCCCTCAATCTCTGCAATACAACTCGTAAATGCTCTGTGTGCTCCTCCTGACTACGCGAGTAAACCAGAATATCATCAATGAATACAATAACGAACGAATCCAGATAAGGTCGAAATACACTATTAATCAAATGCATGAACGCTGCTGGGGCATTGGTCAGCCCGAAAGACATGGCAAGAAACTCAAAGTGACCATATCTAGTCCTGAAAGCAGTCTTAAGAATATCTGAATCCCTGAGCATCAACTGGTGATAGCCCGAAAGGAGATCAATCTTAGAGAACACCCTCGCTCCCTGAAGCTGGTCAAATAAATTGTCAATGCGAGACAAAAGATACTTGTTCTTAATTGTTACCTTGTTCAATTGCCTGTAATCAATGCACATTCTCTTTGTGACATCCTTCTTTTTCACAAATAGAACTGGCGCACCCCACAGTGACGCACTAGGCCGAATGAACCCCTTATCTAGGAATTCCTGAAGCTATTCTTTCAATTCTTTCAACTCTGCTGGTGCCATACGATACGACAGAATAGAAATGGGCTGAGTACCCAGCACCAGGTCAATACCAAAATCAATATCCCTGTCCGGTGGCATGCCCGACAGGTCTGCAGGAAACACATCGGAAAAATCCCTCACAATGGGAACAGACTCAATACTAGGAGTCTCATCTCCAACATCCCTCACAAATGCTAGATATGAAAGGCAACCCTTCCTAACCATACAATGGGACTTCAAGAAAGAGATCACTCTACTAGGAGCATAATCAGTCACGCCACGCCACTCGATCTGCGGTACACCGGGTGTAGCCAAAGTGATTGTCTTAGCATGACAGTCTAGAATAGCATGACATGGAGATAACCAATCCATGCCCAAAATAACACCAAAGTCCACCATGCTCAATAGCAATAGATCAACTCGGGTCTCCAAACCCCCCAATAGTCACAACACATGACCGGTACACACGGTCCACAACAACAGTATCGCCCACCAGGGTAGACACATGAACAGGTAAAGCAAGAAACTCCTTGGGCGTACCCAAATAATGAGCAAAATATGAGGACATATAAGAATAGGTGGAACCGGGATCAAATAGTACAGAGGCATCTGTGCGGCAGACTGAAACAATACCTGTAATGACAGAATTTGATGCAATAGCATATGTCCTGCCTGGAATAGCATAGAAACGAGCCTGGACACCGCCTGATCGACCTCCCCTTCTGGGGCGACCCCTGGCTGTCTGACCTCCACCCCTAGCTGGTTGGGCGTGTGGTGAAGTAACTACAGAAGAAGTCGAGGGCTGACCCCTCTGCTGAGACTGACCATCATGAAGTCGAGGGCACTGCCTCCTCATATGTCCAAACTCTACGCAATCATAACAACTACTCGGTGCTAGAGATAGGGACTGAATGGAACCCCTCGCACCGGAGTGACTAGAAGATGCACTCGACGCAGAAGAACCCTAAGCTGATGGGGAATGAGATGAACTCTGAGTTAGGAGGGCACTGAATGAAGGCTAGCCCTGCTGAGACCCATGATGACCACGACCTAAAGATTCCCCACGGTACTCTGGACGGGCCGACTGAGCAGGCCTGAAAGAATGACCTCTACCATGCTGGAAATGGCCCCTCGAAGGAAAACCACTGTAACTGCCCGATCCTCGAGCCCTCTTAGCCTTCCTCTCCTTTCGCTCTCGACGGTGAACCGTCTCAATCTAACGAGCGATATCAACCACCTCCTCAAACGTAGCACCCAATACTCTCTCTCTAGTCATCAGAATACGGAGATTGTAGTTAAGGCCATCCACAAATCTCCTGATCCTCTCACGATATGATGGAATCATCCAAATGGCATGATGAGCCAACTCATAAAACCACATCTCATACTGGATCATGGTCATATTCCCCTATGTCAACCACTCAAACTGCCTACGTAGCTCCTCTTTGCGAGACTGCGGTACATACTTCTCCAAGAAGAGAGCGGAGAACTGCTGCCAAGAAAGGAGCGGAGAACTGCTGCCAAGTAAAGGCAATTCTCGAGAACTGAACGGTGGTAAATGCCACACCACTAGACTCAAGAATCCCTGCTATACGGAGCATCCGCTAACACTTGTCAAGAAAACCTTAGGCATCCTTGCCCTTAGCGCCACTGAACGACGAAGGCTGGAGCCTACCAAACCTATCAAGATGATGCTGCTCATCATCCGGCATGGCTGGTACTACGAACTCCTGAACTGGCGCAACCGGTTGAGCTGGAGGTGCCCTCGGCGTCTGAAGTCCCTGCACTACCTGCTCAGGTGTGCGAGCAGTGGGTGTCTGATTGCCTCCCCCAGCCTATGAAGTAGCTACTACGGTAGTGGCTGAAACTGCCTGAGCCAGTCCATGCCAACCGATAAGATCTGTGCAAGGCCTCCTGAAGACCCGGAATCACAATGGGCACAACTGGTGCCTGAACTGGTACTGCTGGAGCCTTATCCGAAGCTGGGGCAGTTGGTGGATCAACAAGTGCTTCCCTCGCTGCTCTACCTCTGCCACATCCACGACCGCGTCCACGGGCTCGGGTGGCCCCAGTGGGTGGCACTGGTGGTTGTCCACCTCGTCCGATAGCTCGCGTCCTCACCATCTGTGAGAGAATAGAATGACAGAAGTTTAGTTCTCAAATCAACAAAGTCACACGACAGAATTTCTAGGATGTGAAGTTTTTCCTAAAGTTCCTGCAGCCTCTCAAGGATAAATACAGACGTCTTTGTACCGATCCGCGAGACTATACTAAACCGGCTCATGACTTGCGAGACCTATTTAACCTAGGCTCTGATACCAACTTGTCACGATCTCAACCCCGATCGTGATGGCGCTTAACACGCTGCTAGGCAAGCCTGACCAACTAACAACCTTGACCCATTTCTTATACAATTCATTATTAGCTAACACAGTTAAATTGCCAATTTATCATAATAAAAGTTTAGGACAACGAGTCAAATATGTGGAAATTCAGATGATAATACCATTACATAATCCATACAGATCTGGTGTCACAAGTCTCGAGCCTCTAGCACAAGTTTAACAACCTAATACATAATCAGTTTAGGAAATGCGGATAAAACGAAAGGATATAAGGGAGAGATCCGGGCTGCGGACACTGTGCAACTACCTCGATGCTCCCGGATATGAACTGATCGACTGAATATCCTCACTCAGCCTCTGGAACACCTGGATCTGCATGCAAGGTGCAGGGAGTAATGTGAGATCCGATCTAGTGAGTAATAAGCATAAATAATGACTAAGAATAAGAAATCACGGAAATCACAGAGTATTATATAATGCGACAGTTTAAACAAGTAATATGAAAGCAATAAACCAATGGAAACGAAATATGGAGATGCTACAACAAATTAGCAGTTAAGTGACAGACATATAATGAAAATCAACACATAGAACGGTACCTTATAGTACCTGCTGCGGTGTGCAGCCCGATCCGTATATTTATCGTTGACGGCGCTCACTGGGGGTGTGCAGACTCCAGGAGGGGCCCCTTACGGCCCAAGCGCAATATCAAGCCATCTCGTGGCATCAACTAGGCTTTCAGCCTCATATCAATATCAACATAATACTACTACATCGCGCAGCCCGATCCCATAGTATCCTCACATCTGTCCCTTGTCTATACTCTATCCAAAAATCATATAAGCCTCTCTGGCATTTAGTAAAACAGTAGTTCTCAGCCCAAAACATCATTTAATATATCTTTTTAGTTTCAAAAACCGAGTAAAAGTGGCTGAATTGTAAAACAGTGGAAAACGGTATGACTGAGATCAAGTAGTAAGTCTAAACAGTGAGGAAATAGTGATAAAACTCCCCGAAGGGTTCAAATAGTTGGCACGAAGCCGAAATATGGCAATCAATCCAAATAATGAGGATAACATATAAGCTTTAATCAAATACGCGGTAAAAGCGTCACTCAGGACCGACCAAGTCACAATCACCAATAGTAAACGACCCCCACGCTCATCATCAAGCGCGTGTCTCACCTCAATATAGCACTACGATGTGCAAATCTGGAGTTTCAAACAGTCAGGACATTATTTACATTCATTACTCACCTCGAACCGGTTAAAGCTCTAGCCCACTATGCCCTTGCTTCTCAAATCAGCCTCCTCACGCATCAAATCTGACTAAAACTAGAACGAATACGTCACAATATGCTAAGGGAACAAAGCCCAAGCGAAAACAATCAAAAAATGTCAAAAATCGCGAAATTGGCAAAATCCGAGCCCCGGGCCCACTTCTCTAAACTCAAAATATTTCCCATCATTAGATTCCTTATCTCCCCACGAGTTCATACATATCAAAAACACCAAAATTGGAGTTCAATTGACCCCTCAAATCCTTAATTTAAGCCCTCTTAAACTCAAGCCCTAAACGTCCATTTTTAGTCCATTAATTCCTTGAATTTCAGTCCTAATTCATGAAATACCACCATATAAGTGTGTTTTATGTCCAAAATCCTTACCTTATCGAAGTTCCCTTGAAATCTCTCTTCAAAATCGCCTAAAAACCCTAAGTCCGAAGTTAAAAATGGTTAAACCCTTTAAAAATCGCGAAGAAGAGACATATATACATTCTGCCCAGGAGTTTTCGCATCTGCGACCCCATTACCACACCTGCAGTACTGCATTTGCGGTCCAACCAACCGCTTCTACGGTTTCTCATTAAAATTCCAAAGGTCGCTTCTGCGACTTGACTTCCGCATCTGCGGCTTCGCAGATGCGGCCGCCTCTACCGCTTCTGCGAAAACTTCTCCCTAGCCCAAACTTCGCATCTGCGGCTTTTCCCCTTGCACGTGTGGCACCGCACCTACGGTTCCAAAGCCGCAGGTGCAAAAACACCTGAAGCAGCACACTTTCTGTAATTATTGAAGTTTAAATCTTCCTGTTAACCATCCAAAATTACCCCGAGGCCCCCGGGACCTCAACCAAAAACACAAACATGACCCAATAATTTATTCAAACTTGTTCCAATCATCAAAACACCTCAAACAACACCAAATCTACTATGTCACATCGAATTCAAGCCTAATTTTCTAAAATCTTCCGAAATACATTTTCGATAAAAAACCCAACCAAAACACGTCCGAATGACCTGAAAATTTTCACACATATCCCAAATGACTTAGCAAAGCTACTGCAACTCTCAGAATTCCATTCCGACCCTTGGATCAAAATCTCACCTACCAACCAGAAATCGCCAAAATACTAACTTCGCCAATTCAAGCCTAATTCTACACCGGACCTCCAAAACCAATTCTGATCACACTCCTAAGTCATAAATCACCTCCCAAAGCTAATTGAACCATTGGAACTCACATCCGAGTCATCTAACTCATAAGTCAACATCCGGTTGACTTTTCCAACTTAAGCCTTCTTAAAAGAGACTAAGTGTCTCATTTTTTACCAAAATTACACCAAACGCAAACCAATCAACTTGACCACTTAAAACATGGATAACTAAGAATAAAGAATAAGAAATGGGGAAAATAGAGCGGTAACTCATGAGACAACTAGTCGGGTCGTCACAATATGGCCATTTTTTGTTAACTGTTAGCTTCATTTCTCTCATATGTATCACATTGTGTTGGCTTGCTTAGCAAATGGTGTTAGGCTCAATCACAACCCAGTGGTTTGAGATTTTGGATCATGACAAGTTGATATCATAAGGCATGACCATTGATATTAGAGGTGGAGTCCAGTCAATTAGATGTCGTCTTATAGGTAGAGGGCAGATTGGTGGGGATCAGCCTCGCGGTTATGCATTTTCAAGTAGGTCTGAGGCGGAGTCGTATAATGCAATTAGTATAGGTTTTATCTCAGTCTGCCATAGAGATGCTTTCGTGTTGTTTTATTTGGGTTCTACCTATTCTTAAGTGTCTTTATCTCGCACTTGAGTATTCTTCATGATTCTTTTGATACTGTAGTTGATCTTTTTTTTGCTGAATATGGTGGCTTGGTATGGATTAGTTGTCCCTGTATCGTGCTATCTTGGATTATAATGACAAGATCGTGACTTTAGCCATACCTTGGTTTCCTAGATTAGAGTAGAGAGGGCACCTCAAGCACTCCACTAGCAGAGAGGTTTTATATTTGAAGGCTTGGAATATGGTTGAGAATGGGTGTCTAGCATATTTGGCATAAGTCCGGGATTCTAGTGCGAAGGTTACTTCAGTGGATTCAATGCTCGTGGTGAGGGACTTCTCAGAGGTGTTCCATGTTGATTTGGTTCCAGGCACTCAATCTATTTCTATTGCACTTTATCATATAGCTCCAGTCGAGTTGATGGAACTGAAAGAGCAATTGCAGGATTTGCTTGATAAGGGGTTAATCAGACCGAGTTTTTCACCTTGGTGTGTGCCGGTGTTATTTGTTAAGAAGAAGGACAGATCGATAAGGATTTGCATTGACTATCGGCAGTTGAACAAGATTACCATTAAGAACAAGTATCCGTTGCCTAAGATTGGTGATCAATTCGACCAGCTTTAGGGTACGTGTGTTCCAAGATTGATTTGAGGTATGCTACCATCAAGCCAAGATTAGGACATCGGATGTCCCTAAGATAGCTTTTAGGACTCATTATAGTCACTATGAGTTTTTGGTAATGTCATTAGGTTTGACTAATGCTCCAACAACCTTTATGGATTTGATGAACCTAGTGTTCAAGCCTTATTTGGATTATTTTGTAATTTTCTTCCTTGATGATGTTCTGTTTTTCTCCCGTAGTAGGGAGGAGCATGATCAGCACCTACATATTGTACTTCAAACTACGAAGGGTCCATAGTTATATGCCAAGTTTTCTAAGTGTGAGTTCTGATTTGACTCAGTTGTCTTCTTGGGTCATGTTGTATCTTCTGATAGTATCAAGGTGGATCTCAAGAAGATAGAGGTAGTTCATAATTGGCCTAGACCTACTTTAGCTACATAGATTCAGAGCTTCTTGGGTTTGGTGGGCTATTATCGCTATTTCTTGGAGGGTTTCATCCATCGCAGCCCTATTGACTAAATTGACACAGAAGGGCAGTCTTTTCTGATGGTCCGACCAGTGTGAGGAGAGCTTTCAGAAGACCAAGACTGCATTGACTACACCCCAGTGTTGCTATTTCCCACAAGTTCGGGGTCTTACACTATGTATTGTGATGCATCACATATTAGACTTGGCATGGTATTAATGTAGGATGGTAGAGTAATTGCCTACGTATCTCACCAGTTGAAGGTCCATTAGAAGAATTACACCGTGCATGATTTAGAGTTAGCAGCCATTGTGCAAGCGCTCAAGATTTGTTGGCATTACTTATATGACGTGCCACTTGAGGTCTACTCCGATCATTGGAGTCTTCAGCATCTATTCAAGCAAAAGGATCATAATTTAAGGTAGTAAAGATGGTTGGTGTTATTGAAATACTATTACATCACCATATTGTATCATCCGGGGAAGCCAACATAGTGGCCGATCTTGAGTAGGAAGGCAAAGAGCATGGGTAGTTTGGCATTTATATCGGCAGTGAAGAGACTATTGGCCATGTATATTCAGGCTTCGGTCAACAGGTTCGTAAGGTTGCACATTTCCGGGCCTAGTAGGGTTCTTACGTGTGTTTTGGCATAATCATCTTTATTGGAGCGCATCAAGGCTCTCCAGTATGATGATCCTCACTTGTTTGTATTGAAAGAAATAGTGCAGCGAAGTGGTGCTAAGAAGGTTGTGATTGGGGGTGATGGTGTTATGCGGCTTCAGGGTCGGATTTATGTTCCAAATATTGATGGTTTCACAGAGTTGATCCTTGAAGACGTTCATAGCTCACGGGCCACCCAGGTGTCATGAAGATGTATCTTGACTTGAAGAAGCATTATTGGTCGCAGAAGATGAAAAAAGACAATGTTGGATATGTCTCTTGGTGTTTGAATTGCCAATAGGTAAAGTATGAACATCAGAAACCCAATGGTTAGATACAGAATTTGGTGATACCGGAGTGGAAGTGGGATGGCTTTGCTATGAACTTTATGGTAGATCAACCACCAACATTCAAGAAGTATGATGTTGTCTGGGTCATTGTGGACTTGTTGACCAAGTTTGCGTATTTCATTCCGGTGATGACTTCGTACTCTTTAGAGTGGTTGCTCAAATTTACATAAGGGAGATAATTCTCCTACATAGTGTTCATATTTCTATCTTATTAGACTGTGGCACATAGTTCACTTCATACTTTTGGAGAGCTTTGCAACGTGAGTTGGATGCGCAAGTCGAGTTGAGTACTAGGATTCACCCTCGACGGACGGGCAGTCCAAGCTGACCATTCAAATTTTGGAGGATATGTTTAGGGCATGCACTATTGATTTAGGGGGTCAGTGGATTAGTTTCTGCCTCTAGTAGAGTTTTCCTACAACAACACTTATCAGACGAGTATTTAGATGGCTCTGTATGAGGCCTTATATGGGAGGCAATGTCTTTCTCCGGTTGGCTGGTTTGTGCCCGGTGAGGGTATTTGTTGGGAAAATATTTAGTTCGTGATGCCTTGGAGAAGGTGAAATTGATTCAGGAGTGCTTTCGTACAACATAGTCTAGGCAAAAAAGTTATGCTGATAGGAAGGTTCATGATGTGGCTTACATGGAGGGTGAAAAGGTTCTTCTTTGAGTTTCGCCTATGAAGGGAGTGATGCAATTTGGAAAGAAGTGTAAGTTGAGCCCGAGGTTTATTGTCCCATATGAGATCTTGGAGAAATTTTGTAAGGTTTTTTTATAGGCTTGCATTGCCTCCTAGCCTAGTAGGGGTACATCCAGTATTTCATATTTTCATGCTTCCGAAGTACCGTGAAGATAGGTCACATGTTTTGGACTTCAGCACGATATAGCTTGATGAATTTGACTTATGAGGTAGAGCCGATGGCTATTCTAGATCGACAGGTTCAAAAGTTGAGATCTAAGAATATTCCTTTTGTGAAAGTGCATTGGAGAAGTCGGCCGGTGTAATGATCCGACCTGTCGTTTTAAGAATTAGCATCTCGTTCAATGGCTTAAGACCTTGAGAAAATTCGTAATATGCATTATGACCCGCATGTATGGTCGAGTTTGGTTTTCGTAAGATTCGGAGTTAAATTTAAAGAAAAATAAATTCTCATTTTGAAGCTCAAATGGAAAGAGTTGACCGGAGAATTTATTTTTGAGAAAACGACCTCGGAATGGATTTTTAATGATGCCAATATTTTAGTAGGACAATTCGGCCCATTTTGGCGAAATAAGAAAGTTGATGTGTTCTAATTATTTTTTTTATGTGCGGAAGGGGTCTATTAACATGGTGGTTACCAATTGGATATGATAATAAGTGTACAAGGCATATTATAAGATATATGGGTCTAAGGAATGTCCTAAGACTAAGCCAAGTTGGAAAATTTCATAATAGACTAAAAGTTTAAGAGAATGCGCACAAGACCCTACTTTGGACGAGCATATATACATGTATATAAGGTTTTATGTGATTCAAAACCTATCAAATTAAATATCTCTAAGTCTAGTTTGCAACGCTTCAAACCATTCGTTGTTTGGACATTCCTACACAAAGTTATGGCCAAATTGCCAAAAGCTGGAAAAATGCGATTCGGAGGTCAAATGTGCGATCGCAAAATAACTATGCGAACCACAAAATCATTCTACGATCGCAAAATGGTCGAAGAATGAAGCAGAACAGCCCAGTTCTAGGCACCGAGTTTTGCGACGCATCTGCGGCCTGCATACCCATTATGCGATCACATACCTGATTTCGGAGGGTTAATTTTCCTATTTTCATAACCCGACCCCATTTTGATAAATATGCTTTGGGTTTTATTTTTGATCATTTTTTGAGAAAGAATCTGATGTTTTAGAGTGAGAGCGGGAGCCCTAGAGTGAGAAAGTGATCTTCATCAAATCATTCTTTAATTCTTACTCAAATCTTTGAAGATTAACAAGGAATTATCACAAGATCTTCTTCAAAGAGATTTGGGCCACCCAGAGTTGGATACTCCTGGCAAGAGCATAATTTTGGATTTGATTTGAGCTTGGTTCGAGGTAAGTATCTTTCCTAACCTTGTGTGTGGGACTTCCCCTTAGGATTTGAGTCTTTTGTGTTGATTGTAGTTCGTATACGCGAGGTGACGAGTGCGTACTCGGACTTAATTGTGGAGAATTGGAATTTTAGGGTTCTTACGTTCTTGTATTCACTAGTGATGGAGTTATTCTTGATATGACTGAGTTCCTACTTATTAGCTTTGTCTCTACATGCTTAATTGAAATTAATTGTTTCACGATTCACTCTTATTACCTAATTAACTCCTATTTGACTTAACTGAAGAGTTTTACCTCTCCTATTGTCATGTTATATTTTCATAACTACTTGACTCGTGTTAATTTCCTTATTATTGACTTGTATATTGTGGGAACATTGCTACATGTTAGTTTTCCCGTTGTTGAACTGTTCCCTTTATGCCAGTATTCTTTTCTATGGTTATTCCTTTGAGCTGGTTCTACCATTTTCTCGTGATTTACAACCCCTGAGTTGATTTACTTGTCTTACCTTGTATTATTGTCATTTGTTGTTCTTATATGTATTGCGGTGATGTTTGATCCTTCTACTGTGATGTAACTATTGATTCTGTTGGTTGAATTGTGTATTTATTTGGGACTACAAATGTGAGATTCCGGTAGATCCCCTTGTCTATTTATTTGGGACTACGGATGTAAGATTCTGGTAGATCCCCCTTATCTGTTTATTTAGGACTACGGATGTGGGATTCCAGTAGATCCCTCTGCACAGTTATATGGAACTACGGGAATGCACCCAGTAGATTCCCCCATTATAGGGTATTTACATTTGGGACTACGGATCGGGATTCTGGTAGATCCTCGCGCATTATAAGTTGGACTACGGGACTGCCCCCGGGAGATCCACTAGATATTTATATTTGGGGACTACAGGACGGTTTTCTGGGAGATCCCCGGTTGTTATCTCTGTGCTGAGTTGTACTCCTTCCACGATTATTTTGTCTCCTTTGTAATTGTTGTTATCAATTCAAGTGTTTTAACGGTTTAGATTCCTTTACGGCTGTGATCCTTTGTGTTGGAATCCATAGTGTTTACAATACCTCACCTTATTTTTATATATATTTCAATTCTTCAAATTTCAACAATTGTTAAGTTTTTAACCCAATTAATTTCTCAATTAAATTTTTCTTAAACGGTTTGAGGTTGTATTTTACTTTTAAAAAAGGAATTTCTACGAATTTAATTTATTAAATCCCTTGTTAAAGGTGATATATCCGATGTTGTATTTTAGTTGAAATGGTACATTCTTTATTCAAATGATTTCTAATAATAACTTCGTCTTTTCTTATTGAGTTCCTAGTTGGTTTATAAACTGTAATATACTTTATGTTATGTAAATGAAACTCTTTGAAAATCTTAATTACATTGGATATGGACCCTATGTACTGAGTAGCATGAGAACGTCGTTGCGCAAAGTGAGATAGAAATATGTGGGCATGAGGTGCCAGGTATGCTAAAAGTTTGGTAGTTGAGGTTATGATTGAGACATCGAGTTTGAGATGGCTGGAATTGTGCATCAAAAATGATATGATTTATTGAGCTGACGTCGCCTTTCTTATTTAAGTACATTTTACTTGTCCGTGTCCCAGCTATGTTGGTGTTAAATTACTTGGTTATCTTTAGTTCTATCCGTGTTTTCCCTTTATTGTTCTACTGTTTGTGGTTGAGTTTCTCTTCGCTGCTGATATTACCTTGTTATCGTATTCCGATAGTTTATCATTATATCTTGTTCAGTTTATATGACCAGTAAGTGCCTTGACTGTTCCTCGTCACTACTCTACCGAGGTTAGTCTTGATACTTACTAGGCACTGCTGTGGTATGCTCATACTACACTTCTATACATTTTTGTGTATAGATACAGGTATTTGATCGATAGTAGCTGTGCGGGTCATTGCGGTGGAGACTCAAGATAAACCTATTGCTGCGTTCATAGGCCTCGGAGTCACCTTCCTATTTTATATTCACAGCATTGTAGTTATTTCCATACGATTGTCTTTAGAAGTTGTAGCGAAACTCTGTAGAGCTTATGACTTGTACTACTGGTTTTGAGAATTGTAATTGTTCAGAGTTATGTAATTTGAAGTTAGTGAATATCAATGTTAATTTTGTAAATGTTAGGCTTACCTAGTTTAGAGACTAGGTGACATCACGACTCTTTCGGAGGGATTTTGGGTCGTGACAGCCGGTTGAGGAGGCTACGTGGGAGTCCGAGTCCAATAGGAGGAGTAGATACCCGCAAATATTTGCTAGTTCAAGTACATTTCTATTTCTGTTCGAGGATGAATTTTCTTTTAGAGGTGGAGAATGTAATGACCCGATAGTTCATTTTAAGTACTAGCTAACTGTTATATAATTTGAGACCTTTCATAGTGTTAGTCGATGTTATATGACTTTCATGTGTGGTCTGTGTTAATTTCCAAAAAGTCTAAATGTGAATTTTTAAGGAAAACTTGATTTTTTAACTTGAAAATGGCTAACATTGACCACAGTCAACATTATTGGTAAACGATCTCGGATCGATTTTGATGATTGGTAGATTTATATGATGGTTTTGAAGGCATCATTGGTTTGGGTCCCAGGTGACCTGAGGCCGCTTCGGCGCTTGATGTTGTAAGTTGAAAATGAAATTCATTGAGTTTCAGTGTTTTATCATAAATTTTAGATGTTATTTTGATGATTTGAGCTTACGAGCAAGTTCGTATGATGTTATTACACCTGTGCGGATGTTCATATTAGAGCCCGAGGGGCTTGGGTGAGTTTAGGATGAGTTTTATACTATTTTGGCAAGATTGAAAATTTGTTGGTGCTGCACACCTCATATTTGCAAAGGTCTATTCATAAATGCAAGCCTAACATTTGTAAGTGTTAGATCGCATTTGCAATGTTGGGCAGGGGCAGGGGTTGAGGCAAGGGCAGGGGAGATTTGCATTTGCGAAGCACATGTCGCTTTTGCAAGGTGGTGGACTTCTCCATTGCGAGACTTGTGTCGCAATTTTGACACTGGAGAGTAGAGGTATAGCTTCACATTTGTGAAGCTTGGTTCACATTTGCGCAGGGCTTGCCCTATGCTAATGTGAAGATTCTGTCACATTTGCGAGATCTAAGGATCTCAAAAACTGTTCGCATTTGCGAACGTCGTAATTTCAAACAAGAGTTCATAATTGTGATATATGCAGCTGAGTAAAAGGTTGGGATTTCGAGACTTTGCTCATTTTACTCCATTTTTGTGACTTACAATCCACATAAAGGGGATTTTGGAGAGCAACTTCTTCCCAGCTTCATAGGTTAGTAATTTTAACTTGTTATTGTTCAATTTCCATCACTTTTTTTATCGGTTTTCTCTATTTTATCTAGAATTTCATGGAAGAGAAACAAGGGTTTTTTGGGGTAGAAATTTAGGATTTTGTAGATTTGAGATTTAGCCCTCAAATTGAGGTCGGATCTCGAAAAAAAACACATATTTGGACTCGGGGTAAATGGGTAATCAGGATTTGTTTTAATTTCGTATTTTTAACATGTGGGCCTGGGATGACTTTTCCAAAAATATGAAAGATCGAACCTTTTTTTATATTTGGGTAGGTTTTAAAGCTTGTTTTGATTTATTTGAGTAATAATTGAATAGATTCAGGTGGTTTGGAGTCTAGTTCTAAGGGGAAGGCCGTATTGGATTGTTGATCTTGTTCCAGAAAGAGGTAAGTGTAGTGGTTAACCTTGATTTGAGGGAATTAAGTTTTAATTAAGTCTATTTACTATGTGATCTATGTGTTGGGAGAAGCGTATATGTAATGTAACGAGTGTATATGCGTTGGCCCATGCGGATAGGGTTAGCTTTAATTGTACCATGCTACTTTATATATATTATGTCTTCCATGCTTTAGATAGATTATGAAACTCTTTGATTTATCTTATCCATGTTATTATTCATGTGAGCTTATTGAGATATTGAGTGTTAGGACTATCGAATCATTGATTTGGTTGTTGGTGCAAAGGTGTTGGTAAATTCTCATATGGCAAGTTATGTCCGAATTTTATCCTTAATGTTGATTATGCTTACCAATTTGCTTGGTATTATGTTATATTTAATGCTTGTGAGGGAGAGTGATTGTGTACGACGGGTATTTTCGTGCTTTTTACATATATCAATATCATTGCACGAAGGGTGTTACCATGTTTGAGAGAATGTGAGGATATGCACGAAGGGTATTTCCGTGCTAGTTATTATATTATACTTCAAGGACGAGTGTAAAAGCACAAAGGGTAATGTCGTGCCATTTGTTGGTATTGGTGTTCTTATTTTCTATTCGGACTGATGATTTGGCCTTGTTACTTTGTAATCTTCTTTGAAAGACTTGTTTTGAATTGTTGTTGAATTATGAGTGGTGGTTTATTCAGTAGCACCTTATTTATTCTCTTGTTTTGTATCTCTTTACTTATGCACTTTTTAACTCTCTCACATGTTGTTATCTAGTCATATTACTTGATATTATAATTATCATCTCATTATGTCTCGTTACTTAACTGTACAGGTGTATATGTTGGTATCTTTTCTTAGCTTCCTAACCACCTCGCTAGGGTTAGGAAAGACACTTAGGGAGTATATTGGGTTGGTTGTCCTCATACTACACTTTTGCACTTCTTGTGCAGATGTGGACATTTGTACCAGTGGAGTCCCGAGAGGTACTTAGCGGATACCAGATAGACATTTTGAGGTAGAGCTACATGTCGTTCGCAAACCTTGGTATCATCTTTCCATTTCTTGAGTATTGTTTCTATTTCCAGACTGTATTGTATTTCTTTTAGGACAATTTATTTAGCTAACTCTAGTAGCTCATATACACGTGACTCCACATCTCGGGAATGTTGATCGTTAGTGTTGACATTTCGACTTATTCTGTATGCTTCTAAGTTACTGTTACTCTATATGGTCATTTTTCTATCAGCCGTTAGCTTCATTTCTCTCAAATTTATCGCATTGTGTTTTCTTTCCCAGAAAGTGATGTTATACTCCATTACGACCCCAATGTCATGCCCCGACCTCGGGGAGTGCGACCGGCGCCCTATCGAGATATGAGAATATGAGAATTCATATATTGTTCTAGCCAACCTTACCCATGAACAATATCACTCATAAGATTACAAACCACCCATGAACTGAATAAACCACCACTCATGAGTGGTTGAATATGACTCATAACAAACCACCCATGAGTGGTTGAATATGACTCATTACAAACCACCCATGAGTGGTTGAATATGACTCATAACATACATTTGTTGTGGTGGTTTGAAAGACTTGATTCTCATAGTGGTGGTTATGAGAATATGTGTAATGGCTCCATTACACATATTGTTCTAGCCAACCTTACCCATGAACAATATGAGAATCAATAACAAGAGATAGACATGAGAGGACCAAAGTGTTCCACATTCTTTTTCCATTGCTCAAAAGGGATTCATTTTTTTTACAATTTCATAAACACTACAAGTTCATAGTTACGAGAGAAAAGCATGATTGCCAATACCAATACTTCGAGTTCATTACCCAACATCAAACACCACCCACAACATGTCTACAGAGCCTCTAAGTACAATAGAAGAGTAGTATGGAAATGTTAGCGACAGCTATACCTCAAAACATAAAGTACAACATCAAGTGACATAAGGCTCGGAATAGAGTAGGGCTCACCAAAACTTCCTGAATAGAGAGTAACTGCTAAAGAGGAACAAAGCTGCCCGCTGACGAACCCTCCTACATCCATTGAAGATGCAGCGCCCCCGGCAAAAGGGACGTTAGTACATGTGGAATAGTACTAGTATGTAAAACTAAATGTCCTCTTTCGAAATAGAATTCCAATATAAGAAGGGAAATCCATTAAGTAACAATCAATGTTATCCAAATACCAAGTTGAAACATAATAATTTTCAACATACAAAAATAATATTATTTTTGGTTGGGAGATCATTAGCACCGATATACCATCGTGCTTTAGGACGGCGTCTGATCGCTTCTTATCGGCTAGATCTCTACACAAAAAATGTGGATTGACATGGTGATGTCAAAAAAAAGTGTTACCAAGTGTAGGAACCACATGTGCGCGACATGGCATCCGATCTCCACCCTATCGGTTAGGCCATCTCCCAGCATATGCCGTGTGGGTTGACTTCTAATTCACAACTAATATCAATCTCATCCCAATCAAGGGGAATAATCTCAATACATCAATCTCATCTCAATTAAGGGGAATATTCTTTTTACACCCCATATTTTCATACATGAAAACACGCCATAAATAAATTAATAAGAACCCGGAAGTGAGATTTCACGTCCCGCAGTACTACATTACAATGATGTTGCACCCTATAGTGTTGTACGTTGAATTTGTCATAAGGTAACTGACATCAGTCCAAGGAAAAGATTATTTGGAGATTATAAGGATTATGCTATTTCAAACAAGTAATAAGTAAATTCGTAAAGGTAAAAGGGGAAGCAAGTCAAAGAAAATGAATTTTCGTCCAAGTTTGGCATGTTGGGATAAAATACGGCTCAAGCTAAAATACTCGGTATTTATGGACTAGTACCATACAAGGTACCACATGACCTTAATAGTAAGATTTATAAGGTATGTGAAAAGTAAGTAATAGTTTAATTAAGTGAGAATAATTCTTAATTTTACGGGTAATTAATTAATTACCGGATAACGGGACATTACCTAATTAATTGGGGATATATTTGGAGAAGATTAACCCCCCCTCCATAATGTGGCAGCCACACAAGGATCAATTAAGTGACTCATAATGTCACATTCCAAGGTGGCATACTAAGAAGAAGCTTGAGGCTTAGTCATTAGTTAAGGGTAGTAACATGTCATTCTATAAGTAATATGAATTGCATTTGAAAGTTCATCCAAGTATTTTGAAGCATTGATTCAACAAATTCATCCAATCTTGAACAGCAATATGTGATTTCTTAGAGCGAAAATTCATACGAGACTATATATGCTCAATTCATTCAAGATAAAACAACAAGACACATTCTGCCCTTAAGATCAAAACGTGAAGAAGCAGAAACAATTCATTTCAATTCTAAACAATTTTCGTCCAAGCCTCACTCCAAATCAGATCAATTCGTTCCAAAATTTTAGGAACCAGAAACAAATTTCGTCCGTGATCTTTAAAGAGCAGAGGCAAATTTTGTTCAACCAACGAAGGTTTTCCAACAAAATATTATACGGAGTTTTCCCTACTCCAGGTATTGATAACGAGGCACAAAGAAAAATTCTTATCCCGGAATTTACGTATATTTTGCTAGTCTGGCAAATTACATATATTTTCCTAGTTTTGTAAGTTACCGTATTCTTCTTATCGGGACTGCATATTTAGTTAAGTATTTCCTTCTTCCGGTCAAAAGAGCAGAGATGTTTACATATATACAGTATTAAAAATATTTTCATTACCATCGAGCTATAATTGATGGGCAGGCCTCTATTGGGCAACCTCTGATCATATGGTAAGTTATATACCGAGCCTACTGTGGCCGAGCGCCTATGAGCGAGCCCAGTTGATTGAGATACAGAGCCTAGTATTGCCGAGCACCTATGAGCGAGCCTACTACGACAGAGCAGTTATATATATATATATATATACCTAGCCTTATAACGCCGGACAACTATTTTATTCACTATATTGAGAGAGTTGAGTTATTATCAACAGGTAAGCATATCTTCAAATTATCTTTGACTTCTAGTTACTTGTAGTTATTATATTATTAGTTCAGTTTCAACTTTCAGTGTATTGCCTGACATACTCAGTAAATTATTTCGTACTGACGTCCCTTTTTCTGGGGGCGTTGCATTTCATGCGTGCAGGTTCAGACAGACAGAAGGGTAGACCTCCTCATTAAGTGTTGCCCGAGTTCAGCTTGATCGGTAAGCTCCATGCCTTTCAGAGTTGACGGGTCTAGAGCTTTATGTACACCTTGTATATATATGTATATATGTTATGAGTACGTCGTGGAACTGTTCCAATTACAGTATATCCATCAGTAGAGGCTTGTGGACACATCCTGTCAGTTAGTGCAGTATGTTGGGTTTGTAGGCCTTGTATATACATTTGGTTGGTTTGTCAGCTATAATAATTATGGTGGCCTTGTTGGCCCAGTTTTATATTGACATCAGGTCAGTATTCGTAGTTGTCTTGCAATGTGGCCCACGGCCAAAGTATGACATCATATGTTCAGAGTCCCTTAGTTGCAAGTTGGTACGCAAGGATAGGTGAGGCACAGGTGCCGGTCTCGCCCCCAGGTTCGGGGCATGACATATCTCAACACATCAATCTCAACACAATTAAGGAGAATAATCACAATCCACTCCTACACCGGCATGTGTAGTTTCGGATATGCGCCGTTACAACCCATCGTTCCTCAGCTCGCTAATGATACTCCCAAAAACATTTTGTTTTGCACACAAAGGAAACATAAGTACAAATACATTCACCTCATAACCTTTCGCAGCATATATGGTTCGTTAGTACTTGTCGCGCTCCCTTTTTTTCCTATTCACATTGGAAAATCGGGTTTATGACATTCAGTATGGGACAACTCATTCCTTTTGGGAATGGGTTGCATTTGAAGAGTCGGCACCTAATGATTTAAGGCGCATTAGGACACCTATAGGGTTCATTTCTAACTATGTTTGGTAACCAGAGATAGGGTAAGGGCTTGAAATTATCCTAAGGGGAAGATGTTAGGCACCCCTCAGGATCCACTAGTGTGGTTCCCGGCCAGACAATTTTATGAATTTGTACAATTAGCAAATAGGCAAGTATTGGCTCAAATGGTAAGGGATTTAAGTTTGAATACACATATGTAAGAAAACAACTAAGAAGAGGTGAGAAAACGTTATAATTAAACATACTTACAAAAGGATAAGAGGGTCCTAGGTTTGTTTGTAATATGGATCACATCAATGCAATACCCGGTATGACACTCCTCAAAAGAGGGGCTACACGTGGTATTAATGCACCAGTCATCATATCCATATCTACCCTTTCCCACTCCGTAAAGGTAATTAGAGCGATGGTTGGTCTCGACTCTTATTACATGCTGCTACCCGTCCCTTCCTATCAGTCCTGGAGGGATTTTAGGATTTCTATTCCTAAAAGAAGGAGGTTCTAGGTAGACCTCAGGTTTAAAGGTAAAAATACTAAAGCGACATACAAAACATGTAAGACTGCAATTAGGGGAAACGATGTAGGCAAATAGAAGGCTCAGTTATACCTCCACAAATAATGCACATAGACAGCATGACTTATACACATTTAAGGTCTGAATTTAAAATACTAAAGCAGGGTGTTTAAGTTGTTGAAGCAGAACAAAATTTATTACATGACTCAGATAAGAAGTCTGAATCAGGCATGCCTGCTGGTTGTAGCAGTTGATAATGAAACAAAGGCATTTCAATTTTTTGTTTGCATTATTATTTAAGGCTAGCCAAGGCGTAATAGTGATGTCATATGAGCGTGATATCTATATTGATTAGGAATGTAGTAAAACAGTGATCAATTTTTAAACGGATAACTTGAGATCCTATAGACATGCTTTCTAACGGTATTAATTTAAGGTAGTGTTTGAAACCTTATTAAAGAAGCGACAAATTAATTGACTAAACCAATTCATAATAAACAACGTGAATGAAACTGCTTCTCCAACTAAACTGGTTTTAAGTTCTATAGGCATGATTTCTAGGCAGACAAATTTGAATACATGCTGTAATGAAAACTAAGCTTCAATTACTTTACACCCTATAGGCATGATACCTAATTATAAAGCTGATTTTTACCCTATAGGCATGATCTCTATTATTAAAGCCATTTAAATCCTATAGACATGGTTTCTAATTGTGTGAAAGTAAAGCATGCAAAACTTATTTTAAACCAAAGCAGATCCTGTAGGCATGTTATCTAACCGATCGTATTTTGAATCAAAATAGACCTCATAGGCATGTTATCCAAATTTACCCACAATACACAACTACCCACCCTTTGTCACTAATCACCCCAATAATTGTTTACAAATTATTACAAACCAAAGGAAAAATGCAACATAAGAAGTTACAACCATAGGAAGCCTGATTCTGACTTCTTCTCTAAGTTTTGGAATAAACCACCTCAAATGCCAATGTCATTCCAAAGCCTTTATCATATCTGGGTGTGTCAGAGTTCCCTAAAGATCTCAAGGGATCCCGAGTAGTGCTCACACCCAGATTTTGCATAAACAAACAGAGCAAGTGTAGTGTGGAAGAGCCAGCCCTTATATGTCCTGGTTCAGAGGAAGCTCAAGGGTCCCAATAGCAAGGATCATACAAGAGGGACAAAACCTGGATTCTAAGAGTATAGTGGAAGTGCAGAACACATAGTTTGAAAAAGAGTTCTTTTAAAACTGGACTGGCAAGTCCATTTTTTGAAAGTAATCAGTGACAGAGGTGATTGAAATCAGTTGTAGTAATAAATAACACTCAAACACACAAAATCAGTAGTCACACAAAGGGGTCAAGGGACTTGGGGACACACAAACATTTGTTTGTAAACACATAACCCCAGCAGGGGTCTGGTTTGGACTTGCACATCAATAGCTGATGCTGGCATAATCTCAAACCAACCAGAAATAAACACATGGAAGGTATAGGGGTTTGGGACATAGAGGACCCAAAGCAGAAACACACAATTAGTCATTAGGCACATTATAGGCATGCAAGTTGAAGGATAGAAACAGGAATAGGCAAACATGCGGATCACTTTAAAATAAGGGCAGAATTTTAAGCATGCGGAGTAAAGCAGTAAACAAACAATACAACTCAACAGCATGAGCCATTAAGTTAGAAAGAGGCAGTGATTTACAGCAAGGGAACACATAGGTTGAGTCTCAGAATTTAAATTAGGAATGTACCAGTTGAAGGAGCAAAGTGCAGAAAAAGAAGTAAGGCAATTTGTGTTCCAAAGTCTAGCCTTGGTTTTCAGCCGGCTAGACAAGGCAATAGTACAAGTAATAGAGAAAAGAAAGAGAGAGTTTGAATGTGTAACTGTGTGTTTTTTGAACTCAGTTGTTCGTGTCTTGTTAGTGAAAGCATTGGGGTATTTATAGTTTTGAAAACGAGTAGAGAATAAGGTAACAAGTAAGGTTTTAACACAAACATGGAATAATCACAATAAGAATCAATTAACACGAGTACTTCCCTTTAATCAAGGGATTACTGCTCAAACGGATACTAACAGGGTTAATTAAGGAAAGAAATCAGTTTGAGAAAGATTGATTTTTGACCATATAGGGGATATTGAAAGTATAGGGTCAATAATTGAGTCTAAGTATAAAATATACTTAATTGGGGAAAGGATTCAACATGGTACAATATCACAACAAATAAAGGAAAGGAATCAATCAATTCAAACAAAACGAGTAAAATTAGGGGTTTATGAGAAAATATTTGCAATCAGTCGTAACTTGGGGAAATAAAAATCAATCAAGAAAGAATCATGATTCTATACTTTGCCATATAAATAGAGAAGACTGAACACGCAAAGCCAACCGTATTGATAAAAGGAACAACTAGGTTCACACAATAATATAGTAGTAACAGGAGTAGGCTCGGGCTCAGTAGTAAAAGAATCTACTAGAAGTATGGTAGTCAACAAGTCAAGTAGTTACATAGAATCAAAAGTGAAGAAACCACAGTAACATGCAAAGGAGATAAACACACAAAAACAAGAAAAGTCTTTAAGCTCAAAGCAACAAGTGAAGAAAAATTTATAAGGACTTAGGGTTTTGACAGAGCTGATTTGAAAAGGTAAGAACTTCAGAATCAGTCAAGTTAAATAAAGAGAAGGATCTAAACACAAAGAACTTAGTCGATACCAGTATACATGCAAGACAGGCAAAGACAGCTTCAGAACCCCAAAAAGATGCCTAGCATTTTACAACGATGAAACATGTAGAAGAAAAACATGAACAAATCGTTTAAACATAGTAGAATCACAAAACAATACTGAAAATTGGAGAAGACATCTTTTTAAAAGAGGTTAAGAAACCTTAATTTGAAAACGAAGAATCACTTTGAAAGAAAATCGAAGAACCTTTGAGAAAGTACCAAGAAGTTCATAACATGCACAGATCTAAGCCAGATCTGAAAGAAATTCGAAAGACCTTAAAGGTTAGGGTTTCAGAGAACCCAGAAAAGTGAGAAAGACTTTGAAAGATTACCGATCTAGCCGGAAAAGTCAAGAATCTAACTCGAACATCCATGGATGGCCGGAGAAAGGCCATGGATAGAAGTTGAGCAAGGACTAGATCAGATCTCTTCAAGATCTATCCATGGAATCACGAAAATATGTAACCAGTAGACACAGGAGACGAGTACACGTCTCAAACCGCCTTGGGAGTCCATGGATTGAGGGGATTGAAAGGGATTAGGGTGGATTTGGGTGACGACGACTAGGGTTAAGGTGAGGTTGCAGAGAGAATTAGAGAGGAAGGGGATTCAAGGGCGGCGAGTGGTGAGAAATTATTTAGGGTAAGGGGTCATTTAGGTTTATTTTAGGCAGGTGGAATGGTGACCGCTGATCTGAATGATCAGCGGCCTAGATTAAATGAGGTTGGTGGGGATCTGTGTTTGGGTAGGGTTGAAATTGGGATAGGGCCGGGTTTAATTAAAATTGTTCTAGGGGAATTGGGGCCTGATTTGGGTTATAATTGAAATACAAATGTGGCTACGAGTTAAATAGCCACTTTTCCCTTTTAATTTTATAAAAAATAGTAGATAATTTTTGAAAACAAATTGAAAGCACTAAAATGATTTATAATATATAATTAACAATTTAAAGATATAGGATCCCATTTATAAATAAAAAACCTAATTAAACCTTAAAATGGCTAATATTGCAATTATATGCAATTTAGCTTTAAAAATACTAAATAAAATTTTAAAAAATATGTAAAAATTACATTAGCTCTATTTTGACATAAATATAAAAATCCAAAAGATGGATTATTAAAAATAATAATTTTAGAAATAATTATTGGGATTTTATGGATAAAAGGGAGAAAATAAATCAATTTAAACCTTTTAAAAAATTGTGGAAAAAATAATAAAACATTTGGACTTGCTTATATATGCATATATATGCTATTTTGAAGTTATTTTGCATATTGAAAATATATAGGGAAAAGTTGGGTATCAACAACTGCCCATCTTTACCCGGGAAGGATGAAAGAGTTGTCGGGTAAAGATATGATGGCCAATTTTGACCGAGCGAAATGGTTTGAAGAAGATTTAGGCCGCACTCTGGCTTCTGAGTTGCCTACATATCCCTGGTTCTACAGGAATCAGGCCGTATATAGTTTAGGATCCGTTGGGGAGTATGCAGCGTGAGACTTTTAAGAACGGACGCAATATCTAGAGTCGGGTGAGTGATAGGTTTATGAGAATGATTAAGGTTTGATATGGCTTGAGGGAACTGGAGCGGAATTGCTCCCGCCGGGATGGTCGTGGATCAACGGTTTACCTACAATTAGAAACAATACAAGCGTATAATGTGCATAAATTTAAACATGATGCAAATTCCCGTTGGACTATGAATGTTGTCTTTGGACGGTTAGGATGACGTCTTTAGACCATGATGTCCTGGGCCATAAAGCGTATGATAAAGTATTCGCAGGCCATGAAATGATGCTCTCGGTCTATGAGGATGGTGCCTTTGAACCATGATGCCTTTGAATAATGACATGAAAAAGATTGAAAGAGATCCTCAGGCCATGACATGGTGCTCTCGGGCTAGGAAGATGGTGCCTCCGAACAATGATGCCTTTGGATGAGTTGGCGATATTTCAGGCCATGAAGGATGTAGTAGTAGGATGTGGACAAGACAGAGCTTAGTCTTGCGATTTGAAGGGCAGAGCTTAGCCCGTAAGAAAAACGAAATAAATAGTGCTTGAGATGGAGCTTAGTTTCGAAGAAAATTTGAGGCAGAGCTTAACCTCAGAAGGCAGAATGATAGCATTATGCAAAGATGAGAATGCAGATGGAGGTAGAGATTAACCTCGAAAGACAGAATGATATCCTTATGCATGCTTAGAAGGCAGAATAGTAGCCTTATGCAATGTAGAAATGCAGATGGAAACAATGTTTAGTCTCGGAAGGCAGAATGGTAGCCTTATGCAAGAATCCAAAGGGAGACAACATTTGGTCTCGGAAGGAAGAATGGTAGCCTTATGCAAATTGGAAGGAATAATAGTAGCCTTATGCAAATTGAAAGGAAGAATAGTAGCCTTATGCAATGCAAATGCAGATGGAGACAACGTTTAGTCTCGGAAGGCAGAAAAGTAGCCTTATACAAGAATGCAAAGGGAGACATCGTTTAATCTCGGAAGGCAGAATGGTAGCCTTATGCAGATTGGAAGGCAGAATAGTAGTCTTATGCAATGAGAATGCAGATGGAGACAACGTTTAGTCTCGGAAGGCAGAATGGTAGCCTTATGCAAGTTGGAAGTCAGAATAGTAGACTTATGCAATGCAAATGCAGATGGAGACAACGTTTTGTCTCGGAAGGAAAAAAGGTATCCTTATGCAAATATGCGAATGTGATGGAGGTAGAGCTTAACCTCGGAAGGCAGAATGGTAGCCTTATGCAATGCAAATGTAGATGGAGACAACATTTAGTCTCGGAAGGCAGCATGGTAGCCTTATGCAAATTGAAAGACAGAATAGTAGCCTTATGCAATGCAAATGCAAATGGAGACAGCGTTTAGTCTCGTAAGGCAGAAAAGTAGCCTTATGCAAGAAAATAAAATAACTAATGATAGTAGAGCTTTCTTAGCTGATAGCAGATTGCAACATTGTGATTACTGGGAGCATTGTAACTACGGGGCATTACTTGTGTGTGTTGATAGCAAATGTTAGCAAGTGCAATGGTTCTGAGAGTCGTATTTTGAGCAATGTTTACCCCATGGGTGTACGGTATGTTTTAATGATTTTGCAATCTTAGTGCCTGCATCCAAAGAAACATCGTGAGTTTTGTAAGGGGAAGGTTAGTTCGTATCCCCGCTGGCTTTGCTTGACTCGTCCGACTTTGATCTGGTGAAGCCGTCTATATCATTGGGGTAGCGTTGCTAAACAAAGCAGTTTCAATAATAAACATGCATGGTTTTGTAAAAGTATGACATAAATGTATAATTAAAAATAATTTTTTTTAGATGAACCAACGACTGTGACGTCATTTAGGACATTACAACCTCTCCTGCTATTAAATTTTAAGGGTCCTACTCAAAATTCTACCCCAGTTTGATGGGTTGACATTTTTGACTGTTGCTTGTGCGGCGATTGGTTGAAATTACTTCGGAATTTTGAGGGCCCTTCTCAAAATTCTGCCCTAGTTTCCAATTGTGGGGGAAAATGAATTTTTTATTGAATTGTGACCGAACCCATAGGGCGGCCTATGTATCCCCTCGGGAATCAGGTCAGGCATAGTTCAAATTACATCATATAAGGAAAGCATAAAGGTTACGCGTAGTAATGCCTGACTGCATCTGAATTAATCGGCTTTGGCCAGACTACTCCGTCCATTTCTACAAGTATGAGGGCTCCTCCTGTAAGAACCCGGCGAACCATGTATGGACCCTGCCAGTTGGGAGAGAACTTCCCCTAGGCTTCATCTTGATGCGGAAAAATTTTCTTTAACACCAGCCGCCCCGGTGTGAACTGTCTTGGCTTGACTCTCTTGTTGAAGGCTTTAGACATTCTGTTCTGATAGAGTTGACCATGTCAAACCGCATTCATTCTCTTTCTATCTATAAGGGCTAGTTGCTCATAACGACTTTTTACCCACTCCATGTCGTCGAGCTCAGCTTTTTGTATGATCCTTAGGGAAGTAATTTCTACTTCAGCGGGAATGACAGCCTCTGTACCATAATCCAGCATATAGGGGGTTGCCCCGGTTGATGTGGGGACTATGGTGCGATACCCCAATAGAGTAAATGATAACTTCTCGTTCCACTGTTTATGCTTTTCTATCATCTTTCTCAATATTTTCTTGATGTTCTTATTGGCGGCTTCTACATCTCCATTCATTTGAAGCCTGTAGCCTGTGGAATTTCTGTGTTTGATCTTGAAAATTTTGCACATGGCTTTCATCAAGTCACTGTTGAGGTTGGAGGAATTATCAGTAATGATTAACTCTAGAATCCCGAATCGACAAATAATGCGGTTGCGGACAAAGTCCGCTACAACTTTCTTAGTTACTGCTCTATAAGATGCTGCTTCAACCCATTTGGTGAAATAGTCGATGGCTACTAAGATAAACCTGTGTCCATTGGAAGTGGCAGGCTCGATTGGTCCAATAACATCCATCCCCCAGGCGGCAAATGGCCACGGTGAGCTTGTTGCATTGAGATTGTTTGGAGGTACCTTTATCATGTCTGCATGAATCTGACAGCGGTGTCATTTTCGGACATATTGGATGTAGTCCGTTTCCATGGTCATCCAAAAGTGACCAGCCCGGAGTATCTTTTTCGCCAAGACGAAACCATTCATATGTGGACCGCAGGTCCCAGCATGAATTTCCTCTAGTAGCCTGGATGCTTCCTTTGCGTCGACACATCTTAATAATCCCAAATCGGGAGCCCTCCTATACAAGATTCCTCCGCTGTGAAAGAATTTGTTGGAAAATCTCCGAAGTGTGCATTTCTAAATAGGATTTGTAGGCTCCGGGTACTCCCCTTTTGCCAAATATTCCTTGATATCATTAAACCAAGGCTTTCTGTCTGCTTCCTCTTAAACATGGGCACAGTAAGCTAGCTGATTATAGATTTTCACCGGAATGGGATCAATGAAATTCTTGTTGGGATGTTATATCATAGACGATAGGGTAGCCAATGCATCGTCGAACTCATTCTGGATTCTGGGAACATGCTGGAATTCCATCTTCGTGAACCTCTTTCTCAATTCCTATACGTGATGCAGATATGAGAGTATCTTGGAGTTCTTGGTTGTCCATTCTCCTCGTACCTGATGTACAAGCAAATCTGAATCTTTAATCACCAGCAGCTCTTGAACGTTCATGTCAATGGCCATTTTAAGCCATAAGATTCAGGCATCACATTCAGCCATATTGTTAGTGCAGAGGAACCTGAATTTGGCAAACACTGGATAATGCTGACCAGTTTTTGATATTAGGACTGGTCATATGCCAACTCCTTTGAAATTTGTCGCTCCATCGAAAAAAATTCTTTAACCGTCATAGGATTCTGCAATGTCTTCTCCTATGAATGATACCTCTTCATCAAGAAAATACGTTTTAGGGGTTCGTATCCTCCATCCACGGGGTTTTAAGCAAGGTGATCTGCCAGTGCCTATCCCTTGACTGCTTTCTGATTACGTAAACAATGTCGAACTCACTCAACAGGATTTCCACTTGGCTAGCTTGCCAGTGGGCATGGGCTTCTGAAAGATATACTTTAAAGGATCCATCCTCGATATGAGAGATGTAGTATAGGCATAGAAGTAATGTCTCAGCTTCTAAGCTACCTAAGTCAAAACATAATAGGTGCATTCCAATAGATAATACTGGGCCTCGTATGGGGTGAACTTCTTAATGAGATAATAAATGGCTTGCTCCTTCCCCCCGTTTCATCATGCTACCCCAGAACGCAGTTGAAAGCCCCATCCAACACCGCAAGGTAGAGTAGTAGGGGTCTACTTGGCTCACGAGGGACTAAGACTGGTGGTATTGATAGGTACTCCTTGATTCTGTCGAAGGCCTTTTGACAATCGTCAGTCCTTTTGGTAGCGGCGTCCTTCTTCAATATCTTAAAGATTGGCTCACAGATAACTGTAGATTGTGTTATGAATCAGCTGATATAGTTGAGCCTTCCCAAGAAACTCATCACATCCTTCTTATTCTTTGGCAGTGGCAATTCTTGAATGTCTTTGACCTTTTATGGATCCAATTCTATTCCTCGGCGACTCACAATAAACCCAAGCAATTTCCCGGCAGGAACCCTAAATGCGCACTTCAGGGGATTTAGTTTCAGGTTGTATCTCCGCAATCTGTTGAAGAACTTCCTCAGATCTTCCATGTGGTTAGTGGCGTTCTTGGATTTGATGATAACATCGTCCACATATACCTCTATCTCCTTGTGTATCATATCATGGAAAATGGTAGTCATGGCCCTCATGTAGGTGGCCCCTGCGTTCTTCAGGACGAATGGCATCATCTTGTAGCAGTACATTCCCCATGGCAGAATGAAAGCCATTTTCTCAGCATCTTCCTCATCTATCCAGATCTGATGATAACCAGCAAATTAATCTACGAATGACTGTAACTCATGCTTGGCGCAAATGTCAATCAATATGTGTATATTAGGCAAAGGGATGTCTTCTTTCGGACTAGCCCGGTTGAGATCCCGTTAGTCAACACAGACTCTGACCTTTCCATCCTTCTTTTGCACCGGCACAACGTTGGCTAACCATGTTGGGTACTCCACTACCCTAAGAACCTTAGCTTTGATCTGCTTGTTGACTTCCTCCTTGATTTTCAAACTCATATCAGGCTTCAACTTTTTGAGCTTTTGCTTTACCGGTGGACATATTGGATCAATTGGAAGTTTGTGAGCTACAATGGACGTACTCAAACTAGTCATGTCATCATACGACCAGGCGAATATGTCCTTATACTTTTTTAGGAATTCTGTATACTCTTTCTTCTCTGATAGCGATAGATAAATACTGATTCGTGTTTCCTTGACATTCTCTTCATCTCCCAGGTTGACAATTTTGGTCTTGTCCAGGTTGGACTTAGGTCTGTTCTCAAAGTTCTCAACTTCTTTGACAATCTTGTCAGGTATGTCATCTTCCTTTGAATCAATATCCGTTTGTTGCGTTGCCTCATTGCATGTCACAGTCATGGGTTCATCAAGACAAGCAATAGCAATGCTGTATAAGTAAAGTAATGAGAGAAAACAATAGTAATAAGTGTTAATCCATAAGAAAAGTCAAAATGCTTTGATAAATTGCATAACTATTTTGAACATTGAAGATCTTATTGTGGGAATTGAAAATGCGAAAAGAAAATCATTTCGTAAAAACAATGGGTAATGCTTGTTTTAGCCTTGCTACCCCGAGGCTCATCGGGCTTTGGTTGTCCTAATGGTCCAATTCTTGAGATAGGCCCCTCTGCTCACAGCCTGTATGGAAGGGCCTTCATCCTCCTCCTTCTTGAGATCAATACAATAGTCCATGTTATTATCTTCTAGGAACAAGTTTTTCACTGCTGCAAGTGTTTCTTCTCCATCTGATCTATAAATAATGTCAGCCTATTGGAAAGTCTACTCCAAATGCGGTATTGGTTGCTCTAGTGGATAGTGAGGACCGCGCCATGGTGGTGACCGGTTGTTGAACTCTTCCCAGATGTATTCATATCCCACGTAGATAGGAGTGTTATGGTGGTCTGGTGTGTGGAAATGGTCATTTGTGGGGTTTTGAGGTTCTAGGATGAGTAGTGGAGTGTTGTTTGGGGTATGGCAGGTGTTGCATTGGTTCTTTGGTGAAGCTGCATGATGGTGAGGTAGGGGATGATTCTGCCATTTTAGGATATTTTGAGGAGGTGTAGGGTTTTGAGTGTTGGGGAAGTTGATATCCGGAGTGATAAGGGAAAATGACAGGTTTGCCAAATTTCGCACCTGATTGAGCTCTTCCTAGAATTTCAATAGTTTTTGTTCAAGCTGTGACACATTCTCGTTAGGTACCCGAATATCCTAGCCATCAGTGGCCTCAACCCGTTCAGTTGTATTCTCCTTCCTAATGTTGTTCAAATCTTCCACTTTGTTCTTGCCTTTACCTTTAACGGGACTGAGAGGGGGAGTGGGTGTAGGGCCCCTGGATCTTGTGAAATATGATGATGATGCTAGAATGCATGAACTAACCTTTGGGGAGGGGAATAATAAAATGAAAATAAAACAAAAGGTAATCAAGTTAGTGAGGATTATAAAAAGTATTGCAATATTTAAACACATAGTGCAGGAATGTAAAGCGTGTCCTAATTTGGGAACCTCTTTGTGCCCGAGGTAGGCCTACTAACAAATTGATTTAGAGAACTTAGAGTGCTAAATGCCTCATTTTATTGATAAAGATAGGCGAATCCCAAAACGACACTAAATAAGGAAGGAATAAAAGTCACTAATGGCCATTGGCCTTATTACATTTATAAAGCGAAAAATATAAACTCCTATCTACTTAGTCCCAGAAGGACCTTCCTCAGGTTGAATGCTCTCGTAGATCAGATCCTCCAGTTCGCGTAGGTTCACCAATAAAAATGCCTTTGCCAGGTGTTCCCTTTCGTTTCCCCCAGTGTTTTGGCAGTCGGTGACTTTCTTCCTCACTTTTCCTTCTAGTTTCAGTAGACTGTATTCCAGATATTCCAACATTTCGCTAGCTTTGGAAGCCCTTTTGTTTCACTCATTGGTTTGGTCATTTGATAGAAGACTCCTCCACCAGTCTAGCAAGAGTGGGGGCGTGTTAATCATACCGAAACTAGGGACCTCGTGCCTTATTTTCTGCAAAAAAAAAAAAGGTTAGACCCTACCCCCACCAGACTCGACTATTTATCATCAACAATTAGCATAAAACATTTAGCTCTCCAAATAAATGCACAGAACGTGATGATGTCCATTTGGGTTTAGGGAAACCCAGTGGACTTTGGACAATGGTATCTTAAAGGATCATTATGTGGACAACATAACTGACCCGGCTAGGTTTGACCATGATGCATGCACAATTTAAATAGAGTAAGGTTTCTATGGAGTTTTAGACTAGTACCCTTGAGCGGACAATTCAAGGGGGAAGGCACGGAACTGTTGATTGCACTATTGATCGACTAGTTTTACCGCAAATATGCCTTACCGAATTTAGGGGGTAATGATATAGGAAGAGCGCAACCACTCATTAAAGCGTTGCTATAATATTTGTTTGGCACGAGTGGAGTATGATGTTGAGCATGATTATGCAATAATTAAAAGCATGTGGTCATGTATTTGCACGTTAAGAAAGCGATAAATACAATAGTTTTATAATTTAAAGCAACAATAAAGGAAGGAAACAAGAAAGATTTGTCAGTATTGCAGTTGAAAAAGAAATTAAATACTTAAAGAAATTTAAACAAGTAATTGCACATAAGGGAGGTACAAATTCACAACAATCTGAAATGGTAAAAGCCTGAAACTCCCCAGCAGAGTCGCCATGCTGTCGCGCCCCCTTTTTTTCCTCTTCACATTGAAAAATTGGGTTTATGACATTCGGTATGGACAACTCATTCCTTTTGGGAACGGGGTTTGCATTTGAAGAGTAACCACCTAATGATTTAAGGCGCATTAGGACACCTATAGGGTTCATTTCTAACTATGTTTGGTAACCAGAGATAGGGTAAAGGCTTGAAATTATCCCAAAAAGAAGGTGTTAGGCACCCCTCAGGATCCATTAGTGTGGTTCCCGGCCAAACAGTTTTATGAATTTTTACAATTTGCAAATAGGCAAGTATTAGCTCAAATAGTAGGGGATTTAAGTTTGAATAGACATATGTAAGAAAACAACTGAGAAGAGGTGAGAAAAAGTTATAATTTAAACATACTTGTAAAAGGGAAAGGGGGTCCTAGGCTTGTTTGTAATATGGATCACGTCAATGCAATACCCGATATGACACTCCTCAAAAGAGGGGCAACACGTGGTATTATTGCACCGGTCATCATATCTATATCTACCCTTTCCCACCCCATAAAGGTAATTAGAGCAATGATTGGTCTCGACTCTTATTGCATGCTGCTACCTGTCTCTTCCTGTCAGTCCCAGAGGAATTTTAGGACTCCTATTCCTAAAAGAAGGAGGTTCTAGGCAGACCTCAGGTTTAAAGGTAAAAATACTAAAGCGACATACAAAACATGTAAGGCTGCAATTAGGGGAAAAGATGTAGGCAGATATAAGGCTCAGTTATACCTCCATAAATAATGCACATATACAACATGACTTATACATAGTTAAGGTCTTAATTTAAAATACTAAAGCAGGGTGTTTAAGTTGTTGAAGAAGAACCAAATTTATTACATGACACAGATAAGAAGTCTGAATCAGGCCTGTTTGCTGGTTGTAGCAGTTGATAATTAAACAAAGGCATTTCAATTTTTTGTTCTCATTATTACCTAGGGCTTGCCTAGGCATAATAGTGATGTCCTATGAGCATGATATCTATATTGATTAGGAATGTAGTAAAACTGTGATCAATTTTTAAACGGACAACTTGAGATCCTATAGACATGCTTTCTAACTGTATTAATTTAAGGCAGTGTTTGAAAACTTATTAAAGAAGCGACAGATTAAATGACTAAACCAATTCAGAATAAACAACGTGAATTAAACTGTTTCTCCAACTAAACTAGTTTTAAGTTCTATAGGCATGATTTATAGGGAGACAAATTTGAATATATGTTGTAATTAAAATTGAGCTTCAATTACTTTACACCCTATAGGCATGATACCTAATTATAAAGTTGATTTTAACTCTATAGGCATGATCTCTATTATTAAAGACATTTAGATCCTATAGACATGATTTCTAATTGTGTGAAAGTAAAGCATGCAGAATTTATTTTAAGTCAAAGTAGATCCTAGAGGCATTTATCTAACAGATTATATTTTGAATCAAAATAGATCCTATAGGCATGTTATCTACCCAATTTACCCACAATACACAACTACCCACCCTTTTTCACTAATCACCCCAATATTTGTTTAGAAATTATTACAGATCAAATGAAAAATGCAAACATAAGAAGTTACAACCATAGGAAGCCTGATTCTGACTTCCTCTCTGAGTTACGGAATAAACCACCTCAAATGTCAATGTCATTCCAAAGCCTTTCTCATATCTGGGTGTATCAGAGTTCCCTAAGGATCTCAAGGGATCTCGGGAAGTGCTCACACCTTGATTTTGCATAACCAAATAGAGCAAGTGCAGTGTGGAAGAGCCAGCCCTTATGTATCCAAGTTTAAAGGGAGCTCAATGGTCCCATAGCAAGGCGCACACAAGAGGGGCAAAACCTAGATTCTAAGAGTATAGTGGAAGTGCAGAACATATAGTTTGAAAAAGAGTTCGTTTAAAACTGGACTGGCAAGTCCATTTTTTTAAAGTAATCAGTGACAGAGGTGATTGAAATTAGTTATAGTAATAAACAACACTCAAACACACAGAATCAGTAGTCACACAAAGGGGTCAAGGGACTTGGGGACACATAGACATTTATCTGTAAACACATAACCTCAGCAGGGGTCTGATTTGGACATGCACAACAATAGCTGATGTTGGAATAATCTCAACCAACCAGAAATAAACACATGGAAGGTATAGGGGTTTGAGACATAGAGGACCCAAAGCAGAAACACACAATTAGTCATGCATTAGGCACATTATATGCATGCTAGTTGAAGGATAGAAATATGAATAGGTAAACATGCGGATCACTTTCAAAGGAGGGCAGAATTTTAAGCATGATGAGTAAAGCAGGAAACAAACAGTACAACTCAAGAGCATGAGCCATTAAGTTAGAAATAGGTAGTTATTTACAGCAAGGGAACACATAGGCTGAGTCTCAGCATTTAAATTACGAACTTACCAGTTGAAGGAGCAAAGTGCATAAAAAGAAGTAAGGCAATTAGTCTTCCAAAGTTAAGCCTTGGCTTTCAGTCGGCTAGACAAGGTAATAGCACAAGTAATAGAGAAAAGAAAGAGAGAGTTTGAATGCGTAAGTGTGTATTTTTTGAACTCAGTTATTTGGACTTGTTAGTGAAAGCATTTGGGTATTTATAGTTTTGAAAACAAGTAGAGAATAAGGTAAAAAGTAAGGTTTAAACATAAACATTGAAATAATCACAATCAGAATTAATTAACATGAGTACTTTCCTTTAATAAAGGTATTACTGCTTGAACGGATACTAACAAGGTTAATTAAGGAAAGAAATCAGTTTGAGAAAGATTGATTTCTGACCATATAGGGGATATTGAAAGTATAGGATAAATATTGAGTCTATGTACAAAATATACTTAATTGGGGAAAGGATTCAGCAGGGGTACAATATCACAACAAATAAAGGAAAAGTATCAATCAATTCAAACAAAACGAGTGAACCAGGGGTTTATGAGAAAATATTTGCAATCACTCGTAACTTGGGGAAATCAAAATCAATCAAGAAAGATTATGCACTTTGCCATATAAATAGAGAAGACTGAACACACAAAGCCAACTGTATTGACAAAAGGAACAACTAGGTGCACACAATCATACAACAGTAACAAGAGTAGGCTAGGGCTCAGTAGTAAAAGAATCTACTAGAAGTATGGTAGTCAACAAGTCAATTAGTCACATAGAATCAAAGGTAAGAACTTTAGAATCAGTCAAGTTAAACAAAGAGAATGATCTAAACACAAAGAACTCAGTCGAAACCAGTATACATGCAAGACAGACAAAGAGAGCTTCAGAACCCCAAAAAGAGAACTAGGATTTTAACACAATGAACCAGGTAGAAGAAAACATGAACAAATCGTTTAAACATAGTAGAATCACAAAACAATACTGAAAATCAGAGAAGATATCTTTTTAAAAGCGGTTAAGAAACCCTAATTTGAAAAAGAAGAATCACTTTGAAATAAATTCGAAGAACCTTGAGAATGATCTAAACACAAAGAACTCAGTCGAAACCAGTATACATGCAAGACAGACAAAGACAGCTTCAAAACCCCAAAAAGAGAACTAGGATTTTAACACAATGAACCAGGTAGAAGAAAACATGAACAAATCGTTTAAACATAGTAGAATCACAAAACAATACTGAAAATCGGAGAAGAGATCTTTTTAAAAGAGGTTAAGAAACCCTAATTTGAAAATGAAGAATCACTTTGAAATAAAATCGAAGAACCTTTGAGAAAGTACCAAGAAGTTCATACATCCGCAGATCAAAGCCATATCTGAAAGAAAATCGAAAGACCTTAAAGGTTAGGGATTTAGAGAACCCAGAAAAGTGAGAAAGACTTTGAAAAATTACCGACCTAGCCGAAAAAATCAAGGATCTGACTTGAATGGCCATAGATGGCTGGAGAAAGGCCATGGATAGAAGTTGAGCAAGGACTGGACCAGATCTCTTAAATATATGTCCATGGAATCACGAAAATAGGTAACTAGTAGACATAGAAGACGAGTACACATCTCAAACCGCCATAGGAGTCCATGGATTGATGGGGATTGAAAGGGATTAGGATGGATTTGGGTGGCGGCGGCTAGGGTTTATGTGAGGTTGCAGAGAGAATTGGAGAGGAAAAGGATTCAAGGGCGGCAGGTGGTGAGAAATGATTTAGGGTAAGAGGTCATTTAGGTTTATTTTAGGCAGGTGGAATGGTGGTCGTTGATCTAAATGATCAACGACCTGGATTAAATGAGGTAGGTGGGGATCCGGGTTTAAGTAGGGTTGAAATTGGGTTAGGGTCAGGTTTAATTAAAATTGGGCTAGGGGAATTGGGGCCTGATTTGGGTTATAATTGAAATACAAATGTGGCTACGAGTTAAATAGTCACTTTTCCCTTTTAATTTTATAAAAAATAGTAGATAATTTCTGAAAATAAATTGAACGCACTAAAATGATTTATAATATATAATTAAGAATTTAAAGATACAGGATCCCATTTTATAAATATAAAACCTAATTAAATTTTAAAAGGGCTAATATTGCAAGTATATGCAATTTAGCTTTAAAATACTAAATAAAATTGTAAAAATACGTAAAAATTACCTTAGCCATATTTTGACATAAATATAAAAATCCAATAGCTGGATTATCAAAAATAATAATTTTTGAAATAATTATTGGGATTTTATGGATAAAAAGGGGAGGAAATAAATCAATTAAAACCTTTAAAAAAATTGTGGAAAAAATAATAAAATATTTGGACTTGCTTATATATGCATATATATGCTATTTTGAAGTTATTTTGCATATTGAAAATATAGGAAAAAATTGAGTATCAACAGCACTTTCACCCACTCACAATATCATCATTTCATTGGCTCTCTTGTCCGTTCATATGATTCTTTATTCAAGTCACGATGGTCGTATTTCATATTCCACACTTTTATTTCTTTACTTTCAAGGATCATCATCATAAACATCAACATATAGAATATTTCGTAAATTACAGCTTTAAATTCATTAGTAATGAAGGCTTTAAATACAATAGATTTCTTTCGAAGGTATGGAACAAAATGACTTGTAATCGCAACACAAGTTCAAAATCATAAATGAGTATTACACCATTTCTTTCTGAAACAATTTTCTACAAAGGCAATGCACTGTTTCAACTCATAGGTAAACAAGAATTCAAAACACGTTGGAAGCTCTTACGAAGGAGATCATGGTGATGTACGATTGAAATACAAATTCAAAGCATATGCTCTAGTTACAACAACCATGTCCACATTTTATATCGCACACTCACTTCTTTTATTTCCATACATCGTCATAGTTTATCAATAATAAAGGCATTTGGAAATAGAGATTTGATACGTATATGAGCTATATGAGTCCTAAGCACATTGGGCTTTCTTTCCAAGTTAAGCATAATCGACTTTTATTTGAAACACGAATTAGTGTCATAACATTTAATGCATAAGCCATACTTGAACACATTCTCGAAAGAGATCATGATAAGATAGGAGCAATTGGAACACGTTTTGTATACATACATATTTCAACACAACGCTTACTTGGGATAATCAAATTTATTAGGAACAACTTCGGAACATGGGAATTAGGAACCTGGGTCAACCGTACTTGAAACTTATGGTAAGATCATGGAATATGATTTTAAAAGAGAGGTTTAGCCAACATACCTTTCTTGAGCTTTCCTTAGGTTACTACAGCGTTCCAACACTCTAACAATACCAATCTATAGGAAGATAGCGAAAATTGGATAATAATTAGAAGGATTCTCATGATATAATCCTCTCGGGAATTTTGTCGAACACCTATCATGCAAAATAGACTATAAAGCTCTACAATTGTAATTCCTTCCTCCCTCAACAACATTCAATAAGAAACATCCCAAAATAGTTTAACAACCCCATATACTACCACTTATTGTCACATGCATGGCCTATCACCAACTCCATAACATACTTAAACCCATAACAATTGCATGAAGGTTTTAGGACAAGGTCTTACATGGGTAGATGATAGTCTAGTGAGTGGCTTCCCTTGAATCTTCAAGATTAGGCAAGAATTGATGATCCAAGCACTTGGGAATCCTTCTTCTCTCTCTAAAACACTTCTCTCTCTCTCTCTCTCTCTCTCTCTCTCTTTCTAAAATATGCGTTTAACCCAGCCAAAATAACCCCAAGGTTGTTTTATAAGAAATAAGGTCGGGTTATAAAAAAAATGGACCCTACGAACTCAACTCTATGGTTACAGAGTGGACTGTAGAACAAATATGCGACCTGCAAGATGGACCACAAAAACGATCCCAAAAATTGGGCTGGCCTGGACAAGTCTGCGGCAGGTCTGTGGTCCGTAGACCAGTTGTGCGATTGAGAAATGGACCGCAAAATCATCCTCTTAAATTCTTCATGCCAAATTTACGACGACAAAAATTTCCACCAACTCCTTAATGCATTCTTCAACCCAAAAAGTTTGCGGCGAGCTTGCTCACCATGAAGATTAACTACTACCTCTAGACATATAAGCCTACCTCAGCACCACAAAACCTTAAATTCATTGGCGAAAATTTATGGGGCCTTATGTGTTGGGATTTTGGGTTGTGATAATTTTGAAGAGTTCATGATGGTTTTGAGTATGATCGAGGTTGATATATTCTGCAGGTATAGAAGGTTTTTTTACATGTTGTGATGTTATCCTAGATTCAGTTAAGTAGAAGGTTTATGGTTAATAGATGTTTATCCTACTCGTAATTCATAGTTGATGATTAGATTCTTGTCTTTTTGTATTGTTGCATGGTAGATATAGAAAGTCGCGTGAGGCACTGGGATTGATTGTACAAGGTTGCGGTATAGTTTTGAAAGGAACATCATGAGTTCTAGACAGCATGGATGATTTAAGATGTTTAAGAGTATTCCAACACTATCTTGTATCGCCGGAGGAGGTGTGTATTGTAGAAGATGCAATATGTATTGATTTGTAGATGCTTGACTAGTATTACAAAAATCACATAGTTGGTGACTGTTGTGTTAAGATTTTACTGCATGGCGCGAAAGATTTCTAGAAGTATTCGTATGATAGGATTGTGTATGAATGATGTGTCAGTCAATTAAGTGGGGAGTTAGAGATTAGGTATGTAGATTCATGTATTCTTGAGGTTTAGAAACTGGATGTTCTAGAGGCAGACTAAACCTTTGGTTGCAGATTGTATTTAAGACTAGACAGTTGATTGTATGTGTTATGGGTGGGTCACTGTGGACCTCCATAAGACTATTTACCTATTTTGGAATGGTTTGAAAGGGTTTGGGAGCCTATTAGTAGGCCTAATGTGAATATGTATTCTACACCCCATTGGATTTGCTTACTCATGTGAATCATTTACTATGGTGTCTCATCGGACAAAATGGATATTATTCAAGTCCTAATCTGTTCCAGGAGTTTCTCTCTTATTCTATGATGGGTTGTGAAGTCACTTAATTATTCACACACATATTAGGCTATATAGTTATATATGAGCGAGATGGGTCATGAGATATCGATTTAATTATTGCACCTTAGTCATGCTTAACTTTTCTGTAGTGTATTATGCTTATTCATCTCCCCGTAGTTATATTTATGCACTCTTCGGTGCATAATGTTGATGCACATGTCCTTTGTGAGTATGTATTTGCTCTATGGTACTTCCATGTAGATTGATATGATTATATCAGGTTGTGCATTGCAATAATATTATGTTCAATCAGCATTCATTGTCCAACAATATTATGTTAGATTGGATTTTACACCACAATGATAGTATGTGTTGGATAGCACGCTGCAACACTATTATGATAGGATATGATTCCTTATGCTTATTTCATGTGTTTTGCTTCTCCTTTGTGGAAATGGTTCACAAGGACATGACTTATATTGCTCTACCTGTTAAATTAGCTTTGTAGCTTTTGTGATGTAAGGATCGCATTCTGTGAGGTTCCATGTGACCTTTAGTATGACTGACAATTGAGCAGCTTGTACCAGGTGAGACAAGGTTATTAGACCTAGATTTAGTGCGGTTGTATTCTTTTTATAAGGTATATTTGGAAGAAGAGTTTCATTAGTTAGCTCAGGATTTGGTATGGTTTTTGTCGAGCAAGAGAACTTCAGAAAATTTTGATTTGACGGGTGGTTATAAGTTTTTACATATTTCTTTGGTCATTAATAGTGTTCTGAAGGTTTGGAGTAAGGTTCTTTTTGATATGAGGTAAATTACCGGTACCGAATTTGGTAAAGAGCAACTATTATAGTCAGAAGTAATTGTTATGAGTACATGAGTTATGTGGTACATTTTATGGTTAGATCTTGGCAGTATATTGATGACTTGATGCAGCTTGTTGAGATTGATACAGTATATATGTTCAAGAATCAGAACATAAAGGGAGTTCTAGAAGTTGGAATTCAGTTAAAAGGATTGTAAACTAAGGTTGGAGGATGAATCTTCAGTTAGTATTATGTTGACGGGCTTATATGGATTGAGGTGAAGTGAGATCACCCATGGTGATGTGTATGATGAGTTATATAGTGATTGGAGAGCTTTGACATGACTCTTGGCACGTTCGAGGACGAATATATTTGTAAGTGGGGGAAAATTTAACCACCCAACTGTTTGTTTTGAGCTTAGCATTTCTGTTTGGCGGTTTGAAACTTTTAATGTCTTCATATGTTGTATCATGACTTTTACGTGTGGTTGATTTTGATGTTATATTCATGATTTATAGGGAAGAGTAATTTTCATTTTAGAAGCTTAATGTTGGAAGAGTTGTCAAATATTTGACTTCTGAGTAAGCGACCTCGGAATTGGAATTTGATGGTTTTAATAGTTTCATATGGTATTTTGTACTTGGGTGTATGTTCGGATTTGGATGTTCCTAGAAGTTTTTGGCTCTAATTGCCGAATTTTGACAATTTAAAGAATTTGAGAGTTCATATTAACTTTGGTATTACTGGACTTCGATTTGTATTCCAGTCTTTGGAATGATCCATCTAGTAGGGTGGAATTTATGTTTAAACTTTGATTGTAATCCGAATTATGTAAGAGTGATTCGAATGAATTCAGGGAGGTTGGAATGTTTGAGCGTTAAGAGATGGGTTTAAGCTTTGATTCTGGTGTTGTTATTATTATTTATGTTTTCAGTTTTAGGACACGTTTGTAAGAAGTATAGGGACTTGTTGGAATGAATGGGCGTGGTCCTGGGAGGCTCGAGTGTGGTTCAGTGTGGTTTTAGATCATTTTGATAGACTTTTACATTGCTGGCTTTTTGGTGTTGGGAAAAGGTTCACGATCACGGAAACGAGAAGTTAGCAGGTGGATTTTTGCACTTTGGGATCGTGGAGGCAGTTGTGAGATTGCGAAAGAGGATCTTGGTTAGTATGGTTATCTCACGCGGCCGTGTGCAAGTAGATGCGATCGCATAATCTTGAGAGTCTGGTAAGCACATTCGCATGGAGAGCAATGCGTTCGTGAATGTATTGGGGGTGTTGGCTTTCGCGATCACGTGGGCAGTTTCGCGATCGTGATGATATATTTGAAGGATGACATATTTTTGTACTTCGCGATCGCATAGGGTATCACTCAGTAGTATATTTCAAGTGGAATTTCGGGACTTTTGCTCATTCTCTCATATTTTGACCCCTAGACTTGGAGAGGGACTATTTTTCAAGTATATTTTCAAACAAGACTTTGGGGTAAGTAATTTCTACCCATTTTTGGTTTCATTTCAAGAATCTACAGGAATTACTAACACCCAAAATATGAAATTTTGAGATAAAATTTGGGGTTTGTCTACACTTTAAGAGATTATATTCTGGGGGTTTGACCATCGATTTGGACCCGATTTTAAAAAGTAATTATATTTGGACTCAGTAGGTAATAGGTTATCGGATTTGGTATTGGTTTCAAATTTCGGGCACGTGGGCCCAAGTTGACTTTTGTTGACTTTTTGGGAATTCATCAAAGATCGAAACCTTATGGATTGAGAACGATTCCTATGCACTATTTGACTTGCTTGATTGATGATTGACTTGGATTTATGTGATTGGAGGGCTACAATGAGGTTTCTACGCAATTTGAGAGTGAAGGCTAGTCCGGATGAGGTAAGTGTCTTGCCTAGATTTGTTGAGGGAATATTATCTAATGCGTGATATTGTTTGCTATATGTAGGGGTGATGCATATGCGAGGTGACAGGTGTATAGGAATGCATCGGGGTTATCCATGCCCAGGTAGATTATATGCGTTTTTTGTGTCTTGTTGAACTTTGTCATCTTCTTGACTTATGTTTCAATTGATTGCTATGAGAAAATGAGCATAATTATTTATGCTAGAGATTGTGTTTTAGTTTATGTTATTATAACTTAATGTAATGGCCTATTCTTAAGATTATTGACATACTCAATTAGGTTGAGGCCATACTTTATATCATAAACACATGTCTATATCTTGAGATAACCACAAATTCTACCTTACTTGGTATTATCTTATATGTGCTTGATGAGGAAGAGTGGATTCAACAAATGGGTATTCACGTGCTTGTGAGGAAGAGTGATTTATGCGCAAAGGGTTTTATCGTGCTTCTTGATATTATTATTAATATTTACATGAACAGTGTTTCTGTGCAATTGAGGATGAGAATTCATGGCACGAAGGGTATTTCTATGCATGTGAGGATGAGAGTTCATGGCATGAAGAGTGTTTTCGTCCAGATGAGGACGAGATACATGCATTACGTTCTGTTTTCCTTCCCTTATATATATATATATATATACACGCATTTACCTGGATTTTTATTGTTACATCTATGCCTTCTATCTTATTTTCTGTTATTACCTCTTTTCCTTCTACTCCATCCATTTCATATTAAATGAGGTACTTTCTTTTTTAATCTGTTCCAAAACAAATGACACATTTCTAAATTTGGAAATAATTCAACTTTAAACTCTTTCATTTTACCCATTTACCCTTAATGAGAAGCTTTTATAGCCACACAAATATCATGGCCCCACAAACTTTTTACCCCTTAAACTTTTAAGACCACAAGTTTCAAAAGTCTTCTTCTTTTTTCGTAAACTCCGTGTCGAGTCAAACTACCTCATATAATATGAAACGAAGAGAGTATCTATTTGTTATTGCTACATCTATGCTTCCTTTCTTATTTGTTATATTTACATTTAAGTCTTCTGTATTATTTGTTGTTGTTTCATCTATACCTTTTTACCTTGTTTATCATTGATATCTGTATTCTTCTACCTTATTCGCTATTATTATATCTATGCCTTCTACTTGTCTTTTACCATTATCTATATACTTCTACCATTGTTATTTTTGTTCCTTCTACCTCGCTGTTACTATTTGTTGTTTTCCTTCTACCTGGTGGTATTGTTATACATATGTTTGGTGAGGATGAGATAAATACATGAAAGGTATTGCCATTCCATTTGATTTGACATACATACATACATATTCTTGGTGAGCATGAGCTAAATGCATGAAATGTGTTGTTGTGCCATTTGATTCTATATCTTAAACATACACCTTTAGTTTTGCGGATTTTTATACATGGCTTATATTGTTTCCCAGATACTGCTCCTTCCTTGCGGACTTGACATACTGAGAAGGGTTGGGTTCTAAGTTTGTGAAACATGCATGTTCCTTTCTTTATTTGACTCTTTCTTTGTTACTTGTCTTCATCCTTGTTATTTACTCTTCCTTATGAACTGCACGTGTTATATTTAGCGAGTACCTTTTGATTTAAAAACTTCATCACTACTTTAACGATTTTAATCAAGGTACTTATTGAGTATATGGGGTCAATTTTACTCATACTACAGTTCTGCACCTCGCGTGCAGATTCTGGAGCTGAGTTGTTGTGGGAGATGAAGCCTTTATTTTAACTTTTGCTTGTTTAACTAATGATACCTTCATTTGTTCACTCATGGTGCCTTAATTTAATTTATTGCTTTTCAGCTAGGAATTAGCCTAAAAATTAATCAACTGATCTACCGATATTTATAATATAATAAGCTATGAAATTTGTTTTAACTAGGACTGGGCAAAGCTTTTAAAGTGGAAAAAGAAAAAGCTAATTTTTTACATGCACTTAAGACTAAATTATCTTAAGTATCAAAATTACATTTAAGATGCATTAAAGATTTTAGGTTGAAGTTGAACCAATATTTTGCATGTACTTAAGACTAAAACGTCGCATTCTTGTATTTAATATGCACTTAAGACGTTTTAGTCTGACGTGCAACTAATATTTTGCATGCACTTAGGACATTTTCATTTGGAGTTCAAATTGCTAGAAACAAAAACTTGTTCTTCGAATATTAACAATCCAACAACTGATTCAATGCACATATTTACTCCAAATGAGCTCAACTTTAAAATATAACATCCAAATATATTAAAGAATAAACTTCATTAAATAATTTATCAAAATAATAACAAATTTAACAAACCTATTCTGCAACTAAGAAGGAGAAGGAGGAGGAGGAGAAGGAGGAGGAGGAAACCTTCTAGGCCGTTTTGAGTTCTAGCTTTCCGTTTTGTACTTTAAGACTTTGGATAGTCTAATTTGATAAATTATGACTTGTGTGCATGGTCTGTTTTGATTTTCGGAAAGTTTACATGTGAGTTTTCAAAGAAAACTTGATATTTGAACTTTAAAGTTGTTGGAGTTGACCATGGTCAATGTTGTTGGTAAACGACCTCGGATCGATGATTTGAGGATTCTGGTAGGTTCATATGATGATTTTGAACTGGTACACATATAGGCTGGAGTCCCATATTACCCGAGGCTATTTCGACGCTTATTGTATAAAGTTGAAAAAATGAGCTTATGAACATTGCAATATTTGAGTTTTGATTATTGATTCTTAATAGTAAAGGTTGTCTTGCTATTTTGAGCTTACGATCAAGTTCATATAAGGTTTATATACTTGTGTGGATGTTTGGAGTGGGGTCTGAGAGGCTCAATTGAGTTTCGGATTGATTATGGACTAATTCCATGTGATTCATTGTTGTTGGACTGTTGTTGTCGCACCTACGAGGATCAGGTGCAAGATCGCCCTTGTGTGAGCTAGCTCGCATCAACCTGCAGAGGGGGATCTGACTGGGGGTCTCTTTTACAGAACATAGGTGCGTAAGTGCATAGGTGCGAGGTCCCACCTGTGTGTGCTGTGTCACATCTAGACTGGGTTGGCTAGGTGTGTGTCGCGTCTGCGGGGTTCTTGGTTAGGGCTTGCATATGTGATACTTGGGGCCGCACGGGTGGTATCTGAAGCGATACGCGGTGGCACCTTTGGGTGGCCGACGGTGCACCTACGCTAGTCGCACATGTGTCCATCCTATCGCGCCTAGCACTTCGAGCTTTAGCTCATTTTTACTCCATTTTGAAATCTAGATTTCGTGTAGAGGCAACATTTGAAAAGATTTTCATTCCAACTTCTGAGGTTAGTAATTTTTACTTAGTTTTGTTTTATTTTCATGAATTCATATAGATTTTTATTCCTAAATCTAGTGTTTCTAGTGTAGAAATTTGGGTTTTGAGGACATGCTTATAAGGGTTAATTTTGGGGATTTGGACCTTGATTTGAGGTCCAATCTTGATACGATTCATATATTTGGACTCAGGGGAAAATGGGAAAATGGAAATTGGTCTTAAATTTGAATTTCAGTAATATGGGCCCGGGTTGATTTTTGGTTGACTTTTCCAAATATGATAAAGATCGAACAATTTTTATACAAGATAGTTTCAAAATTTTGTTTTGACTTATTTGGATATTATTTGATTAGATTCGAGTTGTTTGGAGGCTTGTGCTAAAGGAAAGTTTGTGTTGGATTATTGATTTGGTTTCAAAAGAAGTAAATATCGTGGTTAACCTTGATCTGATGGTATTGAAACATGATGGTCTATTTGCTACGTGTTATATGTGTTGGAGACGCTGTATATGCAAGTTTTGTCATTATTAAAGCATGGGGTAGAACTAGTTTAATATATGCTTTTACATGTGTCATGTCTTTATTTTCTCACACTTTTACATGTCCTATGCTTTACTTGATACATGTTCTTACTTGTTATATGCCATTACATGATGTATGCATGCTTTCACATGCCACATGCTCTTACTTATTAATTACTTTTACTTAATAAATGCCTTTATAAGTACATGTCAATATTTGTTTCATACCATACTTATTTCATGCCTTACTTACCTAAGCTATATTGGGATGATGTGATCATTTGATCATTTACGTGTTAATAACCTTGTTTTTATTCTCAGTGAGTTACATGAGAGAGATTAGCTCTTGGATTTGGGATTGCCATTGCTCCTTGTTCGTGCTCATCTTTACCTTAGTAAATTATGCTTATCTATTCTCCTCGATAGTTTACTATGAACTTCGCCATGTGGGTTTTGTTGTTGGATATTTCTATGTGAAATGGTATATTGGATTGAGTTGTCGCCGAGACAATATTATAATAAGATCGGATTGTTCGCCGCAAAAATATGATGGACATGTGATCGGGTCACCGCCACAACAATATTTGTGTGTGCTAGATCAGGTTGTGTGCCACAACTTACGTGTTATGAAATACTGGTTTTGTTTGTGATATAGCCTTCTTTGTGAGCTTTGGGTATGTCAATTATGGATATTATTCTTCCTCATTTGTTTATGCTTCTAAATAGGTGTAAGGCCCAAAAAATTTTGCTAAGTAATTTAGGATTTCGTGGTGCCAGGTAGGCTAATTAAAATATTTTATGTGCTATTAACATGATGGTCATCAATTGAATTCGGTAAATAAGTGTATAAGTCATATAATAAGTAATTCGGGGTCCAACGAAAGGCCTAAGTGTAAGTCAAATTGGAAAATTTCATAATATGCTAAAATTCCAAATGAGTTCGCACAAGTCCCCACATTGGAAGAGCATATATATATATATATATATATATATATATATATATATATAAGGTTTTATGTGATGAAAAATCTATCAAATGAAAGGTCTTCAAGTCTAGTTTCTAACGCTTCAAACCGTTCGTCAATTGGACATTCCTACATAATGTTATGATCAAATTACCAAAGGATGTATTTGCGATCAATTTCGCAATCGCAAAACGACTCCACGGACCGCATACGCATCGCATAGTGAAGCAAAGTCGGGCAAAATATTATGCTGTCGCATATTGATTATGTTGTCGCATAATTGATTATGCTGTCGATTATGCTATCGCATAATGATTATGTTGCAAGTCTGCTGCCCACATATCAATTATGCTATAGCATAATTACACCACATATTTGACTTCGGGGGTCATTTTTGAAAATTTTTATATCCGGACACACTTTCATAAATAACCTTTCAGGCTTTATTTGGGGCTATTTTATACAAAATCTAGAGAGAGATGAGAGAATTTTAGAGAGAGAAGGAGGAAGCCTAACATTATAACCATTCAATTTTTCATCAATCTTCAAGAATCAAGGAAACCAATCATAAGATATTCATCTAAGAGGTAAGGTTCTATACACTAGACTTTAATTTCGAGTTTTGGGTATAAAATGGGTTATTGAGGTGTGATTCTTGGGTGTAATAGTATTATGTATACATGCATGTACAAATTAGGTCTGTGGGAAGATTGTTGAACACAAGTAAGTAAAGATTGGGTTAGGGAATGAAGGAAATCTTGTAGAAGAGCTTTGAAATCAAGATGCACAACTAGTGTTTGATAAAGTACTCAAATTAGCTTAAACCATGAATATCTCCCTAATTTGCTTTCGATTTTGTTATGTCTCAAAGTAGATTAGGATTGCTAGAATTTCTGAAATGTTGTAGTAACTTAAGGAAAGCTTAAATAAAAATATTTGGCTAAACTTTCTCTCTTAGAATCGAATTCCATAAATGTTTTCATAAGTTCAAGCATGGTGTCTCAAAGTTCATAAATCTTATATTCCGGGTTATTATCCATAAATATGACTATTTCGAAATGAGCCTTATGAATAAAGATATATATATATATATATTCTATGTATGAGTTGCGTATTAAAATATTACGACTTTGAGTCGTGTTTCAAATAAAGGCTGGTATGCCAAACTGTGTGAGAAAACTCGATATGGTTGATACTCCTAATTGCTCTTATGTGTATAAAATGTATATGATTGATTGTGTCTAGTTGTTGATAATCTATAAAGATGTTTGAAATGAATTAAATCAATTTGGGAATAGAGTGTGGCCAACGTGCCGAATACTTAGTTATAATTGTGCCTAGTGATGCCTATGACATGAGAAAATGTGAAACAGATTATGAAATGAGCTTTGACTCTACTTTCCATAAATGACTTCAAAAATAAAGTGGCCTAAAGGCTTTGTACTCAATTTATTCCCATAAGTGACTGTTCGAGATAATGTTTTTCCTTTTAAGTACATCCGATGTGATCCGAGTTGTTACATACTCAGATGTTGAAAATGGTATATTGTCGTGATTGGAAAAGAGTAATTCAAGAATAATTGGTGTAATTGCTTGTTTATGACTTTGATATGTGTTTCTATTGTGGTTTGGTGTTTTCTTTCCTTATTGTGATTGTAGTATTGTTAGCCATTCCGTGTAGTCTTTATATATACATCATGTTTCGTTGTTCCTATATTTGTACAGTTTATTGGATTGGTAGGTGTCTTGACTGTTCCTCGTCACTACTCCATTGAGGTTAGTCTTGATACTTACTAGGCACCGATGTGGTGTGCTCATGCTACTCTTTTGCATATTTTTGTTGTGCAGATCCATGTATCGATCATTAGTAGCTATGCAGATCATTACTGAGGAGACTCAAGGCAAACCTGCTACTGCGTTCGCAGGCTTCAGAGTTACCTTCTTACTTTTATTCAACTGTTTGCACTCTTTTTTGAACAATTATATTTAGAAGTGGTAGCTAACTCTGTAGAGCTTATGACTTGTACTACCGGGTTTTGGGAATTATAAATTTTATAGAGATTTCTGCTTCAAGACTATTAAATTTTATTTATTATTGTGGTATTTCAGTATGATTTTGGCTTACCTAGTCCCTAAGACTAGGTGCCATAACGATACCCAAACAGAGGGAAAGTTGGGTCGTGACACCGATGCGCTTGAGTGAGTTTCAAATTGATTATAGACTAAGTCCATGTGATTTACTGTTGGTGGGCTGCTATTATCGTACCTGCAGTGATCAGATGTGAGCTCTCCTATGCGTGGGTTGGCTAGCATCTGCATGGAGAGGCGGCTCAGGCTTGGGGTCGCTCATGCGGAACACAGGTGCATAGGTGCGAGGTCACACTTGTATATGCTGCTTCACAACTGCGCTGGGCCTGCTAGGTGTGCATCGCGTCTACGGGATACTTGGTCGCGGATGCGGCTTCGGATCTGCGGTGCTTGGAGTCATACATGTGGTATCTATAGCAATGCACTCTTGCACCTGCCGGTAAGGGGGCACATGCGACATCTCAGGGCTGGAAAAATTAGGACTTCAAGATTAAGCTCATTTTTACTCTAATTTTGAGATCTAGACTTCTTGTAGAGGCAATGTTTGAAGATATTTTCATCCTAACATCTAAGGTTAGTAATTTTGACTTATTTTTGAATTACTTTTATGAATTCCCACAAATATCCATTCCTAAATCTAGTGTTTTTAGTTTGGAAATTGGGATATTGGGAAAAAAACTTAAGAGTGCTAAGTTTGGTGATTCGGACCTTGATTTGAAGTCCAATCTTGATACAAATCACATATTTGGGCTCGGGGGAGAATGGGTAAACACGAATGGGTTTTAATTTTGACTTTCGACTATGTGGGTCCGGATTAACTTTTTCAAATGTGATAAAGATCGAACCTTTTTGATACTACGGTAGTTTCTAAAGCTTGTTTTAACTTATTTGTGCCTTTGACTAAATTCGAGTTGTTTGGAGGCTTGTGCTAAAGTAAAAGTTGTGCTAGTTTTTTGATTTGTTTCCAGAAAGAGGTAAATATCGTGGTAACTTTGTTTGAGGGAATTATAACATGATTGGTTTATTTGATAAGTGCTCTAGGTGTTAGGGACGTCGTACATACAAGGTGACGATTACATATGCGGCTTCATGGTGTTAAAGCATGCAGGTAAACTAGTTTAATAGGTGTCTTTACTTATATTATATCTATATTTATTGCACGCTTCTACTTGTCCTATACTTTATCTTCTACATGCCTTTACTTGATACATGCTCTTACTTGTTATATGCCTTTACTTGATATATGCCTTTATTTAATACATGTTTTTACTTGTCACATGTTCTTACTTGTTACATATTTTTACTAGATAAATTCCTTTTTTAGACCATGCCTATACTTGTTTCATACCTTACTTGTTTCATACTTCATCTAACTATGCTATATTGGGCTCGTGTGATTATTTGGTTGTTTGTGTATTAATAACTTGTTTGGATTCGTATTGAGTTACATGAGTGAGATTAGCTCTTGGATTTGGGATTTCCATTACTCCTTGTTCGTACTCATTTTTTCTTAGTAAATTATGCTTATCTATTCTCCTCGATAGTTTATTATGAACATCGCCCAGTGGGTTGTGTTGTTGAATGTTTCTATGTGCATTGGTATGATAGATAGGGTTAAAGCCGTAAAAATATTATAATAAGGATTAGGTTACTCGCCACGACAGTAGGATGGTCATGGGATCGAGTTGCCACCGTAATAATATTTATGTGTGTTGGATCGAATTGTGTGCCACAATATATATGTTATGAAATATTGGTGTTGTCTGTAATATAGTCTTCTCTGTGGCATTTAGGTATGTTGATTATGGATATTGTTCTTCCCCGTTGGTTTGTGCTTCTAAAAAGGATTTTGATTGTGTTGTTCGAGAAATGTGGTTATTACTTCTATCATTGGATACTTTTATTGATTTCCTCCTTTTACTCATGCTATTACTACTCTTATCTCTATTGCTATTTTTGTTGCTTATTAATTGTGCAAGTTTATATGGTAAGTGTCTTGTCACAGCCTCGTCACTATCTCATCGAGGTTAGACTTGATACTTATCGGGTACATTGGAACGATTTTACTCATACTACACTTCTATACTTCTTGTGCAAATCTAAATATTGGTACCAGTGGAGTCCCAAGAGATGCTTAACCGTTACCAGATAGATGAATCGAGGCAGAGCTGTATACTCATCTGTAGGCCCTAGAGTCTTCTTCCCCATTTTCCCCATTTTCCCCATTACTATTTATTATGCCAAACAATATTGTATTTATTGCAGACATTGTATGTTGTATTCCAAGTAGTTCATGTGCTCCGTAACGCCAAATCTTGAGAGATTGTATAGTCAATGTTTGGCTTTAGACTTATTTATGTATTTCTAAGTTATACTCTATTCTATATTATTATGATGTTATCTGTTAGTCTCGTTTCCTTATCTATTGTTAAGTTGTTAGTTTGCCAAGCAAGCAATGTTAGGCGTCATCACGGTCCTGTTAAATTTTGGAAGAATATGAGGTTGAATTTGAGAAAAAAAATTAGTGTCCAGAAATACAACCTAAATTGATCTATTTGTCAGTTGAAGAAGAAGCCTTAAGCAGTAGCAAAGAAATGGGTGCCACATCAACTAACTAACGTAAAACACCATAAACCTTCTCCAAATCACCATATAAACCCGTTGTGACATCTATTTTGACAGCAACTAAAAATAAGATGGAGGAGGAGGAGGAGAAGGAAAGTAGAGAAAAAAGTAACTTGTCTGAAGTTATTTGTACCTCGAATACAAGTTATTTTTTTTTAAAGTAAGTACAATTTAAACGCGGGCGATCAATATCTGGTCGCACCGTGAAATTTTCATTGTCTTCCATTTGAGGCGCACGTAGGAGTTGGGCTAAACTGGCCAATTTAAACCACATCAAACTAGTGAGTTGGCCCAAGACAACCATCCTTGCAAATTTCAAGTTGGGGGTTAGGTCGGGCTTGGCCAGCTCAGCCCTTCTCACAAACACCACATAAACCCGTCGTGACATCTATTTTGACAGCAACTAAAAAATAAGATGGAGGAGGTGGAGGAGAAGGAAAAGCACAGAAAAAGTAACTTGTCTAGAGTTATTTGTACCTCGAATACAAGTTAATGTTTTTTAAAGTAAGTACAATTTAAATGCGGGCGATCAGTATCTGGTCGCGCCGTGAAATTTTCATCGTCTTCTATTTGAGACGCACGTAGGGGTTGGGCGAAACTGACAAATTTAATCCTCATCAAACTAGTGAGTCAGCCCAAGACAACCCATCCTTGGAAATTTCAAGTTGGGGGTTAGGTCGGGCTTGGCCAGCGCAGCCCAACCCATATTGACAAGCTCTACTCGGTTGCCTAAAGTTCTCTTTGCATCCAAATAATAGACCTTTGTATTCTCACTCTAAGTTAGGGAACCGAATAACTCGTAGTAGCTCTTTAAGCCATCAAACTGCGGGTTGAGAACCAACTGGATTGCACTATTTTGGTCCCTATCAAATAAAACTTTGACGTGTCAGTTTGGATTCACTCTATTAATTATTTTACTAGTCAAACTCATCATATTTTAGGAATACACTTCAGCTAATTATATTATTATACCTCTGCCCGTGACAAAGATGAAAGATTATCTATATAATTCCATAGTAAACTTCCTATAATCCAAGGAGTACTAAGCATAACGAAGATTAGCGTAGATGGGCATTCAAAGTACGTAATACAAAACTACGAGTTGCTTGTAAACGAAGACTTGGTTAGAGGTATTTCACATTTCATGTATTAGTCTTTTGTAACTGATCTCTTTGATTTCAATCCATTCATTAAATTTCTTAGATTCTCATTAATCGGTACTACATTGGATGTGAATAAGACTTTTGATCAATTTATATTGACTAATTTCTAAGAATTCTGCTCTTTGACGCAACTAAGAATGTTTATGTTTTGAATATCATTTTGTGACATAGAACGTGGACTCATCCTTTTATTTATTTCTATTTTACGACTTATTGATCCTTGTTGTTATTTTATGTATGTAACCAAATACTAAAGGACAAAAACGTAGTAGATATTCTTATAACTAGGTTTGAAAATTTTCAAAATCTTTTGCTTTCTTAACGAAATTTACCTATTAATAAACCTATATGTTGACTTTAGTTTAGAGCATTAATTATCCATGTTAGGCATGCCATCACTCTTCCAGGTTTGTGTTAATTAATTTAGTACTTCCGTAAAGGAAAATCTACATGCTTTAATTTGCTCAAACATTCTTCCTCTTTATTGCTTCTCATTTGAAGTTATATAAACTTGCTTGTCAGCCTAGAAATCGGTGATTCTTTTTGACCCACCTTAATCGGTTCACATACACCTATCTTTAAAGACTCAGTGTCCCACCACAGTTCTTATTGGGTATGTGAAAGAAGTTTCACGATAGTAGCAGAAAAGACTAAAAAGTTATATAGGTGTAGGCATATTCTTAATAGTGCGAGATTTTTTCGGGAAATACCGTGCGGGGTTTCGCTGAAAATATTTAATATCACGCCACTTAGTTTGAGGGAGAGACCAGTTGATGGTAGTAGTGGGTCATGTAGAACATACAGCCCGTTTGGATGGGCTTGTTGTAAGTGACTTTTAAGCCAAAAGCCATAAGTTAGGAATTCTAGTTTTTGGCTTGTGGCTTATTTCCGTCATTCTAGCTTAAAAACAAGTGCTTAAAAGCACTTTCGTACTTTATCCAAACACTACAAATGACTTAAAAGCTATTTAGACTTAAAAGCACTTAAAATAACCCAATCCAAACGGGCTCATAGTTCGAGGGAAAGATTAATGGGTGTGCAAACAAGTCCTACATTGATAGCTAAAAAGATTAGGAAGTTATATATAAGGTGTAGGCATACTCTTAATGGTGTGAAGCCTTTTGAAAAAAATTATACGAGCTTGGCCCAAAGCAAATAATATTATACCATATATTTTTCGCTTTGGCCCCGTGTATACCATGTGAACTTGTGTTATGCCTTATAAAGCTTTTTAATTTCCTCTTCCATTTTGATGTGAGATTTGTCTAAAGTGTCATGTGCGCATGTTCTCATAAATTTTCCGGCCCAGATGCTTGTTAGTTTTTTTTTTACTAGCTCCCATTAGCCCCCCCCCCCCGCTATATTATACGATATATTTTAACGTATTTCTACCATAACTGTTATTAAGCTCATGCTGAAGAATTTTTTTTTACAGCGCTTATTATAATAGCATGCGTATCTGTCACGACCCCGATTCGCCCTCAGTGAACCATCGTGACGGCACCTAGTCTCTACGACTATGTAAGCCTAATTTGCGGAAGAAAACCAAAGTTTGCGGAAGTAAAATAATATAAAACAGAAATAAAGTAGTAATAGTGTTTAAAAGTGCCGCTCGGCTTACACAATGTTTAACTCTCAATACCAATACATAAATCCAAGACCCGAAAATCCATGAATCACAAGCTAAGATCAATACTACATAGCTCTAACTCCGGAATGTCTAATAAGAACAGAAAAATACATAAGGGCTAAATACTAAAAGTAGGAATAGAAAAGGACTTCTCGGTCTGCGGACGCGGTAGATGTACCTCGAAGTCTCTAGAGCAGTTGCCTCCTCAAGGATGATATGCCTGAGTAGCGGTACCTGGATCTACACATGAAAAACATGCGCAGAAGGGGCATGAGTACACCACAGCGGTACTCAGTAAGTGCCAAGCCTAACCTCGGTTGGGTAGTAACGAGGAAGGTCGGGGCCCTACTAAGATTAGATAAATATAAAGATGGCAGGATAAGATAAGCAGTACAATTCAGAATCTACAGTAAGAATCTACAAAGGATAATAAGAGTACAATAATGGAAACAGAGATGAAGGCAAACCACAAGGAAGTACCACTCATAACAAGGCTGATAACCGGGGATCTCTGGGTATCCCGAGGATCTCTGGGTATCCTCTATGTATACAAGGAATCTTTTGGTATCCCGAGGATCTCTTGGTATCCTCAATATATGCTAGGGATCTCTTGGTATCCCGAGGATGTCTTGATATCCTCAATATATGTTAGGGATCTCTTGGTATCCCGAGGATCTCTTGGTATCCTCAATATACGTGCCAGGGATCTCTTGGTATCCCGCACCTCAGTCCACATCATAAATACGTACAGGGGATCTCCCGGGATGCCATCCCGTAGTCCCAAATTAAAAACACACAGAAGCAACATAAGAATGCTCTTTTAAATTCTAATTTCGTACCAATTATATAGTTAATTCTAGCCTAACATGCTTTGCGTAATCCAATTAAAGCAGTGTAAGCAAATAGGCAATTAAGTCAACTAAACATGTTTTTCTAAACTACAACAGGCTAAATTTGCAAGTAGAATAAAATAGGAAAGAGGAACTCAATTGAAATACTTAAAGTAAAACCAAATTTTTCAACAATTAGCTCAAGTACGCACTCGTCACCTCACGTACAAGGCATTTCAATTATCAAATATTTCATATCCTAAGGGGAAGGTCCCCCACACAAGGTTAGACAAACGAGTTACCTCGAACCAGCTTAAAATCAACCCAAAACCACGCTCTTGCCACGAGTACTCGACTTCAAATGGCCCAAATCTATTCAATTCAATTGCTAATGTAAATAACACCTCAAGTAACTGATTCTACAATTAAATCCTAAGCTAAAATGCAAAATTATGTAAAATGACCAAAACGGCCCTCGGGCCCACATCTCGGAATCGGGTAAGATTTATATTTCCAGAACCCTCGCATTCTCACGAGTTCAGTCATATCAAAAGTACCAAAATCGGACCTCAATTTGTTCCTCAACTCATCACTCAAAGGTCTACAATTAGATAAGCCCTAACACTCCCCCCCCAATTACCACGGATTTTCCTAAATTTTTCATGCTTAAATTGATAAAAATCATTCCAATAATGAGTTTAGGGACCAAATACCTTACCCCAATGAACTCTTCTAAGAATCTCTCTTGAAAAGTGTTCCCAAGCTTCTTCCCGTTTTGAAAAAGATGAAAAATGACTAATTTTCGCGAAGGCAAGAATTTATATGTTCTGCCCAGCGATTTCTGCATTTGCGGCCCTGGGACCGCATCTGCGGAACTAATGTCGCATCTGCGACTTTTCACTTAATGGCCAATTTCTGCATCTGCGACTCCCAAGCCGCAGATGCGGTACCACTTCTACGAAATTACCACCGCTTCTGCGGTTCCTGAAGAAGTCCCCAATTTCCGCTTCTACGGCCACTAAGCCACTTCTGCGGTGCCGCACCTGCGGAACCCAAACTGCGGTGCGGTTATGACAGAACCAGCAGCTGAAACTACAACTTAAATTCAAAAATCTTTCCGTCATCCATCCGAATTCATCCCAAGACCTCTGGAACCTCAACCAAACGCACCAACAAATCACAAACAACTATTCAAACTTGTACCAATCCTTAGAACACCTAAAACAACCATGGATTCAAGCCTAAGAACTCCAAAATTCTCAAAATACGCTTTCGATCAAAAAGTCTATCAAACCTCGTTCGAATAACCTGAAATTTTGCACACACATCACATTCAACACTACGGAGCTACTCCAACTTCCGGAATTCCATTCTGATCCTCGGATCAAAATCTCACTATCGGACCGGAAACTTCAAAAATTTAACTTTCGGCATTCCAAGCCTAAATTAGCTACGGACCTCCAAAATACAATCCGATCACGATCCTAGGCCCGAAATCCGACGGACCTAACGGAACAATCGGATTTCCATTCCGAGGTCGTTTTCACACTGTTCCGACTACAGTCAACTTTCCAACACTTAAGCTCTCGTTTAGGGACTAAGTATCCCAAAGCTCTCCGAACTTAAAACCGAACATCCCGACAAATCAAAATAGCATAATTAAACTTGGGGAAAGCAGTTAATAGGGGATCGGGGCGTAAATTCTTAAGACGACCGGCTGGACCGTCACATCCTCCTACACTTAAACATTCGTTCGTCCTTGTACGACCATAAAGACATACCTGAAGTAGTAAAAAGATGAAGGTAACGGATGCGCATATCCTGCTCGGTCTCCCAGGTCGCCTCCTCGACCGGCTGACCCTTCCACGGAACCTTCATGGATACAATGTTCTTTGACCTCAGCTTTCTAACCTGCCTGTCAAATATTTCCACTGGCTCCTCAACATAGGATAGATCCTTGTCCAACAGGACTGAACTGAAATCTAACACGTACGACGGATCACCGTGATACCTCCGGAGCATCGAAACATGAAATACCGGATGAACTCGGGCCAAGCTGGGAGGTAAGGCAAGCTCATAAGCAACCTCCCCAACACGCCTCAATATCTCAAAAGGGCCAATAAACCTCGGAATCAACTTTCCTTTCTTCCCAAATCTCATAACGCCCTTCATAGGTGATACCCGAAGCAAAACCCGCTATCCAACCATATAGGAAACATCACGAACCTTCCGGTCCGCGTAACTCTTCTATCTGGACTGGGTTGTGCAGAGTCTATCCTGAATCACCTTAACCTTCTCCAAAGCATCTTGAACTAAGTCTGTGCCCAATAATCTAGCCTCACCCGGTTCAAATCAACCCACCTGGGATCTACACCGTCTCCCATATAAATCCTCATACAGTACCATCTGAATGCTGGACTGATAGCTGTTATTATAAGCACACTCCGCTAATGGAAAGAATTGATCCCAAGACCCTCCAAACTCAATTATACACACATGGAGCATATCCTCAAAAATCTGAATAGTGCGCTCAGACTGTCCGTCCGTCTGAGGGTGAAATGTTGTACTCAACTCTACTTGAGTACCTAACTTATGTTGAATGGCCATCTAGAACCGTGGTGTGAACTGAGTACCTCTATCTGAAATGATGGAAACCGGAATACCATACAGACGAACAATCTCCCGGATATAGATCTCCGCCAGCCGCTCCGAGGAATAAGTAGTACATATAGGAATAAAGTGAGCAGACTTGGTCAGCCGATCCATAATCACCGAAATAGCATCGAACTTTCTCAGAGTCCGTGGGAGCCTAACTACAAAGTCTATGGTGATCCGCTCCCACTTCCACTCCGGAATCTCTATCCGCTGAAGCAACCCACCCGGCCTCTGGTGCTCATACTTCACCTGCTGACAGTTGAGGCACCGCGCTACAAATCCAACTATATCCTTCTTCATCCGCCTCCACGAATAGTGCTGTCTCAAATCCTGATACATCTTCGCGGCACCATTGTAGGATGGATGGAATACCGCGAACTATGGGCCTCCTCTAGAATCAACTCTCGAAGCCCATCAACATTGGGTACACAAATCCGACCCTACATCCTCAATACCCCATCATCACCAATAGTCACATCTCTATCATCACCGTGTTGAACCTTGTCCTTGAGGACAAGCAAATGAGGGTCATCATACTACTGCTCCCTGATATGATCAAATAAAGAAGACTGAGAAACCACGTAAGCTAAAACCCGACCTGGCTCCGAAATATCCAATCTCACAAACTGGCTAGCTAAGGCCTGAATATCCATCGCCATAGGCCTCTCTGATGCTAGTAAATAAGCCAAACTCCCCAAACTCTCTGCCCGGCGACTCAAAGCATCGGCCACCACATTGGCAGTGCCCGGGTGATACAGAATTGTAGACATGTAATTTTTGACCCTCCCCAAGATTTTTCATATTTTAGCACGTAAATAGTTAATTTAGGCCTAATATAGCTATTTTAACTATTTTTTGACTTCTTTACTTTATTTTTGTCATAAAAATGGAAAATTACAAAAAACATATTTTAGTATGTATCTTTCATAAAAAAAATTTAAAAAAATTATAATAATAATACAAAAAATAGTATCTTATTTTTATCTTTATATAATTTTGAAAATACAAAAAGTATATAATAGTTTCATGTTAGCTTTTGCACTGTATAGCGTTTTTATCTTTTTTTAAAATGAATCGATTAAGGTATTGGATCACAATTTTAAGAGTTTTAGAGCCTAATTCTTGGCCCAATTCGGATTAGTCCATTAAGCCTAGGGACCCTTCTAGACTTTTCTTTGGAACAAAAATAAATAAAAAAAGACCCTAAGGACTTAACACAAAAAGACCTAGGAACTAATTGGCAAAATACACAAAATAATAACCTAAACCTAGACTCTACATAAAGATAACACCTAAAAATCTGAAAGGGGGGGAGGCTTAAACTTTTTTGCAAAAAAGTAGCGCCGTTTTTCGGGAAAGTTTCGGACCCCCCCCCCCATGAACGTGAACTTCCTCATCTAGGAGCACACAGATATATAAACAACGACCCCTCAACCAACAGGTCGATCCCAACCCACTGCTGACACCCAAACTACCCCAGCCAGCAACTACTCTCATGCCCCCAAACTCTATGGAAGCAGCCGAATAGAGATCCAAAATGAGCTGACAACTCCCAGTAAACTAGCCTTTAAACCACTCCGTAGGAGCCTCGAAAAACAGTCCGAAACCCGGCCAGGAATCAAAAAGAAAGGAGCGTCTCGTTTCTTGGCCAGATTTACCGAAAAACGCGCCTAGTTCATCTCATTATTGTTTCATTCAAAATCCTGCAGAGTTCGTTTGGTTTTCCATCGGAGTTCCTGTTTTTCCGGTGAGGTCGGCAATTTATCGAGGTATTGTCGTTGGTTTTCGGTTTGAGTTTTGTCCAGAGGTCGTCAGATTTATTTCTTTTATTTCCCATGTAAGGTCAGTTTCTATTTTATTGTGTTATTGATAATAATACTGCATTGGTTGGTCAATATTTGTCGCCAGAGAAATTCCGTCGCTAAGGTTTAAATTTTGTTCTTTGGGTGTCTTCTTGGAGCTTTAATCTGAGGTTTCATATCATGTGCTTTGGTTTTGTTGTTGTAAATATGTGGTTTTCGATGTTAGCGGCTAGGAAGGACAGTAATACGATGTGTTTGATTTGTTTAAAGATGTGTTATTCTATTTGAAGTTGAATAAGCTTTTTATAGGAGATGACAGTTCATTTGAGGGCTACCTTAGGGATTTATTGTACTTTTACTCTTTTATGGTTTCTAGCCTTCTTTGGACTGTAACAGTATGATGCTACTAGTTTTCTTTCCTTTCTGGTATAAATAACGTATTATTTTGAAGATGTATTTGGATAGGTTTAAAAGTTTCATCTTAAAAAGAAAAGGATAGGAAATATAGCTTTGGGATTGGGCAGGGTCGTATTTGGTATTGCTTTATTATTTAGATCATTACTTTTGGGCATGCTTTTAATACATCTATCGTGATTGTGTACATGCTTGTGTGACATAATTATGATTCTAAATCAATTCGGAATATGTGTTTCGCAACTTTGAGCAAGCTTTCTTAAATTGTTTTAATAGGCCACTAATTAAATTTAGTTCATATAGTCCGAGGTGCGCCATGTCGAATGAAATTCCAAAATTCATGGCCCTCATTTATTTATTTCTTTCAAATCCTTAGAATTCGAGGCGTGCCATTTAGCGAATTTTTCATGGCCCTCGCAAAGTTGAAAGTGCGTAGTTGATTTGGGCGCTCTATTTAAAAATTACCTTCCTAAACTCGGGTGTGCATTTCATGCAACCCAAATTCAAATCTTGACAACATTAAATAAAATATGTCGTGGATCGCAGGTCCATTTAATGTGGCGTGATCCAAAGGCGTGTTTTGTATAATGTTGAAATCTTTTTAAAATAAATTAAAACCGGTTTAAAGTTAAAATGCACATAGGTTCAAAATGTTTAAAAAATGGATAATTATACCAATAATAACAGTTAAGCAACCGTGCTAGAACCACGAAACTCCGGAATACCTAACACTTTCTCCCGAGTTAACAGAATTCCTTACCCGGATTTCTGGTTCGCAGACTGTAATACAGATTCAATCTCTTCCCCGACTCGGGATTTGAACCGGTGACTTGCGACACAATAAAATATCCCAAGTGGCGACTCTGAATTTTAAAAATAAATAATCCTGTTTCGACTGTCACTTAAATTGGAAAAAACTCCTTTATACCCTCCCTTCCGGGGGCGCAGGAAAATGTAGGTGTGACAAGAATAGTGATATCATCGTCCTTCAGCAACTCTAACCACCTCCTCTAGCGCAAATTTAGATCCTTTTGCTTGAACAGGTGCTGCAAGTTCCGATGATCAGTATAAATCTCACAGGGAACCCCGTATAAATAATGGCGCCAAATCTTCAGGGCGTGAACAATGGCAGCAAACTCAAAGTCGTGGACCGGAAAATTCTTCTCATGTATCTTCACTTGTCTAGATGCGTAGGCAATCACATTACCGTCCAGCATCAACACCGCACCAAGGCCAACCCTCAAGGCATCACAATAGACCGTAGAAGACCCTGAACCTGTAGGCAGTATCAAAATTGGGGCTGTGATCAAAGCTGTTTTGAGCTTCTGAAAGCTTGCCTCGCACTCCTCCATCCACTGGAACGGAGCACCCTTCTAGGTCAACCTGGTCATAGGGGCTGCATCGATGAAAACCCCTCCACAAAACGACGGTAGTAGCCCGCCAATCCAAGAAAATTACGGATCTCGGTAGCTGAGGAGGGTCTGGGCCAACTCTGCACGGCCTCTATCTTCTTCGGATCCACCTGAATACCCTCACTCGATACCACGTGGCCTAAGAATGCCACTAAATCCAACCAAAACTCACATTTCGAGAACTTAGCATATAACTTCTTCTCTCTCAAAGTCTGAAGCACAGTCCTCAGGTGTTGCTTATGATTTTCCCGACTCCAGGAATACACCAGAATATCATCAATAAAGATAATGACAAAAGAATCAAGATACGGTCGTAGCACACTGTGCATCAAATGCATAAAGGCTATTGGGGCATTGGTCAGCCCAAATGACATAACAAAGAACTCGTAATGACCATATCGAGTCCTGAAAGCAGTCTTCGGGATATCTGGCTCCGGAATTTTCAACTGATGGTAACCTGAGCACAAATCAATCTTAGAAAACACCCGTGCGCCCTAAAGCTAGTCAAATAGATCATCAATACGAGGCAAAGGATAACGGTTCTTGACTGCCACCTTGTTCAACTAGCGATAATCAATACACATACGCATAGAACCATCCTTTTTCTTCACAAACAAGACAGGTGCACCCCCAAAGTGATACACTGGGCCGGATAAAACCCTTATCAAGTAATTCTTGTAACTGATCCTTCAACTCAGGAGGAGCCATACGATACGGAGGAATAGAAATGGGCTGAGTGCCCGGCAACATATCGATGCCAAAATCAATATCTCTATCAGGCGGTATGCTTGGAAGATCAGCTAGAAACACATCGAGAAAATCCCGTACTACTGGGACTGAATCAACTAAAGGGGTATCAACTCTGGCATCTCTCACATAAGCTAAATACGCACCACACCCCTTCTCAACAATACACTGAGCTTTAAGAAAAGAAATAACTGTACTGGGAGTGTGATCTAAAGTACCCCTCCACTCAACACTCGGTACACCCGGCATAGCTAGCATCATAGTTTTGGCGTGACAATCAAGAATAGCATAATGGGACGATAACCAGTCCATGCCTAAGATAACATCAAAATTTACCATGCTGAGCAACAATAAATCGGCTCTGGTCAAAAAACCACTAAGAACAACCATACACGATCGATAAACGCGGTCTACAACAAGAGAATCTCCCACAGGAGTAGATAAATAAATAGGGGAACTCAAATAATCCCGAGACACACCCAAATGCGGAGCAAAATAAGAAGACACATAAGAATAAGTGGATCCTGGATCGAATAGAACCGATGCATCTCTGTAACAAACCAGTATAATACCTATGATGACAGAATTGGATGCAGTAGCCTTGGTATGGGTGGGAAGGGCATAGTATCAGGTCTGGCCTCCCCCTCTAGGGCAACCACTACCTCCCTGACCTCCACCTATAGCTGGCTGAGTAGGTAGGGTAGTTACTAGAACTGTAACCATAGCCTGAGAACTCTACGGGGCACGCTGTTGCTGATAAGTCCTGGGAGGTGCTCCCCTCCTAAGTTTATGGAAATCCCTCACCACATGGCATGTGTCACCACACTCAAAACAAGATTTTGGAGGACATGGCGGCTGTGACTAGCTCGGACCAGGTTTGCTAGACTGACCTCTGAAAGCACCCCGCACAGGAGGCGCGCTAGACACCGGAGGTGCATAATAAGGCTCCTTAGGCCTAGGAGGAGCTGGAGCACTATTGGCTGCTGGAAGAACTGAATGAACAGGGTGACTCATATAACCCCTACCATGACGACCTGCAACTGGGGTACGGGCACCAAAATAATGGCCCGGCTCTCAAGACCTTTTAGCCTCCCTCTCATCTCTCTCCCTAGCATGCATATCCTCAATCCTCCCAGCAATGCTCACCGCCTGCTGATAATAAATATCCATCTCTAACTCACAAGCCATGCTAGACCTGATGCTGGGAATAAGCCCCTCAATAAATCGACGAACCCTCTCGTGGACAATAGAAACCAAGGCTGGTGCATGCCTAGCCAAACTGGTGTAACGGACTACATACTCTGAGACAGTCATAGCACCCTGGTGCAAATGCTCAAACTCGGCGCGTCATACGTCCCTGAGGCTCTGAGGAACAAACTCTCTCAGGAACAGATCTGAAAACTGAGTCCAAGTCAGTGAATCAGCCTCATCCGGACTGTCTAACTCATAGGTATGCCACCACTCATAGGTGGCTCCTCGAAGCTAGAAAGTAGTGAAGGAAACCCCGCTCGATTGTGATATACCCATGGTACGGAGAATGCGCTAACTCTCATCTAGAAATCCCAGAGCATCCTCCGATGCTAGACCGCTGAATACGAGGCTTATACTTCTTGAACCTCTCAAGCCTCAGCTGCTCCTCCTCGGAAGCTGCTGCCCTGTCCTTGGGCTGAACTGGTACTACAGGTGGTACAGGAATAATGGCACCACGAAATCCTCAATTACTTAGCAAAATTTTCTGGGGCCTTACACCTATTTAAAAGCATAAACCAATGAGGAAGAATAATATCCATAATTGACATACCCAAAGCTCACAAAGAAGGCTATATCACAAATAAAACCAATATTTCATAACACGTATATTGTGGCACACAACCCAATCTAGCATACACAAATATTGTTGTGGCGGTGACCCGATCACATGTCCATCATATTTTTGCGGCGAACAATCTGATCTTATTATAATCTTGTCTTGGTGGCAACTCAATCCAATATGTCATTTCACATAGAAATATCCAACAAGAAAACCCATATGGCGAAGTTCATAGTAAACTATCGAGGAGAATAGATAAGCATAATTTACTAAGGTAAAGATGAGCACGAACAAGGAGCAATGACAATCCAAATCCAAGAGCTAATCTCTCTCATGTAACTTAATAAGAATAAAAATAACGTTATTAACATGTAAATGATCAGACGATCACATCATCCCAATATAGCTTAGGTAAGTAAGGCATGAAATAAGAATGGTATGAAACAAATATTGACATGTACTTATAAAGGCATTTATTAAGTAAAAGTAATTAATAAGTAAGAGCATGTGGCATGTAAAAACATGCATACATCATGTAATGGCATATAACAAGTAAGAACATGTATCAAGTAAAGCATAAGACAAGTAAAAGTGTGAGAAAATAAAGACATGAGACATGTAAAAGCATATATTAAACTAGTTCTACCCCATTCTTTAATAATGACAAAACTTACATATACAACGTCTCCAACACATATAACACGTAGCAAATAGACAATCATGTTTCAATACCTTCAGATCAAGGTTAACCATGATATTTACTTCTTTTGAAACCAAATCAATAATCCAACACAAATTTTCCTTTAGCACAAGCCTCCAAACAACTCGAATCTAATCAAATAATATCCAAATAAGTCAAAACAAAAATTTGAAACTACCCTTGTATAAAAATTGTTCAATCTTTATCATATTTGAAAAAGTCAACCAAAAATCAACCCGGGCCCATATTGCTGAAATTCAAATTTAAGACCAATTTCTATTTACCCATTTTCCCCCGAGTCCAAATATATGAATCGTATCAAGATTGGACCTCAAATCAAGTTCCAAATCCCAAAAATTAGCTCGTATAAGCATGTCCTCAAAACCCAAATTTCTACATTAGAAACACTAGATTTAGGAATAAAAATCTATACGAATTCATAAAAATAAAACAAAACTAAGTAAAAATTACTAACCTCAGAAGTTGGAATGAAAATCTTTTCAAACGTTGCCTCTACACGAAATCTAGATTTCAAAAATGGAGTAAAAATGAGCTAAAGCTCGAAGTGCTAGGCGCGATAGGATGAACACATGTGCGACTAGCGTAGGTGCACCGCCGGCCACCCCAAGGTGCCACCTCGTATTGCTTCAAATACCACCCATGTGGCCCCAAGTATCACAGATGCAAGCCCCAACCAAGAACCCCGCAGACGCGACACACACCTAGCCAGCCCAGTCCAGATTCGACATAGCACACACAGGTGGGACCTCGCACCTATGCACTTACGCACCTATGTTCTTTAAAAGAGACCCCCAGTCAGAGCCCCCTCTTCACATTGATGCGAGCTAGCTCAAGCAGGGGCGATCTTGCACCCGATCCTCGCAGGTGCGACAACAGCAGTCCAACAACAATGAATCACAAGGAATTAGTCCATAATCAATCCGAAACTCAATTGAGCCTCTCATACCTTACTCCAAGCATCCACACGAGTATATAAACCTTATATGAACTTGCTCGTAAGCTCAAAATAGCAAGACAACCTTTACTATTAAGAATCAATAATCAAAACTCAAATATTGCAATGTTCGTAAGTTCATTTTTTCAACTTTATACAATAAGCTTCGAAATGGCCTCGGGTCATACGGGACCCCAACCTATATGTGTACAAGTTCAAAATCATAATATCAACCTACCAGAATCCTCAAATCATCTATCCGACGTCGTTTACCAACAACATTGACCATGGTCAACTCCAACAACTTTAAAGTTCAAATATCAAGTTTTCTTTGAAAACTCACATGTAAACTTTCCGAAAATCAAAACAAACCATGCATGCAAGTCATAATTTATCAAATTAGACTACCTAAAGTCTTAAAGTACAAAACGAAAAGCTAGAACTCAAAACGACCTATCAGGTTGTTACCTTCTTCTTCTTCTTCTCCTCCTCCTCCTTCTCCTTCTTAGTTGCAAAATAGGTTTGTTAAATTTGTTATTATTTTGATAAATTATTTAATGAAGTTTATTCTTTAATATATTTGGATGTTATATTTTAAAGTTGAGCTCATTTGGAGTAAATATGTGCATTGAATCAGTTGTTGTATTGTTAATATTCGAAGAACAAGTTTTTGTTTCTAGCAATTTGAACTCCAGATGAAAATGTTCTAAGTGCATGCAAAATATTAGTTGCACGTAAGACTAAAACCTCTTAAGTGTATATTAAATACAAGAATGCAACGTTTTAGTCTTAAGTACATGCAAAATATTGGTTCAACTTCAACCTAAAATCTTTAATGCATCTTAAATGCAATTTTGATACTTAAGATATTTTAGTCTTAAGTGCAGTAAAAAATTAGCTTTTTCTTTTTCCACTTCAAAAGCTTTGCCCGGTCTTAGTTAAAACAAATTTCATAGATTATTATATTATAAATATTGATAGATCAGTTGATTAATTTTTAGGCTAATTCCTAGTTGAAAAGTAATAAATAAAATTGAGGCATCATGAGTGTACAAATGAAGGTATCCTTAGTTAAACAAGCAAAAGTTCAAATAAAGGCTTCATATCCCACAACAACTTAGCTCCAGAATCTGCACGCAAGGTGCAAAACTATAGCATGAGTAAAACTGACCCCATATACTCAATAAGTACCTTGATTAACATCGTTAAAGTAGTGACGAAGTTTTTAAGTCAAAAGGTACTCGCTAAATATAACACGTGCAATTCATAAGGAAGAGAAAATAATAAGGACGAAGACAAGTAACAATGAAAGAGTCAAATAAAGAAAGGAACATGCATGTTTCACAGCCCTTCTCAGTATGTCAAGTCCGCGAGGAAGGAGCAGTATCCGGGAAACAATATAAGCCATGTATAAAAATCCGCAAAATTAAAGGTGTATGTTTAAGATATCGAATCAAATGGCACAACAACAAATTCCATGCATTTAGCTCATCCTCACCAAGAATATGTATGTATGTATGTCAAATCAAATGGAATGGCAATACCCTTCGTGTATTTATCTCATCCTCACCAAACATATGTATAACAATACCACCAGGGTAGAAGGAAAACAACAAATAGTAACAACGAGGTAGAAGGAACAAAAATAATAATGGTAGAAGTATATAGATAATGGTAACAGACCAAGAAGAAGGCATAGATATAACAATAGCGAATAAGGTAGAAGAATACAGATATCAATGATAAAAAGGTAAAAAGGTATAGATGAAACAACAATAAATAATACAGAAGGCATAAATGTAAATATAACAAATAAGAAAGGAAGCATAGATGTACCAATAACAAATAGATACTCCCTCCGTTTCATATTATATGAGGTAGTTTGATTCGGCACGAAGTTTAAGAAAAAAGAAGAAGACTTTTGAAACATGTGGTCTTAAAAGCTTAAGGGGTGAAAAGTTTGTGGGGCCATGATATTTGTGTGGCTATAAAAGCTTCTCATTAAGGGTAAATGGGTAAAAAGAAAGAGTTTAAAGTTGAATTATTTCCAAATTTAGAAATGTGTTTGGTTTAGAACAGACTAAAAAAGAAAGTAGCTCATTTAATATGAAACGGAGGGAGTAGAAGGAAAAGAGGTAACAACAGAAAATAAGATAGAAGGCATAGATGTAACAATAAAATCCAGGTAAAGGCGTGTGTGTGTATATATATATATATATACACACACATATATATATATATATATATATATATATATGAGGGAAGGAAAACAGAACGTAATGCATGTATCGCGTCCTCATCTGGACGAAAACACTCTTTGTTTTATGAACTCTCATCCTCACATGCACAGAAATACCCTTCGTACCATGAATTCTCATCCTCAATTGCACAGAAACACTGTTCATGTCAATATTAATAATAATATCAAGAAGCACGATAATACCCTTTGGGCATAAATCACTCTTCCTCACAAGCACGGGAATACCCATTTATTGAATCCACTCTTCCTCATCAAGCACATATAAGATAATACCAAGTAAGGTAGGAGGCATAAATAACGTTAAAAGGAGCGATTAAGCATAATACACTGCATGGGAGATAATCACAAATTCTAGACAATTAAGCGAGCCAACATTTCAAGAACCATAATGCTCAAGTATCACCACAAAATTTAAACATGATCTTTAGCATGAGAATGGAATCTCAAGTATCACTAGATATAGACATGTGTTTATGATATAAAGTATGGCCTCAACCTAATTGAGTATATCAATAATCTTAAGAATAGACCATTACATTAAGTTAGAATAACATAAACTAAAACACAATCTCTAGCATAAATAATTATGCTCATTTTCTCATAGCAATCAAATGAAACATAAGTCAAGAAGATGACAAAGTTCATCAAGACACAAAAAAAATAATATAATCTACCTGGGCATGGATAACCCCGGCGCATTCCTATACGCCCGTCACCTCGCATATGCATCACCCTCACATATAGCAAAAAATATCACGCATTAGATAATATTCCCTCAACAAATCTAGGCAAGACACTTACCTTATCCGGGCTAGCCTTCAATCTCAAATTGCGTAGAAACCTCATTGTAGCCTTCCAATCACATAAATCCAAGTAAATCATCAATTTAGTAAGTCAAATAGTGCTATAGGAATCAGTCTCAATCCATAAGGTTTCGATCTTTGATGAATTTCCAAAATGTCAACAAAAGTCAACTTGAGCCCACGTGCCCGAAATTTGAAACCAATACCAAATCCGATAACCTATTACCTGCTGAGTCCAAATATAATTACTTTCTAAAATCAGGTCCAAATCGATGGTCAAACCCCCAGAATATAATCTCTTAAAGTGTAGACAAACCCCAAATTTCATCTCAAAATTTCATATTTTGGGTATTAATAATTCATGTAGATTCTTGAAATGAAACCAAAAATGGGTAGAAATTACTTACCCCAAAGTCTTGTATGAAAATATGCTTGAAGAATAGTCCCTCTCCAAGTATAGGGTTCAAAATATGAGAGAATGAGCAAAAGTCCCGAAATTCCACTTGAAATATACTATTGAGTGATACCCTATGCGATCGCGAAGTACAAAAATAAGTCATTCTTCAAATATATCATCACGATCGCAAAACTGCCCACGTGATCGCGAAAGCCAACACCCCCAATACATTCACGAACGCATTCTCTCCATGCGAATGTTCTTACCAGACTCCCAAGATTATGCGATCGCATCTACTTGCACACAGTCGCGTGAGATAACCATCCTAACCAAGATCCTCCTTCGCAATCTCACAACTGCCTCCACGATCCCGAACTACAAAAATCCACATGCCAACTTCTCGTTTCCATGATCATGAACCTTTTCCCAACACCAAAAAGCCAGCAATGTAAAACTCTATCAAAATGATCCAAAACCACACTGAACCACACTCGAGCCTCCCAGGACCACGCTCATTCATTCCAACAAGTCCCTATACTTCTTACAAACGTGTCCCAAAACTGAAAACATAAAAAATAATAACAACACCAGAATCAAAGCTTAAACCCATCTCTTAAAGTTCAAACATTCCAACCTCCCTGAATTCATTCGAATCACACTTACATAATTCGGATTACAATCAATGTTTAAACATAAATTCCACCCTACTAGATGGATCATTCCAAAGACTGGAATACCAATCGAAGTCCAGTAATACCAAAGTTAATATGAACTCTCAAATTCTTCCAACTTTAAGCTTCTAAAATGAAAATTACTCTTCCTTATAAATCCTGAACATAACATCAAAATCAACCACACGTAAAAGTCATAATACAACATATGAAGATATTAAAAGTTTCAAACCACCAAACCGAAATGCTAAAGCTCAAAACAAATAGTTGGGTGGTTACATTTTCCCCCACTTACATATATGTTCGTCCTCGAACGTGCCAAGAGTCGTGTCAAAGCTCTCCAATCACTATATAACTCATCATACACATCACCATGGGTGATCTCACGTCACCTCAATCCATATAAGCTCGTCAACACATTACTAACTGAAGATTCGTCCTTCAACCTTAGTTTACAATCCTTTTAACTGAATTCTAACTTCTAAAACTCCCTCTAAGTTCTGATTCTTGCACATATACACTGTATCAATCTCAACAAGCTGCATCAAGTTGTCAATATACTGCTAAGATCTAACCATACAATGTACAACATAACTCATGTACTCATAACAATAACTTCTGACCATAATAGTTGCTCTTTACCAAATTCGGTAAAGGTAATTTACCTCATATCAAAAAGAACCTTACTCCAAACTTTCAGAACACTGTTAATGACCAAAGAAATATGTAGAAACTTATAATCACCCATCAAATCAAAAATTTCTGGGGTTCTCTTGCTCGACAAAAACCATACCAAATCCTTAGCTAACTAATGAAATTCTTCTTCCAAATATACCTTATCAAAAGAATACAATCACACTAAATCTAGGTCTAATAACCTTGTCTCACCCGGTACAAGCTGCTCAATTGTCAGTCACACTAAAGGTCACATGGAACCTCACAGAATGCGATCCTTACATCACAAAATCTACCAAGCAAATTTAACAGGTAGAGCAATATAAGTCATGTCCTTGTGAACCATTTCCACAAAAGAGAAGCAAAACACATGAAATAAGCATAAGGAATCATATCCCATCATAATAGTGTTGCAGCGTGTTATCCACCATATACTATCATTGTGGTGTGAAATCCAATCTAACATAATATTGTTGTACCATGGATGCTGATCGAACATAATGTTGTTGTGATGCACAACCTGATATAATCATATCAATCTACATGGCAGTACCATGGAGCAAATACATACTCACAAAGCACATGTGAATCAACATTATGCACGGAAGAGTGCATAAATATAACTATGGGGAAATGAATAAGCATAATACACTATAGAAAAGGTAAGCACGACTAAGGTGCAATAATTAAATCGATATCTCATGACCCATCTCGCTCATATATAACTATATATCCTAATATGTGTGTGAATAATTAAGTGACTTCACAACCCATCATAGAATAAGAGAGAAACTCCTGGAACAGATCAGGAATTGAATAATATCCATTTCGCCCGATGACGCACCATAGTAAATGCTGCACATGAGTAAGCAAATCCAATGGGGTATAGAATACATATTCACATTAGGCCTACTAATAGGCTCACAAACCCTTTCAAACCATTCCAAAATAGGTAAATAGCCTTCTGGAGGTCCACAGTGACTCACCCATAACACATACAATCAACTGTCTAATCTTAAATACACTTTCACAATCCACAACCAAAGGATTAGTCTACCTTTAGAAGATCCAGTCTCTAAACCTCTAGAATACATGAATCTACATACCTAATATCTAACTACCCACTTAAATGACTAACACATCATCCATACACAATCCTATCATTTCAAATACTTCTAGAAATCTTCCGCGCCACGCAGTAAAATCTTAATACAACAGTCACCAACTATGTGATTTTTGTAATACTAGTCAAGCATCTACAAATCAATACATATTGCATCTTCTACAGTACACACCTCCTCTGGCGATACAAGATAGTGTTGGCATACTCTTAAACATCTTAATTACTCCATGTTGTCTAGAACTCATGATGTTCCTTTCAAAACTATACTGCAACCTTGTACATTCAATCCAAGTGCCTCACGCAACTCTCCATATCTACCATGCAATAATACAAAAAGACAAGAATCTAATCATCAACTATGAATTACGGTAGGATAAACATCTATTAACCATAAACCTTCTACTTAACTAAATCTAGAATAACATCACAACATGTAATAAAACCTTCTATACCTGTAGAAGATATCAAACTCGATCATACTCAAAACCATCATGAACTCTTCAAAACTATCACGACCCAAAATCCCAACACATAAGGCCCCATAAATTTTTGCCAATGAATTTAAAGTTTTGTGGTGCTGAGGTAGGCTTATGTGTCTAGAGGTAGTAGTTAATCTTCGTGGTGAGCAAGCTCGCCGCAAATTTTGGGTTGAGGAATGCACTAAAGAGTTGGTGGAAATTTTTGTTGTCGTAAATTTGGCATGAAGAATTTTGGAGGATGATTTTGCGGTCCATTTCTCGATCGCATAACTGGTCTACGGACCATAGACTTGTCCAGGACAGCCCAATTATTGGGATCGTTTTTTGCGGTCCATCTTACGGGCCGCATATTTGTTCTACAGTCCGCTATGCGACCATAGAGTTGAGTTCGTAGGGTCCATTTTTTTATAGCCCGACCTTATTTCTTATAAAACAACATTGGGGTTATTTTGGCTGGGTTAAACGCATATTTTAGAGAGAGAGAGAGAGAGAGAGAAGTATTTTAGAGAAAGAAGAAGGATTCCCAAGTGCTTGGATCATCAATTCTTGCCCAATCTTGAAGATTCAAGGGAAGCCACTCACTAGACTATCATCTACCCATGTAAGACCTTGTCCTAAAACCTTCATGCAATTGTTATGGATTTACGTATGTTTTGGATTTGGATATAGGCCATGCATGTGACAATAAGTGGTAGTATGTGGGGTTGTTAAACTATTTTGGGAAGTTTCTTGTTGAATATTGTTGAGGGAGGAAGGGATTACCATTGTAGAGCTTTGTAGTCTATTTTGCATGATTGGTGTTCGACAAAATTCCCGAGAGGATTATATCATGAGAATCCTTCTAATTATTATTCGATTTTCGCTATCTTCCTATAGATTGGTATTTCTAGAGTGTTGGAACGCTGTAGTAACCTAAGGAAAGCTCAAGAAAGGTATGTTGGCTAAACCTCTCTTTTAGAATCATATTCCATGTTCTTCCCATAAGTTTCAAGTATGGTTGACCCAGGTTCCTAATTCCCATGTTCCGAAGTTGTTCCTAATAAATTCGATTATCCCAAGTAAGCGTTGTGTTGAAATATGTATGTATTCAAAATGTGTTCCAATTGCTCCTACCTTATCATGATCTCTTTCGAGAATGTGTTCAAGTATGGCTTATGCATTAAATGTTATGACACTAATTCGTGTTTCAAATAAAAGTCGATTATGCTTAACTTGGAAAGAAAACCCAATGTGCTTAAGACTCAAATAGCTCATATACGTATCAAATCTCTATTTCCAAATGCCTTTATTATTGATAAACTATGACAATGTATAGAAATAAAAGATGTGAGGGTGTAATATAAAATGTGGCCATGGTTGTTGTAACTAGAGCATATGCTTTGAAGTTGTATTTCAATCGTACATCACCATGATCTCCTTCATAAGAGCTTCCAACGTGTTTTGAATTCTTATTTACCTATGAGTTGAAACAATGCATTGCCTTTGTAGAGAATTATTTCAGAAAGAAATGGTGTATTACTCATTTATGATTTTGAACTTGTGTTGCGATTGCAAATCATTTTGTTCCATACCTTGGAAAGAAAGGTATTGTATTTAAAGCCTTCATTACTAATGAATTTAAAGCTATAATTTACGAAATACTCTATATGTTGATGTATGATGATGATCCTTGAAAGTAAAGAAATGAAAGTGTGGAATATGAGATACAGCCATCGTGACTTGAATAAAGAATCATATGAATGGACAAGAGAGCCAATGAAATGATGATATTGTGAGTGGGTGAAAGTACTGTTGATACTCAATTTTTTCCTATATTTTCAATATGCAAAATAACTTCAAAATAGCATATATATGCATATATAAGCAAGTCCAAATGTTTTATTATTTTTTTCACAATTTGTTTTAAAGGTTTTAATTGATTTATTTTCTCCTTTTTTATCCATAAAATCCCAATAATTATTTCTAAAATTATTATTTTTGATAATCCATCTATTGGATTTTTATATTTATGTCAAAATATGGCTAAGGTAATTTTTACATATATTTACAATTTTATTTAGTATTTTTAAAGCTAAATTGGATATACTTGCAATATTAGCCATTTTAAGGTTTAATTAGGTTATATATTTATAAAATGGGATCCTGTATCTATAAATTCTTAATTATATATTATAAATCATTTTATTGCTTTCAATTTGTTTTCAAAAATTATCTACTATTTTTTATAAAATTAAAAGGGAAAAGTGACTATTTAACTCGTAGCCACATTTGTATTTCAATTATAACCCAAATCAATCCCCAATTCCCCTAGCCTAATTTTAATTAAACCTGACCCTAACCCAATTTCAACCCTACCCAAATCCGGATCCCTACGTACCTAATTTAATCCAGGCCGTTGATCATTCAGATCAATGGCCACCATTCCACCTGCCTAAAATAAACCTAAATAACCCCTTACCCTAAATCATTTCTCACCACCTGCCGCCCTTGAATCCCCTTCCTCTCCAATTATCTCTGCAACCTCACCTAAACCCTAGTCGCCGCCATCCAAATCCACCCTAATCCCTTTCAATCCCCTTCAATCCATGGACTCCCATGGCGGTTTGAGACGTGAAGAGATCTGGTTCAGTCCTTGCTCAAATTATATCCATGGCCTTTCTCCAGCCATCCATGGCCGTTCAAGTCAGATTCTTGATTTTTCCGGCTAGATCGGTAATCTTTCAAAGTCTTTCTCACTTTTCTAGGTTCTCTGAAACCCTAACTTTTAAGGTTTTTCAATTTTCTTTCAGATCTGGCTTTGACCTGTGCATGTTATGAACTACTTGGTACTTTCTCAAAGGTTATTCGATTTTCTTTCAAAGTGATTCTTCGTTTTCAAATTAGGGTTTCTTAACATCTTTTAAAAATATCTTTTCTCTGATTTTCAGTATTGTTTTGTGATTCTACTATGTTTAAACGATTTGTTCATGTTTTTCTTCTACCTGGTATCCCGAGGATGTCTTGGTATCCTCAATATATGCTAGGGATCTCTTGGTTTCCCAAGGATCTCTTGGTATCCTCAATATACGTGCCAGGGATCTCTTGGTATCCCGCACCTCAGTCCAGATCATAAATACGTACAGGGGATCTCCCGGGATGCCGTCCCATAGTCCCAAATTAAAAACACACAAAAGCAACACAAGAATACTCAATTAAATGCTAATTTCGTACCAATTAAATAGTTAATTCTAGCCTTTATGCTTTGCGTAATGCAATTAAAGCAGTTTAAGCAAATAGGTAATTAAGTCAACTAAACATGCTTTTCTAAACTACAACATGCTAAATTCGCAAGTAGAATAAAATAGGAAAAAGGAACTCAATTGAAATACTTAAAGTAAAACCGGATTTTTCAACAATTAGCTCAAGTACTCACTCGTCACCTCACGTACAAGGCATTTTAATTATCAAATATATCATATCCGAATGGGAAAGTCCCCCACACAAGGTTAGACAAGCCACTTACCTCGAACCGGCACAAAATCAACCCGAAACCACGCTCTTGCCACGAGTACTCCACTCCAAATGGCCCAAATCTATTCAATTCAATTGCTAATGTAAATAACACTTCAAGTAACTGATTCTACAATTAAATCCTAAGCTAATACGCGAAATTATGTAAAATGACCAAAACGCCCCTCAGGCCCACATCTCGGAATTGGGTAAGATTTATATTTCCAGAACCCTCGCACTCTCACAAGTTCAGTCATATTAAAAGTACCAAAATCGGACCTCAATTTGTCCCTCAAATGTCTACAATTAGATAAGCCCTAACCCCCCCCCCAATTACCACTGATTTTCCTAAATTTTTCATGCTTAAATAGATAAAAATTATTCAAATAACGAGTTTAGGGACCAAAGACCTTACCCCAATGAACTCCTCTGAGAATCTCTCTTGAAAAGTGCTCCCCAAGCTTCTTCCCATTTTGAAAAAGATGAAAAATGTCTAATTTTCACGAAGGCAAGAATTTATATGTTTTGCCCAGCGATTTCCGCATTTGCGTCTCTGGGATCGCATCTGCGGAACTAATGTCGCATCTGCGACTTTTCACTTAATGGCAAATTTCCGCATCTGCGACTCCCAATCCGCAGATGCGGTACCGCTTCTGCGGAATTACCACCACTTATGCGGTTCCTGAAGAAGTCCCCAATTTCCGCTTCTGTGGCTAATGAGACGCTTCTGCGGTGCCGCACCTGCGGAACCCAAACTGCAGGTGCGGTTATGACAGAACCAACAGCTGAAGCTACAACTTAAATTCAAAAATCTTTCCGTAATCCATCCGAATTCATCTCGAAACCTCCAAGACCTCAACCAAAGTCACCAACAAGTCACAAACAACTATTCAAACTTGTACCAATCCTTAGAACACCTAAAACAACATCGGAACCTCGAATTAACCATGGATTCAAGCTTAAGAACTCCAAAATTCTCAAAATATGCTTTCGATCAAAAAGTCTATCAAACCTCGTCCGAATGACCTAAAATTTTGCACACACGTCACATTCAACACTACGGAGCTACTCTAACTTCCGGAATTCCATTCCAACCCTCGGATCAAAATCTCACTATCGGACCGGAAACTTCAAAAATTCAACTTTCGGCATTCCAAGCCTAAATTAGCTACGGATCTCCAAAACACAATCCGATCACGCCCTTAAGCCTGAAATCATCCAACGGAACCTTCGGATTTCCATTCCAAAGTCATTTTCACACTGTTCCGACTACGGTCAACTTTCCAAAACTTAATCTCTCATTTAAGGACTAGTGTCCCAAAACTCTCCGAACTTAAAATCGAACATCCCGGCAAATCAAAATAGCATAATTAAACTTGGGGAAAGAAGTTAATAGGGGATCAGGGCGTAAATTCTTAAGACGACCGGTTGGTCGTCACATCCTCCTACACTTAAACATTCATTCATCCTCGTACGACCATAAAGACATACCTGAAGTAGTGAAAAGATGAAGGTAGCGCCTGCGTATATCATGCTCGGTCTCCCAGGTCGCCTTCTCGACCAGCTGACATCGCCACGGAACCTTCACGGATACAATGTTCTTTGACCTCAGCTTTCTAACCTGCCTGTCCAATATTGCCACTGGCTCCTCAATATAGGATATATCCTTGTCCAACTGGACTGAACTAAAATCCAACATGTGTGACGGATCACCGTGATACCTTCGGAGCATCGAAACATGGAATATCGGATGAACTCAGGCCAAGCTAGGAGGTAGGGCAAGCTCATAAGCAACCTCTCCAACACGCTTCAATATCTCAAAAGGGCCAATAAACCTCGGAATCAACTTCCCTTTCTTCCCAAATCTCATAACTTCCTTCATAGGCGATACCCGAAGCAGAACCCGTTCTCTAACCATATAGAAAACATCACGAACCTTCCAGTCAGCGTGACTCTTCTGTCTGGACTAGGTTGTGCGGAGTCTATCCTGAATCACCTTAACCTTCTCCAAAGCATCTTGAACTAAGTCTGTGCCCAATAATCTGACCTAACCCAGTTCAAACCAACCCACCTGGGATCTACACCATCTCCCATATAAAGCCTCATACGGTGCCATCTGAATGTTGGACTGATAGTTGTTGTTATAAGCAAACTCTGCCAATGGAAAGAATTGATCCCAAGACCCTCCAAACATAATCACACACGCACTGAGCATATCCTCAAGAATCTGAATAGTGCGCTCGGACTGTCCATCCGTCTGAGGGTAAAATGGTGTACTCAACTCTACTCGAGTACCTAACTCATGCTGAACGGCCCTCCAGAACCTTGATGTGAACTGAGTACCTCTTTATGAAATGATGGAAACCAGAATACCATGCAGACGAACAATCTCCCGGATATAGATCTCCGCCAATCGCTCCGAGGAATAAGTAGTACACACAGGAATAAAGTGAGTGGACTTGGTCAGCCGATCCACAATCATCGAAATAGAATCGAACTTTCTCAGAGTCCGTGGGAGCCCAACTACAAAGTTCATGGTGATCCGCTCCCACTTCCACTCCGGAATCTCTATCTGTTGAAGCAACCCACCCAGCCTCTGGTGCTCATACTTCACCTGCTGACAGTTGAGGCACTGAGCTACAAATTCAACTATATCCTTCTTCATCTGCCTCTACCAATGGATGGAATACCGCAAACTATGGGCCTCCTCTAGAATCAACTCTCGAAGCCCATCAACATTGGGTACACAAATCCGACCCTGCATCGTCAATACCCCATCATCACCAACAGTCACATCTCTGGCATCACCTTGCTGAACCTTGTCCTTGAGGACAAGCAAATGAGGGTCATCATAATACTGCTCCCTGATACGATCAAATAAAGAAGACCGAGAAACCACGCAAGCTAGAAAACAACCGGGCTCCGAAAGATCCAATCTCAGAAACTGGCTGGCTAAGGCCTGAATATCCATCGCCATAGGCCTTTTCGATGTTTAATAAGCCAAACTCCCCAAACTCTCTGCCCGGCAACTCAAAGCATCGGCCACCACATTGTCCTTGCCCGGGTGATACAGAATAGTGATATCATAGTACTTCAGCAACTCTAACCACCTCATTTGGCGCAAATTTAGATCCTTTTGCTTGAACATGTGCTGCAAGATCTGATGGTCAGTATAAATCTCACAGGGAACCCCATATAAATAATGGCATCAAATCTTCAGGGCATGAACAATGGCAGCAAACTCAAGGCCGTGGACCGGAAAATTCTTCTCATGTATCTTCAACTGTCTGGACGCGTAGGCAGTATCCTACATCAACACCGCACCAAGGCCAACCCTGGAGGCATCACAATAGACCGTATAAGACCATGAACCTAAAGGCAGTATCAAAATTGGGGCTATGATCAAAGCTGTCTTGAGCTTCTGAAAGCTCGCCTCACACTCCTCCATCCACTGGAACAAAGCACCCTTCTAGGTCAATCTGGTCATAGGGGCTGTAATCAATGAAAACCCCTCCACAAAACGATGGTAGTAGCCCGCCAATCCAAGAAAACTACGGATCTCAGTAGCTGAGGAGGGTCTGGGCCAACTCTGCACGACCTCTATCTTCTTCGGATCCACCTGAATACCCTTACTCGATACCACGTGGCCTAAGAATGCCACTGAATCCAACCAAAACTCACATTTCGAGAACTTAGCAAACTTCTTCTCTCTCAAAGTCTGAAGCACAGTCCTCAGACGTTGCTTATGATTTTCCCGACTCCGCGAATACACCATAATATCATCAATAAAGACAATGAAAAAATAATCAAGATACGGCCGTAGCACACTGCGCATCAAATGCATAAAGGCTGTTGGGGCATTGGTCAGCCCAAATGACATAACAAGGAACTCGTAATGACCATACCGAGTCCTGAAAGCAGTCTTCGGGATATCTGGCTCCTGAATTTTCAATTGATGGTAACTTGAGCGCAAATCAATCTTAGAAAACACCAATGCGCCCTGAAGCTGGTCAAACAGATCATCAATACGAGGCAAAGGATAACATTTCTTGACTGCCACCTTGTTCAACTGGCAATAATCAATACACATACGCATAGAACCATCCTTTTTCTTCACAAACAAGACAGGAGCACCCTAAGATGATACACTGGGCCGAATAAAACCCTTATCAAGAAATTCTTGTAACTGATCCTTCAAATCCTTCAACTCAGGAGGAGCCATACAATACGGAGGAATAGAAATGGGCCGAGTGCCCGGTAACAGATCGATGCCAAAATCAATATCTCTATCAGGCGGTATGCTTGGAAGATCAGCTAGAAACACATCGGGAAAATCTCGTACTACTGGGACTGAATCAACTGAAGGGGTATCAACTCTGACATCTCTCACATAAGCTAAATACGCACCACACCCCTTCTCAACCATACGCTGAGCTTTAAGAAAAGAAATAACTGTACTGGGAGTGTGATCTAAAGTACCCATTCACTCAACACATAGTACACCTGGCATAGCTAGCGTCACAATTTTGGCGTGACAATCAAGAATAGCATAATGGGACGACAACCAGTCCATGCCCAAGATAACGTCAAAATCTACCATGCTGAGCAATAATAAATCGGCTCTGGTCTCAAAACCACTAAGAACAACCAAACACGACCGATAAACGTAGTCCACAATAAGAGAATCTCCCACAGAAGTAGAAAAATAAATAGGGGAACTCAAAGAATCCCGAAATACACCCAAATACGGAGCAAAATAAGAAGACACATAAGAATAAGTGGATTCTGGATCGAATAGAAACGATGCATCTTTGTGACAAACCAGAATAATACCTGTGATGACAGAATCGGATGCAATAGCCTCGGTACGGGCGGGAAAGGCATAATATCGGGCCTGGCCTCCCCCTTTAGGTCAACCTCTACCTCCCCGACCTCCACCTCTAGATAGCTGAGTAGGTAGGGCAGCAACCAAAACTGTAACCATAGCTTGAGAACTTTGCGGGGCACGCTGTGGCTGAGAAGTCTGCGGAGGTGCTCCCCTCCTAAGTTTATGGCAATCCTCACCGCATGGCGTGTGTCACCACATTCAAAACAAGCTCTGGGAGGACATGGCGGCTATGACTAACTCGGACCAGGTCTGCTGGACTGACCTCTGAAAGCACCCCGCACAGGAGGCAAGCTAGAAACCGGAGGTGCATAATAAGGCTCCTAAGGCCTAGGAGGAGCTGGAGCACTACTGGCTGCTAGAAGAGTTGAATGAACAGGGTGACTCATATAACCCCTACCATGACGACCTGCAGCTGTGGTACGAGCACCAAAATAATAGCCCGGCTCTCAAGACCTCTTGGCCTCCCTCTCCTCTCTCTCCCTAGCACGCATACCCTCAATCCTCCCAGCAATGCTCACCGCATGCTGATAATAAATATCCAGATTTAACTCACAAGCCATGCTAGACCTGATGCTGGGAATAAGCCCCTCAATAAACTGGCGAACCCTCTCGCGGACAATAGAAACCAAGGCTGGTGCATGCCTAGCGAAACTAATGTAACGGACAACATACTCTGAGACAGTCATAGCACCCTGGTGCAAATTCTCAAACTCGGCGCACATGCGCCCCTGAGGCTCTAAAGAACAAACTCTCTCACGAACAAATTTGAAAATTGAGTCCAAGTCAGTGAATCAGCCTCATCCGGACTGTCTAACTTATAGGTGAACCACCACTCATAGGCGGCTCTTCGAAGTTGGAAAGTAGTGAAGGAAACCCTGCTCAATCGTCATATACCCATGGTACGGAGAATGCGGTAACTCTCATCAAGAAATCCCAGAACATCCTCCGATACTAGACCGCTGAATACGAGGCTTGTACTTCTTAAACCTCTCAAGCCTTAGCTGCTCCTCCTCGGAAGCTGTTGCCCTGTCCTTAGGCTGAGCTGGCACTACAGGAGGTACAGGAATAATCTCAGGGACCTGCTCAACATGCACTCGCTGCTGAGGAGTGCAGGTGGCAAGAGTCTGTGCTCCTCGCCTGGCCTGAGATGTAGCTGCAACAAGGGGAAGCAACCCTGCCTAAGCCAGAGTGGTGTACATGCTCATGAACTATGCTAAAATCTCCTGAAGAGTTGGAGTAGTAGTAGCAGTAGGCGTGTTAGGTGCTTGGACTCCATCTAGAACTACTTGTGGTACCTCAACAGCATCTCGCGTAGGTTCTCTAGCTAAACCACGTGCGCGTCCTCGGCCTCTACCCCGGCCCCGACCTCTGATGGCTGTAGTAGGGGGCGCGAGTTCCTAATCATATCGGCTAGCACGTGTCCTCACCATCTGTGAGAGAATAAAAGACAGAAGTTTAGAATTGTGATGTCAAAATATCGCACGACAAGGAAATCAAATGAAGTGGAATTTTCCTAACAGTTATATAGCCTCTCGTAGATAAGTACAGACGTCTACGTACCGATCAGCGAGACTGTAATAAACTGGCTTATGATCCATGACTCCTATGAACCTAGAGCTGCAATACCAACGTGTCACGACCCGCGTTCGCCCTCCGTGAACCATTGTGATGGCACCTAGTCTCTACGACTAGGTAAGCCTTATTTGCGGAAGAAAACTAAAGTTTGTGGAAGTAAAACAATTTAAAACAGAAATAAAGTAGTAGCAGTATTTAAATGTGCCTCTCGACTTAAACCATGTTTAGCTATCAATACCAATACATAACTCCAAGACCCGGAAACCCACAAATCACAAGCTAAGATCAATACTACATAGCTCTAACTCCGGAATGTCTAATAATAATAGAAAAATACAAAAGGGCTAAATACTAAAAGCAGGAATAGAAAGGGACTTCTTGGTCTGTGGACATGACAGATGTACCTTGAAGTCTCTAGGCAGTTGCCTCCTCAAGGATGATATGCCTGAGTAGCGGTACCTGGATCTGCACATGAAAATATGCGTAGAAGGGGCATGAGTACACCACAGCGGTACTCAATAAGTGTCAAGCCTAACCTTGGTTGGGTAGTAGCGAGGAAGGTCGGGGACCTACTGAGATAAGATAAATATAAAGATGACAGGATAAGATAAACAATACAATTGAGAATCTACAGTAAGAATCTATACAGGATAATAAGAGTACAATAATGGAAATAGAGATGGAGGCAAACCACAAGGAAGTACAACTCATAACAAGGCTGATAACTGGGAATCTCTGGGTATCCCGAGGATCTCTTGGTATCCTCTATGTATACAAGGGATCTCTTGGTATCCTGAGGATCTCTTGGTATACCGAGGATGTCTTGGTATCCTCAATATATGCTAGGGATCTCTTGGTATCCCGAGGATCTCTTGGTATCCTCAATATACGTGCCAGGGATCTCTTGGTATCCCGCATCTCAGTCCAGATCATAAATACGTACAGGAGATCTCCCGGGATGTCGTCCCGTAGTCCCAAATTAAAAACACATAGAAGCAACACAAGAATACTCAATTAAATGCTAATTTCGTACCAAGTAAACAATTAATTCTAGCCTAACATACTTCGCGTAATGCAATTAATGCAGTTTAAGCAAATAGGCAATTAAGTCAACAAAACTTGCTTTTCTAAACTACAACAGGCTAAATTCGCAAGTCGAATAAAACAGGAAAAAGGAAATCAATTGAAATACCTAAAGTAAAATCGGATTTTCAACAATTAGCTCAAGTACGCACTCGTCACCTCACGTACAAGGCTTTTCAATTATCAAATATATCATATCCTAAGGGGAAGGTCCCCCACACAAGGTTAGACAAGACACTTACCTCGAATCATCTCAATATCAACCTGAAACCACGCTCTTGCCACGAGTAATCGACTCTAAATGGCCCAAATATATTCAATTCAATTGCATAATGTAAATAACATTTCAAGTAACTGATTCTACAATTAAATCCTAAGATAATACACAAAATTATGTAAAATGACCAAAATGCCCCTCGCGCCCATGTCTCGAAATCGGGTAAGATTTATATTTCCAGAGCCCTTGCACTCTCACAAGGTCAGTCATATCAAAGTACCAAAATCGGACCTCAATTTGTCCCTCAAATCATCACTCAAAGGTCTCAGATTAGACAAGCCCTAACACCCCCCCCCCAATTACCACTGATTATCCTAAATTTTTCATTATTAAATTGATAAAAATCATTCCAATAATGAGTTTAGGGACCAAAGACCTTACCCCAATGAACTCCTCTGAGAATCTCTCTTGAAAAGTGCTCCCCAAGCTTCTTTCCGTTTTGAAAAAGATGAAAATACGTTAATTTTCGCAAAGGCAAGAATTTATATGTTCTGCCCAGCGATTTCCGCATTTGCGGCCCGGGGACCGCATCTGCGGTCCTGCTTCTGCGGAACTAATGTCGCATCTGCGACTTTTCACTTAATGGCCAATTTCCGCATTTGCGACTCCCAATCTGCAGATGCGGTACCGCTTCTGCGAAATTACCACCGCTTCTGCGGTTCCTTAAGAAGTCCCCAATTTCCGCTTCTAGGGTCAATGACCACTTCTGCGGCGCCGCACGTGCGGAACCCAAACCGCATGTGCGGTTATGACAGAACCAGTAGGTGAAGCTGCAACTTCAATACAAAAAATTTTCCGTCAACTATCCGAATTCATCTTGAGACCTCCGGGACCTCAACCAAAGGCACCAACAAGTCACAAACAACTATCCAAACTTGTACCAATCCTTAGAACACCTAAAACAACATCGAAACCTCAAATTAACCATGGATTCAAGCCTAAGAACTCCAAAATTCTCAAAATACGCTTTCAATCAAAAAGTGTATCAAACCTCGTCCGAATGACCTAAGGTTTTGCACATACGTCACATTCAACACTATGGAGCTACTCCAACTTCCGGAGTTCCATTCCGACCCTCAGATCAAAATCTCACTATCGGACCAGAAAAAATTTAACTTTCGGCATTCCAAGCCTAAATTAGCTACGGACCTCCAAAACACAATCCGATCATGCCCGTAAGCCCGAAGTCACCCAACGGAGCTAACGGAACCGTCGGATTTTCATTCCGAGGCTGTCTTCACACAGTTCTGACTACGGTCAACTTTCCAACACTTCAGCTCTCATTTAGGGACTAAGTGTCCCAAAACTCTCCGAACTTAAAATCGAACATCCCGGCAAATCAAAATAGCATAATTAAACTTGGGAAAAACAGTTAATAGGGGATCAGGGCATAAATTCTTAAGACGACCGGCCGGGTCGTCACAGTATCTCATTTTCAAGTAGGGGTATTTGTCAGTCGGTGTTGTACGGTAAGTAGATATGTTGGTTTGGTCTTTTCAGTATTCGGTTTCTTATCCTTTCAATTTCGATTTATTCTGTATGATAACTTCGATTTGTTCGGCTTGAATATTAACGTTGACAAAATCTTTGTCCAAAATTAGCAAGTATTAAATCATAAAGAGAAAAAAGTACATAAAAAAAAATTCGATCAGTGAAAATATCTTATTACTTGCTTAGAGATAATTGCAGAACTTAGATAATATGACAAAAACTAATTCAATAGATGTAACCACAAAATTATAAAATATTATGTTAACCTACTTGGCAACCTGAAGAATAACATTCAGAATCTGCAGCCTAATTTGTTCCTTTATTTTCCTAAAGAAGTATTTGGGTTTTAGTGTTCACCTTATCATGAATGCCAAAGAAAAGTACTATGTAATTTAGTATGTTATAATCAATAATATGTGTATTATGTAACTTAGTATATATTTTGGTAAGGTATCGGTATTTCAGTATTAATTTTTTAAATACCAAATACCATACATGATAATAATTTTCTTAAAAATTTAAACCAAATACTAAAATACCGAATATCAAATACCAATATTTTCAATTTCGGTACGATAACTCGGTATTTACTAAATTATGCGGAGCCCTATTTTCAAGTATTGAACCTTGAGATCTATTGATACCAAACATAGTTGTAGGCATGAAGGAAATAGGAATATTTGACTTAGTATAACGGCACATACGTATTTTTAGTTAACCAAATCTGTCAAAAATACATTTACAAAAATGTGTAGGAATAGAGTGAAATAACACAAATATACGTATTCGGACGAGAATGAATTATAACATTTGTTTCGTATTTGACCAGTAGTGTGCATTTTTTTTTCTATTACCCCAAGTTTATCTCACCTCGTTAATTACAGGAATAACAATAATATTAATAAAAGGTCAGCTATGAGTTACCACGATATAAATTCAACTGTCCCGTTTTACGAGTAAACAGTCTGGGTCCCACCGTACGGCTTATACAATTGCATAATTGGGTTGATCCTTGCGTCTATTACTAACCTGTTTAATTCTTTGTTTCTTAAAGACAAATCATAAAAATGGCAGATAACGATATCAACATCACGCACAACATTGGGGCCTAAATAAATTAATCTTAACACGAAGATTTGATCACTGATACCTGAAACGAGGGGGATGAGGCCACGCCTGTCCATAGCGGGCAATATCCACGATCGACTCCTGATTATGCTGAAGACGAGCATGTTGTGGAAACGGTGAGAATCCTGAGGGAACAACAAAAGGCTATTATGGGTCAATTCTCGCGACAAGATCAGGTCATGACGGAGTTTAGGCAGGTGTTGTCGTGTGCTTCCAACAACACGAATGGAAAAGGCGCAGTTACTCATGGTGCTCCCACAAACCAAACAACACAAAGGGCTGATAACAACACCCGAGGGGTGAGGTCGGCTTCGATAGGGCTGGGGGAACGACAGCGGATATGTTAACAATAATGAGAATGATCCCTTTAAAATCAAACTCATGTGGTTTATGAGGGGAATATACGTGTGGATCAAATCCTAGAGGCGCTGTAAGTATTGAAAGGATCAGACTCAAACAAACACACCCAATTGCCGTTCAAACCAAGCGTGTTACCGGAGTTGATCCCGAAGCAGTTCTAAATTCCTGACGTATCAAAATATGATGGGACTTCAGATCCTCAGGAGCACATCACCACCTATACAACAACGGTTAGGGGAAACGACTTAGCTCCATACAAGATTGAGTCAGCCTTGTTGATAAGTTCGGGGAGACCCTCACAAAAGGGGCCTTGATATGGTATTCACTTTTACCCGAGCACACAATAGATTCTTTCTAGATGCTCACGGATTCTTTTATCAAGGCCCATGCCGAGGCTAGGATGGTACATGCCCGAAAGACCAACATATTCAGGATTGCAGAAGGAGAGTCCGAATTACTGTAGGAGTTCGTGACCAGATTTTAGAAGGATAAGATGCTGCTACCGGCCGTGCTTAATGAATGGGCAGCTGAGGCATGTACAAAAGGGCTAAATCCGAGGAGTTCGGAGGCTTCCTGAAAACTGAAAGAAAGCTTGCTCGAGTTCCAGGCAAGGCCATTGGCAGATGTACATAACCGCTACGAGTCGAAGATAAGAATAGAGGATGACCACCTCGGTTTCTAGACATCCACCAAGGGTCGAGACAAAGAAAACAACAAGGAAAAGTTAAAGGATAATTTTGATGGAGATCGACAATCTTCTAGAGGTTAGTTTTACCCTATGAAAGGGTCGAAGGACGCGGTGGAGGTTTCTAATCAGCGGATAGATTCGCTACCGATAGGAGAGCTGATCATAGATGGAATAACAAATCATTGCAGGACAAAGAGGTATCGACCTCCCGGGATTCCACCTACCCCAAGTTGTCCAGATATAACTTCAATGTCAGTATAGTGGAACTGGTACCCGCAATGCGGAACATTAAGGAAGCATAATTTTTGAGGCCAATGAGATCCGATCCCAGTCAGACGGATCGTAATCTATGGTGCGAGTACCATGAGATCAACGGCCACCCGACTGGGGACTGCCAACATCTATGCAAGGAAGTCTCGCCCCAGGCTCGAATATCTCTCTTCTCCAATGTTGTATCAATAAATGGTAGGTGACAAGTAGGTGCATCACCTACTTGCCAAAAGGATATGGCTCAATTAAAAGCCATAAAGTCGGCCAAGAGGGGTGTTGTAAGGTCTTATTAACTCATTTAATTCACTTATTTCTCAGTCCAAAAAAATTAGATTGAAGTCATGCACCTCCTCTCCAAAAATCTCACACAAACCCTAGGTTATTTCGGGTGTTATGATGTGATTCTAGTGCCGAAAATCCCGGACAACTTGCTAGTTTCCCTTTCTCCTTCTTGTAGTTGCATTGGGGGAATGATTTTGGATGAAGAAGGGCTAGGTTTTGTGGTTTCTACTCAGTCCAAGGTAAATTTATGTTTCTCCTTCCATTATATATGCTTGTAAGAGTTGTAACTCGATCATAAAGACTAGACCTAGCAAGTTTCGAAAGATTGGTATGTTGTTTATTGTTGCGTCATTGTTATCTGGTTGTAAACTTATTTTTAAGTTGAATTCATGGCTGGTTTATTGGATAAGAGGTTTCATTATGCTTTTAGTTGTGTTGCTCAATTTGAAAGAAAAGACAAGTGAAACATGTTTTAGTAAACCGAAAAAATCAATTTTGAGTTATTTAACTTGTGAGAATGTTTTGTGGGTTGTTTCGTGTTGCGGTTAGATTGTATCTTTATTGATACCCAATTTTTCCCTCATATATTTTAAATATGCATAAACGCTTTCAAAATATTTAACATGCATTTACAAATATGCACAAATATTTTACAATTATTCAGCAATTTTTTAAGGCCCTAAATACATTTATTTCTGTATTTTTTAATCACAAAAATATTCAAAACTATCCCTCATATTATTTAATGATGATTTGATCATCTAAATTTATCATTTTATGTTCATATGATCATTAGAATATTTTAATTATATTGTTTATAATTACACTTGGATTTTTAAGACTATAATTGCATATTTTGCAAAAAATAGCCTATGTATGCATTATTACATTATCTCACCAGAAAATAGCTTTTTGCATTTTTAAAATATCGAGTGATTGTACTAAAATATTTTCATGCACAAAAAATATTTTTTATAATTTGTTAATTATTTTACAAATTATTTATTAATTAATTGGGTATTTAAAAAATAGCCTCTATAATTTGTTTATTTTTCGGACCTAACCACCAAATATTAGCCCAAATCCTTTTAAAACCAACCTAATTCACCCCCAGGCCCACGATATACCTGCTCGACTCAATAACCCCGTTTAATCGTGGCCGTTGATCTTCTAGATCAACAGTCCACAATTAACCTTACCATATTAATCCCAAATAACCCCTAACCCCCTTTCACTCTTTCATTTCCGCCGCCTTCGTTCCCTAACTTCTCCAACTCTCTCTCAACTTGCCCCTAACCCTAATCGCCGTCACCGGCAGGGACCTCCATTCCATGGTGTTTCTTTGCATTCTCCGACCCTTGCCGGCCTTCTACCTCTTCTGGTGGTTTGATTATGTCGATTTATGAAGGAATCTCGAAGAGATTCAACTTGGATTTTTTGTTCAAAACCTTTCATAGGCCTGTCTATGTCTATCTCCATTTGTGAGTATTAGTTTCTTCCTGTTTATGGCTCAGATCTATTGTTTTAAACCAGGTCTCTTCCATCCCTGTCATTTTTCTTAAAACCCTAATCTTATGCTACCTAGGTCTGTTCAGATTTTTGTCGATCTTAAACGTTTAAGTGCTATTTGGTATTTTCTTCGAAAAAATCTTCTGTTTTCCTTATTATTATTTGATTCTAGTGTTTTCTAAGAACTAGGGTTTTGTCTTAAGTTCTCTTCAAAGGGTTTTTAACTTCCAAATGTTTTGAATCTGATTATCTTTACTGGTTTGACTAATTTTATATATATACTTTAAACCCTAGGTCTTTCTGTTTATTGCACTGATTACTTCAATCTTTTCCCCGTTATTTGTTTATCTCTGTCAATCAAATATATTGACTTATTTTATTTAGGGTTCAAATTATATTTTCTTGTTAAAATCAGTACTTACCTGTGATTTACCTATTTTCCTTATTTGTGACTTTGAGTAGTACTAATTACCTTAATTAGACTATTAGTCTGATTTAGGGATTTAATTGACTCCTATATGCTATATGATTGATTTGTTTACCTTATTTGAATCACAATCTAAATCGTTAAGGGATTCTCCCCAATTTAAGGGGGTCCTTTCCGGATTCTTATGTGGGAATTGATCGAGTTAAGTCCCCAATTAACTGATTGATTTATTTGATTACCCTTTTTATGAACTCTGATTTATTCTTTACCTTATTTGTCCTGCCCTACTAAGTGCTATATAAACTCTCATTCTCATTTCATTAAATAACAGACAATAGTTTAAAAACACACACACACATAAACTTTCTCTCATCTCTCTCTCTCTCTCTGCTACTTGTGTTTATTGCTTGTCTAGTCGGCTGAAAGCCAATGCTAGGCTATTGAATCCTGCCTACTTTACCTTTTTTTTCTACTTCCTTAACTTGTATGCTCTTACTATTGCTATTCAATTAAACATATCTATGTCTTCTTATAATCTGCATGTCCTTCTTCTGAACCTGTATGTTTTTCCTCATTTAGCATATCTACTGCTATTTAGTTCAACTATGCGCCCTGTTATCAGCATGTCTACTTATCTTATTAGATCTTGTACTTCATGATTATTGTTCCCAATCAGCATGTTCACTAGACTCTATGCTTGCTGCTATTCAAATTTGACTTGTGTGTTTAGCATGCCTTTCTTTTGCTTTAGCAAACCTATGTGTTTACTACAATAAGCATGTCAACTTTTGTTCAACCAATATGTTACTGCAATAGCATGTCTACTTCTGTTTGATTGATCCTATGTGTCTTGTTTACTCATATTTTAGCCAGACCTATGTGATTCTGCTTTTAGCAAGTATATATACTTGCTCATGTCTAAACTGGACCTATGTCTGTTTACTTCTCCACTAGCATGCTCTTAAAGTGTTCATTTCTCACAAACTCTGACCAATATGGCTCCCCATCCCTACTACCCCTATGAATGTGACTGTCTGAGTGATCCCAGCATGCCATGCCTTTGATTAGTGTCTGCTCACCTAGTAACAGCTAGTAAACTAAATTGAAACTTTGAGTGATCCTATTTCTATATACTATCTGATTGTTGGGACCTTTGTTTTAGTTACAATGATTGAATGACCCTGTTTACTCCTTATTTCCTGAGAATCCAAAACTATTTTTTTAAAACTTATCTCTTGTTTTAAACTTTTATTCTTAGAATACCTAGGGTATTGCCCCTATAGTGTGAGTGTTGCTTAGGAGTCCATGAGACTTCTCTAAACCTTGAAACACTGAAGTTGGCTTTCCAAACTTTCTCACAAAGGGTTACTTTGGAAGTTTCTGGTGTGAGCATTGCACGGGGTCTCTAAGGCCCTTTGGGGACTTTGACACACCAGGATACCATTGGGTGCACTATGAGATTCTGGCATTTTTGGGACTGGTTTAAGGCCTGGTTTGCTAGGTTTCTTCTTTGGGCCTCTATTCAGGCTCCCTATAGCATAGTTTGTTCCTTCTGTAATTCATATGGTCTGTAATAATAATTTCGTTGTAAACAAATGTTGGGGATATTAGTGAAACTGGGAGGGTTTTTTATACATATCTTGTTGGGAAAGGGTAGATACCATGCTTATAGGTTGTTACAATGTTTGTTTATTTAGATATCATGCCTATAGGTTGTTACAATGTTTGTTTATTTAGATACAATACCTATAAGGTTTGAAAATCGATCTTGCATCCTAGATAACATGCCTGTAAGTTTGCTGTGATATTTGCTTATATACATTCAGATACCATGCCTATGAATCATTCCTGCATTCTAGATACCATGCCTATAGGTTGTTACAATGTTTGTTTATTTAGATACCATGCTTATAGGTTGTTACAATGTTTGTTTATTTAGATATAATGCCTATAGGTTGTTACAATGTTTGTTTGTTTAGATACCATGCTTATAGGGTTTGCAAATCGATCCTGCATCCTAGATAACATGCATGTAAGTTTGCTGTGATGTTTGCTTATATACATTCAGATACCATGCCTATGAATCAGTAATGCATTCTAGATACCATGACTATAGGGGGTTTTAAAATTAATCGTATACTATAGACACCCTACTTGTATGTTTGAAAAGAATTAGCCTTTGCATACTAACAAGGTTTAAACCAGTTTTCTGCATGTCATAAGGTTTTAAAACTATTTGATGCATTTAGATGCCATGCTTATAGGATTTTAAAACCAATTTCTGCATTTAGCTACCAGTTTTTATAAGCATAAAATCAATCGTTACACCTATACATCATGCCTATAAGATCTAATGAACCAAACTTCTCGCTTAAAAAAATTGTTTTGATGGTTTATTGCATTTCTGATGAATGACTAGATACCATGTTTATAGCACATCACTGTTACACACCTAGGCAAGCCTGTAGGGCAACTAAAATCCTGCAAACTGTAAAATTATGCTTTTGTTATTTGTGAATGGTCTAGATTCAGCAGGCCCTGGGAGCAATATGCAAACTGATTAGGTTTTTATCGCCTCGCTTTAACACAATGCTGCATATTCCATTTGTCATGCTCACCTAGATATTCTGCTCTAGGATCTTTTGAGATGTCTGAAATCTTGCTATTTGAGACGTGCTATTATCTGCTTATGTGAGGAGGTAAAAGTGAGCCTTTAATTGCCGTCATGTGAATGTCTTATTTGTTCTTGCTTGTCGCCTGGATTTTTCCTTTTAAGCACTTTAGGAGAGTCTAGAAATACCTAAATTTGAGGTATTAAACACCTCAAGGGCCATAAGGAAGGGACAGGTAATGCACGCATAGAGTTCGTTAATTAAAAATGCATATACAACTATTAATGAGGGTAATTGGGTAGTAAAAGGATATGATGACCTGTGCACTAATGCCATGTGTAACCCCTCTAGTTGAGAAAGGTTTACCTGGTATTGTACAGATTTGATCCTGTAGGCTAGAAAACGTAGGATCGCTTTTACCCCTTGTTTTAAATGTAATACCAATTTATCTAATTTGCTTTATCTGTTTATAAGATTAATTCACATAATTTGAGTTCAGCCGGGACCCACCATTGTGGACCACGAGGGGTGCCTAACACCTTCCCTTCAAGGTTGTTTCGAGCCCTTACCCAAGTTTCTAGTAATGCAAACCGATTTTATTACATGCTTTAGGTTCGCTAACGCACCTTAAATCCGTTAGGTGGCGACTTTTCAAATGCCATACCTAATTCCCAAAAAGGAAATGAGTTATTCCTAATGAATGTCGAAACCCGAACTCTGCGAGAAAAAAGAGGGCGCGACAGCATAGCGACTCTACTGGGGATATCTTAGGCTCTTACCATAACGAACTTGTTTTTATGAATTAGTCTTAAGCATGCCCTATTCTGTTAATACATGTGTACCCTTTCCCTTTCCCCCTTACTTGGATTTAATTGCTTATTTCTCAAGCATTTACTATTTCCTTTATTTTCTGAAACTGACTTGTCTCCTTGTTTTCTTTTTTGTAATTGTCCTTCAATTATTTAAATACCGCATTTATCATTTCTAAACGTCCAAATACTTGACAACATGCTATTATTGCTGCATAAATCATGTTCAACACATATTCCACTTGTGCTAATCAATCATATAGAAACACTTGATGAGTGTTTGCGCTCTTCCTATATATCACCCACTAAATGTGGAAAAACGTATTTGTTGTAAAACTAGTCGATCAGCGGTGAATCGACGATTCCGTGCCTTTCCCCCTCATGTTGTCCTCTTAGGGGTCCCAGTCTAGACCTCTATAACAACCTTACTCTGATTAATTGTACATGCATCATGGTCAAGCCTAACCGGGTTAATATGTTGTCCACACAATAACCTTTTAAGAAAAGCCTCACCCAAAAGTCCATCGGTTTTTCCATAATCCAAATGGATGCAATCACGATTGTGTGCATTAATTTGGAGAAATAAGTGTCGATGTGCTAATTATTGTTGTATAAGTAGACAAACCTGGAGGGGGAAAGGGACTAACTATATTTTGTTTTGGAGAAAATGAGGCACGAAGTCCCCAAGTTTGGCATGGTCGGTAGTATACCTTCACTTTTGCTATATTCGTGGATAGATCTTCCTTCAAGTGACCAATAACATGTGAAAAGGGTCTTGGGAAATTCACCTTCTTTGCTGGACCTTCAGCCAAACAAAATGTTAATCGAGGCTGCCACCATGTTCTGGGACAAAGAAAGGGCTGTGTTCCGCTTTGGAAACATAGAAATGACCCCTCTCTTGGACGAAATAGGGGGATTCACTGGGTTGCCTTGGGATAGCCCTGGCCTGTTGGTACCTGAAAATCGCTCCATAGGGGATTTCTAAAGATGATGGGGTTAAAGAAGAATGATGACTTGGAGTGCCTCAAAAACTCCTACATACCTTTCGACATCCTCTATGAACTATACAGTCACAACAACTCTTACCGTATTTTCGATATGAATTCTCCATCACCTTCATGGGTTGGATTCATCGTAGAGTCTTTGTGTTCATCGTATGTTTCTTGGGTATGCTAGTATTCCCGATCCAAGGGGATATAATCCACACCAGGTTGGTCATAGTGGCCCAAATGTTTATGGACGAGATCGAGGGGCAGACATACACCATTGTCCCCATGATCATTCTAGATATGTACCGGGCCTTGGAGCATTATCAGAAGGGGCACAGATACTTCGAGGGTTGCAACTTGTTGCTACAGGTTTGGTTGTTAGAACATCTCCAAAAGGGTTAATACCGTTAGGAGTTTCCACGAAGGTCGTGGAATGATCACATAGCCTTCCATCATCCCAAGAGAATGACCTATATCCCAGACATGTTTGCTCAACCTACGGATGTTGTACGATGGGTGCAGTTTTTCAACAATTTAACTGAGGACCAAGTACAAGGGATGTTCGAGTGGTTCCCTACCGACGAGTTCATCATAAGAACCAGGGATGTTCCCCATTTGGTATTGATTGAGGTAAGAGGCATATACCATTATGCTCCCCTAAGGGTTATGAGACAGGCAGGCATGAGACAGGTCATACCGCGAATCGCTAAAATAAGTAACTTCATAGCTGATTTTCAGGGTGACTCCATCCTATATAAAAATGAAACACAAAACATGTGGCACTTGAAGATTATCGTGGAAAAGGAAACAATCAAGCCAGATCGATATCATGCGGGTCATACATACTTCTACCCCTCATGGTTGGATGATAACGTAGTAGGAATCTTCGAGCCAAGGGTTGGTCCAGGAAACAGGGTCATAGACGAAGTTGCCAAAACACAGGTGAAGTATAACAAACTGCGCAAAAGAATTGGTGATTATGAAGCAGAGCATATGGAGCAGCATAAGGCCGACATGGAAATGATCAATGAGTGGAATGAAAGGGCTGTTAAATCTAGCGAAAGGTTGGAATATCTGGAGTACAGTCTGATGGAATTGGAAGGGAAAATGAGAAATAGAGTCACCGATTACCAGAACGCCGAGGGAAATGAAGGAGGACATTTGGCAAGGGCATTCTTACTGTTGAACCTGAGCGAACTGGGAGAATTAATCGATAAAAGCATCCGGTCTGGAGAGGGTCCTTCTGGGACCAAATAGATTAGGTTTACTTGCTTTTCAAATGTAATAAGGCCAAGTGCTATTAGTAACTTATCTTAATTAGTGTCATTTTGGGTTGTCTATTTTTAACATTAATGAAATAAGGCAATTTTTGGCACTGAATTTCTCCAAATCTATTTGTCGCTAGGCCTACCTCGGGCACAACGGGGCTCCCAAATTAGGAAGCGAATTTACATTCCCGCAATATGTGTTAAATACCGCAAACATTTCAGAATCTGTACTAACTTGTTTACCTTTTGTTTTTCTTTATTCTTTATTATTCCCATCTCCTAAGGTTGGTTCGCACATACTGGCATCATCATCATATCACACCAGATCTAGAGGCCCTCCACCACCTCCTCCTCCAAGTAATACCAGAAGCAAAAGGAAAGCAAAGATGAATGACTTATGTGGTATTCGGAAGGAAAATGCTGTGAATGCGGAAACTTCAGACGGTCAAAGTACTTCAGCACCAAATGACTTGGTTTTGCGGTTGGAACAAAAGATACTGGAGTTACAGGGAGAACTTGAGCAGGTCTACAACTTAGCAAACCTCTCCCTCACCCTTAACGTCCCTAATATCAACCAACAAAATACCAAAAACTCAGCACCTCCCCAAAATACACCAAACTAGCCTTCTCTCGCACCACATCAATATGCAACTCCACCTCAAAATCCCAATCCTTTGCCAATACCAACTCCACCACAAACCATCATCAACCAATCTAGTACCCACAAGCCACTACCTATAACACTCATCAGAACATACCACAACCCATTACCGATCCTCAAAACTCAACCAACGACCACTACTACACCCAAGTCCCTAGCACTCACCAAAACAACCCTATATATGTGGAAACTGTACCTCACTCTACTCAACTAATCTCCTATTCACCAGAATCCACTGAGAAGGACCTACTTATCAAGAACATGGCCGAGGAACTCAAGAAATTGACAAGTCGAGTTTAGGGTGTCGACGGAGGCAAAGGAGTAAAAGGTCTGAATTATGAGGATCTATACATACAACCGGATGTGGAACTGCTGGAGGGTTACAAACCTCCCAAGTTCGAAATGTTTGACGGAACAGGTGATCCCAAGGTCCATTTGAGAACTTACTATGACAAGCTCGTGGGGGTCAGAAAAGATAAAAGGATCCGAATGAAGCTCTTTATGAGAAGTCCTACCGTATATGACCTATCCTGGTACTTAAGCCAGAACCCTAAAAAGTGGGCCAATTGGGTCAACATGGCATCAAAATTTATGGACCGTTTCAGGTTTAATACGAAGAATGCACCGGATGTCTTCTACATCCAGAATTTAAAGAAGAAGCCAACTGACACATTCTACGAGTATGCTACTCGGTGGAGGTCAGAAGCAGCCAAAGTCAAACCAGCACAAGAAGAATAACAAATGAACAAGTTCTTTGTCAGGGCACAAGACTCATAATATTATGAAAGGCTAATGGCCATTGAGAATCACAAGTTCTCTGATATTATCAAACTCGGAGAAAGGATTGAGGAAAGTGTCAAAAGAGGGATGGTGAAAATTTTTGAGACACTACAGGCCACAAACAAATCATTAAAATCAGGGGGCATATCAAATAAAAGAGAAGTGGGGGCAGTAATCGTGGCTCAAGGCCCAAAATCTCCGCTCACATACCAAACACCTCCACCCACATACCAACCCTCATCTCCCAGATATTCTCAACCCGCTACCATCTATCATACTTATAACACCCAACCAGCCTACTATCATTAACCTCAAACTCATCCAAATTACTAGAAACCCCGACCTAACTTTGATCGTAAACCACCTAAATAATACACCGTTATTTCTAAACTCATCGACCAGTGGTATGAAAGGTTGAAGGCCGTTGGTTATGTCACCCTTATTCCTTCTGTGGCAGTAGATAACTCATCTCAATGGGTCAACCCAAGCAAAACCTGATCATTCCAGTATGAAGGGGCACACCATTGACGAGTGCCGAACATTGAAAGATAAAATCTAGACATTGATTGATAACAAGATCATACAGGCAAAGGAAACTGTGCCCAACATCCGCAAAAATCCTCTCCCAGATTATAGGGGGTGATAAGGTACATATTATAGAGACGGATGAAGGATGGGATCCTGAGGGATCAAACAGGCTTATTTGGGAAGGCGATGACTTTATACCTGCAGTCACACTCACTCCTATTGTGGTACAGACACAGTCATCAGTCTAGGTTGAGGTAACTACATCGGTTCCATTTGAGGTAGAGGTAGCTCCGCTTACGGCTACACCTGCTCTATTTGAGGTAGAAGTGGCCACACCTTTCATAGTGACAGTATCAACCACACCTCCTTTCAATTCCAAAACCATTCCTTGGGATTACATTGCCGAAGCTAGGTGATACGGAAAAACAAAAATGGAAGAATCTGATTCTGCACAAGGAATGACCAGAACGGGAAGGATCTATACACCTGAACACTTGGGAGGATCAAGCAATGAGGCTGCTACTAAGCAACCTGTCATTGAAACTAGACTGGATGATCTTTGGAGGAAAGTACAAGCGAGGGAATACTATGTTGTCGATTATTTGAACAAAATCCCCGCCTAGATCTCTATCCTGTCACTATTACCAAATTCGGAGGCGCACAAGAATGATTTGATGAAGGTGTTAAGTGATGCTTATGTGCCCAACAATGTCACCTACAGAGAAATGGCCAACATGATGGGGAAAGTGCTGGAGATTCAGAAGATCACCTTCCACGAGGATGAATTACCACCCGAAGGGTTAAGTCACAACTGGGCATTGCACATCACGGTGCAGTTTGAAGACACGTTCATTACCAGGGTCCTAAAAGATAGAGTTTCAAGCCTCAACATTTGTCCGTTGACTACTCTGAAAAGATTGGGCAAAGGTTTTTATGAGATACGGGCAGGAAGTATGAACGTGAAATCCTTTGATGGGTCTCAAAGAGCCACGATTGGGGAGATTAATCTTTGTATGTATATGGGTCCAACTTGGTTCCATGTTGAATTCCAAGTGCTTGACATATCAGCTTCATACAATCTTCTGTTGGGTCAACCTTGGATACATGCCGCTAGGGCTGTAGCTTCCACACTACACCAGGACGTGAAGTTTAAATGGAACCATTAGGAGGTGATCATTCACGTAGATGGAAGTAATCCAATTTACACCAGTCAAACCATCCCAGTTATCGAGAACAGAAGAAGGCTAGGAGGGGAAACTTATCACCACATCGAACATGTCAATGCAGTGGAGAAAGACAAATGGTGGAGTAACATAATAGAAAGCATACTGGCATGGTATGGGTATGAAACCGGCAAAGATCTTGGGAAGAATCTCCAGGGCATTACTAAACTAATACAGCTGAAATGTCATGGTACAACCTTCGGGCTCGGATACCAGTATACATGGCAAGAGTATGACGATTGGTTGCCTCTATGGCATGGTCCTTATTACCCTCTCGAGCAACCACTGCCACATATGGGTCAGACTTTTCAGCAGGCTGATACAATATGGGCAACTGCAGAAGAAGAAGCTTTAGCTGGGATGAGGAATTTGTTCCTAGAGGACGAGAATATGGATTGTAGTGCGATAATTGAGGAGGAGGAAGAAGAAGAATGCCTCACCATTCAGACTGTGGAGAAAAGAGCCATTCTCAGGAATTGGACTGTCACACCATCCCGGGCATGCCGAGTCCTTGGGTAGCTTGGCATTTAGCCTAAATTTTTTTCTATAGCCACGCTAGGTATTTCAGATGTTTTCAGTAATTTTATTTTTAAAGATGCATTTTATTTCAAAATAATTGCTCAATTCATCGGGCCGTACTTGTTTTGGGATATTTTCAATTTTTTTTCAATGCATGGCTATTATTATTCATTATTATCTTTCACACTTTTCTTTCTACAACATTATTATTACTTTTCCTGATGAGCCGATGACTTTGACATGTAATGAGACAGCGCAACATAAGGATAGTGACTCGGAGGAAGAAGATGAATACCTGAGGAAATTGTTAGGGAGGTTGAAACTTTGAAAATAAGCCTAAGTCCAACCTGGACGAAACCGAAGCAATCAATTTGGGAGACGCCAAAACCGTCAAGGAGACTCGCATAAGCATTCACTTATCACCATCAGAGAAGGAAGAGTACATTCGTTTCTTGAAGGAATATGAGGATATCTTTGCATGGTCATATGATGACATGACCGGTCTAAGCACATCCATAGTGGCTCACAAGTTGCCCACCAATCCAATGTGTCCTTCAGTGAAGTAGAAGCTCAGAAAGTTCAAACTAGACACGAGCCTAAAAATCAATGAGGAATTTACTATGTAGATCAAAGACAAAGTCCTTAGGGTAGTTGAGTACCCAACCTAGCTATCCAACATCCTACCAGTTCCGAAGAAAGATGGGAAAGTCAGTGTATATGTTGACTATCGAGACTTAAACAGAGTAAGTCCCAAGGACGACTTTCCACTACAAAATATACACATCCTGATCGACAATTATGCCATGCATGACCTCCAATCTTTTGTGAATTGTTTCACAGGTTATCACCATATCTGAATGGATGAAGAAGATGCAGAGAAAACAGCTTTCATTACACCATGGGGAGTGTATTGCTACAAGATGATGTCATTTGGTCTAAAGAATGTTGGGGCTACTTAAATGAGATCCATGACAACCATCTTCTATGATATGATACACGAGGAGATAGAGGTGTATGTTTACGACGTCATCATCAAGTCCAAGATGGCCACGGATCACATATAATACCTGAAGAAGTTCTTTGACAGGTTAAGGAGGTACAATCTAAAACTGAACACTGCAAAATGTGCATTCAGGGTTCCCGCAGGGAAGTTGCTGGGATTTATTGTCAGCCGCCGAGGGATCAAGGAACCATCCAATGTTAAGGTTATTCAAGAGCTACTGCCGCAAGAAGGATGTGATGAGCTTTCTAGGACGTCTCAACTATATCAGTTGCTTCATAGCATAGTCCACGATTATATGTGAACCCATCTTCAAAATGTTCATGAAAGATGCTGAAATGAATTGGACCAAATATTTTTCAGAAGGCTTTTGACAAAATCAAAGAATACTTGTCCACACCGCCAGTCCTAGTCCTGCCAGAACCTGGGAGACCTTTGCTACTCTATCTATCAGTATTAGATGGAGCTTTCGGATGTGTTTTGGGAAAACATGATGAGACAGGGAGAAAAGAGCAAGACATATACTACTTGAGTAAGAATTTCACACCTTATGAAGCACAATACTCTTTGTTGGAACACACTTGCTGTGCTTTTACCTGGACGGATCAGAAATTGAGGCATTACTTCTATGCCTATACCACATAACTCATATCCAGAGTGGACCCTCTAAAGTACATCTTTCAGAAGCTCATGCCAACTGGGAAGTTAGCGAAGTGGTAGATACTGTTAAGTGAGTTCGATATCGTCTATGTAACTTAGAAGACGGTCAAAGGACAAGGATCGGTAGACCACCTTGCTGAAAACCCCGTGGGAGGAGAATACGAACCCTTATAAAAACGTATTTTCCCGATAAAGAAGTATCGTTTGTAGGAGAAGACATTACTGAAGCCTATGACTGTTGGAGAATGTTCTTCGATGGAGCTGCAAATTTCAAAGAAGTGGGCATTGGAGCAGTTTTGCTGTCAGAAATAGGTCAACACTACCCTGTCTCCGTGAAGCTTTGGTTTCCGTGCACCAACAACATGGTAGAATATGTGGCTTGCATCATGGGGCTCAATCTAGCTATCAATATGAATATACAAGAGTTGATGGTAATTGGTGAGTCAGATCTTTTGGTATATCAGGTTCAAGGAGAATGGGCTATGAAGAACACCAAGATACTGCCATACGTGTATCATATGCAGGAGTTAATGAAAGAATTCACAAAGATAGAATTCAAACATGTGCCCAAAATTCAAAATGAGTTCGCAAATGCACTGACGACTTTGTCATCAATGATACAACATCCGGACAAGAATTTCATTGATCCTGTCCCGGTGAGGATCCACAATCGACCGGCTTACTGTGCTCATATGGAAGAGGAAAAAGATGGAAAACCTTACTTCCACGACATCAAAGAATATTTGGCAAGAGGAGAATATCCAGAGCAAGCAAACCACACTCAGAAATCCACGCTGCGAAGGATATCCAATCATTTCTTCCAAAGGGGTGGGACCCTATATAGAAGAACTCCTGATCTAGGATTGTTAAGGTGTGTTGACGCAAAGGAGGCTTCCAAGTTGCTCGAATAAATATATGCCGGAACTTATGGACCACATATGAATGGTTTTGTTCTAGCTAAGAAAATACTCAGATCTGGATATTTTTGGATGACCATGGAGACGGGTTGCATCCGATATGTACATAAATGCCACCAATGCTAGGTACATGCAGACATGATAAGGGTACCACCCAATGAGTTCAACGCAACAAGTGCACCTTGGCCTTTTTCTACCTGGGGAATGGATGTCATCAGTCTGATAGAGCCCACTACTTTAAATGGGCATAGGTTCATTTTAGTGGTCATTGACTACTTCACAAAATGGGTGGAGGCTGCATCCTACAAAGTTGTAACCAAGAAAGTCGTCGCAGACTTTGTCAAGGATCGTATTGTTTGCCGATTCAGAGTTCCTGAGTCCATTATCATTGATAATGTTACCAATCTCAACGGTGATCTGATGAAAGCCATGTGTTAAACCTTTAAAATCAAGCATAAAAACTCTACAGCATACAGACCTCAAATGAATGGAGTTGTGGAAGCCGCTAACAAGAATATCAAGAAGATTCTAAGGAAGATGGTAGAAAATCACAAGCAGTGGCACGAAAAGTTACCCATAACCTTATTGGGGTACCACATTACGGTCCGCACATCAATCGGGGCAACTCCCTATTTACTGGTTTATGGAACTAAAGCTGTTATTCCAGCCGAGGTAGAGATTTCTTCTTTAAGAATCATATAGGAAGCCGAACTTAGCGATGCAGAATGGATAAGGAGCCGCTAAGAGCAACTGGACCTTATAGACAAAAAGAGAATGAACGCAGTATGTCACGGTCAATTTTATTAGAACAAAATGTCTAGAGCTTTCAACAAAATGGTCAAACCAAGACAGTTTGTACCGGGGCAGCTGGTGTTGAAGAAGATCTTCCCGCATCAAAATGAAGCCAAAGGGAAATTCTCTCCCAACTGGCAAGGTCCCTACATGGTTCACTCTCATACTTGCAGAAATGGACGGAGAAGTTTGGCCGAAACCAATCAATTCAGATGTAGTCAAGTGATACTACATTAAAACGTTTACATTCCTTCATCCAATATAACTGAACTACGCTTGACCTGATTCTGGTTTAAGAGGGGATACGTAGGCAGCCCCGTGGGTTCGGTCATATCATAATAAAATTTTCATTTTTCCTCAGAACTAGAAACTGGAGCAGAATTTTGAGGAGGAGCAAGTCTAGCCGACGACATCATATGACAGAAAGTCAGAAATTGGTTAAGAAACTGGTCCTGCAAGTCTCGTCGCATGCGAAATTCTAAAATAAGAAAGTTTCAATGTCTCTGAAATGTGTTACAATCACTAGTTCATCCAAAATTACTTGATATTTCACTATGTTTTCTAAAAAATAAATCCATTTTTATCAATAAATGCATATTTTCGAAAACTCTATTTTCGTGATAGTCAGGTGTTACCCAGACCAACTCAAACAAGGCCTCCAGAGCGGAGCAAAGCAAAGCTAGCAAATGAAGGCACGAACCAATCTCTCCTTACAAAACTTACAATTTTTCTTTGGATGCAGGCATGGTGAACATGACAAAAGTATTCGCAAACATATACATACCGAAGTCCTAATGATCTGGCCACTAGATGCAAATATATCTCCAGTTAAGAAATATTCCATTCTCATTTGTTCTCTGCATGAGGCTAAGCCCTGCCTCCACATTTGCATAAGGCTAAGCGTTGCCTTCTCTTTTCATGAGACTAAGGTCTATCTCAAATCTTGCATGAGGCTAAGCCCTGCCTCTATATTTGCATAAGTCTAAGCATTGCCTTCTCTGTGCATAAGACTAAGCTCTGTTTCCAATCTTGCATGAGGCTAAGCCCTGCCTCTCATCTGCATGAGGCTAAGCCTTGCTTCCATATTTGAATAAGGCTAATAATTGTCTTCTCTTTGCATGAGATTAAGCTCTGTCTCCAATCTTGCATGAGGCTAAGCCCTGCCATCCATCGACATAAGGCTAAGCATTGCCTTCTATTTGTGTGAGACTAAGCTTTGTCTCAAATCTTGTATGAGGCTAAGTCATGCCTCCATATTTGCATAAGGCTAAGCATTACCTTCTTTGTGTATGAGACTAAGCTTTGTCTCCAATCTTGCATGAGGCTAAGCCCTGCCTCTCATCGACATAATGCTAAGCATTGCCTTCTCTTTGCATGAGATTAAGCTCTGTCTCCAATCTTGCATGAGGCTAAGCCCTACCTCTCATCGACATAAGGCTAAGCATTGCCTTCTCTTTGTATGAAACTAAGCTCTGTCTTCAATCTTGCATGAGGCTAAGCCCTACCTCTCATCGACATAAGGCTAAGCATTACCTTCTCTTTGCAAGAGACCAAGCTCTGTCTCTAATCTTGCATAAGGCTAAACCCTGCCTCTCATCTGCATGAGACTAAGCCCTGCCCCTATATTTGCAAAAGGCTAAGCATTGCCTTCTCTTTGCATCAGATTAAGCTCTGTCTCAAATGTTGCGTGAGGCTAAGCCCTACCTCCATATTTGCATAAGGCTAAGCATTGCCTTCTCTATGCATGAGACTAAGCTCTGTCTCCAATCTTGCGTGAGGCTTAGCCCTGCCTCTCATCTGCATGAGGCTAAGCCTTGCCTCCATATTTGCTTAAGGTTAAGCATTGCCTTCTCTTTGCATGAGACTAAGCTCCGTCTCAAATCTTACATGGGGCTAAGGCATGCCTTCATATCTGCAAGCATTGCCTTGTCCTTGTATGAGACTAAGCTCTGTCTCAAATTTTGCATGAGGCTAAGACCTGCCTCTATTTTACATAAGGCTAAGCACTACCTTCTCATGGGACTAAGTATCCCTCCCTACATAAATTTTGCTTTATTCTAAACTTGGCACTATCTTCTTCCCTCGTGCTAAGCTCTACCCCCAAACTCCACGCAAGACTAAGCTTTGTCTTGCTATCACTTTCAGTATCATATCTCTGCATTTCATGGGCTGGCATATAGCCAACATGTTCAAAGGCGTCATAGTCCGAAGGCATCATCCTCATAGCCTGAAGACACTATATCATGGCTTGAGGATCTCTCAATAATTGCACATCATTATTCAAAGGCGTCATGGTTCAGAGGCACCATCCCCATGGCCCAAGAACATCATTTCATGGCATGCGAATCTCCTTTCTCACAATTCACGGCCTGAGACATCATAGTCTAAGGACGTCATATGTATTGTCCAAAGGCAATCTTTCATGGTCCAAAGGGAATTTGCATCATCTATATACTCGCATGCATTGTGTTTTAAATTTTGCAGGTAATCCAGGAGGTAACCGTTCTTCAAACAGGAGCAATCTTCGCTCTTGTTTCCGCTCATACCATTTTCACTTTTCCATTATAACTGATTCCCACCAATTACCCACCTTACTCTGTGATATTCAGATATCTGCCCCATAATCCATTCGTTATACTCCATACCCATAATCATAACTCTATCCGACATCACCCTTCATAAAAGATCCTTTGATGAAACTGGCTACCATTCCTATAACAACTCCATCGGTTTCCTTCACCGTTGGGTCAAGAACTACACACGAACTGATTCCTGCAAAACCAGGGATATGTATACAACTCAGAGACCAAGGTTCAGCCTTTATTTTTTTCAAAACACACATTCGGTCAAAATCGATAATCATTTCTTTACCTGAAAACTCTTTCATCCTTCCCGGGTAAAGAGGTGCAGCTGTTGATCCAATTTTTGTCTCATATATTTTAAATATGCGTAAACACTTTCAAAATATTATACATGCATTTATAAACATGCACAAGCATTTTAAAAAATATATAACTTTTTAAGGCCCTAAATCCATTTATTTATGTATTTTTTAATTACATAAATATTCAAAACTATCCCTCATACTATTTTATGATGATTTGTCATCTAAATTCATCATTTATGTTCATATGAGCGTTCGAATATTTTAGTTGCATTTCTTATAATTACACTTGCATTTTTAAGACTATAATTGCATATTTTGCAAAAAATAGCCTATGTATGTATTATTACATTATCTCACCAGAAAATAGTTTTTTGCATTTTTAAAATAATGAGTGGTTGTCCGAAAATATTTTCATGCACAAAAAATAATTTTTTATAATCTGTTAATTATTTTACAAATTATTTTATTAATTAATTGGGTATTTAACAAATAGCCTCTTTAATTTCTTTAATTTTTCGGACCTGACCCCCAAATATTAGCCCAACTCCTTTAAAACCAGCCCAATTGACCCCCAGCCCCAACATATACCTGCCCGACCCAATAACCCCATTTAATCGTGGTCGTTGATCTTTTAGATCAACAGTCCACAATTAACTTTACCATATTAATCCCAAATGACCCCATAACCCTCCCTCCCCCCTTCACTCTTTCATTTCCGTCGCCTTCATTCCCTAACCTCTCCAACTCTATCTCAACTCGCCCTTTACCCCAATCACTATCACCGGCGGGGACCTCCATTCCATGGTGTTTTTGTGCATTCTCCGACCCTTGACGGCCTTCTACCTCTTCTGGTGGTTTTATTATGTTGATTTATGAAAGAATCTCAAAGAGATTTTCAACTTGGATTTTTTATCGAAACCTTTCATAGGCCTTTCTATGGCCATCTCCGTTTGTGAGTATTATTTTCTTCCTGTTTATGGCCCGAATCTATGGTTTTAAAATAGGTTTCTTTCGTCCCTGTCATTTTTCTTAAAACCCTAATCTTATGCTACCTAATTGCTGCATTTAGATGGCATGCTTATAGCATTTTAAAACCAATTTCTGCATTTAGCTATCAGTATCTATAAGCCTAAAATCAGTGGTTACACCTAGGCAGCATGCCTATAGGATCTAATGAATCAAACTGCCCGCTTAAAAATATTATTTTGCTGGTTTATTGCATTTCTAATTAATGACTAGATACCATGTTCATAGGACATCACTGTTACATGCCTAGGCAAGCCTGTAGGACGACTAAAATCCTGCAAACTGTAAAATTATGCTTTTTTTTATTTGTGAATGGTCCAGATTCAGCAGGCCCTAAGATCAGTATGCAAACTGATTAAGTCTTTATCGCCTCGCTTTAACACAATGCTGCATATTCTATTTGTCATGCTCACCTAGATATTCTACTCTAGGATCCTTTGAGATGTCTGAAATCTTGCTATTTGAGACGTGTTATTATCTGCTTATGTGAGGAGATAAAAATGATCCTTTAATTGCCTTCATGTGAATTTCCTATTTGTTTTTGATTTCCACCTAGATATTTTCTTTTAATCACTTTCGGAGAGTCTAAAACTGCTTAAATTAGAGATCCTAAACACCTATAGGCCCATAAGGAAGGGACGGGTAATGCACGCATAGAGTTAGTTTAATTAAAATCACTTATATAACCACTAAGGGGAGGGTAATTGTGTAGTAAAATTATATAATGACATGTACGCTAATGCCACGTGTAACCCCTCTAGCTACGGAAGGTTTACTAGGCATTGTGCAGATGTGGTCCTATAGGCTAAAAAACCAAGGATCCCTTTTACCCCTTGTTTTAAATGTAATTCAAATTTGTCTAATTTGCTTTATCTGTTTATAAGACTAATTCACATAGTTTGAGTTTGGCCGGGACCCACCATTGTGGACCGAGAGGGTTGCCTAACACATTCCCCTCAAGGTTATTTCGAGCCATTACCCAAGTCTCTGGTAATGCAACCCGATTTTATGAGTGTTTTAGGTGCCCTAACGCACCTTAAATCAGTTAGGTGGCGACTCTTCAAATTCCATACCCAATTCCCAAAAACGAAATGAGTTGTTTCCAATGAATGTCGAAACCCGGATTCCTTGAGGAAAAAGGGGGAGCGATATCTTTTTCTAGTGTTTTTATGGAGTTTGGGAGGAGAAAGGGTGTAGAGAAACACCACATAATGATAGAGTGGTAAGCTTGGGCTGAGTACGGCACCAGGTGCCTGTCACACCTCTTCAAGTTTAGGGCATGACAGAGGAGGTGGAGACATTGTTGAAAACGTCCATTTCAGAGAATTCTTAAGCAATCATGCTAAGAACAGCTACAGTCGCAACCGGGACAATGTGGAACCCTCGAAAGTAGGAGAAGATCCTCCTCGTTTGACGATCAACATGATTTTCAGGGGGAGCAAGATTAATGGTGTAACCTTTTCAGCAATAAACTCTGAAAAATCACTAAGGACGACATCACCTTCATGGAGGAGGACGCAGATGGACTCCTACTATCGCATAATGATGCCCTGGTAATTTCTCTTAATGTTTTATATTTTAAAATTAAACGTGTTTTGGTGGACCTAGGGAGTTCAGCCAATATTATCCAGTGGATATTGCTAGAACAAGCCAAGATAATCGGAAGCAGTATTCTGGCACCAAAGCTCCTCGTCAGGTTTAATTTAGCAAATGTGACAACCCGAGGGGAAATTCTGCTTCCACGAATGCCGGGGGTAATAAAGAAGTCCTTTTTTAAGTAGTAGACGATGATATGGGCTACAATATTGTTCTTGGAAGACCATGGCTACATGAGATGAAGGTTGTGCCATCAACATACCATCAACTTCTAAAATTCCCAACTCCGAAGGGAATTAAACAAATAAGAGGATATAAATCGGTGGCAAGGTAGATGAACGCGATCTCAGTTTTCAGTAACAAAGGGAAGGAGCATGTGGCATAGCAATTACATGAACTGAAACCTACTCCCGAACTAAACAAAGTCAATAGGGGTGGAATCGGTAGAATCATATCAGGTACAAAATATTTCTGGGTACCAGAAGAAACGGACGCAGTGCAATCCATAAGAGAAGAACCCAAGCAAGTCACATTGTTTAAGAAATTCTTGGAGAGGAAGTTCCACTTGGGGACAGGACTAAACACTAAAGCCCAGAGGTGGTTGTTCATAAGTTAAGCATGGATCCTAACATCCCTCCGATAAGGCAGTACAAATGCCACATTGCTGAGCTCAGAAACATATTTGTCAAAGAAGAGGTAACTCAATTGCTCGATGTCGGTATAATCCAGGAGTTAAAGTATCCTGACCGGCTAGCTAACATAGTAGAAGTTCCAAAAAAGAATAATAAATTTCGCATGTGCGTAGATTATAAGGATCTAAATAAGGCATGCCCAAAAGACTCATTCTCACTTCCAAACATTGATCAAATGATTGATGCAATGGCCAGGCACGAGTTGATGAGTTGATCAGGAAAAAACTTCGTTCATAACAAACTTCGGCACATATTGTTATAATGTGATGCCTTCCGGGCTTAGGAAAGCCAGAGCCTCTTATTAAAGGCTTGTGAAAAAATTGTTTGAAAAAAAAATAGGAAAAACCATGAAAGTTTAAATAGATGATATGCTGGTTAAATCTTGGAATGTAGGTGATCATCTTAAACACATACAAGAAAACTTTGACATCCTAAGGAAGCATAACATGAAGCTTAACCCCAAAAATGTACATTTGGAGTAAGCTCTGGTATATTCTTAGGGTTCTTGGTGTCACAAAGGGGGATCGAAGTCAATCTCGATTAAATTAAAGTCATAGAGGACATCCCCGACCAGCTATCAAACGTGAAAGAGGTTCAAAGGTTAACATGAAGACTGGCCGCTTTAAGCAGATTCATTTCCCCGTCTTCGAAAAAATGTCGTTACTTCTTTTCATTTCTAAAAAGAAGAACAACTTCGAATGAACTCCGGAATGCTAGCAAGCTCTTAAAGATTTGAAAACGTATTTTATCGGGCCCTCTATCATTATCGAAATTGTAGGAAGGCGAGCAGCTGCGGATTTACTTGGGGGTCATAGAGGTAGAGGTAAGTGTTGTTTTAGTCAATGAATACTAAGGTATGCAATATCCTATATAATATGTTAATAAAATGTTAACGGGAGTGGAAACTCACTACCCACAGATTGAGCATGATGTTGAGCTGATGAAGGTTGTCGTCTCCTCTATAGTGAAGCCCCTTAATCACTGGCTCCCTCATCATCATCGATCACCACAGTGTCTACGGTAGGCTCAGGCGCGACGCACTTTACCTTTTTAGTTTTACCCTTGACCATAGAGGAACGCTGCATTTTTTGTTGCTTGTTCTTTGGTCGGGGACTTCGAGAGGAAACACCTACGCCAGAAGGAGGTTCGATGACTCCCATTCTGGCGAAAGCCTCCTGCAGCAATCTCGCTGCATCCACGAGATTAACCCAAACGTCCTCCGCGGGGATGGTAAAAGAACCCTTTGGAAGACCTGAATTCAACAAAGAGAGAAATTAACCAGTTTTCTTATACACGAGGTAAAAACAAGATTAGTTTGGAAATCAACTTACCATGATTTTTGGACTTCCAACCGTATTCGAGGGCCAGTTCTTTCCACCGGCAGGTCTCAGGCATGGTAACATGCAAAATCTTCTGGACCTACTGGTCCAAGCCTTCAACCCTTGGTGGTGTCCACTGAGTTGCTAAAATAATGAAAAGAGCAGGATCAATAACAACATAAAACAATCTTTAATCAGAGAAAAGATAGACGTTGAACTTACGTGTACGAGTCATGACTTAGGAAAGGATGGATTTGTGGACGGGATAATTTCTCTGATGGCAACTACAAAGAATCGTTTCATCTATCTATGGTCATTGGTACGTCAATAAAATCTCTTGTAATATCATAAGACCATTATGCCTTTGAGTAATATCATGAAGTAAACTTTTTTCAACTTACTTATTTTTCTTGGACCCATGAACAGATGATAGAATAATAGGACACGTGGGGAATCAAGAACATAAGCATCTCTAGCATTTCTATGAATATAGTCATTTATGGAAGTTGTGCATTTTCTCATTTCATTTGTATCGCATGGATCATGCTAAAAATAAAGAAGGTATAGCCTTAACATACCTGAACCGATTCTCTTGACAATCACCATATTTTCTAAGATTTATCATTCCCCCCGAAAAATTAGGGGAGAAAAGGTTCATCGTTCGAACTAGGGAGAGATCTTCCCCCATTTTCTGGCATAACCGCCGAAGATATGCTACCGTCCGCCACATAGAAGGGCTCACATGTGCCAAGAAGACTTGATAGCGGAAGCAAATCTCCAAGATTACGGGGTTAATCCCCCCCACTCAATGAGAATGCGCCGAAAGTGAAGGGGTATGTGTAAACGTACATAAAACCCTTCTTGGGGAAGGTTACCCGCTCCTCTAGATCAGGAGTGATGATGTTCAAATCATGGAAACCACAGTCTTTCTTCTTAGTAAGAATGCTAGAAGGACGGATGGAAGAAGGGTATACACAAATAACCCATGCGCGGGAGTTAGCAGAAGGGAACTTCTCTTCAAAGTCCTTGGCTATATTAAGCCTTCTAGGGATATCGGTGCTCATCATAGGAGGAGCAGCATTAATAGTGATTTCTTTTTTCTTTGAAGAGCTGGAGTTCCTGGAAGTGGAGGCCATAATTAGCTGAAGGAGATGAGAATTTCTCTGATAAAGAATGTTAAATAAAGATGAAAGCAGGAGAGAGTTGAGTAAGAAAAATTGAGAGAATTCAAAAAATTATGAAGTGTGAAAGAAGGATAATAACGCATATAAGTAAAGGAATAGACGGCTAAAATCGTGGTCATGATTACCTCGGAAACTAGAGAAAGTGTTGCTAAATTGTGGAGTGATGCATGTTCGTGGAATTAAATACGGAGAAACGTGCGTCTAATTAAGTTTAGAAGAATTTTAGAGAGGATCAAAAAAATTTCCATCAAGAAAGGTATCTTCACTAACTTCCCGATGACACAAAGATGTGCCACCAAAAAGCAGGTGGACTATCTATATTGGGTAAAATTAGTTCGTATTAAATACTCGTATAATAGAGCGACACATAGTATCAGAGATGGGTGGAAATCAAGACCGGGGGCAGCAGTATCGATTGGCACCAGGAAGCCCCCGGAGGTGATGTTGCTCATGAAGAAAAATAAATGCTTATCACCCAATAGCATTCAATGAAGAATTTGCAGTATTAAATATGTAGTCTGTTATAGAGAATGTGACATTCATAGCCTGCCGTTACACATTTTTCAACGACCTCCATAATTGTCATTTAAGAGGAGATTGATCCTAGGATCTTGTTCCCTAGGTGCAACTATAAATAGTGACTTCAACAACCACTAGAGAGACACAAATTTTCTGACAAACTTATGCCAAATACTATTCAACAGCTCAATAATAATTTAAATTCTTGCTTATTAGGATTCATATTGCTGCCTTCAGAAGCTCTACTCTCGAAACCTATTATCTACTATTTTATCTCGATTTCAATGCTAAGTCTTGCATTTTATTTAATTTATTTACTATTTTGGATCAAATCAATTCGCTTGTTTATAAATCACGATATAAATTTAGTTGTACCATTTTACGGGTAAACAATAACACAGACATGAATTTGTGTACCTGTAATGTAGTGGAATAAAAATCACAACCAATAAATTTCTCCTAGGTCGACTTCACCTCTTTTGCAAAATGGAGTTCTATTCACGAACTAAATACATTTATTTTATGTGTTTTATGGGAGAATCCCATAAGAAATTTTCTGTGTCTTAAAGTTATCAAGAAAGCGTCTACATACTTTTCTTTTGAAGAAGAAAATATGTAGTTTTCTACTAATAGACCAACTCCTCACTTTTCTATATTTTCTCCTTTTCAATTGTACAGTAACATCTTTATAAATTATAACTTCACTTGTCTCTTCTACATAGGTTGGGTCAGCCCACGTAGAGCGACCCAAAACCAAAAAAACAACATCCAATATCTCCCATTTCGTCATGATGGAATATACCCAAACCAATTTCATGTCAATAAAAAAAAATAATTCATACAGACAAGTAGTTCATTGGACCTGCGAGCAGAAAGAGTTATACCTATTAAGGTTTTACATGATCTCCATGTAGGAATCAATCACATGCGGAAAAAATTCACTACTAACATAAGGATCTAATTACTCGCAATACCCTATACATCATCCGCTACTCGAGTAGCTAGTTGTCTGATCCCTCATCCTCGAAGAGGTGAACTCGAGTTTATGTTTAACTTTGTTTCTATAATTACACTTGATACCATCTTGGTAAGTGTATTGGTCGTCCTATGAATACAACTTAAATTACAACAATTAATAGGTATCTTTCCTTTCTACTAGAATCTTTCCATTCCAAATCAACTGCTTTCCTAGACATGCACCGCATTGCCAAATTAGTCATGGATATTAGTAATATGCGAAAGTAGCAACACTGACTAGTACTTCAAGAGGCAGTAAAAGGTCAAAGGGTACTTCAATAAAAGTTAATATTAACTCTTTTGGGATCTCACACAATGAAGAAGCAGGGATTCATTCTTTCATTATCCCATTGGTTTCTAGCATATGTGGTATAAAACACATGTTACGGTATTCGTATCTTATATTGGTGTGTCCATCTCATTTTTTTGATTATTCAACGCCGTACAGATCTTAGTCTAGACGCTTTCAAATGTCTAACCCAAATTTGTCGCTTCACACAAGTAAGGATACTGACAACACATGAGATAATAAGTAAGAATTATATAGAGAGGGTGATATAACACATGGATATATAATATTATGATTGAAAAGTACAACTAACAACAAGGAAAATAGTTCAACATATAAAATAGCTATATCATGTCTCCAATAGATAAGCACACAGCCTAGACATGATTTCTAGCATGAATAATAGCTCAAGTAGTCATACAAATAGAGAAAACACGCTAATAAGGAGGCATGGTGGCCAAACAAGGAACATAACAGCTTAAAGTCTACCCAGATCATGAATAATCACAATGTACACATATACGCTCGTCACCAAGTATGTGCGTCGCCCTCAAGATATAGCTAGCATCATAATCTATGGGAAAAATATCCTCAAGCCAAGCCTAGGAAGATGCTTACTTCAAAGCGCGAGAAAAAATACTCCAAAAAGCCCTTTCCCCTTGAATCTTCCTACAAATGGGTCAAACCTATCCAAAAGTAACTCATTAACGCCAAACAAGGATATAGGAATCGATTCCAAACAATAGCCCTAGCATTTAACAAATTGCACAAAGTCAACTAAAAAGTCAACTCGGGCCCATTTCTCGGAACTAGACAAAAGTCACAAATCCTCACTACCCATTCGAATATGACTCCAAATATACAAGTTTTATCCAAATCCGACTTTAAATTGGAGTTCTAATCTCCATAATTCACTCTCCAAAATCATAGTCAAAATTCCCAAATTTCTCTTTCAATCTCATAATCTCTATGTAATAATCCATATGGAAATAATATATAATGTTAAAATCAAGTATAAATCACTTACCATCTTGCCTTGTGTGAAAATACTTTTCAGCAGTCGCTCCTCTCCAAGTCCATGGTCAAAAATATGAGAGAATAAGCTAAAATCCTGAAATTAGAACTTTATATAGTCTGCCCAGTGATACCCTTTGAAAACGCGACCCAAGCCTCACATTTGTGAAGCACAGAGCAGATCTTACCACAATAGACCCCTCGAAAATGCGGTCAACCACCCTCAAATGCAATACACTAGCGACCTAAACCTACATGAACGTGTCCTAGACTTCGCAAACGCAAAAGTTAACCCCAATTGACACCCAGCCAACCTCTCCTCTATGCGAACGTGGGGCCTTCACCCACGAACGCAAAGACCAATATCTCTAACCGTTCATGAACGCGATCCCTTATGTGCGCAAAGAATAAAAATGCATCTGCCCTAATAAGCCTCCACAATCACGAGACCTGCTCCGCTATCACGAAGCACACCAGACACTAGCAGTCAATAGCAATTCAACCAAGCTCCAGGTGATCTGCAACTCACCTAAGCTACACAAGATCCCGTCCGATCATACCAAAAATTCCGTAAATACTACAATGACATATCCAAAGCCTCCAACCATATGCAAGATCACCATATCTACGAATCGATGATCGAACCACCAATTGAAGTTCTCTTAGGTTCATAGCTTCTAAACTCCCAACCAAATGCCTGATTCCATTCAAACTGACTCGGAATGCAACAAAACTTTGAACATAAATAAGGTATTCCAAGTCTCGGAACAACAATTCAAATTTGATATCATCAAAGTCAACTCCCGGGCAAACCTATGAACCTTTTAAATCTTCGACTTTCTAACTTTGGACAATTAGATCCAAAGCATCCTAGGAACCTTCAAATCCAAAAATAGAAATATGTTTAAGTCCAATATTATCATATAAACCTATTGAAATTATTAAAATACCGATCTGAGATCGTTTACACAAAAGTCAAATCTTTGTCAACCCTCTTAACTTAAGTTTCCAATCATAGAATTAAGTATTTCAATTCACTCCGAAACCTTCTTGAAACCAAACCGACCATCTCTACAAGTCTCCAAAAATAAATACACATACGGGGAAATATCAAATAGGGGAACAGGTCTAAAATACACAGAACGATCGGTCAGATCATTACGAAAGTATCATCTAAGTAAAGATAAGGATTACAAAAATCCATTATACTTTTTTACGTAGATGCAATGGACTTCATCGATCATGGAAAAATCATGCAAGGTCAACTCTTGTGAATCTCAAATACCATTGTCTTGAAGGCTGATTCAATCCATAAATAGATCTTTTCAATTTACGGACCTTCTTTTCTTGGCCTTTAACGATGAAACCTACAGGTTGTTCCAGGTAAATTTTCTCGTTTAGTTTTCCATTAAGAAAAGTTGTATTCATGTCTATTTGGTGGAATCTAAGTCCAAACGTACAGCAATAGCCAAAAGTTAGAGAATTGAGGTAAATTTCACACCTGGTGCATATGTTTTCTCATAATCTATTCCAGCTTTTTGGGTAAAGACTTTTCCACCAATTGTCCCTTGTATCTTTCTCTTGACCCATCTACTTTGCATTTAACTTTGTTCCTAATAACTTTACACCCAAATAGAAGGTCAACGAGATCCTAAACTTGGTTTGTTTTCATGGACTCTAATTCTTCTTTCATGACTTTCATCCACTTATCTTTTTCAGAGCTCAATAAAGCCTCAATCACAGAATTTGGCTCATCCATTTCTGTGAGAGATACCAAGAAAACGTAATCTTTAATCTCTTAAGAACATTTAGGTACAATTTTCCTAGTACTCTTTTGTATTTGAAATTTAGATTTATCAGAAGGATTTTAGGATTGAGAACTCCCATGCTCACTTAGATCAAGAACAAGATCTTGATCATTTTGATTATCAACCGTGCTTGAAGTCACTTGCTGACTATCTGAGTTCAACCTTTCACAGAGAGGTTCTCCATTCTTTACCCCGCCCTTTTTTGAAATTATATTTTCTAGAAATGTGATGTCTCATGATTCAATCTCAGTAATACTTTCATCCTCTAATTAACATATATACACTGCCCATAGGAGTGTTCAAAGATACCTTTTTTTTCCTTTGGACTTAGTTTTTTAAACATTCTAAAAGAATCTTTTACATATGCAGCACAACCTCAAGGGCATAAATCATTCGAGTTTGGTTTATTGCCAGTCCAAAGCTCATAAAGAATGGATGAAACCGATTCAGAAGGTACTTTACTCAATATATAGGTTGCATTTAGTAATGCATCCCCCATAGGTTAATTTGCTTGCGCCATCATGGAACTTGCCATGTCCAATAGTGTTTTTTGGTACCCAATTTTTACCTCATATATTTTTAAAATGCATATATACTTTCAAAATAGTGCATGAGCATCAACCACTATTTTTCCATACTTTTCTGTAGTTTTAAAAGGATTTTAATTAATTTATTCTACCATTTTATTATCCAAATAATTACTAATTGCATCATAAATAATTTTATGATAATTTATTACTTGATTTTTTATCATTTATATTTATATTAAGATTTAATCATTTTAGGCATAATTATATTCGTATCTTTAAGCTATAATTGCAATAACTTTGCAATAATAGCCCGTATATGCATAATTACATTAGTTACACGAAAAATGATATTTTGTATTTTTATAATATTAAGTAATTATTTTAAATTATGTTTATACATAAAAATTATTTTTATCATTTATTAACTATTTTTTACAAATCATTTTATCAATTAATTAGGTATTTAACAGATAGCCGATTTTAATTTGGCTTAATTTCGGACCTAGCCCAAAATACTATCCTAGCCCAATTAAATAACCCTGATCCATAACCCATAACACAACTTCCTATTGACCCGCCCAACCCCAAATCAAATCCTGACTATTGATCTCAGAGATCAACGGTCTAAGATGTTTTTTCCTTTTTAATTAACCCCTAACCCTTTAAACCCTACTTACTTCTCTTAACCCGCCGCCCCTATTTCCCTTCCATCCTCGCTTCTCTCTCAAACTCTCCCCTAACCCTAGCCGCCGTCAATTGGCCCCTTCAATCCATGGGATTTTCCATTGATCTTAGGCCCCATCTAGCCTCCTACCTCTACTAGTTGTTCGATTTCTTTGTTGTTTGATGGAATCTCAAGGAGATTCGAACAAGACTCGGTCCAAACCTTTTATTTTCTCGATGAACTTGCCTGTGTTCATCTCTATATTTGCGACTACTGTTATCTTCATGTTTATGGCTTAAACCTTTGGTTCCAAACCGGATTTTTTCTCACCTCTATCATTTTTTAAAACCCTAGTCACTTTCTACTCGAGTCTATTCAGATCTCTATAGATCTGAGATGATTTTGAGTTTATCTGATATTTCTCTTTAAAAATCTTCTATTTTTCTTGTTATTAACCTATTTTTGCTTTTCTCTAAAGCTAGGGTTTCATCTTTACGTTTCTGCAAAAATTTTATAAAGAGTTTGAGTGTTTTAACTCCGGTTCTCTTTGTTTGCTCGATTGGTTTTCATATCTATGTTCTAATCCCTAGGGTTTCTAATCATTTCACTGTTTGTTCTTATATTTACCCGTTATTCTTTGGCCCTATCAATTAATAGAGATTAACTGATTTTATTTGCCTAATTAGGGTTCGAAACTATATTTGTTTGTTGAAATTGGTGTTTATTTGTGATTTTACTTATTTTTCTTTATTTGTGACTCATAATTGGTACTACTTGCCTTAATTAGGTTACTAGTCTGCTTTTTGGGATTTGATTGTTTTAACCGGCCTATAAATGGTCCTTGATTTATTTGGTTACCTTATTAAACCTCAAACTTGGCCGTTAATTGATTCTCCATGTTTTAAGGGGTCTTTCCTGGATCATGTTGTGTTAATTGATTGGGTCTAGCCTTAATTAACTGGTTAATTTATTTGTATGACTTATTTGTAAACTCTTAACTTTCTTTGCCTTATTTTTTTACTTTGCTGAATGATATATAAACCTTCCCATTCTGATTTTATAGAACACATGGAAAACACGCGGAAAGATTCAGAAAGAAACACATACACACACATAAACTCTTACTCACACACTCACAAGTGTAGTTCTTTCTGTTACTTCTATTTGCTACTCTCTCTAGCCTGCTGAAAGCCAAGGCTACAACTGTAGTTTTTTATGTTACCTCTTAACTGGTATGCCTCAATTTCTGTGATAATTCTCCCCTCTATATGATATGTAGTCAATTCATTATGAATTTCAACATGCTTCTATTTGCTCTATGTTCCTGTTTATTGCTCTCTTAACAAGCATGCCTTAATTCCTGTTAACTTATCATGTTCTATATGTTAGTATGATTAGTTTACCTTAGCATGTCTCTGTTTAGTCCATGACACTTGTTACTTGTTTCTGAAAATAGCATGTTTAAATCCTATTACCCCACCTTGTTCTGTATGGCTGTTTGGCTAGCCATTTTAATTTCAGAATGTTTTCCTCTGCTTAATACATGTCTGCATGATTCCACCTAGTGATAAACAGTAAATCGAGTTAACTTCAGCAATGTGAACTTTGTATTGATTACTTGGTCCCTATTTAAAAGTTGTTTAGGGATTATGAATGTGTGTGGTCAGTTCTGTCTATAATTCAATTGTTCTTGTTTTGTTGTGATTGTTTAATTATTTGTATCTATATCTGAACCAATCTGCTGGAATATGATTCTGCTCTGTTTCTGTTCACTTCTGAAAAATCAAACTGCTTTCTTTTTGAAACTGTCCCCTACCCTTATACACTATTTTCAAACTTTTTCTCTTATTATCTAGGGTCCGATCACCCCCAGTGTGAGCACTGCCTAGGTTCCATAAGACTCCTCTAAACTCTAACACACTGGGGCTGGCCTTCGAAACTCTTTACAAAACTGTTTTTTTGAAAAGGTTCTGGTGTGAGCATTGCTCTGGGTCCTTGAGGCCCTTGGGAACTTTGACACATCGGAAGCCCATTTGTGTGTTATGAACTACCTATGGACATCAGACTTGCTTGAAGGCCTGGCTTCCAGGTTGACATTGGACCTGCCAAGGCTCCCTATAGTATAATGATTTTTTCATTGTGTAATTTATTCATAATGGTCTATAATAATGTAATAATCCTTGTAAAAACAGATATGGGGTTATTAGTAAAAGTTGGGGAGGGATTTTTATATATCTTTGTTGGGTTCGGGTAGAAATCATGCTTATAGGTTGTTGTGGTGATTCTTTATGCCATTAGCAACCTTACCTATAGGACTATCTCATTATTTTTAATCCTAAATTTTCACTTTGCATCCTAGAAATACTGCTTCTAGTCAGTTTTATCAATTCTGCATCAAGAATCATTATTTTCAAACCCCTATGTGTGCATTAGAGATCATGTTTCTAGGATCTTCTTTATTGAACTCGCTTGGCAACTGGTTAACGCCTTTACCTGCTTAGATATCATGCCTATAAGAAATAAGCGTAAAAATAGTTTCAACACTTAGATATCATACCTATAGGAAATATATATAAAATCAGTCGTAACACTTAGACATCATGCCTTTAGAAAGTAACTGTAAAAAATCATTTTTTGTGTTTTGATATCATGTCTATAGGAAATAATTCATATAATTAGTTTCAGCACTTAGAAATGATGCCTATAGGATTTAAAAAGATGAAATTTGCCGTTAAAATCAATCACTAGATTATAAACTATAGTCGTTAATTAACAATTTTAGGATTCTGCTCTAGTCCTCACTTAGGAAAGCCTGTAGGGTAATTATGAATTCTGGGTCTATAAAAAACTGTGATTTCTTGCTGCTTGAAACACGCCGAGAATCATAATATTAGCAATAGGTAAACTGATAGATACTGCTTCCTACTTTAATAAAGGTGTTATGTATTCTGTTCATGCTCATCTAGATATCCTGCCTATGGGATCCTAAACTATAAAACATTGCTTGTTTGAATTGCGTGCATTGGTTGGCTATTTTTGGAGGTTAACATGAGCCTCTTTATTTGCTCCTTATATGATAGTCCTATCTGAATTTTGTTTGTCGCTTAGTTTTCTCATTTTTAAGCAACGTAGGTGAGTCTAGATCTATCCAAAATAGAAGTCCTAAACACCTCTAGGACAATAGGTAAGGGACGGATAGTGCATGCATAAGGTACGCATTAGAACCTATTAGAACACTTAGGTAACAACTGAAAGATAGTCACGGGGTAGTTAAGGAGATGATGACATGTGCGCTAATGTTATGCGTAACACCCCAATTTGGGGAAAGTTACCAAGTATTGTATGGAAATGATCCTATAGTCTAAAAAACGTAGGACCCCTTTAATTCTTGTTTTAAAGTAATTGTCTATTTGTTTTAAATTGTTTAAACTTTCCTTTAAAGACTAATTCACTTAATTGAGTTTGGCCGGGACCCACCGTTGTGGACCTCGAGGGGTGCCTAATACCTTTCCCTCAAGGTAATTTTGAGCCCTTACCCAATCTCTGCTAATGTAAACCGGTTTCACGAGTTAATTGTTCTAAGTGCCCTAATGCACCTTAATCCGTTAGGTGGTGACTCTTCAAATCTCTTACCCAATTCCAAAAGGAAAGGAGTTGTCCCAAAATGTCGAAACCCGGATTCCGCAAGGAAAAAGGAGGCGCGACAGCATGGCGACTCTGCTGGGGATAATTAGGCTTCTACCATAACAAACTTGCTTTTTTTAATTAGTCTTAAGCATGCTTTATTCTGTTAATACGTGCACACCCTTTCCCTTCCCCCTTTATTTGAATTTAATTTCCTATTTTCAAGAATTTATGATTTCCTTTACTACAGAAACTGACTTGTCTCCTTGTTTTCTTTCTTAAACGTCTTTCAATTAAATACCGCCTTTATCATTTTTAACGTGCAAATACGTAACAATTAACTTGTGATTAAGGTGCAGTCGACGGTTCCGTGCCTTTCCCCTCAAGTTGTCCACTTGGAGGTATAGTCTAAACCTCTATAGAAACCTTACTCTGATTAATTGTACATGCATCATGGTGAAACCTAATAATAACCCTTTAAGACAAGCCTCGTCCAAAAGTCCATCGGATTTTCCATAATCCCAACGGACGCAACCACGATTTTGTGCATTAATTTTGGAGAAATTAGTGCCAATACGCTAATCATTATTGTATAAATAGTCGAATGTAGAGGGGGAAAGGGCCTAACCATATTTGTTTTGCAGAAAATGAGGCACGAAGTCCCCAGGTTCGGCATGGTCCGTAATATACCACCACTGTTGCTAGATTTGTGGGAGGATCTTCCATCAAGTGATAAAAATCATATGAAAAGGGTCTTGGGAAGTTTGCCTTCTTTATTGAACCTCCAACCAAACAACATGTTGATCGAAGATGCCACAATGTTCTGGGACAAAGAAAGAGCCATATTTCGCTTTGGAAACATAGAAATGACCCCTCTCTTGGAAGAAATAGGGTGATTCGTTGGGCTACCTTGTGATAGTCCTACTTTATTGGTGCCGGATAATCGCACTACTAGGGGGTTTCTAAAGATCATGGGTCTGAAAAAAATGAGGATTTGGAGTGCCTGATGAAATCTTACATACCTTTCGACTTCCTCTATCGACGATACGGTCACAACAGATCTTATCGTATTTTTTATGACGACTTGTCCATCACTTCCTTGGGTTGGATTCATAGTAGGGTTTTTGTGCTCATCGTCTGCTTCTTGGGTATGATAGTGTTCCCGATCCAAGGGGATAGAATCCACACTAGACTAACAATGGTAACCAAAACCTTGATGGATGGGATTAAGGGTCAGACATATACCATTGTCCCTATGATCATAGCAGACATATACTGGGCCTTAGAACGCTGTCAGAAGGGGTACAAATACTTCGAAGGTTGTAATCTGATGCTACAAGTTTGGCTGTTAGAACATCTCCAAAGAGGTCAATACCGTCAAGAGCTTCCGCGAAGGTCGTGGAATGATCACATAGATTTCCATCATCCTAAAAAAAGACCTATATCCCAGACAGGTTTGCTCAACCTGAGAATGCTATAGGATGGGCGCAATTTTTCAACAATCTAACCGAGGATCAGGTTCAATGGATGTTCGAATGGTTCCCTACCTAGGAGTTCATCATCAGATCTAGGGATTTCCCACACTTGGTACTGATCGGGTTAAGGGGAATATACCCTTATGTTCTAATCAGGGTTATGAGACAGGCAGGCAGGAAGCAGATCATACAGCGAGTAGCTCAAATAAGTCACTACAGGGCAAATTTTCAGTATGACGACGTCCCATACAAATGTGAAGCTCAGCATATGTGGCATTTGAAAATTATCTTGGAAAAGGATACCATCGATCCAGATCGATATCATGTCGGTCATGTATACATTTACCTATCACAGTTAGAAGATGACATAGCAGGAATATTCAAGCCAAGGGTTGCTCAAGGAAATAGAGTCTAGATGAAGTTTCCGAAGCATAGGTGAAATATAACAAACTGCGCAAAAGAGTTCACGAGTCCGAGGTCGAGCACCTGGAGCAACACAAGACCGATATGGAACTAATTGATGAATAGAGGGAGATGGCTGTTAGATCAAGCGAAAGGTTGGAATATCTAGAGTATAGTCTGATGGAATTGGAGGGGGAAATGAGGAAGAGAGTCACCGATTGCCAGAACACCAAAGGAAGTGAAGGAGGACGTTTAGAAAGGGCATACCTACTTATGAACCTATGCGAACTGGGGAATTTGATCAACGAAGTTAAAAACATCCAGCCTGTAGAAGGTCCATCTGGAACCAAGTAGATTAGGTTTATTTACTTTTTTCAAATATGATAAGGCCAAGTGCCATCATTGGCTTATCTTATTTAGTGTCGTTTTAGATTCATCTATTTTTACATTAATAAAATGAGGCAATTATTGGCACTAAAATTCTCCAAATTAACGTGTCGCTAGGTCTACCTTGGGCACAATGAGGCTCCCAAATTAGGACGCGGATTTACATTTCCGCAATATGTGTTTAAATACTGCAAATATTTTTAAAATCCTTAATAACTTGTTTATCTTTTATTTTTCTTTATTTTTATTATTCCCATCCCTTAAGGTTAGTTTGCGCATATTGGCACCGTCAGCATATCACAACAGATCTAGAGGCCCTCCACCTCTTCCTCCTCTGAGTAATTTGAAAAGCAGAGGAAAAGCTAAGATGGATGATTTGAGTGGTATCCGAAAAGAAAATGCTGAGAATATTGAAACTTCAGACTGTCAGAATACTCCGGCCCATAATGATTTGGTCTTGCGATTGGAACAAAAAGTATTGGATTTACAAGGAGAACTTGAGCAGGTCCGCAACTTGGAAAACCTTTCCCTCAACTTAAACGTCTCAGACGTTAACCAACAAAATGCCTAGAACCCAGCACTTCCTCAAAACACGCCAAACCAACATCTGCAAAATCCTCCCGCACCCTATCAATACGCCACACCGCCTCAAAATCCCAATCCTCTACCGGTACCAACTCCTCCACAATACCATCATCAACCAACCCACTACCGTCAAACCACTACCTATCACATTCCTCAAAACACACCACAACCTGTTCCCAATCCTCAAAAATCAACCAATGACCACTACTACACCCAAATCCCAGGCACCCACCAAAACAACCCCATATATGTGGAGACCCTAACTTACTCCACTCAACCAATCTCCTATACACCAGAATCCGTTGAGAAAGACATGCTCATCAAGAACATGGCCGAGGAGCTCAAGAAGTTGACAAGTCGAGTTCAGGGTGTTGAAAAAGGTAAAGGGATAGAGGGTCTGAACTATGAGGATTTGTGCATACTACCAGATGTGGAAGTGCCGGAGGGTTACAAACCTCCCAAGTTCAAAATGTTTGATGGAATGGGTGATCCCAAGGTTCATTTGAGAACTTATTGTGACAACCTCGTGTGGGTCAGAAAAGATGAAAGAATTCGAATGAAGCTCTTCATGAGAAGTCTTACCGGAGACGCCATGTCTTTTTTACATAAGCCAGAATCCTAAGAAGTGGGCCAATTGGGTGAGCATGGCATCATATTTTATAGACTGGTTCAGGTTTAACACGGAGAATGCACCGGATGTCTTCTATATCCAGAACCTAAAGAAGAAGCCAACTGAGACTTTCCGCGAGTATGCTACTCGGTGGAGGTCGGAAGCAGCCAAGGTTAGACCGGCATTAGATAAGGAACAGATGAACAAGTTCTTTGTTAGGGCACAGGACCCACAATATTATGAATGGCTAATGGTTATTGAGAATCATAAGTTCTTCGATATCATCAAACTCGGAGAAAGGATTGAAGAGGGTATTAAAAGTGGGATGGTGACAAATTTTGAGGCACTACAGGACACGAACAAAGCATTGCAATCAGGTGGCACATCGAAAAAGAAAGATGTGGGAACAGTAATCGTTGCCAAAGGTCCCAAAACTCCCTTCGTATACCAAACACCTCCACCCACATACCAACCCTCACCTTCCAGATATTCCCATCCTGCCGCTGCTTACCATACATATAATACCAAACCATCCTACTTTCAATCACCTCCAACTCATCCAAATTACCAGAAACCTCGACCTTATTTTGATTGCAAACACCCAGATAGTACACTGCCATTGTTGAACCCATCGACCAGCTGTATGAAAGGCTAAAGTCTGTTGGTTATGTCACCTCTATTCCTGCTGTGGCAATGAAGAATTCATCGCAATGGGTCAACCCAAATAAAACATGAGTATATCATTCTGGTATGAAAGGGCACACTATTGACGAGTGTCGGACATTAAAAGATAAGATCTAGAAATTGATTAATAATAAGGTCATACAGGTGAAGGAAACTGCACCCAACGTCCACAACAATCCTCTTCCAGATCAAAGGGGCAAAGGGATCAATGTGATAGAAGCTGATGAGGAGTGGGATCTCGAGGGATCAATTGGACTTATCAAAAAGGGTAACTATCCTAAAAAGCCTGTAGTCACACTCAATCCTATTGAGGTGCAGGTACAGTCGCCAGTTGAGGTTTACATAACCGCATCGGTTCCATTTGAGGTAGAAGTAACATCACCTGTAGCCACACCTGTTCCATTTGAGGTAGAAGTGGCCACACCTTTCACAGTGAAAATATCAACCACACCTCCTTTCAAGTCCAATGCCATACCTTGGAATTACGTTGCCAAAACTAGGAGAAAGGGAAAACCAAAGATGGAAGAATCTGGTCCTGCACAGGGAATGACCAGAACTGGAAGGATCTATACACCCGAAAATTTAGGAGGATCAAGCAAGGTGGCTGCTACCAAACAACCTGTCATTGAAACTGGACCAGACGATCTTTGGAGGAAAGTACATGCGAGAGAATACTCTATTGTCGATCATTTAAACAAGACTCCTGCCCAGATATCCATCCTGTCACTATTGCAAAATTTGGAGGCGCATAGGAGTGCTCTGATGAAGGTGTTGAATGAAGCTTATATGACCAACATGGTAGGGAAAGTACTGGAAAGTCACAAGATCACCTTCCACGAAGATGAACTACCACTTGAAGGATTAAGTCACAACAGGGCATTGCATATCATAGTATAGTTCGAGGATAAACTCATCGCCAGGGTCTTAATAGATGGGGTTCAAGCCTCAACATTTGTCCATTGACTACTCTAAAAAGGTTGGGCAAAGATTTCCATGAGATACGGGCATGAAGTATGAATGTGAAAGCATTTGATGGGTCTCAAAGGGCCTCGATTGGAGAGATTAACCTTTGTCTACAGATGGGACCAACTTGGTTCAATGTTGAGTTCCAAGTACTGGACATATTAGCTATATACAATCTTCTATTGGGATGACCTTGGGTACATGCTCCTGGGGTTGTGGCTTCCACACTACACCAGGACGTGATATTCAAATGGAACCATTAGGATGTAATCATTCAGGGATATGGAAGTAACCCCATTTACACCAGTCAAACTATCCCGATTATCAAGAAGAAGGCTGGGTGGAGAGACTTATCACCATATTGAACATGTCAATGAAATTGATAAAGACAAGTGGTGGAGTAACAAAATAAAAAGCACACTGGCATGGTCTGGGTATGAGCCCGGTAAAGGGCTTGGGAAGAAACTCCAGGGTATTACCAAATCGATATAGTTGAAACGTCACGGCACAACTTTCGGGCTGGGATATCCATACACTTGGCAAGAATATATTGATTGGTCGCCATCATGGCGTGGTCCTTGTTACTCTCTCGAGCAGCCAGTGCCACATTTGAGTCAAACTTTTCACCAGGTACAATACGGGGATCCGCAGAGGAAGAAGCTTTGGCTGGGTTGAGAAATTTGTTCCTAGAAGACGAGAATATGGATTGCAATGTGATAATTGAGGAGGAAGAAGAAGAAGGCCTCACCATTCAGACTGTGGAGAATGGAGCTGTTCTCAAGAATTGGACTGCCACACCATCCCAGGCCCGCCGAGTTCCTGGGTAGCTTAGAAATTAGCCTGACTGGTTTTAATAGCCATGCTAGACATTTAAGATATTTTCAATAATTTCGTTTTAAAGACGCATTTTGTTTTGAAATAATTGCTCGAGCCATCGAGTCCTACCTATTTTGGATATTTTCAAATTTAATTAATGAATTGCTATTTATTATTTATTATTATCTTTCACATTTTTCTTCTACAGTGTTATTATTACTTTTCCTAATGAACCGATGAATGTGACATGTAATGAGGCAATGCAATATAAGGATAGTGACTCAGAAGAAGAGGATGAAATACTTGAGGAAGTTGTCAGAGAAGTTGAGAACTTTGAGAACAAACCTAAGTCCAACATGGATGAAGCCGAAGCAATCAATTTGGGAGATTCTGAAACCATCAAAGAGACTCGCATACGCATTCACTTATCACCATTAGAGAAGGAAGAATACACTCATTTACTTAAAGAATATGATTATATTTTTGCATGGTCATATGATGACATGACCGGTCTGAGCACATCCATAGTGGCTCATAAGTTGCCCACCAACCTAATGTGTCCGTCGGTGAAGTAGAAACTCAAAAATTCAAACCATATATGAGCCTAAAAATCAAAGAGGAGGTCACTAAGCAGATCAAAGCCAAAGTCCTCAAGGTAGTTGAGTACCCAACATGGTTAGCCAACATTGTACCAGTTTCGAAGAAAGACGGGAAAGTCAGGATGTGTGTTGACTATCAGATGATTTTCCACTGCCAAATATAGACATCCTAATTATGCCAAGCAGGAACTCCAATCCTTTGTAGATTACTTCGCGGGTTATCACCAGATCTCGATGGACAAAGAAGACGCAGAGAAAACAACTTGCATCACACCATGGGGAGTGTACTGCTACAAGATGATGTCATTCGGTCTAAAGAATGCTGGGGATACTTACATGAGAGCCATGACAACCATCTTCCATGATATGATACATAAGGAAATAGAGGTGTAGGTTGATCACATCATCATCAAATCCAAGAGGGCCTCAGATCACATATTAGACTTAAGAAAGTTTTGATAGGCTAAGGAGGTACAATTTAAAATTGAATACCGCAAAATATGCACTCGGGGTTCCTACAGAAAGCTATTGGGATTCATTATCAGCCGCCGAGGAATCGGGTTGGACCTATCCAAAGTTAAGGCTATCCAAGAGCTACCACCACCAAAGAGCAAAAAGGACGTGATGAGCTTCCTAGGACGCATCAACTATATCAGCCACTTCATAGTATAGTCCACAATAATATGTGAGCCCATTTTCAAAATGTTGAGGAAGGATGCTGAAACTAGTTGGACTGAGGATTGTCAGAAGGCTTTTGACAAAATCAAGGAATACCTGTCTACAATGCCAGTCCTAGTCCCGCCAAAACCTGGGAGACCTTTGCTACTCTATCTGTCCATATTAGATGGGGCTTTCGGATGTGTTTTGGGACAACATGACGAGACGGGAAGAAAGGAGCAAGCCATATACTACTTGAGTAATAAGCTCACACCTTATGAAGCACGATACTCTCTACTGGAACGCACTTGTTGTGCTTTGACATGGACAGCTCAGAAATTGAGGCATTACTTCTATGACTATACCATATACCTCAGATCCAGGATGGACCCTCTAAAGTACATTTTTCAGAAGCCCATACCAACCGGGAAGTTAGCCAAGTGGTAGATATTGTTAAGTGAGTTCGATATCATCTATGTAACTCAGAAGGCGGTCAAAAGGCAAGCATTGGTAGACCATCTCGCTGAAAATCCTGTGGGAGGAGAATACGAACCATTAAAACATATTTTCTTAATGAAGAAGTATCATTCGTAGGAGGGGATATTTCTGAAGCCTAAGACGGTTGAAGAATGTTCTTCGATGGGGCTGCAAACTTCAAAAGAGTGGGCATTGGAGCAATTTTGGTATCAAAAACAGGTCAACATTACTCGGTATCCGCAAAGCTTAGGTTTTCGTGCACCAACAATATGGCAGAATATGAGGCACAATCTAGCCATCGATATGAATATACAAGAGTTACTAGTAATTGGTGATTTGGATCTTCTGGTACATCAGGTTCAAGGAGAATGGCCTACGAAAAACACCAAGATACTACCATACTTTTATCATGTGCAAGAATTAATGAAGATCTTCACAAAGATAGAATTCAAACATGTTCCAAGAGTCCATAACGAATTCGCAGATGCACCAGCTACCTTGTCATCAATGATACAACATCCCGATAAGAATTTCATCGATCCCATCTTGGTGAGGATCCATAATCAAATGGCTTATTGTGCTCATGTTGAAGAAGAAATGGATGAAAAACCTTGGTTCCACGACATCAAAGAATATTTGGCGAAAGGAGAATATCCAGAACATGCAAACCATACTCAGAAACACACTCTGCGGAGGCTGTCCAATCAATTCTTCCAAAGTGGAGGGACCCTGTATAGAAGAACTCCTAATCTTGGGTTTTTAAGGTGTGTTGACGCAAAGGAGGCTTCCAGATTGCTTGAGGAGATACATGCCGAAACTTGCGGACCACATATGAATGGTTTTGTTCTAGCCAAAAGATACTCAGAGCTGGATATTTTTGGATGAGCATGGAAACGAATTGCATCAGGTACATCTAGAAATGTCACCAATGCCAGGTACATACAGACATAATAAAGGTACCACCAAACGAGCTCAATGTAACAAGTGCACCTTGGCATTTTGCTTCCTAGGGAATGGATGTCATCGGTCCAATTGTGCCCACCTCTTCTAACGGGCACCGATTCATTCTATTGGCCATCGATTACTTCACAAAATGGGTAGAGGTTGTATCTTACAAAGTCATAACCAAGAAAGTTATCACAAATTTTGTCAAGGATCGTATTGTTTGTCGATTCGGGGTTTCCGAGTCCATTATCACTGATAATGCCGCCAATATCAACAGTGATATAATGAAAGCCATGTGTAAAGCCTTCAAAATCAAGCTCAAAAACTCTACAACATACATGCCTCAAATGAACAGAGCTGTGGAAGCTGCCAACAAGAACATGAAGAATATACTGAGAAAAATGGTAGAAAATCACAAACAATGGCAGGAGAAGTTACCCTTTGCCCTATTGGGGTACCGCACTACGGTGCGTACATCAACTGGGAAAACTCTTTATTTACTGTTTTATGGTACTGATGCTATCATTCCAGCCGAGGTAGAATTTCCTTCTTTAAGGATCATACAAGAAGCCGAACTCAATGATGCAGAATGGATAAGGAGCCGCTATGAGCAACTAGCCCTCATAGATAGAAAAAGAATGAATTCAATATGTCACAGTCAGCTTTATCAGAATTGAATGTCCAGAGCTTTCAACAAAAGGGTCAGACCAAGACAATTCGCATTGGGGCAGCTGGTGCTGAAGCGGATCTTCCCACATTAGGATGAAGCCAAAGGGAAATTTTCACCCAACTGGCAAAGTCCTTACACGGTTCATCGGGTGCTAACAGAAGGATCACTCATACTCGCAGAAATGGACGGAGAAGTTTCGCCAAAATCCATCAATTCAGATGCAGTCAAGAGATACTATGTTTAGATTATTTGCATTCATTCATCTGATGTAACTGAACTACGTTTGACCTGATTCCCGTTTAAGAGGGTATAAGTAGGCAGCCATGTGGTTTTAGTCATATCTTAATAAAATCTTCATTCCCCCAGAACCAGAAAATGGGGCAAAATTTTGAGGACCCTCAAAATTCCGGAACAAGTCCAGCTGATGTCATCATATGCCAGAAAGTCAGAAATCGGTTAAGTAACTGGGGCAAAATTTTGAGAAGGATTCTCAAAATTTCGGAGCAGATCCAACAAACTTTGTTGCACACAGAATGGACGAAGGATCAAACTAGGGCCGAATTTTGAAGAGGACCCTCAAAATTCTAGTGCAAAGAAGCCGCAATGTCTCTAAAAGTGTTACAGTCATTAGTTCGTCTAATTTACTTGATATTATATACCACTATGTTTCTAAAGGTTTTAGGTTGAGCATGACGAAGACGGAATACCTCGAGTGCAAATTTGGGGCCGAGCCGACGGAAGCGGGAGTGGAAGTGTGGCTTGACTCTCAAGTCATTCCTAAAAGGGGTAGTTTGAAGTACCTTGGGTCAGTTATTCAGGGTATCGGGGAGATCGACGAGGATGTCACACACTGTATAGGGGTGGGGTGGATAAAGTGGAGGTTAGCATCGGGAGTCTTGTTTGACAAGAAAGTGCCACCGTTACTAAAAGGTAAGTTTTATAGAGTAGTGGTTAGGCCTGCCATGTTGTATGGGACCGAGTGTTGGCTGGTTAAGAACTCACACATCTAGAAGATGAAAGTAGTAGAGATTAGGATGTTGAGGTGGATGTGTGGGCATACAAGGATGGATAAGATTAGGAATGAAGATATTCGAGAGAAGGTGGGCGTGGCCCCCATGGAGGACAAGATGCGGGAAGCAAGATTCAGATGGTTCGGGCATATCCAGAGGAGGAGCACTGATGCACCGGTGAGGAGGTGTGAGCGACTGGCTGTGGTGGGCACGAGGAGAGGTAGAGTGAGACCTAAGAAGTATTGGGGAGAGGTGATCAGGCAAGACATGGCGTGACATAGGATTACTGAGGACATGGCCCTTGATAGGGAATTATGGAGGTCGAGCATTAAGGTTGTAGGTTAGGGGGAAGTTGTGAATATTTCTACAGCGCACTAGAGTGAGACTAGCCAGTTAGGAGTTAGTCTTAGGATGCTACTGGTCATCTACTGATGTAGGGCTTTATCTGTTGGATATTATTATACCTTCCATCTTTTACGTATTTCCTATATTTCTTATATTGCTTTTATTTTGTTATTTTATGTTATGTTATGTTATTTTATTATGAGCCTATTGATAGTACTAATATATCGTCTCTTGTTGCTTTTTTGAGCCGATGGTCTCCTGGAAACAGCCTCTCTGCCACTCGGGGTAGGGGTAAGGTCTGCGTACATATTACCGTCCCCAGACCCCACTTGTGGGATTATGCTGGGCTGTTGTTGTTATTGTTGTTGTATGTTTCTAAATAACTCTATTTCAACAATAAGTGCATATTTTTCGAAACTTTATTTCTATGGCAGCTAGGTGTTACCAAAGACGACTCAAACAGGGCCTTCAGAGCAAAGCAAATAGACAAAGGCACGAACCAACCTCCCCTAACAAAACTCACGATATTTCTTTGGATGCAGGCGCAGTGAACATAACAAGAGTAGTCGCAAATATACACATATCAAAATCACTATCAATCAGGCTACTAGACACAAATATATCTCCAGCTAAGAAATATTCTACTCCTATTTGCTACATTTTCACTACATAAGGCTAAGCATTGCCTTCCCTTTGCATGAGACTAAGCCTTGTCTCAAATCTTGCATGAGGCTGAGGAATGCCTCCCTATTTGCATAAGGCTAAGCATTGCCTTCTCTTTGCACGAGACTAAGCCCTGTCTAAAATCTTGTATGAGGCTAAGCCCTGCCTGCATATTTGCATAAGGCTAAGCACTGCCTTCTCTTTGCATGAGACTAAGCCTTGTCTCAAATCTTGCATGAGGCTAAGCCTTGCCTCCAAATTTGAATAAGGCTAAGCACTACCTTCTCTTTGCATGAGACTAAGCCCTGTCTCAAATCTTGCATGAGGCTAAGACCTGCCTCCATATTTGCATAAGGCTAAGCAATGCCTTCTCTTTGTATGAGACCAAGCCCTGTCTCAAATCTTGCATGAGGCTAAGCCCTGCCTCCATATTTGCATAAGGATAAGAAATGCCTTCTCTTTGCATGAGACTAAGCCCTGTCTCAAATCCTGCATGAGGCTAAGCCCTGCCTCAATATTTGCATAAGGCTAAGCATTGCCTTCACTTTGCATGAGACTAAGCCCTGTCTCAAATCTTGCATGAGGCTAATCCTTGCCTCCATATTTGCATAAGGCTAAACACTGCCTTCCCTTGTGTGAGACTAAGCCCTGTCTCATATCTTGTATGATGCTAAGCCCTGCCTCCATAATTGCATAAGGCAAAGCATTGCCTTCTCTTTGCATGAGACTAAGCCCCGTCTCGAATCTCGCATGAGGCTAAGCCCTGCCTCCATATTTTCATAAGGCTAAGCATTGCCTTCTCTTTACACGAGACTAAGCAATATCTCCCTTTCTTGCATGAGGCTAAGCCCTGCCTCCATATATGTATAAGTCTAAGCATTGCCTTCTCATGAGACTAAGCTTAGTCTCCCTCTGCATAAGTGTTGCACTATTCTAAACTTTGCATTTTCTTCTTCTCTCGGGGCTAAGCTCTGCCTCCAAACTCTGCACAATACTAAGCTTTGTCTTGTTATCACCTTTGGTACCATGTCCCTGCACTTCATGGGCTTATCTATAGCTAACTTTTCCAAAGGCATCATAGTCCGAAGGCATCATCCTCAAATCCTGAAGACGCCATGTCATGGCCTGAGGATCTTTCAATACTGTACATCATTATTCGAAGGCATCATAGTTTAAAGACACTATTCTCATTTCCCGAGAACATCATTTCATGGCATGCGAATCCCTTATCTCATGATTCATGGCCCAGGACGTCATGGTCTAAGGACGTCATCCCCTTTGTCCAAAGACAACCTTCATGGTCCAAAGGGAATACTTGCATCATGTTTAAATCATCACAATAATCTATATACTTGCATGCATTGTGTTTATGTTTTGCAGGAAATCTAGGAGGTAACCGTTCTTCAAACGGGAGAAACCTTCGCTCCGATTTTCGCTCATACCACTTATACTCTGCCATATAACTGATTCCCATCAATTACCCGACGTTACTCTGTGACCATTCAGACATCTGCCCTATGAGACATCCGTTACGATTCAGATTCAGCATCATAACTCCGCATAAAGCCATCCGACACTACCCTTCCCGAAAAGAACCCGTTCTAAAACACACGATTACTCCTATAACAATTACATCAGTTTCAGTCACCGTTGGGTCCAGAACTACATGTGTCCTAATTCCTATAAAACTAGGGATATATAGGTAGCTCAAAGACTAGGATTCGACCTATATTTTTCAAAACACCCCATTCGGTCAAAATCGATCATCATTTCTTTACCCGACAACTCGTTCATCATTTCCGGGTAAAGAGGGGCAGCTGTTGATACCCAATTTTTCCCTCATATATTTTTAAAATGCATATATACTTTCAAAATAGTGCATGAGCATCAACCAGTATTTTTCATAATTTTCTATAATTTTAAAAGGATTTTAATTAATTTATTCTAGCATTCTATTATCCAAATAATTACTAATTGCATCACAAATAATTTTATGATGATTTATTACTTGATTTTTATCATTTATATTTATATTAAGCTTTAATCATTTTATGCATAATTATATTTGTATCTTTAAGCTATAATTGCAATAACTTTACAATAATAGCTAGTATATGCATAATTATATTATTTACACGAAAAATGATCTTTTGTATTTTTATAATATTAAGTAATTATTTTAATTCCTTTTTATGTATAAAAATTATGTTTATCATTTATTAACTATTTTTTACAAATTATTTTATCAATTAATTAGGTATTTAACAAATAGCCTCTTTTAATTTGGTTTAATTTCGGACCTGACCCAAAATACTACCCTAGACCAATTAAATAACCCTGATCCATAACCCATAGCCCAACTTCCTTTTGACCCGCCCAACCCCAAATCAAATCATGGTCGTTGATCTCAGAGATCCACGGTTTAAGATGTTATTTCCTTTTTAATTAACCCCTAACCCCCCAAACCCTACTCACTTCTCATAACTCGCCGCCCCTGTTTCCCTTCCCTCCTTGCTTCTCTCTCAAACTCTCCCCTAACCCTAGCCGCCTTCACCTTACCCCTTCAATCCATGGAGTTTCCCATCGATCTTAGGCCCCATCCGGCCTCCTACCTCTACTGGTTGTTCGATTTCTTTGTTGTTTGATGGAATCTCAAGGAGATTCGAACAAGACTCGGTCCAAACCTTTCATTTTCTGGATGAACCTACCTGTATTCATCTCTATGTTTGTGAGTACTGTTATCTTCATGTTTATGCCTTAAAACCCTAGTCACTTTCTACTCGAGTATGTTTAGATATCTATAGATCTGAGATGATTTTGAGTTTATCTGATATTTCTCTTTAAAAATCTTCTGTATTTCTTGTTATTAACCGATTTTAGCTTTTCGCTAAATCTAGGGTTTCATCTTTACGTTTCTGCAAAAAAATTCTAAAAAGTTTGAGTGTTTTAACTTCGTTTCTCTTTGTTTGCTTGACTGGTTTTCATATCTATGTTCTAATCCCTAGGGTTTCTAATCATTTCATTATTTGTCCTGATATTTGCCTATTATTATTTGGCTCTGTGAATTCACAGAGATTAATTGATTTTATTTGCCTAATTAGTTTTTTTTTGAAATTGGTATTTCTCTGTGATTTTACTTATTTTTCCTTATTTGTGACTGATAATTGGTATTACTTGCCTTAATTGGGTTACTAGCCTGATTTCTGGGATTTGATTGTTTTAACCGGCCCATAAATGGTCTTTGATTTATTTGGTTACCTTATTAAACCTCAAACTTGACTGTTAATTAATTCTCCCTAATTTAAGGGGTCTTTCCCAGATCCTGTTGTGTTAATTGATTGGGTCTAGCCCTAATTAACTGGTTAATTTATTTTCATGCCTTATTTGTGAACTCTAACTTTCTTTGCCTTATTTGTTTTACTTTGTTGAATGCTATATAAACCTCCCCATTCTGATTTTTTAGAACACACGAAAAACACAAGGAAAGATATAGATTGAAACACCTACATACACATAAACCCTTACTCACACACTGACAATTGTAGTTCTTTCTGTGTTATATTTGCTACCGGCTAGACTCTTGGATTCCACTTGCCTTCACCTTCCTGTTTGCTACTTCTTAACTGGTATGCCTCAAGTTTTGTTATCATGCTCTCCTCTATATGCTATGTAGTCAGTTCATTATGATTTTTAACATCCTTCTGTTGGCTCTATGTTCCTATTTATTGCTCTCTTAACTAGCATGCCTTAATTCCTGTTAAATTATCCTGTTCTACATGTTAGTATGATTAGTTTACCTTAGCATGTCTCTATTTAGTCTATGACACTTGTTACTTATTTCTGAAAATAGCATGTTTAAATCCTATTACCCCACCCTGTTCTGTATGGTTGTTTGGCTAGTCATTTTAATTTCAGCATGTTTTCCTCCGCTTAATACATGTCTACATGATTCCACCTAGTGATAACTAGTATATCCAGTTAACTCCAGCAATTTGAACTTTGTTTTGATTACCTGGTCCCTATTCAGATGTTGCTTAGGGATTATGAATGCGTGTGGTCAGTTCTGTCTATGATTCAAGTGTTCATGTTTTGTTGTGATTGTTTAATTATTTGTATCTATATCTGAACCAATCTGCTGGAATATGGTTCTGTTCTATTTTTGTTCACTTCTAAAAAATTCAAACTGCTTTCTTTCTGAAACTTTCCCCTGCCCTTATACACTATTTTCAAACTTTTACTCTTAGTTATCTATGGTTCTACCACACCCAGTGTGAGCACTGCCTTGGGTCCATGAGACTCCTTCGAACTCTGACACACTGGGGCTGGCCTTAAAAAATCTTTACAAAACTGTTTCTTTGAAATGGTTCTAGTGTGAGCATTGCCCGGGGTCCTTGAGGCCCTTGGGAACTTTGACACCAGAAGCCCATTTGTGTGTTATGGACTACCTGTGGACATCAGACTTGCTTGAAGGCCTAGCTTCGAGGTTGATATTAGGCCTTCCAAGGCTCCCTATAGTATAATTATTTTTTTCATTGTGTAATTTATTCATAATGTTCTGTAATAATGTAATAATCCTTGTGAAAATAAATATGGGGTTATTAGTAAAAGCTGGGGAGGGATTTTTATATTTCTTTGTTTGGTTTGGGTAGAAATCATACCTATATTTGTTGTGGTGATTATTTATGCCATTATAAACCATTCCTATAGGACTTATCTTGTTATTTGTAATCCTGAATTTTCACTTTGCAACTTAGAAATCCTGCTTCTAATCAGTTTTATCATTTCTGCATCAAGAACCATATTTTTCAAACCCCCATGTGTGCATTAGAGATCATGTCTCTAAGATCTTCTTTATTGAACTCGCTTGGCAACTAGTTAACACCTTTACCCGCTTCGATATCATGCCTATAGGAAATAAGCATAAAAACAATTTCAACACTTAGATATCATGCCTATAGGAAATACATATAAAATCAATCTTGACACTTAGACATCATGCCTATAGGAAATAAGTGTAATAAATCCGTTTTTGTGTTTAGATATCATGTCTATATGAAATAATGCTTATAATCAGTTTTAGCACTTAGAAAGGATGCCTATAGGATCAAAAAAGATGAAATTTGCCTGTTAAAATCAATCACTGGTTTATAAACTGTAGTCGTTAATTAACAATTTTAGGATTCTGTTCTGGTCCTCACTTAGGCAAGCCTGTAGGGTAATTAAGAATTCTGGGTCTATAAAAACTGTGATTTCTTGCTGTTTGAAACATGCCCAAATTCATAATATTAACAAAAATTAGTAAGCAAACTGATAGATATTGCTGCCTGCTTTAATAAAGCTGTTATGTATTATGTTCATGCTCATCTAGATATCCTGCCTATAGGATCCTAAACTATAAAACTTTGCTTGTTTGAATTGCGTGCATTGGTTGGCTATTTATGGAGGTTAACATGAGCCCCTTTATTTTCTCCTTACATGATAGTCCTATCTGGATTTTGTTTGTCGCTTAGTTTTTTCATATTTAAGTAAAGTAGGTGAGTCTAGATCTATCAAAAATAGAAGTCCTAAACACCTCCAAGTCTATAGGTAAGGGACGGGTAGTGCACGCATAAGGTACACATTAGAACCTATTAGAACGCTTAGGTAATAACTGAAAGATAGTAACGGGGCAGTAAAGGAGATGATGACCTGTGTGCTAATGCTATGCGTAACACCCCAATTTGGGGAAAGTTACCAAGTATTAAATGGAAATGATCCTATAGGCTAAAAAACGTAGGACCCCTTTAAATTCTTGTTTTAAAGTAATTGTCTATTTGTTTTAAATTGTTTTAACTTTCCTTTAAAGACCTATTTGTTTAATTGAGTTTGGTTGGGACCCACCGTTGGGGACCTCGAGGGGTGCCTAATACCTTCCGCTCGAGGTAATTTCGAGCCATTACCCAATCTCTGGTAATGTAAACTGGTTTCACGAGTTAATTGTTCTAGGTACCCTAACACACCTTAATACGTTAGGTGGCGACTCTTCAAATCTCCTACCCAATTTCAAAAGGAAATGATGTTGTACCAAAATGTCGAAACCCGGATTCCGCGAGGAAAAAGTGGGCGCGATAGTGTTTTATTCCTCCTTTCTATTATACCATTTTGTTGAGGCCTATAAGGAATAGTTAATTTTCTGGTGATGCCTATTTCATTACATAATTCTTCAAATTGTTTTGATAGATATTCACGCCCTGTATTGGTTCTTAAGGTCTTAATCCTTTTGTTTAATTGATTCTCAACTTCATTCAAATATCTCTTAAAGCATTCAAGTGCTTTAAATTTATGAGAAATAAAATAGACATAACCAAAATTGCGTGAAATCATCAATAAATATAATGTAATATAAAGCACCAGACCTAACCCTCACATTCATTGGATCACAGATATCAGAATTGATTAATTGAAATGGAAAACCAGCTCTTTTAGCTATTCCAAATGGTTTAGGTGTAATCTCTTCGGCAAGACAATTTTTACATGTTGTCACGACCCTAACCCCGAACCCGGTCGTGATGGCGCCTCTCGTAAAGACAAGGTCAGCCAGTCTAACACAATTCGTCCTTTTATGCAGTTAAATAGCATAAGAATAGTTCAAACATGATTTAATAGCATAACTAGCGGAAAAAGAGATAACAAAGCGGAATTCCAACCCGACACAGCCCTAAAAGGGGTGTCACAAGTCATGAACAACTAAGGATCCTAATACGAGTCTACTAAATACAATATCTGGTACAACTGTTTGAAGAACATAGAAATAATAAGATAAGGGAGACACGGGCACTGCGGACGCTAACAACTACCTCGTAGTCTCCGAAACACCGCCTAGACTAGAAAGATCAGCACTTAGGAGGGGGACCTTCTATGCCTGAATCTGCACACACGGTGTAGGGAGTAATGTGAGTACTCTGACCTAGTGAGTAATAAATATAAATAATGATTGAAAATAAGAAAATACGTAAAACACAAGGCATTCTATACCGAAGCAGTAAAATCACTTAATCAGTAAATCAGTGAAGAATCAAGTAAAATCCCTTTTTCAGCAGGTAAAACAAGTAATTAACAGGTAAATAACAAGTAAAAGTTTTCCCCTCGGGCACAGTATCAACAAAAACTGCCCTTCAGGCAACATCTCAAAACAGTACCAGCCTCTCGGGCTCAATCTTAGAACAATGCCAGCCCCTCGGGCTCAATCTCACATCACAATGGGTACCCGCTCTCACTGGGGGTGTACAGACTCCAGGAGGGGCCCCTTACGGCCCAAGCGCAATATCAAGCCATCTCGTGGCATCAAATCTAGTCCCTCGGCCTCATAACAGTCAAGCCACCTCGTGGCATATATATGTATCTCAGGTCCTTGGCCTTATATCAGTCAAGCCACCTCACGGCGTATATATGTATCTCAGGCCCTCGACCTCATATCAGTCAAGCCACATCGTGGCATATATATGTATCTCAGGCCCTCGGCCTCATATCAATATCAGTGTATCCTCACATCTGGCCCTCTGCCGCACTAAGTCCGAAAATCATCATAAGTCCCTCGGGCATTAGTAAAACAGTAGTTCTCAGCCCAAAACATCATTTAAAATATCATTTAAGTCCCAAAACTGAGTAAAAATGGCTGAGTATTAAAACAGTGGAAAACAACATGATTGAGTTCAAGTAATAAGTCAAAACAGTGAGGAAATAGTGATAAAAATCCATGAAGGGTTCAAATAGTTGGCACGAAGCCCAAATATGGCAATCAACCCAAAACATGATGATAGCAAATAAGTTTCAGTCAAATACGCAGTAAAATCATCAATTGGGGCGGACCAAGTCACAATCCTCAATAGTGCACGACCCCACGCTCGTCATCAAGCACGTGTCTCACCTCGATATAGCACTACGATGTGCAATCCGGGGTTTCAACCCTCAAAGTATCATTTACAATCATTACTCACCTCGAACCGGCTAACTCACTAGCTCGCGACGCCTTTGCCCCTCGAATCGGCCTCCATGCACGTCGAATCTATCCAAAATCAGAACGAATACGTCACAATATGCTAAGGGAACAAAGCCCAAGCGAAAACAATCGAAAAATACCAAAAATCCCGAAATTAGCAAAACCCGAGCCCTGGGCCCACTTCTCAAAACTCAAAAAGTTTCGCATCATTAGATTCCTTATCACCCCACAGGTTCCTACATATAAGAAGTTCTCAAATCCAACCTCAAATGGTCCTTCAAATCCCAATTCAAAAGTCCAAAATCCCAAGCCCTAGTTCTTCCATTTTTAGCTGAAGTTCCATGATTTTCTAGGTAGATTTCACAATAGAATCGAGTTTTAGGTCCGAAATTCTTACCTCCAAACGTTTCCCCCTTGAATCCCTCTTTAATCTCTTTCAAAAAGCTCTCAAAATGCTCAACTATGGAGGAAATGAGCCCCAAAATCGCGAATGAAATGACTTAAAACATTATGCCCAGGTCTGTCGCGTCTGCGACTCAAGAACTACTTCTGCGGTACCACATTTGCGATCTTCCATCTGCTTTTGTGGAATTCATTAAACCAACCAGGATGACATGACATGTATACCGAAACTTTGCCGAAATTGTGAAAAAGAAAGAAAGAAAGAAAATAAGCCAAAGTTTTCAAAGGTCATGATTTCCCTATTCCGTCAAAACTGACCGAACTACGCGGGTCTGATTTTCACCAGATGTGAGATACGTAGGCAAACCTCATCGGTTCTGACCCCAATTTTCAAAAAATCCAAAAATATTTTCCTTTAGTTCCTTCTTTAGAAATCTTTCCTTATAAAATTCAAAAAAAAAAGTTTTAAAACTCAAAAAAAGTAGTTTCCTTCTTTCTGGAGTATTTCATATGGGTTTTCTTTGTTTTAAGTATTTTTCCAAAAAATAAAAAAAAGAATCCAAAAAAAGAAATTATTTTTTTCCTTCTTTAAAAGTATTTCTTTCGTAAATGTCAAAACAAAATTTTGAAAAATTGAAGTCCAAAAATATTTTTTCTTTTCTTTAGAAGTACTTTTGTAAATAAATTAAAAACTCAAAAATACAAAACATTTTTCTTAAAAAGTCCCTCTTTCGAAAATTAAGTGGCAACATCCAAAATTCAAAAATATTTTCTTTCTTGTTTAGAGAAAGAGAAAACAAATGAAAATTCAAAAAAAATGTTCCTTTTACTTTTAAAACTCCCAAAGACCAAATCAAAAGAAAAGGAATTTTTATAAGTCTTTCTTTCAAAAAATTATTAAAAAAAATCAATCAAAATCAGAAAAAAAATTCCTTTCTTCTTTTAAAGTATTTCTTTCAAAAATTCAAAAAACAACAACCAAGAATAGAAAAAATATTTTTCTTTTACCTTAAAGCTTTCATGGTCTGAGTTTTATAAAAAATTAAGTTTATTTACTTCATTCCCAATCTTCCTGAACTACGCAAGATCTGATTCATGCGGCGTCATGATACGTAGGCAATCCCCATCGGATTCGATCATAGCCATAAAATTAATTAAGTGAAAAATAAACTGAAAAAGAGTGAAAAAAAAGAAAAAGGAAAAAAAAGAGATTGCAAAAATAAAAGAGCAGCAAAAACGAGATGAAAAAGAAATCAAGAGTGATTAAAGAGAGGCAGAAACAAAAGAAAAAAGGTATATACTAAAAGGTTTAGTTAAGGCCGGGATGAAACATGTAACCGTTCAAACACATAGTATAAACGTTTAACTGTTTAGGTGCATTGCATCCCAATATGCGATTACCTATCTATTAAGCGTCTCAAAACTAACAAGGTTGTTGGGTGTGTAAATTAGCCAGGTCATGTTCAGGTGGTTGGTTTTGTTGGTAATCTGGCTTCCCATCCTTACTTCACAACAACGGAAAGGTTCCTATGGCCTCTGAAAGCCATCTACCAATCATTAGTCCTGAGGATAGCCCGTCATCGGCTATTCCGCAGCTAGAATCAGCAGCTGCTGAAGAGAATAGGATGTTGCATCTCCGCATATTGGAAATGTGAGACACCTGTTCTAATGGTAGGGGACCACCAAGTGCAATCCCTGGGTTCCCTGAGTTGATCCCCAAGTCAGGCGAGGTTACCAATGCCCCTATGCCCAACCCGCTCATCCCGTGTGGGCACCCTCCAATGCCCTCCAATGATCCTGGCATGCCTTCTGTGGTTCGCCCCCAGGCACTGACTTCAAGGGCACTGCCTCTAATGATCATCTTTTAGGGTCTACAGCTTCAACCAGTAATAACATATGTGACCCCGTGCTATTTCACTCACCCTCCGCAATATGATCTCTCGGTGGAGCAAAAAATGATAGTTAAAAATCCCGAGCAAGAGGAAATAGTTCGGAAGATGAAGAGCCTCGAACAAAGCCTATAAAGCATGCAAGGTCTGAGTGGCCAAAAGTGTGTCTCATACTATGACCTCTGTATGTTTCCCCATGTTCACTTGCCAGTTGGCTTCAAATACCAAAATTTGAAAAGTACGATAGGCATGGAGACCTGGTCGCTCACCTGAAATGATACTGTTACAAGTTGAGAGGCGCTGGCAGAAAAGAGGAGCTGCTAATGGCCTATTTTGGGGAAAGCCTCACCGAAATCGCTTCTGAGTGGTATACAGATCAAGAAATTACCTATTGGCACGCGTGGGACGATATGGCTCGAGATTTTGTTCGCCAGTTCCAGTATAATGTGGGCATCGCTCCCGACAGAAACACTTTGTCCAATTTGACCGCGAATATGCTGTCAAATGGCATGAGCAAGCTGCCAGGGTAAAGCCTCTAATATACGAAATTGAAATGGTCACGGTCTTTCTACATGCTCAAGAGGCGGACTACTTCCAGAACATGATGTTTTCTATGGGTAAGTCGTTCGCTGAACGGGCCAAATCTTGAGTCATGCTGCTTTTAAAGATACATCACCAGATGTTCAAAATGGTTCGGAGGGTTTGATGAAAAAAATGGGGTTGAAGAGGGAACCATGATAGTTTCAAGCTCGAGGGAGGCCCGCAGGTCATTCAGCCAATCATATGTGCCTCCTATGGACCCACCATACTATTATCCCCTTCAAGAACGTGCAACCCTACCCGCGGCCACAACATTATCCATAAAACTGAGCTCCACCTCCTAGAAATGTCCATCCTTACCAAGCTCCATATAATACTCAATCAAATGATCCCCAATACAATCCTCGCCCAAGAGAGCCTTTCAAAAAGAATCAGTTCACCCCTATTGTTGAATCGTATTCAAGCTTGTTCCAAAAGCTAATCAGGCTAGATCTATTACAGCCAGTGGCCCTGAACTAGCCGAACCCCGAGTCACCCTTGCACCGAGATGACGCTAGATGTGAATACCACTCTGGAGCAGTGGGACACAGTACAAAGGATTATTGGACCCTCAAAAGGGCAGTTGAAGATTCTATTGAAGCTGAAAGAATTGTTTTTCAGGATGAAGAAGCTCTTGATATGATGAACAATCTGTTGCCTATCCACAACATCGGACCAATAGTCGGAATGATTTGTGAAGCTGAGGAATTTGATACGGCACTGAAGGCCGGTGCAGCCATTGCCGAGACAGGAAAAAGCCAAAAAATGGTCGCCAAGCATGAAAGTACCCCATCAGGCAGGAGTCTTAGTAGCCAGTCTTGCTATACTTTCTGCGTCCCGATTATCTCAGGGTGTGATCCGGATGTTTTACCTTATTGTCTTACTTTCTGATGTAAACCCTTCTATCTTCAAAATTGAAAAAAAGAAAGAAAAAAAAATCAAAAAATCAAAAATCAAAAATCAAATGAAATTAATATTTCATTGTCCAAGAATGTCTCTTTTCTTAATCTTGTCCTTTTTCTTTCTTATTCTCTTTTTAGTTCTGTTAAATGCTGATTTCAATAACATGACATGCTTGCGGACTTCATGCCCAGATCCTAAAACGCTGTCAGACTTCGAAATAATGAATCAAGAATTAGATTGCAATGAAGATACGTTTAAGGAAATAAAACAAAGAGTTGGAACAACTAAAGGAAAATTGGCTTCAGTTTGGAAAGGTCCGCACATTGCAACAAGAGTACTACCAAAAAAGTGCGTTGTACTTGGGACACATCGAACCTGTAACAACTGTCAATGCAAATGCAGCCAAAAGGTACTATGTTTGATCCTCCATATAGTATTAATATTCTCCGGTTGGGATGAAGAAGGCTTTCATTCTCGCTACCCAAACACCATTAACCTTTTTTTAAACCATTTGAGCCGGTTACTCTTCCTTGATTACACTCATTGGAACCTGAAAGTGTTATTGAAAAAAATAAAAAAAAATAAAAAATTGAATTGAAGAAATGAGATAAAAAAAAGAGAAGAAAAAGAGGGAAAAAAGAATGAAGGAAGAAAATACAAAGAAAATGAAATGGAAAAAATGAAAAAGAGAGGAAAAAGAAAGAGAAAACAAAACAAAATAGAAGAAAAAAAAAAAACAAAGTGCCCTGAACTACGTTCGACTTGATTCCGAAAGGATACATAGGCAGTCTCCCTCTGGGGTTCAGTCACACCAAAATAAAAATCCAAATTTTCCTAAAAGTGAAACTGGGGCAGAAGTTATAATGGTTCGGCGATGGTTCGCCTGAAAGGTTCTAAAGTTGTAATTCAATCCAAACTCTTTTTACCCAAAATCATGTTCAAGTTCTTTCGATCAATCGGTGAGAATGTTCAAGGATCAGAGAAAATAGCTACTTGGATCCGATGCAACAAAAATGAGAGAAATAAAATGAGAGAGTCTTATTGGTGAAAACCCATATGGGCACTGTAAGGCGATGGTAAGCAGAGAAATTGAAAATGAGAGACTTGTTAGTGAAAACTCGTAAAAAGAACTATAAGGCGATGGTGAGAAGAGAAATGAGAGAGGTCAGCTCATGAAGACCCGCAAAGGGCGCCTCTGATCGAAAAGAGGATTCTCATAGCCATCGGCATCGATAGAGTCTTAGCAAGGTTTCTCGATTTTGAGGCAAAAGTTGTGATGAATTTCTGAGAGTCGGACGGTTTACACAGATCAGGCATCTAGTCCAAAAGGCATATCATGTTCATTGAAATCCGTATGTACTCTAGATAAGTCCTTCTTTCCTTTCCCCGAAGGGGACACTTCTTGTTTTAAACTCATTCTTCATTACATTGTTTGTTGTTTTGAATCCCTTTTAGTCTAACTTTGTTCTAAATCTAAGACAAAGAAAGGATGGTAAGACTGATTTACAGGGTTCTCATTTGATACAAGCTAATATGCAAAAAGGCATCAAGCCTCATCGGAGGCATCAAGTCGACTTTGACCGGCCATGGTGGCTGATGTTTTCAAATTGAAAAACTCCTGAAAAAAAGGATATCAAAGTCAAATGCCCACAAAGGCAAAATGAAGTTAAAAAGGTTGAGTCCCACGTGACTAACCGTCATGGTAAAGGTTTGAAAAGCCAAGGTACCCCAAATGCTCTGAAATTGAAGTTGAGAGAAAGAAGCAAGAAATGAAAGGCTCATAAAGGCGAAATAAAATTGAAAAAGGAAAAGGCCTACGGAGGCAAAATAAAGTCGATAAGGTTGAGTTCCACCGACCAACCGTCATGGCAAAGTCTGGAAAAATCAGAGGCATGAAATGAAATCGGTCCTCAGGGAACAAACAGTTGCAGTTGACATCTTCATCAAAGAAGCCGGGCCGAGATCAAGTGATTGAAACAATTAAGGCCACAAAACCAACCACCGTTTCAAACTAACAATTGTTCTTTGTTAGAAAATAGGAAACAAGTGCAATCCAAAACAACCTTGCAAGAAGCAGGTGCAACCAAAAAGAAACTGCGCAAGAGCTAGAAACAGCTTTGCAGCAATGATCAGTCCCAAAAGGAAGTCTCCTCCAAATTTAAATGAAAAGAAAGAAAAAGAAAAATACAAAATCATGGTAGCATAGGGTCTCCAATCTCTAGCTACGTCTTTCCAAACATAGGGTCTCATTCCCTAGTCGATGCCAGCATAACTTGGTAATCTTTACAACATAGGGTTCCACTCTCTAGTTGATTCCCGGTATAACCCGTGGACCTCCCCGGCATAACCCGTGGACATCCCCGGCATAACCCGTAGACCTCCCCGACATAACCCGAGGACCTTTTTTTTCCGGCATAACCCGATGATCTTTCCCGGCATAACACGTGGACCTCCCCGGAATAACCCGAGGACCTTTTTCTTTTCCGGCATAACCCAATGACCTTTCCCAGCATAACCCGTGGACCTCCCCGGCATAACCCGAGGACCTTTTTCTTTTCCAGCATAACCCGATGACTTTTCCTGGCATAACTCGAGGACCCTTTTATTTTCCGGCATAACCCGATGACCTTTCCCGGCATAACCCGAGGACATTTTTCTTTTCCGGCATAACCCGATGACTTTTCCTGTCATAACCCATGGACCTTCCCCGCATAACCCGAGGACCTTTTTCTTTTTCGGCATAACCTAATGACCTTTCCCGGCATAACCCGTGGACCTCCATAGCATAACCCGAGGGCCTTTTTCTTTTCCGACATAACCCAATGACCTTCCCCGGCATAACCCGAGGACCTTTTTCTTTTCTGGCATAACCCGATGACCTTTTCCATCATAACCCGTGGACCTCCCCTGTATAACTTGAGGACCTTTTTCTTTTCCGGTATAACCCGATGACCTTCCCCGGCATAACCCTCGGATCTTTTTCTTTTCTGCAATAACCTAATGACTTTTCCCGGCATAACCTGTGGACCTCCCTGCCATAACTTGAGGACCTTTTTCTTTTCTGGCATAACCCAAGGACCTTTTTTTTCTGGCGTAACCCGATGACCTTTCCCGGCATAACCCGTAGACCTCCCCAGCATAACCCGAGGACCTTTTTCTTTTCCGGCATAACCCGATGACTTTTCCCAACATAACCCGTGGACCTTTCCAGCATAACCCGAGGACATTTTTCTTTTCTGGCATAACCTAATGACCTTTCCCGGCATAACCCGTGGACCTCCCCAGCATAACCCGAGGGCCTTTTTCTTTTACGGCATAACCCGATGTCTTTTCCTGGCATAACCTGTGGACCTTTCCGGCATAACCCGAGGATCTTCTTCTTTTCCAGCATAACCCAATGGCATAACCCGTGAACCTCCCCGTCATAACCCGAGGACCTTTTTCTTTTCCGGCTTAATCCGATGACTTTTCCCGGCATAACCCATGGACCTCCCCGGCATAACCCGAGGACCTGTTTCTTTTCCGGCATAACCCGATGACCTTTCCCGGCATAACTCGTGGACCTCCACGGCATAACCCGACGACCTTTTTCTTTTCCGGCATGACCCGATGATTTTTCCTAGCATAACTCGTGGACCTCTCTAGCATAACCCGATGACCTTTTTCTTTTCCGGCATAACCCGATGATTTTTCCTACATAACCCAGTCATTTTTCCTAACATAACCTGTTAATCTCTTCCAACATAGGGTAACATTTCCTAGCTGATGCCAGCATAACCTGATAACCCTTTCCAACATAGGGTACCACTCCCTAGCTGATACCAGTATAACCTGGTAATCTTTTCCGGCACAGGGTCTCATTCCTTAGTTGATGCCAGCATAACCTGGTAATCTTTCCAACTTAGGACCTCCGATCCCCATTTGATTTCATTTTAGAAATAGGGTTTCACTCCCTAATCTCTTTTTCTCAGGGATACCCAATCCCGATTTTTATTGCTTTAAATAAAAAAGTAGTTTAGATTTTTGTTACAATAACTCACGAAATTTTCCTAGTAAAAATTGGGGCAGAAAAATTTCGTTTGTTTGCTTGTTTTGGTGCATGAACATGTATTTACTTTGCGGCACAAATTTTGAGGCGACCAAAAGAAGAAGTCTCAATTCAAATAAAAGAAGTGGAGAAAAAATGCGGATTGCTCAAGATATGATTGAAGTCATAAACTTTGCATGTTACGCCTTGATCCGAAGAGCTGAAGAAAAATGAACCAGCATTCGTAGCTAACGAGCATCAAGATCCAGATCAGAGTCTGCAGGAAGAACCAGCCAAGACTCAAGATCAAGCTTCAGAAGATTTATAGATAGGAATCTTGTAACACGTAGCTGATAGGACTAGCTAGTTTAGCTTTTTATTTTTCATTTGGTGTAATAAGGAGCTCAACAAGCAGAAACAGCAGCAACATCAGTGAAATCACAGTTTCTCGGTAGTCCCCAGCTGCCAAAACTTCCAGAACTACACCGACCTGATTCCTTTATAGCCAAGGATATGTAGGCAGCCTCCGAAGCAAGGTTCGGTCAAACTTTTTAAAAATGCTTCCAAATGGAGTATCAAACGGGCAAAAAATGCTCGTAATTTCTCACTTTATCTTTGCACGAAATGTCTTCATGTTTCTGAGCAAAGAGGGGCAACTGTGATCACCTAATTTTGCCCTACATGAAAATAACTCCTAAAATAGACTAGAAATAATTTTAATTGATTTTTAGAAGTTTTTCTTTATTAAGTTGCATTTCATGCATTTTTAATATTTTAAAATCATAAACAAATCATAAAAATTGTCAGGTTTTAATTTCATACCATTTTTGGTTCAATTTGCATGTAGAAATTAATTTCATTAAACAAAAAAAATCACAAAAATGGTCATTTTTACATATTCAGATTTTAGTCTTTAAAATTAGCATTTTTCTTTAGTTTTAAGTTAATTAGTCGTTTTAGTGTTAAAAATAAGTAAAGAATTTTAATTTATACAAAAATAGATTAATATAGGATTTTAATTAATTAAAGAAAAAAGAGAGGGAAAACAACGAAAAAAAATAGGAAGAATTTATTTTTGGTCTTATTTCTTTTAAAATTGGGCCAATTTCTAAAGACCCAAATTAATTTTAAACCCCAACCCAATTCCAATACCACCACCCAAATACCCATTACCCTTTACCCTATCTCTTACATATAAAAACACATTAGAGCTAAGAGAAAAAATAGATCAGATCATAGACCCTTCCCCTAGAGAGCAAATGGCGCTTCGTTCTTCTCCAAAGAGGGAGATAATAATCGGACTCCTTCTTGTAAAGAACAAGAACAGTAGCCATTTCTCCTTCCCTTTTCTGCTTTCGTTCTCTTCGTTAATCACCATGAAAGCTGGCCAAAACCAGTCCTGAAAACTCCATCGCCGGCGAATTCGCCAAAAACGATAGAGAACGGTCGCCTAAAGTTGAAACTCGCTGTTGTTGCTGTTGCAAAGTAGCTGGGCTCCATTTTCACGTTTTTAAGCTCTCTTTGGGTGAATTTTGTTGGTTTCGCCACTGTCAAGTGCTGCTGTACCTTTGGACTTTTTCTTCGCTATTGAAAAGTGTCACGACTCTAACCCCGAAACCGGTTGTGATGGCGCCTCTCGTGAAGACAAGGCCAGCCAACTAAACCCAATTCACTTGTTAAAACAGTTAAGCAACATAAAAGTAGTCTAAAACATGATTTAATGATAATAAGTAGTGGAAATACAACCCGACACAGCCCTAACCGGTGTGTCACAAGTCACGAGTATCTAACAACACTAAGTCCTCAAATGTAACTACCGAGTTTAAATACTGAACTAATGACATAAAGGAAAGAGATAGGGAGGAGCTCCAGGTTGCGAACGCCAACAGCTACCTAAAGACTCCTCGATGATCCGCCTGAAGCTGGAATGAATCAGCACTCGGGAGCGGGACCAGCTACGCCTGAATCTGCACACGAGGTGCAGGAAGTACAGTGAGTACTCCAACTCAGTGAGTAACAAATGTAAATAATGACTGAAAGTAAGAAAACATGTAAGACACACGACATTCTATAATGAAGCAAAAAATCATTTAAAAGTTATGAACCACTGAAAAATCAAGTAAAACTTCTTTCAACAATCAAACAAGTAATTGATAGGTAATTAAGGTAAAGTAAACAAATAGAAGTTCGCCCCTCGGGCACAGTATCAGCAAATCCGCCCCTTGGGCACAGTATTAGCAAATCCGCCCATCAGGCAACATCTCAGAATAATACCAGCCCGTCGTGCTCAATCTCACATCACAACGGGTACCCACGCTCACTGGGGGTGTGCAGACTCCTGGAGGGGCCCTTTACGGCCCAAGCGCAATAACAAGCCATCTCGTGGCAACAAACTAGGCCCTCAGCCTCATATCAATCAAGCCACCTTGTGGCGTACATATATCAAGCCCTCGACCTGAAATCAGTATTAGTGTTTCGTCACAACATAGGCCTTCAGCCTTACTCGGTCAAAAATCCTCACAAGCTCCTCAAGCAATAGTAAAAAAGTGTTTCTCAGCCCAAACATCATTTAAAATGTCATTTAAGTATTAAAACTGAGTAAACATGGATGAGTAGTAAAACAGTGGAAAATAACATGACTGAGTTCAAGTATAAAGTCAAAACAGTGAGGAAATATCAATAAAGATCCCCGAAGGGTTCAAATAGTTGGCACTAGGCCCAAATATGGCATTCAACCCAAATAATAATGATAGCAATTAGTTTTCAGTCAAATACGTGGTAAAATCATCAATGGGGACGGACCAAGTCACAATTCCCAATAGTGCACGACCCCACGCTAGTCATCAAGCGTGTGTCTCACCTCAATATAGCACTACGATGTTCAATTTTGGGGATTCAAACCCTTAGAACATCATTTACAATCATTACTCACCTCGAACCGGCTAAATCTCTAGATCGTGATGCCTTTGCCCCTCGAATCGGCCTCCACGCGCATCGAATCTATCCAAAATCAATATGAGGACGTCAAAATATGCTAAGGGAATTATGCCCCAAGCGAAAACAATCAACAAAGGGCACAAATCTAGAAATTACCAAAACTCGACCCCCAGGCCCACGTCTCGAAATTTAGAAAATTCTCGCAACAATAGATTCCTTATCTCCCCACGAGTTCATACATATCAAGAGTTCTCAAATCCAACCCCAAATGGTCCTTCAAATCCTCAATTAAAGGCCTAAGTCTCCAAGCCTAGTTTCCCCAATTTTAAACTTTGATTTCCATAATTTCTAGCTATAATCCATGGGATAATAGCATAGGAATGAGTTTCAAGTCCAAATTCCTTACCTCAACGAAATTCTCTTGAAATCCCTCTTTTAAATCGCCCAAAAAGCTCCAAGCCGATGTCCAAAAATGGTGAAATAACCCAAAATTCGTGAAGGACTCATTTTTAATTCTTTTTCCTAGTTGTTCCGCATTTGCGGCCCCATCTCCGCTTCTGCAGTACAGCATTTGCGGTAAATCCTCCGCTTCTGCGGAATTTACTTAAGATCCCAAAAGTCGCATCTGCGATACACCTTCCGCATCTGCAATTCCGCAGATGTGGCCATCTTGATCGCTACTGCGGTTCCTGACAAATCCTCATAGTCCGCTTCTGCGACCATTCCAATGCATATGCGGCGCCGCACCTGCGGTCCCCAAACCGCAGGTGCAAAAACATCAGAAGTAGCAAAACTTTAGCAGTTGCAATAACATCTCAACTCCTCCGTCAACCATCCGAAATCACCTCGAGGCCCCTGGGACCTCAACCAAAAGTACAAACATAGCCCTATAACTTATTCAAACTTGTTCCAATCATCAAAACACTTCAAACAACACCAAAACAACCAAAACACCTCGGATTCAAGCCTAGATTTCTAAAATCTTCCAAATTTCGCTTTTGATCAAAAACCCGACCAAAACTGCATCCGAATGAACTAAAATTTTACACACACATCCCAAATGACATGACGAAACTACTACAACTCTCGGAAATCCATTCCGACCCCTATATCAAAATCTTGCCTATCAACCGGAAATCACCAAAATATCAACTTCGTCAATTCAAGCCTAATTCTACTCCGAACCTCCAAAACCCATTCCAATCACACTCTTAAGTCACGAATCACCTCCCGAAGCTAATCGAACCATCAGAACTCACATCCGAGTCCTTTAATACATAAGTCAACATCTAGTTGATTTTTCCAACTCAAACTCCCTTAAAAGAGACTAAGTGTCTCAAAATTTACCAAAACCATTCCGGATTCGATCCGACCAACCTGATACCACATAACACGGATAACAAAGCATAAAGAAGCAGAAATGGGGAAAACAGAGCGGTAACTCATAAGATGACTGGCAGGGTCGTCACATCCTCCCCAACTTAAACAAACGTTCGTCCGCGAATGAGTCAAGAAACATACCTGAAGACTCAAACAGGTGAGGATATCTACTCCGTATCTCCCACTCAGTCTCCCAGGTAGCCTCCTCCACGGGCCGACCTCTCCACTGCACTTTAACTAAAGCTATATCCTTTGATCTCAACTTACGAACCTGACGACCAAAAATAGCTACTAGCTCCACATCATAAGTCAAATCATCATCCAACTGAACTGTACTGAAATCCAGAACATGAGACGGATCCCCAATGTACTTCCGGAGCATAGAAACATGCAATACCGGATGCACACTCGACAAGCTGGGTGGCAAAGCAAGCTCATAATCCACCTCCCCAATCCTTCGAAACACCTCAAAAGGCCCAATGAATCGCGGACTCAATTTCCCTTTCTTTCCAAATCTCATAACACCCTTCATGGGCGAAACCTTCAACATAACCTTCTCGCCAACATGTAGGACACATCCTGAACCTTCCTATCAGCATAACTCTTTTGCCTCGACAATGCTGTTCGAAGCCTCTCTTGAATCACCTTCACCTTTTCTAAGCATACTGCACTAAATCAATCCCCAATAGCCTAGCCTCACCGGGCCGAACCAACCAACTAGAGATCTACACCGCCTCCCATACAAAGCCTCATATAGAGCCATCTGAATACTCGACTAGTATCTGTTGTTATGAGCAAACTCTGTAAGCGGTAGAAACTCATCCCATGACCCTCCGAAATCAATGACACAAGCACATAACATGTCCTCCAATATTTGAATAGTACGATCAGACTGCCTGTCCGTTTGAGGATGAAAAGCTGTGCTTAACTCCACCAGAGTACCCAACTCTCTCTGCACGGCCCTCCAAAACTGTGAAGTAAACTGAGTACCTCTATCTGAAATGATGGAAACTGGGACACCATGCAAGCGAAAAATCTCTTGGATATAGATCTATGCCAACAGCTCTGAAGAATAGGTAGTACACACAGGAATGAAGTGCGCGGATTTGGTCAGCCGATCCACAATCACCCAAATAGCATCGAACTTCTTCAAAGTCTGTGGAAATCCAACAACAAAGTCCATAGTGATCCTCTCCCACTTCCACTCAGGAATATCCAACTGCTATAGCAAACCACCCGGTCTCTGATGCTCATATTTCACCTACTGACAATTGAGACACCGAGCTACAAATCCCACAATATCTTTCTTCATTCTTCTCCACAAATAGTGCTTCCTAAAATCCCGATACATCTTCACAACACCCGGATGAATGGAATACCGCGAGCTATGGGCCTCCTCCAGAATCAACTCCCGAAGCCCATCCATATTGGGCATGCAAATCCGGCCCTGCATCCTCAACACCCCATCATCGCCAATGGTCACATATCTGGCATTATTATGTTGAACTTTGTCCCTAAGGACAAGCAAATGCGGATCATCATACTAGCGCTCTCTGATGCGCTCATATAAGGAAAACCGAGAAACCTCACAAGCCAATACCCGACTAGGCTCCGAAATATCTAACTTCACGAACCGATTGGCCAATGCCTAAACATCAACTGCAAGAGGTCTCTCCCCAACTGGAATATATGCCAAACTCCCCATACTCACTGCATTGTGGCTCAAAGCATCGGCCACCACATTGGCCTTTACCGGATGGTACAATATAGTGATATAATAATCCTTAAGCAACTCCAACCATGTCCGCTGCCACAAATTAAGATCCTTCTACTTGAACAAGTGCTGGAGGCTATGATGATCAGTAAACACCTCATAATACACACCATACAAGTAATGCCTCAAAATTTTCAACGCGTGAACTATGACAGCCAACTCTAAATCATGAACGGGGTAGTTCTTCTCATGGGGCTTCAATTGACGAAAAGCATAAGCAATAACTCTACCCTCCGACATCAATACACAACCAATTCCAACTCTCGAAGCATCACAATACACGATATATGAACCTAAAGCTGATGGCAAAACTAACATTGGAGTTGTGGTCAAAGCTGTCTTGAGCTTCTAAAAGCTCTCCTCACACTCGTCCGACCATATGAATGAAGCACCCTTCTGAGTCAACTTGGTCAAGGGCGAAGCAATAAATGAGAATACCTGAATAAGACGGCGATAATAACCCGCCAAACCAAGAAAATTGCGAATCTCTATGGCTGAGGACGACCTGGGCCAACTCTGAACCGCCTCTATCTTCTTTAGATCAACCTGAATACCCTCGTTGGACACCACGTGCCCTAAGAAATCCATTGCACTGAGCCAAAACTCACACTTGGAGAATTTTGCATAAAGCTTCTCCTCTCTCAATCTCTACAGCACAACTCTCAAATGCTCTGCGTGCTCCTCCTGACTACGCGAATATACAAGAATATCATCAATGAAGACTATGACGAACGAGTCAAGATAAGGTCAGAACACGCTATTCATCAAATGCATGAACGCTGTTGGGGCATTGGTCAGCCCAAAAGACATCACCAAGAACTCATAATGGTTGTATCAGGTCCTGAAAGCTGTCTTAAGAATATCCGAGTCCCTGATCTTCAACTGGTGATAACCTGAATGGAGATCAATCTTGGAAAACACTCTCGCTCCTTGAAGCTGGTTGAATAAATCATCAATGCGAGGCAAAGGATACTTGTTCTTAATTGTTACCTTGTTCAATTGCCTATAATCAATGCACATTCTCGTTATACCATCCTTCTTCACAAACAGAACCGGTGCACCCCAAGGTGACACACTAGGCTGAATGAACCCATTATCTAGGAGTTCTTGAAGTTGATCCTTCAATTCTTTCAACTCCGCTGGTGCCATACGAGTAATAGAAATGGGATGAGTGCCTAGCACTAGGTCAATACCAAAATCAATATCCATGTCTGGTGGCATGCTCGACAGGTCTGCAGGAAACACATCAAGAAAATCCCTTACAACTGGAACAGAATCAATAATGGGAGCCTCAGCTCCGACATCCCTCACAAACGCTAGATATGAAAGACAATCCTTCCCAACCTACACTGGGCCTTAAAGAAAGAGATCACTCTGCTAGGAACATAATCAGTTACACTTCGCCACTCGATCTGTGACACTCCCGGGATAGCCAATGTGACTATCTTAGCATGACAGTCCAGAATAGCACGGCACGAGAATAACTAATCCATGCCCAAAATGACATCAAAATCCACCATGCTCAATAGTAATAGATCCATTCGGGTCTCCAGACCCCTAATAGTCACCACACACGACCGGTACACACGGTCTACAACAACAATATCGCCTACCGGGGTAGATACATGAATAGGTAATACAAGAAACTCATGGGACGTACCCAAAAAATGAGCAAAATATGATGACACATGAGAAAAGGTGGAACCGGGATCAAATAATACAGAGGCATCTCTATGGGAGACTGAAACAATACCTGTAATGACAGCATCTGAAGCAATAGCATCGGGTCTACTTAGGATGCCTAGAAACAGGCATGACCACCCCCTGATCGACCTCCCCCTCTAGGGTGACCCCTGGCTGACTGACCTCCACCCTAGCTGGCTGAGCAAGTGGTAGTGAAGAAACTGGCGCCGAAGCCGACGAGTGACCCTTCTGTTGGGACGAACTAGTAATACGACGAGGACATTGCCTCCACATATGGCCCATCTCACCACACTCATAATAACTCATAGGTGCTAGAGAAGGGGACTGAAGGGAACCCCTCGCACCAGAGTGACTAGGAGATGCACTCGGCATAGAAGAGCCCTGAGTTGATGGATCACGAGATGAACTCTGAGCTGGAAGGGCACTGAGTGATGATTGGCCCTGCTGAGATCCATGATAACCTTGACCCGAAGATGCCCCATGATAACCTGGGCGAGCTGACTGAGCAGGCCTGAATGAACGACCTCTATTGTGCTGAAACTACCTCTAGAAGGAGCACCACTATAACTGCCAGATCCTCGAGGCCTCTTGGCCTCCCTCTCCTCTCGCTCCTGACGGCCAACCGACTCAATCTCATGAGCAATATCAACCACCTCCTTGAATGAAGCACCAGATATCCTCTCCTTGGTTATAAGGATACGGAGTTGATAAGTAAGACCATAAACAAACCTCCTGATCCTCTCTCCGTCTGTCGGAACCAACCAGATGGCATGACGAGCCAACTCAGAAAACCTCAACTCATACTGTGACACAATCATATCCCCCTATCGCAACCACTCAAACTACATACGTAGCTCCTCTCTGCGGGACTGTGGCACATACTTCTCCAGGAAGAGAACGGAGAACTGCTGCCAGGAAAGGGGTGCTGCACCAAAAAGCTTACACCTCTCAAAATCCTCCCAACAAGTGAAAGCAGCTCCTGAAAACTGATAGGTGGTAAAAGCGACCCCTCTGGTCTCCAGAATACCTGCAGTACGAAGCATCCTCTAACACTTATCCAAAAAGCCCTGGGCATCCTCGCCCTTTGCGCCACTGAAGGCCGGAGGCTGAAATCTACCAAATCTCTCCAACCTACGCTGCTCATCCTTCGGCATGACAGGAACCACATAGTCCTGAGCAGTTGCGACCGGCTGGGCTAGATGTGCCCCCAGCGTTTGAAGTCCTTGCAAGACCTGCTCAGGTGTGAGAGCGGCGGGAGTCTGATTGCCTCCCCTAGCCTGTGAAGTAGTTGCGGCTGTAGTGGTTGAAACTGCCTAAGCCAAGCCTGTGCAAACTGATAAGATCAGTGCCAAGGCCTTCTGAAGAACTGGAATCATGATGGGCAAAGCTGGTGCTGCAGGAGCGTCCATATCTGGGACCTGATCCTGAACTGGGGCAGCTGGTGGATCTACAGGTGCTGCCCTCACTACTCTGCCTCTACCATGACCACGACCGCATCCTCGGCCTCTGGTGGCCATAGTTGGTGGTACTGGGGGTCATCCACCCCGACTAGTAGCGCGTCTCCTCACCATCTGTGAGAGAATAGAATAAAAGAAGTTTAGTACTCGAAACAAGAAGTTCGCACGACCAGAATTTCAAGAATATGAAGTTTTTCCTAAAGGTTCTGCAGCCTCTCGATGATAAATACAGACGTCTTCGTACCGATCCACGAGACTCTACAAAACCTTCTCGTGACTCGTGAGACCTATGTAACCTAGGCTCTGATACCAACTTGTCACGACCCTAACCCCGAACCAGGTCGTGATGGCGCCTCTAGTGAAGACAGGGCCAACCAACTAAACCTAATTCACTAGTTAAAGAAGTTAAGCAACATAAAAGCAGTATGAAACATGATTTAATGATAATAAGTAGCGGAAATACAACCCGACACAGCCCTAATTGGGGTGTCACAAGTCACGAGCATCAAACAACACTAAGTCCTCAAATGTAACTACCGAGTTTAAATACTGAACTAAGGACATAAAGGAAAGAGATAGGGAGGACCTCTAGGCTATGAACGCCAATAGCTACCTAAAGACTCCTCAAAGATCCGCCTGAAGCTGGAATGAATCAGCACTCGGGAGCAGTACCAGCTATGTCTGAATCTGCACACGGGGTGTAGGGAGTAAAGTGAGTACTCCAACACAGTGAGTAACAAATATAAATAATGACTGAAAGTAAAAAAACACATAAGGCACACGAAATTCTATAATTAAGCAGAAAACAAATCATTTAAAAGTAGTGAACCAGTGAAAAATCAAGTAAAACTTCTTTCAACAAGCAAACAAGTAATTGACAGGTAATTAAGGTAAAGTAAACAAATAGAAGTTCGCCCCTGGGGCACAGTATCAGCAAATCTGCCCTCGGGCAATATCTCAAAACAATACCAGCCCTTAGGCTCAATCTCACATCACAATGGGTACTCAAGCTCACTAAGGGTGTGCAGACTCCTGGAGGGGCCCCTTACGGCCCAAGCAGAATAACAAGCCATCTCGTGGCATCAAACTAGGCCCTCGGCCTCATATCAATCAAGCCACCTCGTGGCGTACATATCTCAGGACCTTGGCCTCAAATCAGTATCAGTGTTTCCTCACAACATAGGCCTTCGGCCTTACTCGGTCAAAAATCCTCACAAGCCCCTAGGGCAATAGTAAAATAGCGTTTCTTAGCCCAAACATCATTTAAAATGACATTTAGTATTAAAACTTTTTAAACAAGGTTGAGTAGTAAAACTGTGGAAAATAACATGACTGAGTTCAAGTATAAAGTCAAAACAGTGAGGAAATATTAATAAAGATCCCCGAAGGGTTCAAATAGTTGGCACTAGGCCCAAATATGGCATTCAGCCCAAATAATGATGATAGCAATTAGTTTTAGAAAAATACGCGGTAAAATCATTAATCAGGACAGACCAAGTCACAATCCCCAATAGTGCACGACCCTACGCTCGTCATCAAACGTGTGCCTCACCTTAATATAGCACTACGATGTGCAATTCCAGGGCTTCAAACCCTCAGAACATTATTTACAATCATTACACACCTCGAACCGGCTAAATCTCTAGCTCGCAATGCCTTTGCCCCTCGAATTGGCCTCCACGCGCGTTGAATCAATCCAAAATTAGAACGAGGACGTCAAAATATGCTAAAAAAACTAAGCCCCAAGCAAAAACAATCAACAAAGGGACAAATCCCAAAATTACCAAAACTCGACCCCCAGACCCACGTCTCGAAATTCGGAAATTCTCGCACCAATAGATTTCCTTATCTCCCCACGAGTTCAAACATATCAAGAGTTCTCAAATCCGAACCTAAATGGTCCTTCAAATTCTTAATTAAAGGCCTAAGTCTCCAAGCCCTAGTTTCTCCAATTTTATGTGGCACCGCACCTGCGGTTTGGGGACCGCAGGTGCAAAAACACCAGAAGCAGCAAAACATCAGCAGCTGCAATAACATCTCAACTCCTCTGTCAACCATCTGAAATCACCCCGAGGACCCCGGGACCTCAACCAAAAGTACAAACATAACCCTATACCTTATTCAAACTTGTTCCAATCATCAAAACACTTCAAATAACACCAAAACAACCAAAACACCTCGGATTCAAGCCTAAGTTTCTAAAATCTTCCAAATTCTGCTTTTGATCAAAAATCTAACCAAATCGCGTTTGAATGACCTGAAATTTTACACACACATCCCAAATGATACGATGAAGCTACTGCAACTCTCGGTATTCCATTCCGACCCCTATACCAAATCTCGCCTATCAACCGGAAATTGCCAAAATATCAACTTCGACAATTCAAGCCTAATTCTACTCCGAACCTCCAAAACCCGTTCCGATCACACTCCTAAGTAACGAATCACCTCCCGAAGCTAACCAAACCATCGGAACTCACATCCGAGTCCTCTAACATATAAGTCAACATCCTGTTGACTTTTCCAATTCAAACTCCCTTAAAAGAGACTAAGTGTCTCAAACCTTACCAAAATTATTCCGGATTTGATCCGACCAACCCGATACCACATAACATGGATAACAAAGCACAAAGAAGTAGAAATGAAGAAAATGGAGTGGTAACTCATGAGACGACTGGTTGCGTCGTCACAAAAAGATTTTGGCTTACAAGGTTCAGAAGCAATGTTTGGTGATCTCGAACACTTCTCCCAGTTATCGATAAAGATTGCTTTTACCTACATAGTTTATCCATCACTTATTCTTGTGTATATGGGAAACGCTGCAGGTATGGCTTTAATCATGTTCAAAAAGGATAGCAAAATTCTTTTGGGTTGAAATCATTTGGACTGGTTTTCATGTTTAATTTTGCTATGGATTCTCTATCTCTTTTGCATGCATATACTCGTTTGTTTAGAAATTCTATGTTCCACTTGTTTATGTAGTGGTCTAATATATCCCTTATCCCTAAAAATTTCCCTTCGCATCAGGTTTAGCTATCATAATTGTCATGCTGGTCACCACTTTCTTGATGTCATTGGTATTGTTTTGTGCTGGCACCAGAGTGCTCCCCTCGCAATTTGCTTTGTCATATTCTTTGGGACAATTGAGGCTTTATATTTCTCTGCTTCTTTGATTAAATTTTTGGAAGGAGCATGGGTGCCTATTGCCATGGATTTTATTTTCATGATAGTAATGTGCATTTGGCACTTGAAACACACATGAAAAATATCTTTTTCTGACTAGTGGCGATGAAATTCCAAAGTCAGAACCTTTGTCTACTCTAGTATTGTATTAAATTATGAATTATCTCATGTAAAACTTAATTTGTTAATAGAATAAACTCTACCCATTCTTCAAATCTGCAACAACTGTCTAACTCATCACATAGATATATAACCACAAATCAACGTGACTATGGGTACGGTTCCCGTGACATAGTCATGATACCTAATTTTCAAATTCGGGGGTGCATTTCATGTGACCCGATTATAAAAACTTCAAATAATAAAATCCTTTGAAATTAATTGAGGTGTGCCATGCCAAACAAAACTCCTTGGCCCTCATGAAATTAATTCAGTCCTTGTAAAAATTGAGGTGTGCCATCAAGTAAACTCTCCATGGCCCTCATAAATATTGTTGATTAAAACTTTCGTAGTTGCTTTAGGCTCGTTCTTTAATTAATTCAATCATAGCTACGGGTACGGTTCCCATGACTTAGTTGTGATTTTTAAATCTGGGTGTACACTTCATGTAACCCAATTTCAATTTCTCAACAATGTATAATAAAACATATCATGAAGCGCGGGTGCATTTCATGTAGCGTGGTCTACGGTGTGTTCCAAAACAAACAAGTGTACGACAATCGTAACTTTTTCAAGAAAATAAACTCCATAAATCCTAAAAAGCGGTTTTAAATAAATAAAAGCGGTTATAAAATTTAAAATGCACAATAGGTTTGAAACATGTAGTAAATCAGATAATAGGCCAATTATTAATAGTTTAAGTGACCGTGCTAGAACCACAGAACCCGGGAATGCCTAACAGCTTCTCCCGGGTTAACAGAATTCCTTACTTAGAATTTTTGGTTCGCAGACGTTTAAAATAAAGTCAAATTTTCTCGATTTGGGTTTTAAAAATAAATTGGTAACTTGGGACACCAAAAATAAATTATCCCAAGTGGCGACTCTGAAGAAATTAAATAAAATAATCTCATTTCAAATAATGTCACTCTAATTGGAAAAACTCCTTTATATACCCCTTTCGGGTAGTAAAAAGGAGGTGTAACATAATTAATTACTTGAGGGGTATAAATTGGACTAGGGCCTGCGTATTGGCTCAAGGAATTTTGAAGTGAGTGGATACAATCTTTACTAAAGTGGTTCTACTCACAAAAAATATATGCCCACAAAGTGTTTGATAAAATGCTTTAAAGAATCAACATGTGCTTAATTGGAACGAGTGAGTGTATGTTGACTAAGTATATTCAAGTTAAAGCTTATGTATTTTATTCGAGAAGTATAAGCGTCTATTTTCATATTTTTATGCTTTATTACACGTTCTTACATGTTGAAGTTTTAAGAGTTAGATAGAACTTATACAAATACTTGTGAGTAATTTTATTTCATGCTTATGATATGTATGCACTCAAGAATATTGATATATCACTTTCCAAACATGATTTTAACTTGAAAAGTCACAAGAGAAATTTTAGAAAGAAAATATTTTTGGGAGTATCCCTGAGAAGGGTCATCGTCCAGGCCGAGGGTCCTAATCAAAGCGTTGACTTCCTGAAACGACTTATGCCAAAGTAGGGAGAACACGAGCCGAGGGTCTCATTGCTGAGAATTTACTTAGCCATGCTACGGTATGATACATGAGCACTGAGAACCATGAAGCGAGTGGCACCTCGTGGATTGGGCCTATTCGATCAAGTTGGGATCGAACCTGTGCCGATCACACGGTGACTAAGACAGAATTAAGTCAGGATAGTTGGAACTCCCAAAGTATAAAGTGAATTATTTTTTATAAGAAAGAAAAAGAAAAGAATTTCTTTTAGAATATTCATAAACTGCTATTATACAATTATTTTAGAATTGTTCTTATAAGCTTTATGTTTCATATGCATTTAGAATCTTTGCTCGTAATGTATATGTTATTAAAGTTTTGTCCCCTATCGTTGAGACTAATTGAGGACAATGGATGGTACTGACGTTCTCTTTTGGGAACCTACGTTGAACTGCGGTACAATGTAGGAACCGGTTTTGCAGGCGAGCAGGCTACGGGTTAGGACTTCCTTCTCTTCCAGTGCTATTGGTGAGCTCCGCGTTTGTTCGTGGAGTATTCCTTATAGTCATTTTTATTTAGCTATTTCTTTGTTTACTTAGAGAACTGGCCAGGAAATCTCATGTCCTAAGCAATGCGTCAGTTTATCAGTAGAGGCTTCACAAATATAGTCGGTGGGTTAAGATTCAGATGTTTTCGATAATAACTTTGCAGTATTTTATTGGTACTACGAATAAAATTTTGAAGTTGGCTTATTTTAGATATTTAAATTATTTGAAAGTATTTAGTTACTGTTGTGCCTTGTGGCATATAAAGTTTGAAGTTATAGTAGATTTGATAAGCGCAAATGGTTCGCTCAATCATGTTTAGTGATTGTGTGTCGGTCCCGACTTGTTCTGAAAATGGGTCGAGACAAACTTGGTATCAGAGCCTCAGGTTTATGGAATTTTAGGGGTCTATGATGTTAGGCTAGAAACTTGTGTTTTAGTAGTGGTATTACATTCCAATAATTGCATTTTTATGTGCGTTTGAGCTCAAATGATAGTGAATTACACTTAGTATGTGTTTTATGCCTTGCAGGAAGCGATCCAGAGCTCGAAAGTTAATTTGGAGCTAAATTGACCGATTTGGAGCTTTGAAGTCTGAGTAAAAGCCCAATGCATTAAGCCAAGACCGTGTTTGGAGGTCGTGTACCAAGTCTAGATTTTAAAAGAGGACGAAAAAAGTTCACTCTGAGAAAATTGCACTGCTGCGCCATATGTGGCGCCGCAAGGCGCGGAGCAGCAGTGTAAAGTTGAGCTTGAATCGAAAATATGAGGCTGCAGATAAAATGCACTAACGCGCCGCATGGTGCTGCGCAGCCTGTTGTGCGGCTGTGCAAATTCTACAGAGCCAGTCCTAGTTCGTGCAAAAAAGGTTTTTTTTTCATTTGGGCCCGACCCTACTTGGTATAAATACATGTAAAAACGAAATTTTGAAGACTTTTGACATATCTTAGACCTAGGGAGCCTATTGCGGAAGGGAGAAAACATTTGGAGCAATTTCCGGAGGAGATTGGCATCAAATTCTTCATTCCTTCATCTTTGCTTTGTAATTTAATTATGCAATTTATTTGGGAAATTATGAACACGATTATGAGTAGCTAAATATTTAGTCTAGGGTTTTGATGGAACCTATTGAAGGATGAACTTCTTGTTATGTTAATATAGTGTGCATGGTTTAATCTCTATTTGTTCAACTATGTTCTTGTTGTAGTTAATTGATAGGATCCTCAATTAGCTGTGCCTATTTAGTGTGCATAGCTCGGGAGAGAGTGCATATTTAGGTAGTTGTTGAACAACATCACTCCCAAAGTATAAGAGGGATCTATAACTGCGGGTTTAAAGGTGGGATTAGGGATAACGAAGCCTTGGGTGCAATCTAAAGTGAGCTATAATAAACAAAGTCAGGTAGCGTAACTCGGGAGAGTGCGTCGAGTAAATTGTAGTGATTACTCGGGAGAGATTTGCGGTAATAAGAGTGCTCATGATTGATAGAGACGATTAGGTGAATCTATGTGAAACATAACCGGAAGGGATTCCATCAATAGGGGAAATCACTACCTTAGATCCTTCTCTTAATTGTTTACAACTTAATCATAGTTAGTCTTTACTTACATAATTGTAGTTCATCATAGTTAGTAAAAATATCCTCAACTATTATTCAAAACGTTTGGGAAGTTGATTACGTAGAATTTAGTAAGTCTGATAAGAGTAATTGGTAGGTTAATTCCTTGTGGGTTCGACTCTGGGCGAAATATTCAGATTATATTTGCAACATCCGCGTGTCCTTTTCATAAGGCATAGTTGGGCGTGATCAAATTTTGGCGTCGTTGCCGGGAAATTAACGGTGTTATCAAATACAATTAAAAGAAGTACAAAAATTCTTAGTGTAGTCAGTTTTCTCTACACCCAATCTTTACATTGAAATTTTAACGTTTGTTGACTTGGTTGCATAGGTGCATGCCTAGAAACTCATCGAGGTCTAGTGAAATATTTCAAGCATTATCAGATCCCGTGAAAATTTTCAAGTCCTTGAATCGGCCCACCCGGAAAAACAAACAACAACCAACAACTGCACAATTCGAAACAGTCATAGGAGATCATGAGGAAAACCCAGCAGTACCAATAGTGCTAGAGGCTGCTCTCTATGACTGGGCACAACCCACAGCTGAAAATCTATCCACAGCGATTGTAGTCCCGCAGATACAGGCTGAGTCATTCCAAATCATGAATAACATGCTGCACTTGTTGCAGAACAAGGGACTATTTTCAGGGTCATAAGTCGAAGATCCTGAGCAGCACTTGAAGAATTTCCTGTCTATCTGCAAAACCCAAAGGCAGCCCAACGTAACACCAGAAGCGATCAAGCTGTTATTGTTTCCATTCTCAGTGACAGAAGCTGCCAAGACCTGGCTAAACTCGCTTCCTATTAATTCCATAACAACTTGGGAGGAGTTAGTCAGGCAATTCCATAACAAGTTCCATCCACCCAATAAGACTGCTCAACAAATTGATGAAATTTTGAGTTTCAAACAGAGACCAATGGAGACACTGCACGAAACATGGGAGCGCTTCAAAGGGATGCTGGTTATATGCCCGTACCACGGTATTCCATATCTGATATTGGGGCAATGGTTTTACATGGGATTGTCAGATAGCGTGAAGAACGTTGTTGATGCTTCAGCTGGTGGAGCATTTTTGAGTAAAACATGGAGAGAAGGCCAGAGTCTACTTGACAAGATGGCACAAAATTCAGGATGGACAACCAGGAATGCACCTATCACTCCAGTGGTTCACTCAGTGCCCTTAGATCCATCCAACTCTATGGCTGAAAATAAGGCCATCTTATTGACACAGATGAGTATACTCACCAAAAAGGTGGAAGAGTCAGGGTAGAAGCAGCAGGTACATATTGTAGATACTACCAATGGGGGCTTGTGCGCATCTTGCATTAGTCAGCCAATTGGTAACCAGTGGAATGCGAAACATGATCATCATCACTACCCTGAAGACATGAACTATGTGTCTAATTATGGAGGCCAGAGACAGGGTGGTTAGAATTGGGGCCAGCAAAATCAGCAGTATAGGCCCGTCTAGCCATAGTTCAACAATGGAAACATGGGAGGTATGAGACGTCCGAACAATATGACACCTTATCCAAGGCCACAGGGATATAATAACCAAAATCAGCAGCAGGGCTATCACCCACCTCAACAGCAGCATGGTGGAAGACAGGAAGATGGGTTTGCTAGACTTGAGGCAATGATGCAACAGGTTATTGGATCTAATGCAAAGATTAATGAGAGAGTAGATGAACATGATGTAGCAATCAAGAATATTGAAGTTCAGGTGGGCCAAATTTCTATGTCTCTGAACAATCATCCTCATGGTACACTACCTGCAGACACCTAGATAAATCCAAAAGATCAAGGCCCAAAGCAGCTGATGGCGGTGAGTCTACGTAATGGCAGTGTCCCGCAGATACAGGCTGAGACACTTATACCAGTGTCCATTGAGCTGGATAAATCAACAAAACTGACAGAGGTGACAGTCCAGCCTGCCCAGGAAGAAAATAGCATTCAGAATGAGACCGAGAAAGAAGCTGAGACAGTCTAGGAACCAGTAGTTGATGTAGCAGCTGATAAAGATCAATCCCAATTGATAGGGAAGAAGAGACCTCATTCCCCCTTCCCTCAGAGGCTGGCTAAGTACCAAAAGGAGGAGCAATACAAGAAGTTCTTCGAAATGCTGAAACAAATCCAGGTAAACATACCATTGATTGAATCTTTGAAGGAGATGCCTGGGTATGCAAAAACGATGAAGGACTTGATGTCCCGAAAGTTTGATTTCCAAGACTTGGCCATAGTTACTCTTACTCAAACCTGTAGTGCAGTGGTGACTAGACCAACTGCAAAAAAGTTGTCTGACACAGGGAGCTTTACAGTTCCATGCACTATTGGTAATTTTTCTTTTTCTAAAGCACTATGTGATCTAGGGGCCAGCATCAATCTTATGCCCCTGGCGATTTATAAGAGGCTGGACATTGGAAGAGCTAGACCCACTTCTATGTTGTTGCAACTGGCTGACAGGACTATGAAACGACCCTCTAGTATCCTGGATGATGTGCTAATTCATCTTAGACTGCAAAGTGGATGAAGAGATTCCCATAATTTTGGGAAGACCATTCTTGTCCACGGGGAGAGCTCTCATTGATTGTGAAACCGACGAGCTCAAGATGAGATTGAACGATGAGGAGATAACATTCAATGTGCAGAAATCTATAAGGAGACCAAGTGAATTCGCCAATTGCTTTATTATTGATGTCGTGGATGTAATCGTAGAGACTGTTGATGAGATGCTCACCATTGAGGACCCTCTTGCTGCATGTTTGATGAATTTGGATGAGGTGAATGGAGAGGAACTGGCGGAATGGTTGTTGGCGTTAGAAGGTAGAGGGTTCTGGGATAGAACTCTAGAATTTGAGCCCTTGCACTTGGAAAATCGAGAGACTCCTCCAGCCACGCCATCTATCGAAGAACCACCAAAGCTGGAGTTAAAGACATTACCCGCCCATCTCAGGTCTGAATTCCTTGGACCTAACTCCACATTACATGTTATTATCTCATCTAGTTTGTTAGATGCGCAGGCGCAACAACTCTTATAGGTACTTAAGAAGTGCAAGACTGCCATTGGGTGGACCATGGCAGACATAAAGGGGATCAGCCCCGCCTACTGTATGCACAAAATTCTACTGCAAGAGGGACACAAACATTCCAGGGAACACCAAAGAAGGCTGAACCCTAACATGAAGGAAGTGGTGAAAAAGGAAGTAATAAAGTGGTTAGATGCTGGAATTATTTTCCCAATCTCTGACAGCAGCTGGGTTAGTCCAGTTCAATGTGTACCTAATAAGGGTGGCATACGGTAGTTACGAATGACAACAATGAATTGATCTCTACAAGAACAGTCACAGGATGTAGAATTTGCATGAATTATAGAAAGCTAAATCTAGCCACACAGAAAGACCACTTCCCACTTCCCTTCATTGATTAGATGTTAGACAGATTGGCAGGGAGGTCACACTTCTGTTTTCTGGATGGGTACTCAGGATACAACCAGATCTCCATTGCACCGGAGGATAGAGAGAAGACCTCTTTCACTTGCCCGTATGGCATTTATGCCTTTTAGAGGATGCCCTTTGGCCTATGCAATGCACCCGCCACATTCCAACGGTGCATGATGGCCATCTTCACTGACATGGTAGAGGATATAATGGATGTGCTCATGGATGACTTATCAGTGGTGGGGAACTCATTTGATGAGTGCCTGATAAATCTAATCCGTGTGCTGAAACGGTGTATCGAGACTAACCTGGTTCTGAATTGGGAGAAGTGTCATTTCATGGTACAAGAGGGCATTGTCTTGGGGCACCGGGTGTCAAGCAAAGGAATTGAGGTAGATCGTACTAAGGTGGATGTGATGGCAAAGTTACCCCCTCCAACTTCAGTCAAAGTAATCAGGAGCTTCCTCGGACATGCCAGTTTCTACCGGAGATTCATAAAAGACTTCTCAAAAATCGCCAACCCTCTCTGTAAGTTGTTAGAAAAAGATCACCCTTTCTTGTTTTCTTATGATTGCAGGGTAGTATTTGAAGAGCTGAAAAGTAGGCCGGTCTCAGCACCTATCATAGTTGCCCCTGACTGGGAGCAGTCATTCGAACTCATATGTGATGCTAGTGACTACGCAATGGGAGCATGTTGGGATAGAGGAAGGACAAGCTGATGCATCCAATCTACTATGCTAGTAGAATGCTGAGTGGAACCTAGCTGAATTATACTGTGACTGAGAAAGAGATGTTGGCTGTGGTGTTTGCTTTTGACAAGTTCATATCATATCTCATCGGTTCTAAGGTAATTGTATACACTAATCATGCAGCTCTAAGGTACTTGATTGAGAAGAAGGAGTCTAAGCCGCGCCTGATTCGTTGGGTGTTGTTGCTGCAAGAATTCGATCTTGAAATTCGTGACCGTAAGGGCACAGAGAACCAAGTCGATGATCATCTATCACGACTTGAGGGAGCTAAAAATGCAGTTGAGGTTGAGGATATTCTGGAAACCTTTCCAGACGAGCAGTTGCTCACTACTAGTCTGGAGGAAGCGCCATGGTATGTAGACTTTGCAAATTACCTAGCCTGCAGTATAGTTCTCTATGACCTTTCATCTGTACAAAAGAAAAAGTTTTATCGTGACTGTCACATGTATTATTGGGATGAGCCTTACCTGTTTAGAATATGTGTTAACAATATGATCCGGAGGTGTGTCCCTGAGATAGAACAATCTTCTGTTTTGCAGGCTTGTCACGCATCAGCGTATGGAGGACATTTTGGAAGGGTCAGGACAACTGCGAAAGTGCTTGAGGCCAGATTCTTTTGGCCAACAGTGTTTAAAGATGCACACCAATTGGTGAAGGGTTGCAATGAATTGTTTGGGGGATTCAAGAGGTAGAAGTGTTTGATGTTTGGGGGATTGACTTCATGGGTCCCTTCGTCAGCTCCTATGGAAATAAGTACATAATTGTTGTTGTGGATTACGTGTCTAAATGGGTAGAAGCTGCAGCGTTTCACACTAATGATGCAAGAGTGGTGGTGGGATTTTTGAAGAAGAACATATTCGCCAGATTTGGGACACCAAGAGCGATTATCAGTGACGGGGACACTCACTTCTATAATAGAGCTTTCGAGAAGCTTCCCAAAATAGGTCGTGACAAACTTGGTATCAGAGCCTCAGGTTTATGGATTCCTAGGCGTCTATGATGTTAGGCTAGAAACTCGTGTTTTAGCCGTGGTATTACATTCCAATGATTGCATTTTTATGTGGGTTTGAGCTCAAATGACAGTGAATTACACTTAGCACGTGTTTTATGCCTTGAAGGAAGCGATCCGGAGCTCAAAAGTTAATTTGGATCTAAATTGATTGATTTAGAGTTTTGAAGTCTGAGTAAAAGCCCAATGCATTAAGTCGGGACCATGTTTGGAGGTCGTGTACCAAGTCTGGATGGTAAAAGAGGATGAAAAAAGTTCACTCTGAGAAAATTGCACTGTTGCGCCACATGGGGCGCCGCAAGGCACGGCGCAGCAGTGTAAAGTTGAGCTTGAATCGAAAATATGAGGCTGCAGATAAAATGCACCACCGCGCCGCATGGTGCGGCGCGGCTGTGCAAATTCTACAGAGCCAGTCCTAGTTCACGTAGAAAAGGTTTTTTCGTCTAAGCCTGACCCTACTTGGTATAAATACATGTAAAAATGACATTTTGAAGACTTTTGACATATCTTAGACCTAGGGAGGCTATTGCGGAAGGGAGAAAACATTTGGAGCAATTTCCGGAGGAGATTGGCATCAAATTCTTCATTCCTTCATCTTTGCTTTGTAATTTAATTATGCAATTTATTTGGAAAATTATGAACACGATTATGAGTAGCTAAATATTTAGTCTAGGGTTTTGATGGAACCTATTGAAGGATGAACTTCTTGTTATGTTAATATAGTGTGCATGGTTTAATCTCTATTTGTTCAACTATGTTCTTGTTGTAGTTAATTGATAGGATCCTCAATTAGTTGTGCCTATTTAGTGTGCATAACTCGGGAGAGAGTGCATATTTAGGTAGTTATTGAACAACATCACTCCCAAAGTATAAGAGGGATCTATAACTGCGGGTTTAAAGTTGGGATTAGGGATAACGAAGCCTTGGGTGCAATCTAAAGTGAGCTGTAATAAACAAAGTCAACTAGCGCAACTCGGGAGAGTGCGTCTAGTAAATTGTCGTGATTACTTGGGAGAGATTTGCGTTAATAAGAGTGCTCATGATTGATATAGGTGAGTTTATGTGAAACATAACCGGAAGGGATTCCATCAATAGGGGAAATCACTACCTTAGATCCTTCTCTTAATTGTTTACAACTTAATCATAGTTAGTCTTTACTTAAATAATTGTAGTTCGTCATAGTTAGTAAACATATCCTCAACTATTATTCAAAATGTTTGGGAAGTTGATTACGTAGAATTTAGTAAGTCTGATAAGAATAATTGGTAGGTTAATTCCTTGTGGGTTCGACTCTAGGCGAAATACTCAGATTATATTTGCAACGTCCGCGTGTCCTTTTCATAAGGCATAGTTGGGCGTGATCAATCTATGAAGCCGTGTTAGTAGAGTCTTGTTTATGAGTATGAAGCGCGCCATACTTATAAACATGAGGCTACAATAATTTAGGAAAAGTCTCATTTTTTTTTCATAATTTAGATCGTGCAGCAGAGCCTACCTCTATGAAATTATGTAATATATTCTTTTCTCAAAAACTCGCAGAAATGCTCATGCTCGCAACTCTGACACCAAAACTCAGGATGTTGCTCAAGAAATTATTGCTACCATTGTGTCTCAAGGTAGAACTAAGAAGGCTTCAACTCAGAAAAGGAAGGGTAAATCCACAAAGGGGGTTCAAGTACCCGGGTTGATCATGAAGAAGGGGTGGAACATGATGATCTAGTACCGCCCCCAACGGTAGCTCCGGCTCAGGCAACTATATCTCCCGAGATGGGTCAGATGTTTAATGCTGTCAGAAGTGCTACGGAGATGTTTAAAGCCTTTATGGCCAACCAGAACGAGAGAAGAGATGAGATTCCACCTCAATCAAATTGACAACACAATTCTGAGTCCTCAAGAGTGAATGAGTTTTTGAAGTTGAGTCTTCCAGTGTTCCATGGTTCTATAGTTGATAAAGACCCACTGTTGTGGCTGGAGGGTGTCAAGAAAGCCCTCCGAGTGATGAAAGCATTTGATGATGAAGTTGTGGAGCTGGCTGCTTACTAGCTTAGAGATGTGGGTGGCGCTTGGTTTGAGATGTGGGAAAATGAAAGCGATGAAGGTGATGGTCCGCCTACTTGGGAATAATTTGAAGTGGCCTTTATGGCTAACTTTATCCCAGAAGAGGATAGGAAAGCTAAGGATAAAAAGTTCAAACAGCTCAAGCAAGAGAATAAAAGTGTGCAAGAGTACTACATGGAATTCATAAGGTTAGCTAAGCATGCTCCTAACATGGTTAAGACAGAAAAAGTAAAGATTCACAGGTTTGTTGGTGGTTTAGCTTACCACATTAAGGATACGACATCAGCGACAACAGTAGGGATGACATCCTTCTACTCTGTTGTGGGATTTGCCAAGCACTTAGAAAAAGACACACAACAAATGAGAGATTAAAAAGAGCATAACAAGAAAGCCCGGACAGCAGGCAAGTCTAATGGTACATCCAGTGGAGGTGGAAGGGATTCCTTTAATAAGGAGTCATTAGCACCAGTGATAAGTTGGTATTTTACCAACTTTTCTTGTCTTAAAACCTATACATTTTCTATGTTTGAGTGATAATTTTTTTGTATTTAATGTCATTTACTTCTATTTTACAGGTTGTATGTGATTTAGAAGTAATGGTGAAGAAACCAAGTGAAAACAAGTCAAAAAAGAGCTAAAATGGACAAGGAGAACCTGCCCAGTGATTTACTCTTCGCGAATGTGAAGGTACATCGCGAACGCAAAGAAGCAGGAGCCAGACCTTCGCGAACGTGAAGTGCACAACACGAACGCGATGAATTAGAACTTGAACCTTCGCGAATGCGAAGGACTAAACGCGAACGCGAAAGCTGAGATTAGCAAACCTTCGTGAACGCGAAAGTATGGTCACGAACGCGATGAAGAAACTGGGCGTGAAAATTGGGCAGTTCTGGAATTTCATATTTTTTATCCCAAACCATTTAATACCCGACTAGGCTCATTTGTAAAAGATTGTTTTGCTTATTTTCAGTTCTTAGGGCTAGAGAGAACAAGTTTTGGAAGCTAGGGCTTTGCACACACACTTTGATCTTGAAGATTTGAAGCTTTTGGTTAAGATTTTCTTACCCATTTATGTTTATTTCTTCATTTCCATGCTTTGTATTGTATATCTAAGTGTGTACTATTTTATTCAACACTTGAATCTTATCTATGGAAATATTCATGTTTAAAGTGTGGATTAAATACCTTGTTGTGCTTATGTATTGAATGAGTTTTATCTTTTTATGAAGTGAGTTGTTGTTTCTTTAATTATTCTTGGTCTTTAATGTTTCCAAAGGGATTAGCTAACCTAGGACTCGCCCATTAACTCCGAATTAATTTTGGAAAAGATAATTTGGGGTTGGAAAAGATTAATTAATATGAACTTGAGGGTTTAACTCTCATTTTATAGATTCTACCTAGGAATAGGATTGAACTACTTGTAGCCATTCCGGGTGTGCTTAATCTCTTAATTATTTCAGGAATAATTTAATTAGGAAGTCTTGTTAGTCTTCGGAAGAAGCTAATTAAGAATTATTATCCGTGGCTAATTAACATAAACTCGCTCATATTTGTAAAATTATGAAATACATTGGATCGTTACTTGAGTGTAACTCCCGATGCATCCATACTTATAGTCATTGATCATTTTACTTGCTTTCTAGGTTAGTTTACATTTGCGCATTTAGGTAGAAATATTTTCCTAACCAAATTCTTAGTGTTTGGCATTGCGCGATAAGTGATAATTCTCTTACATTCCTAATCGCCTACATATTGTTCTTTGTGGGATTCGACCCCGACTCATAGTTGGGTAAATTATATTGCATGCGACCGTGTCCATTTACTTTTTAGTAGTGGATTTGGACGTCATCAAAATTGGCGCCGTTGCCAGGGAACAATTTGGCGTAATTTAGGTTGTTTGAGAAATAAGCGTAAGTGCTTTGGTCCAAACATGTGAAACAATTTGGCTTAATTTAGGTTGTTTGAGAAATAAGCGTAAGTGCTTTGGTCCAAACTTGTGAATATTTGTGTAATTAATTTTTCTTACCTTGGTCTATTTTTCTTGTTTGTTTCTTATTTATTTTCTTATTTGTGATAAGTGGCATCATTTAATGAAAATTGGTTGGATGGTAGTTGTTCATACTTTGATGACCCGTGTCCTTATTGTGGAGGACCACACTCGTGGCAAACTTGTTTAAATTCTCCCGGGGGTGGATTATGCGCACAATCTCAAACCCATGAGTAGAGTATTTGTGATAAGTGTGGTTTTCAAAATGGTCATTGGGACGATTTTGCTTATTTGTCCTTATCTTCCCCAAGCCCCCGTTATGATGATTCTACTTTTTGTGATGAAAATTATAGGGATATGGAAGTGGAAGAAGTTGAGCATGGTCAAAATGGAGAGTTCAAGCTCATGTTAGAATGCCTACTTGAAGGAGGAAACAAAGTGCAAAGTGCTTTGGAGGAGCTTTTGGAAAATAGTCTCCAAAATGACTTGGCACATGCAAGGTTACACTCACAAATGGGAGAAATGCTTGAAGCTTTAGAGGTCCAAAAAGCCTCGGAAGTTATGAGAGCCAAGAATTTTTCTTAGATGTGGAAGACAAAAACCCTCCCTTGGGACTTGATCAAAACCAAGAAGAACTCTCAAATGCTCAAAATGAGAAGATGATGCTCATGTTGGAGACCATTCTTGACAATGAGGAAAAAAGTGAGCTTTACTTTGAGGATTCAAGAATTGAACATCCGCCAACCGACTCCATGAGTGTTAATGATGCTGAGAAAATATGGAATTAGAGTCAACCGGTGTAAATGAACATTTGGTTGAGATTGACACTAATCCGGGGGAAGAAGAGGATGTCAATATCCGAGAAAAATTGCAAGTTGGAGGTTTGAAGTCACACTCCAAGCATTTTTCAACATTGGAATTGTGTAGTGATATGGGAATTGAACTACACGAGCTAATAAAGGATTGCGAGGAGGAAAGGCAACAACCATACATCTTACAATTTGAGGGAATAAGAAAGTAAAATGACATTCCTCATATGAGAGCCAAGAATTGCAAAATGAAGAATTTAAGGCTTGGATTGATTATCAACTTACCACCCTCCATCGCTCGTGGTCACAAGCTTGATTCAAAGTGGGGTGTCCAGTTCATATCATCCATGTGGCGAGAAAAGTGGTAAAGTTTACCTGCGTCGTGCCACGACGTTAAATGCGGCGCTTGGTGGGAGGCAACCCATCAGTTTTTCAAAATTTTTAGTCATTTTTAAATTTTTCTTTTTTAGAATATCTTAGAATATTATTTGTAACTAATATGCCAAGTTTCAGATTTTTTGGAGTTGATTTGAACAGGTCAGAGTGTTCTGGAGAGCCAAAACCAGTAGCTGCCAGAACTCTTGAAGTGCAGGAAAAAGTTACTCTTCGCATTCTTGAGTACCCTTCGCATTCGCGTAGGTTTAGAAAACTGTAATCCTTCGCGTTCGCGGCCTTCAGCATGGTTTACTCTTCGGGTACGCGGACAACCCTTGCGAACGCATAGGGTCGGGTGAGTGTAAATACAAATTAGCTACTGGAAACGAGAAAATTCACCCCTTTTGCTCAAACAATAGTCCTCTCTACTCCTTAAGCCCCCAAAATCAATTCATCCATTATCTTCAAGTTTCTTGCAATTTTTCATCTCTATTCTCAAGGTATGTGATTTCTTCACTTCACTCTTAAATTTTCTTTTCCTTCTTGGTGTGAAATAATGGAAGAACTTCTATGGTTGATTGGTGCTTAGGGTTCAAAAATTTTGTGATCTTAAAATGTCAAATTTGTGTGTGCAATTGGTTGTGCTTGCTGGGTAAGGTTGGTTGAGTGTGAGTGTTTGTTTTTTAAGAAACAAATGGGCCAAGATCTGTTCTTAAACTATCTGTAATTGAACAAAGAAAAGAGGGTACCCCAACTATTTGAAAAAATGCCTGAAAGAAAGCTAAGTCTGGGCGAGGAAGATGACCTTCGCGAACGCCAGGGTCTTCTTGCGAATGCGAAGGCAAAACAGTGGGGCAGAAAAAATTTGACCTTCGCGAACGCGATGGTCTGATTCTGGACAAAAATTTGCTCTTCGCGAACGTGATGTTCTACTCGCGAATGCGAAGAGCAATCACTGGCAGTCCCAAAACTGGCGAAAAATAGTAGCTTCGCATAGCTCTGTCCGGGACCTTTTTCGCCCATTTCTTCGGCCTAAATACTTCCTAATACATTGTTTTAAGTGTCTGTATGAGATTTGAACATTGTTGGTCTATTTTTTAGGTACTTTGGGTATAAAATGGATCCGGAACACCATGAATTTGAGCACGAACATGTCTTTGGACCTGAACAAAAGGAACCTTTTGATCATGAGTGGTTTCTATCTGCAGCATGTGAGCGAAAATATGATGAACTCCTATCCAAGACCATCGTCCGGGAAAGAGGCATAAACTTGGAAAAAGTTAAAGCTAAAATATCGGGCTTCCACACGCGCTTGGTAGAAAGCAGGTGGATTTATTTTACCGAGCAACCAAATAATGCCAACCACACAATAGTTCTGGAATTCTATGCAAACTCCTTTAGAACCGACTTCCAAGGTGCCTTGGTTACTACTGTGCGGGGCATGCAAGTCCACTTCAACTCTGAGATAATCAATGATATTTATGGTCTTCCCAATGTTGATAACTAGGTCTATAGAGACAAAGCCAAAGCATGAGGAAACTAATGGCTAGTGGATAAGTTACATAATGGGGTTACCCCGAAGTGGTTGACAGTGCACAAGGGAGTTGATTCTCATGATTTCACGGCTGAGGCAAAGACAAGGCTCTCCATTATCTGTTCAAGAGTGTCGCCCTCTACAAATGACACTGATGTGACACCAGATAGGGCACTGATAATTGTTGCTATCATGGATGGACTACCTGTGAACGTGGGGGAACACGTTGTCCGAGAAATTGAGGAAGCCACTCATGGGAGGTCCAAGAGCCTTTTGTTCCCTTCCTTGATCACTAGACTTTGCTATGATGTTGGGGGTGCCTCAACGCCCCCAATAATGTTGAGAAAGGTCCAGGAAAACCGATGATCCATCCCTTGCTAAAAAGGGGACCTAGTGACAAACAGAAAAATAGGAGAATTGATGTTGCTTCCCCTTCATTTGGGCAGTTCTTTGAGGCCACTACTGACCCCGCCGGATCCTTTGCACCTTCATCAAGGTCCTTTAACCCCATGGGACAACTCCAGTCCTCACACTATGCGTCATTTATCCAGTTAGATATATGGAGTAGATGTGCATGTTAGGCAGCTTATAGCCGGCCTTCCCACTGGCCCACCTGGGGCTGGCATATCTACTGGGGCTGCTGCCCCACCATCCATGGAGGATATTGTCAAAGAGCAAAAAGCAATCATAGGCAAGATGGAGACCATTAACACCAGGCTGGAGAACATGAGTCGCCGACAAGGAAAGACTAAGAAGAGGTAGAGAAAGTTCAAGGAGCATGAGAAGAAGAAAAGCAAATTGTTGTCCAAGATGATGCAAAAGTTGAGTACATTTTGTGATTCACATGAATCGGAGTATGATGATGATGCGGATGTGGAGCTCAAATTTCCCACCACCTCCAGTTCTGATTGATGCTGTATTCAGGGAGCACTTTCCACCATTTTACTCTATCATGTTTAGTTGCATTGGGGACATTGCAACATCTTTAGTTGGGGGTGGCTTCGTGTATAACTAATGTTATTACTTAATTGGGTATAACTGTGGGTATGGCAGATTGGTATGGTGGTTATTTTTATTTTGTTGTTAGTGTATTTTCATGTGATGTGTAATATTATTATGTTTAGTAGCTTCTAAATTTTTTGTTTATTAGCTTCTTAAATTTTTTTTTGTATAGTATGTTTGATGTCTGTGATGATATCCTTGGTTTTCTTTGTACCACGGTTCTTTTTCCAAAGATGGCAATTTTCTTCTTGAACCGGGTAATTGTAGAAAATTTTTGTCGACTTTTCCCGATGATGGATAGATAGACAACTTTCTTAATGGAATTAGTCTTGTAGTTAGATATAGCTTATGTTAATTTAGGAAAAATAAATGGTTTGAGTTGGGGTTTGTGCCCATTGACCAAGTTTTGGCTTGCTTAGTACCAACATAATTTAAACCTCGGCATATGAATTTTTGGGTTGTTGAAAAAGAAAAATAATTGAAGTAAAAATGTCATGACTTTTAGACTCAAATTTTGGCTCTTTGATTCACTAAATAGTTTCCTATGCTATATGCAACCTCTATTAGTCATTGGCTTCAATTGGATTTTGGATTTGTATTCCACTTGAGTGTTCATGTGCCATGTGAGGTGATATTTATTGTGAGTTATTTTGCATTACTTTTAGTCTAGAACTTGCCCGAAATGTGCTTCAAGGTGAAATTATAGACTAACTTGGTTTAAAAAATGATATCAGGCCTTCCTTGGACCGCTATTGTGCCTTAAATTTCCTACCGCTAAATATTTTCCCTAGTCAACCCATTTTGGGCCTTTAACCTTATTCTTTGGCAACCATGTTACAAACTTTAATCCTTTTTTCTTTATTGATCTAGCTTTTGGCACCCTACCTCCCTAAGTGCTTTGAAAGTGTAAATATAGGCTAAAAGCCTAAGTTTGGGGGTGAAGGTTGGAAAAGTTGTGATATGGAAGTTGTTTGAAGAGGTGGAAGGTGGAAACAAAATGAAACTTTCCTTGATTATGAAAAAAATAGAATAAAATGATACGAAGTTGTGAATAAAGGGAAGACTAGGTGTGGAATGAAAAGTGAATAAAGGATGGAGAATGTTTTCGAAGGAAGTGGATTTTGATTGTAAATTTTGTAGTGCTTGGGGAGGTTTTGAGTCACTCTAACCAAAATTGTGCCCTACCTTAACCAAAAGCCTAAACTACAACCCTTTAAGTCCTAATTTATTTTAAACCAAGTTGTCTACATTAATGGAGGAATACATGAAGGGCAAGCCTATGGTATTACTTGTATGCATTTGAACATATCTTTGAGAGAGAGTTAATTATTTCCATTTATCCCATTTTTGTTTTGAATTAAGATTTATGAGTGTGGGATCATCTCTTAAATGTGAGGGCACATGAGATTTGAGTTGTGAATTTAATCCCATTTTCAATTGTAAGGAATGACCAAAGAAAGTTAATTGTGATAGAGAGGCAAATTTTGAAGCTTTAGTGTCATGACTTGATTGCTACTTTGATTTGCATTAGTGTTTGAGCAATTGAAATGTAATGAAGTTCATGAAAAGTATTCGGAAATTCATATGCGTTGGTTTAATTGTTGGTACCAATCGATGTCATTTGTTTGTGCTTAAAGTATACCAGTTTGGCTTGGCATAATATGAATGCATTGTTGAGTTAACTACTTGGGAGGAGATTTTGTCGCTTTCATTGCTTGAGGACAAGCAATAGTTTAAGTTTGAGGGTTTGATAAGTTGGTATTTTACTAACTTTTCTTGTTTTTAAACCTATACATTTGCTATGTTTGAGTGATAAAATCGTGTATTTAATGTCATTTTCTTCTATTTTATAGGTTGTATGTGATTTAGAAGTAATGGTGAAGAAACAAAGTGAAAACAAGTCAAAAAGGACCTAAAATGGACAAGGAGAACCTGCCCAGTGATTTACTCTTCGCGAACGCAAAGAAGCAGGAGCCATACCTTCGCGAACGCGAAGTGCACAACGCGAACACGATGATTAGAACTTGAACCTTCGCGAACACGAAGGACTAAATGCAAATGCGAAAGCTGAGATTAGAAAAACTTCATGAACGGGAAGGTATGGTCGGAAACGCGATATGAAGGAACAAGGCGTGAAAACTAGGGAGTTTTGGAATTTCACATTTTTGACCCAAACCATTTAATACCCGACTAGGCTCATTTCTAAAAGATATTTTTGCTTATTTTTAGTTCTTAGGGCTAGAGAGAACAAGTTTTGGAAGCTAGGGCATTGCACACACGCTTTAATCTTGAAGGTTTGAAGCTTTTGGTTAAGATTTTCTTACCTATTTATGTTTATTTCTTCATTTCCTTGCTTTATATTGTATATCTAAGTGTGTAGTATTTTATTCAACACTGAATCTTGTTTATGGATATTCATGTTTAAAGTGTGGATTAAATACCTTGTTTACTTATGTATTGAATGATTTTTATCTTTTTATGAAGTGAGTTTTTGTTTCTTTAATTATTCTTGTTCATTAATGTTTCCAAAGGGATTAGCTAACCCTAGGACTCGCCCATTAACTCTGAATTAATTTTGGAAAAGATAATTTGGGGTTGGGAAAGATTAATTAACAAAACTTGAGGCTTTAACCCTCATTTTATAGATTCTACCTAGGGATAGGATTGAACTACTTGTAGCCATTCCGGGTGTGCTTAATCTCTTAATTATTTTAGGGATAATTCAATTAGGAAGTCTTGTTAGTCTTCGGATGAAGCTAATTAGGAATTATTATCTGTGGCTACTTAACATAAACTCGCTCATATTTGTAAAATCGTGAAATATATTGAATCGTTACTTGAGTGTAATTCCTGATGCATCTATACTTGTAGCCATTGATCATTTTACTTGCTTTCTAGGTTAGTTTACATTTCCGCATTTAGGTAGAAATAGTTTCCTAACCAAATTCTTAGTGTTTGGCATTGCGCGATAAGTGATAATTATCTTACATTCCTAATCGCCTACATATTGTTCTCTGTAGGATTCGACCCCAACTCATAGTTGGGTAAATTATATTGCATGCGACCGTGTCAGTTTACTTTTTAGTAGTGGATTTGGACGTCATGAACCAGCTCAATCCAGTCACCAGTCAGGTGGTAAGTCTTCCTTCAGACGTACTCAGAGTTATGGAAACCAGTCTTGCCAGAATCAGAATATTAGGACATCATCCTCACATAGCCAGAGTCATGTTGAGCAACATTCACACCAACATGGTCTTTGTGGAACATATAAGCGGAAGCATTCAGGTCAGTGCAAGCTCGCGTTTCATGGTTGCTATCATTGTGGAGACATTGGTCATATAAAGGACAACAACCCAAGGTTGCATTGTAATTTCAGTGGTGGATCAACTCATCCTTCTAGTTCCTCAGCTACTGCAGTTGCACCACCTTAGGCTCGTGGTTCTCATAATCAAATCGGGCATTGGGCAGGCAGAGGTGCAGATCGAGTTACTCAAGGAGGGGACAACCCTGTTTGTTTGCTACACTTGATTGTCAGAGTGCAGAGGCATTTGCCGAAGTTATTACAGGTATACTTTTAGTCTGAACACACAATGCTTATGCCATAATGGATCCAGGTTCAATGTTTTCATATGTGACTCCATACTTTGCAATTAACCTCGAGCTAGAATCGGAACAACTTAGTGAGCCATTCCTAGTATCCACTCCAATTGGTGAGTCATTGAAAGTCACAAGAGTCTATAAAGGTTGTGTAGTTTCAGTCCAAGGTCGCAACACCAAGGCCGATCTTATAGAATTAGAAATGGTGGAATTCGATATGATCATGGGTATGGATTGGTTGTCTTCCTACTATGCCATGTTAGATTGACATGCCAAGAGAGTCAGGTTACAATTTCCAAATGAAGAAGTCTTAGAGTGGAAGGGTAGTTCATCATCGCTTGTAGGTAAGTTTATTTCTGTGACGACCCGGTCGGTCGTCTTAAGAATTAAAACCTCGATCCCCTATTAACTATTTTCCCCGTGTTTATTTTTGCTATTTTGATTTGCCGAGATGTTCGGTTTTGAGTTTCAGAGAGTTTTGGGACACTTAGTCCCTAAATGAGAGCTTAAGTTTGGAAAATTTGATCGTAGTCGGAACAGTAAGAAGATGGCCTCAGAATGGAATTCTTATAGTTCTGTTCGCTCCGTTGGGTGATTTCGGGCTTAGGGGCATGTTCGGATTGTGTTTTGGAGGTCCGGAGCTAATGTAGGCTTGAAATGCCGAAAGTCAAATTTTAAAGTTTCTGGTTCGACAGTGAGATTTTGATCCGATGGTCGGAATGGGATTCCGGATGTTGGAGTAGCTTCGTAGTGTTGAATGTGATGTGTGTGCAAAATTTCAGGTCATTCGGACGAGATTTGAAAGACCTTTTGATCGAAAGCGTTAATTTATGAGTTTTGAAGTTCTTAGGCTTGAGTCCGATGTTAAATTAGTGTTTTGATGTCATTTTGAGCGTTTTGAAGGTTGGAACAAGTTTGAATGATGTTTTAGGATTGGTTAGCATGTTTGGTTGAGGTCCCGGAGGGGCTCGAGTGAGTTTCAGGTGCTTGGCAGAAGTTGAATTTGGACTTAAGAAGATTTTGCATTACTGAACCTGTCATAACCGCACTTAGGTGTGTGGGACCGCAGGTGCGGCACTGCAGAAGCGGAAAGTTGGTCCAACTCCAGGAACCACAGGTGCGAGAAAGGTAATGCACCTGCGAGACCGCAGGTGCGGAAAGTTTGTCGCATAAGTGGAAAGTTGATTTAATGAGAAGTTGCAGATGCGACCTTGGCTGCGGAGAAGCGGGACCGCTGATGTGGTTTAACTGGGCAGAACATATAAATACTTGCCTTCGCAAATTTGAGTTATTTTCACCTCTTTTCAACGGGAAGAAGCCTTGGGGAGCATTTTCAAGGGAGATTTTTAGAGGAATTCATTGGTGTAAGGCCTTTGGTCCCTAAACTCGTTATTGCGGTGATTTATATCATTATAAACATGAAAATATAAGGAAAATCAGTGGTAATTTTGGGGTTAGGGCTTGGCTAATTAGAGGCTTTTGAGTGATGATTTAAGGGACCTTTTGAGGTCCAATTTTGGTACTTTTGGTATGAATGAACTCGTGAGAATGTGAGGATTCTAGAAATGTAAATTTTACCTGATTCCGAGACGTGGGTCCGAGGGGCATTTTGGTCATTTTACTTTATTTCGCGTATTAGCTTAGAATTTCTTTGTAGAATCAGTTACTTGAAGTGTTATTTACATTATGAAATTGAATTGAATAGATTTGGGCCATTTGGAGTCGAGTACTCGTGGAAAGAGCGTGGTTTCGGATTGATTTGAGCTGGTTCGAGGTAAGTGGCTTGCCAAACCTTGTGTGGGGGACCTTCCCCTTAGGATTTAGCATATTTGATAATTGAAATGCCTTGTACGTAAGGTGACGAGTGCGTACTTGAGGTAATTTTTGAAAATCCGATTTTCTTTAAGTAATTTCAATTTTGTTTCGTTTTCCTGTTTTATTCTACTTGCAATTTAAGCCTGTTGTTAGCTTAGAAAAGCATGTTTAATTGACTTAATTGCTTATTTGCTTAAACTGCCTTAATTGCATTATGTGAAGCATGTTAGGTAGAATTACCTATTTACTTGGTACGAAATTGAGCTTAATTGAGTATTCCTTGTGTTGTCGCTGCGTGTGTTACTTTGGGACTACGGGACGACATCCCGAGAGATCCACTGCTCGTATTTATGATTTGAGCTGAGGTGCGGGATATCGAGAGATCCCTAGCACATATATTTAGGATACCAAGAGATCCCTAGTACGTATATTGAGGATACCAAGAGATCCTCAGGATACCAAGAGATCCCTAGGATATATTAAGGATACCGAGAGATCCTCGGGATACCAAGAGATCCCTAGCATATATTGAGGATAACGAGAGATCCTCGGGATACCAAGAGATACCTAGCATATATTTAGGGTACTAAGAGATCCTCGGGATACTGCGGGATCCCCGATTATTATTCTTGTGAAGAGTGGTATTTCCTTGTGATTGTTTTTGCCTCTGTTTCAATTATTGAGTTCCTTATTTTCCTGTATTAAGTTCTTATTGTTAGCTTTCAACTGTACTGCTTATCTTATTCAGTCATGCCTTATATTTTTATTTTATCTTAGTAGGGCCCTGTCCTTCCTCGTCACTACCCGACTGAGGTTAGGCTTGGCACTTACTGAGTACCGCTATGGTGTACTCATGCTCTTTCTGTGCATGTTTTTCATATGCAGATCCAGGTACCTCCGCGCAGACTTTCCACGCTTGAGACAAGGCGTTCGTAGAGACTCTGAGGTATATCTGCCACGTCCATAGATTGAAGAGTCCCTTTTCTACTCTCCCACTTGTATTAGCCCTTCCGTACTTTATATCCTTGTTAGATATCTAGAGTTAGATGTTGTAGACTTTCAAAGGCTTGTGATCATGAAATTTCGGGTTTTGGAAAATGTATTAGTTTTTTAGAGTTGAATTTATGTATGCCGAGCGGCACCTTTAAACATTGTTTTAATTCACTATTTCGGTTTTTTAATTGTTTCTCTCCGTAAATTGGTTTATTTTCTGCATTGTTAGGCTTACCTAACCGTAGAGACTAGGTGCCATAACGACGGTTCACGGAGGGCAAACCGGGGTCGTGACAAGTTGGTATCAGAGCTCTAGGTTCATATGAGTCATAAATCACAAGCTGGTTTATTAGAGTCTCGCTGATCGGTACGGAGACATCTGTACTTATCTACGATAGGCTATGTAACTGTTAGGAAAATTCCACTTCATTTGATTTCCTTGTCGTGCGAGATTTTGACATCACAATTCTAAACTTTTGTCTTCTATTCTCTCACAAATGGTGAGGACACGTGCTACCCGACAGGAGCAGGCATCTGCGCCCCTTGCTGCAGCCATCAGAGGCTGGGGCTAGGGTAAAGGCCGAGGACGCGCACATGGTGCAGCCAGAGCACCTGCACGAGCTGCCACTGAGGTACCACCAGCAGTTCCAACCAAAGTTCAGGCACCTGATACGCCTACTGCTACTACTACTCCAGCAGTTCAGGAGACTCTAGCACAGTTCATGAGCATGTACACCACTTTGGCTCAGGCAAGGTTGCTTTCCCTTGCTGCAGCTACATCTCAGGCTTGGGGAGGAGCACAAACTCCCGTAGCCCGCACTCCTGAGTAGTGAGTGCATGTTGAGCAGGTCCTTGAGATTATTCTTGTACAGCCTGCAGTCCGAGACCAACCCAAGGACAGGGAAGTGGTTTTCGAAGATGAGCAGCTGAGGCTTGAGAGGTTCAAGAAGTACAGTCCACCTATGAGTGGTGGCGCATCTATGAGTTAGACAGTCCAGATGAGGCTACTTCACTGACTTGGACTTAGTTTTCAGATTTGTTCCTAAGAGAGTATGTTCCTCAGAGCCTTAGGGACGCATGGCGCACAGAGTTTGAGCATTTGCGCCAGGGTGCTATGACTATCTTAGAGTATGCTGTCCGCTACACTAGTTTGGCTAGACATGCACCAGCCTTGGTTTCTACTATTCACGAGCGGGTTCGCCGGTTTATTGAGGGTCTTATTCCCAGCATCAAGTCTAGCATGGCTCGTGAGTTGGAGATGGATATTTCTTATCAGCAGGTGGTGAGCATTGCTAGGAGGATTGAGGGTATGCATGCTAGGGATAGAGAGGAGAGGGAGGCCAAGAGGTCTCGAGAGTCGGGCCATATTTCTGGTGCCCGTGCCCCAGCTGCAGGTCGTCATGGTAGGGGTTATATGAGCCACCCTGTTCATTCAGCTCTTCTAGCAGCTAGTAGTATTCCAGCTCCTCCTAGATCTTAGGAGCCTTATTATGCACCTATCAGTATCTAGCGCGCCTCCTGTGCGGGATGCTGTCAGAGGTCAGTCCAGCAGACCTGGCCCGAGCCAGTCACAACTGCCACGTCCTCCCAGAGCTTGTTTTGAGTGTAGTGAGACACGCCATATGGTGAGTGCGCCTCCACAGACTTTTCAGCCACAGCGTCCCCCGCAGAGTTCTCAAGCAATGGTTACAACTCCAGTTGCTACCCCACCTGCTCAGCCAGCTAGAGGTGGAGGTCGGGGAGGTAGAGGTCACCCTAGAGGGGGAGGCCAGGCTCAATACTATGCCCTTCCTGCCCATACTGAGGCTATTGCCTCCAATTCTGTCATCACAGGTATTATACTGGTTTGTCACCGAGATGCATCGGTTCTATTCGATCCAGGCTCCACTTATTCTTATGTGTCTTCTTATTTTGCTCTGCATTTGGGTGTATCTCGGGATTCTTTGAGTTCCCATGTTTATGTTTCTACTCTTGTGGGAGATTCTCTTGTTATGGACTATATTTATCGGTCGTGTTTGGTTGCTCTTAGTGGTTTTGAGACCAGAGCCGATTTATTGTTGATCAGCATGGTAGATTTTGATATTATCTTGGGCATGGACTGGTTATCGGCCCATTATGCTATTCTTGATTGTCACACCAAAACAGTAATGATGGCTATGCCAGGTGTACCGTGTGTTGAGTGGAGGGGTACTTTAGATCACACTCCTAGTAGAGTTATTTCTTTCCTTAAGGCTCAGCGAATGGTTGAGAAGAGGTGTGACATGTATTTAGCTTATGTGAGAGATGTTAGTATTGATACCCCTTCAGTTGATTTAGTCCTAGTAGTACGGGATTTCCCCGATGTGTTTCCAGCTGATCTTCCGGGCATGCCGCCTGATAGAGATATTGATTTTGGCATTGATCTATTGTCGGTCACTCAGCCCATTTCTATTCCTCCATATCGTATGGCTCCTCCTGTGTTGAAAGAATTGAAGGATCAATTACAGGAATTGCTTGATAAGGGTTTTATTAGGCCCAGTGTATTACTTTGGGGTGCTCCTATCTTGTTTGTGAAGAAAAAGGATAGTTATATGCGTATGTGTATTGATTATCGCCAGTTGAACAAGGTTACAGTGAAGAACTGTTATCCTTTGCCTATTATTGATGATCTATTTGACTAGCTTCAAGGCGCACGAGTGTTTTCTAAGATTGACTTGCGCTCAGGTTACCATCAGTTGAAGATTCGGGAGCCAGATATTCTGAAGACTGCTTTTAGGACTCGATATGGTCATTATGAGTTCCTTATTATGTCATTTGAGCTGACCAATTCCCCAACAACCTTTATGGATTTGATGCACAGTGTGTTCTGGTCGTATCTTGACTTGTTCATAATTTTCTTTATTAATGATATTCTGGTGTATTCTCAGAGTCAAGAAGATCATGAGCAGCACCTGAGGACAATGCTTCAGACATTGAGAGAAAAGAAGTTATATGCTAAGTTCTCGAAATGTGAGTTTTGACTGGATTCTGTGGCATTCTTAAGCCACGTAGTGTCGAGTGAGGGTATTCAGGTGGATCCGAAGAAAGTAGGGGCCATGCAGAGTTGGCCCAAACCATCCTCAGCTACAGAGATCCGCAGTTTTCTTGGCTTGGGGGTTACTACTATCGTTTTGTTGAGGGGTTTTCATCGATTGCAGTCCCTATGACCAGACCGACCCAGAAGGGTGCTCCATTCTAGTGGACGAAAGAGTGTGAGGCAAGCTTTCAGAAGCTCAAGACAGCTTTGACTACAACCCCAATTTTAATGTTGCCTACGGGTTCGGGGCCTTACACTATCTATTGTGATGCCTCGAGGATTGGCCTTGGAGCGGTTTTGATGCAGGACGGTAGAGTGATTGCCTACGCGCCCAGACAGTTGAAGGTTCACGAGAAGAATTATCCAGTTAGCTGCCATTATTCACGCCTTGAAAATCTAGTGTCATTATTTGTACAGGGTTCCTTGTGAGATTTATACTGATCATCGGAGCTTGTAGCACGTGTTCAAGCAAAAAGATCTAAATTTGCGCCAAAGGAGATGGTTAGAGTTGCTGAAGGATTATGATATCACTATTTTGTATCATCCGGGCAAGGCCAATGTAGTGGTCGATGCCTTGAGTCGCGGGGCAGAGAGTTTGGGGACTTTGGCTTATTTACCAGCATTGGAGAGGCCTATGGCGATGGATGTTCAGGCCTTAGCTAGCCAGTTTGTGAGATTGGATCGTTTGGAGCCCAGTTGGGTTCTAGCTTGCGTGGTTTCTTAGTCTTCCTTGTTTGATCATATCAGGGAGCATGATGACCCTCATTTGCTTGTCCTCAAGGACAAGGTTCAGCATGGTGATGTCAGAGATGTAACTATTAGTGATGACAAGGTATTGAGGATACAAGGTCGGATTTGTGTACCCAATGTTGATGGACTTCAGGAGTTGATTTTGGAGGAGCCACACAGTTCGCAGTATTCCATTCATTAGGGTGCCACAAAGATGTATCGGGATTTAAGGTAGCACTATTGGTGGAGGCGGACGAAGAAAGATATAGTTGGATTTTTAGCTTGGTGCCTCAACTGTCAGCAAGTGAAGTATGAGCACCAGAGACCAGGTGGGTTGCTTCAGCAGATAGAGATTCTGGAGCGGAAGTGGGAGAGGATCACCATGGACTTTGTAGTCAGGCTCCCACGGACTTTGAGAAAGTTTGATGATATTTGGGTGATTGTGGATCGGCTGACCAAGTCCGCGCACTTCATTCCTGCGTGTACTACCTATTCTTCGGAGCTCCTAGCGGAGATTTATATCTGGTAGATTGTTCGGCTGCATGGTATTCCAGTTTCCATCATTTCAGATAAAGGTACTCGTTCACATCAGGGTTTTGGAGGGTCGTTCAGCATGAGTTGGGTACTCGGGTAGAGTTGAGTACAACATTTCACCCTCAGACGGATGAACAGTCCAAGCGTACTATTCAAATTATTGAGGATATGCTCCGTGCGTGTGTGATTGAGTTAGGAGGGTCTTGGGATCAGTACTTGCCATTAGCGGAGTTTGCTTACAATAACAACTATCAGTCCAGCTTTCAGACGGCACCGTATAAGGCTTTATATGGTAGGCGGTGTAGATTCCCGGTGGGTTGGTTTGAGCCGGGTGAGGCTAGATTGTTGGGCACAGACTCGGTTAAGGATGATTTGGAGAAGGTTAAGGTGATTCAGGATAGACTCCGTACAGCCTAGTCCAGACAAAAGAGTTACGTAGACCAGAAGGTTCGTAATGTTTCTTATATGGTTGGAGAGCGGGTTCTGCTTCGGGTATCGCCTATGAAGGGCGTTATGAGATTTGGGAAGAAAGGGAAGTTGAGTCCGAGATTTATTAGCCCTTTTGAGATATTGAGGCGTGTTGGGGAGGTTGCTTATGAGCTTGCCTTACCTCCCAGCTTGGCAGGAGTTCATTCGGTATTTTATGCTTCGCTGCTTCGGAGGTATCATGGTGATCCATCGCACGTGTTGGAATTCAATTCAGTCCAGTTAGACAAGTATCTATCCTATATTGAGGAGCCAGTGGCAATATTGGATAGGCAGGATAGAAAGCTGAGGTCAAAGAACATTGCATAAGTGAAGGTTCGGTGGCGGGATCAGCCGGTCGAGGAGGCGACCTGGGAGACCGAGCAGGATATGCGCAGCCGCTACCCTCATCTTTTCACTACTTTACGTATGTCCCTATGATCGTTCGAGGATGAACGCATGTTTAAGTGTACGAGGATGTGACGATCCGTACGGTCGTCTTAAGAATTAATGCCCCGATCCCCTATTAACTGCTTTCCCCCTATTTATTTCTGCTATTTTGATTTTCCAGGATGTTCGGTTTTGAGTTTCGGAGAGTTTTGGGACACTTAGTCCCTAATGAGAGCTTAAGTTTGGAAAATTTGACTGTAGTCATAACAGTGCAAAGACGGCCTCGGAATGGAATTCCAATAGTTCTGTTGGCTCCGTTGGGTGATTTCGGGCTTAGGGGCATGTTTAGATTGTGTATTGGAGGCCCGTAGCTAATTTAGGCTTGAAATGCCGAAAGTCAAATTTTAAAGTTTCCGGTTCGATAGTGAGACTTTGATCCGAAGGTCAGAATGAGATTCTGGAAGTTGGAGTAGCTCCATAGTGTTGATTGTGACGTGTGTGCAAATTTTCAGGTCATTCGGGCGAGGTTTGATAGACCTTTTGATCGAAAGCATTAATTTATGAGTTTTGAAGTTCTTAGGCTTGAATCAGATGTTAAATTGGTGTTTTGATGTGATTTTGAGCATTCCGAAGGTTGGAAAAAGTTTGAATGATGTTTTAGGATTGGTTGGCATGTTTGGTTGAGGTCCCGGGGGCATCGGGTGAGTTTCGGGTGCTTGGTGGAAGTTGAATTTGGACTTAGGAAGATTTTGCATTGCTGAACCTGTCATAACCGCACCTGCATATATGGGAACGCAGGTGCGGCACCGCAAAAGCGGCTATTGGATGGCAGAAGCGGAAAGTTGGTCCAGCTCCAGGAACCGCAGGTGCGAGAAGGGTAACGCAACTGCGAGACCGCAGGTGCGGAAAGTCTGTCGCAGAAGCGAAAAGTTGATTTAATGAGAAGTCGCAGATGCGACCTTGGCTCCACAGAAGCGGGACCGCAGGTGCGGTCCTGGGCCACAGATGCGGTTTAACTGGGCAGAACATATAAATACTTGCCTTCGCAAATTTGAGTTATTTTCACCTCTTTTCAACGGGAAGAAGCCTTGGGGAGCATTTTCAAGGGGGATTTTTAGAGGAATTCATTGGGGTAAGGTCTTTGGTCCCTAAACTCATTATTGGGGTGATTTTTATCATTATAAACATGAATATGTAAGGAACATCAGTGGTAATTTGGGGGTTAGGGTTTGGCTAATTAGAGGCCTTTGAGTGATGATTTGAGGGACCATTTGAGGTCCGATTTTGATACTTTTGGTATGACTGAACTCTGAGAGTGTGAGGATTCTGGAAATATAAATTTTACCTTATTCTGAGGCGTGGGCCCGAGTGGTGTTTTGGTCATTTTACCTAATTTCGCGTATTAGCTTAGAATTTCTTTGTAGAATCAATTACTTGAAGTGTTATTTACATTATGAAATTGAATTGAATAGATTTGGGCCATTTGGAGTCGAATACTCGTGGCAAGAGCATTGTTTCGGATTGATTTGAGCTGGTTCGAGGTAAGTGGCTTGCCTATCCTTGTGTGTGGGACCTTCCCCTTAGGATTTGGTATATTTGATAATTGAAATGCCTTGTACGTGAGGTGACGAGTGCGTACTTGAGCTAATTGTTGAAATTCCGATTTTCTTTAAATAATTTCAATTGTGTTCCTTTTCCCTGTTTTATACTACGAGCAATTTAAGCCTGTTGTTAGCTTGAAAAAGCATGTTTAATTGACTTAATTGCTTATTTGTTTAAACTGCCTTAATTGCATTATATGAAGCATGTTAGGTAGAATTACCAGTTTACTTGGTACGAAATTGAGCTTAATTAAGTATTCCTTGTATTGACGTTGCGTGTTTCACTTTGGGACTATCGGACGGCATCACGGGAGATCCCCTACACGTATTTATGATTTGAGATGAGGTGCGGGATACCGAGAGATCCCTAGCACGTATATTGAGGATATTAAAAGATCCTCAGGGATACTGAGAGATCCTCGGGATACCAAGAGATCCCTAGCATATATTGAGGATACCGAGAGATCTTCAAGATACCAAGAGATCCCTGGCATATATTGAGGGAACTAAGAGATCCGCAGGATACTGCGCGATCCCCGGTTATTATTCTTGTGAAGAGTGGTATTTCCTTGTGATTGTTTTTGCCTCTGTTTCAAGTTATTAATTATTGAACTCAGTTATATAAAATTTCATATTGTCAATTATCCTAAAGTAGTAGTAGGTAAGAATAGAAAAGTTAATTTCCTTCTTCCTCTGTATCAATAGTAAGTTCCATATTTAGGTGTGAAACTTTGAAATTAATTCAATTACACTGGTTGTTGTAGAATCAATTATTTGAGGGGTATAAATTGGACTAGGTCCTACATATTGGCTCAAGGAAATTTGAGGTGAGTGGAACAACCCTTTACTAAAGTGGTTCTACTCACAAAAAAAAATATGCCCACAAAGTGTTTGATAAAATGCTTCAAAGAATCAACATGTGCTTAATTGGAACGAGTGAGTATATGTTGACTAAGTATATTCAAGTTAAAGCTTATGTATTTTATTCGAGAAGTATAAGCGTCTATTTTCATATTTTTATGTTTTATTACGCGTTCTTACATGTTGAAGTTTCAAGAGTTAGATAGAATTTATAAATATACAGTGAGTAATTTTATTTCATGCTTATGCTATGTATGCACTCATGAATATTGATATATCACTTTCCAAACATGATTTTGTCTTGAAAAGTCACGAGAGAAATTTTAAAAAGAAAAGATTTTTGGGAGTATCCCTGAGAAGGGTCATTGTTCAGGCCGAGGGTCATGATCAAGGCATTGACTTCCTGAAACTACTTGTGCCAAAGTAAGGAGCACACGACCCAAGGGTCTTGTTGCTGAGAATTTACTTAGCCATGCTAAGGTATGATACATGAGCGGAGAACCATGAAGCGAGTGGCACCTCGTGGATTGGGCCTATTCGATCAGGTTGGGATCGAACCCGTGCCGATCACACGGTGACTGAGATAGAATTAAGTCAGGATAGTTGGAACCCCCGAAACATAAAGTGAAGTATTTTTTTATAAGAAAGAAAAAGAAAAGAATTTCTTTTAGAATATTCATAAACTGCTATTATGCAATTATTTTAGAAGTGTTTTTATAAGCTTTATGTTTTACATGCATTTAGAATCTTATATTGCTGTTATTTATTATGATTCTATTGATGGTACTAATATATCGTCTCTTATTGCTTTCTTGAGTCGAGGGTCTTCTGGAAATAGCCTCTCTACCCCTCGGGGTAGGGGTAAGGTCTGCGTACATATTACCCTCCCCAGACCCCACTAGTGGGATTATACTGAGTCGTTGTTATTGTTGTTGTTAGAATCTTTGCTCGTAATGTATATGTTATTAATGTTTTGTCCCTTGTCGTTGAGACACACTGAGTACAATGGATGGTACTGACGTTCTCTTTTGGGAACCTATGTTGGTCTGCGGTGCAACGTAGGAACCGATTTTGCAGGCGAGCAGGCTACGGGTTAGGACTTCCTTCTCTTCCAGTGCTATTGGTGAGCTCCGCTTTTATTCGTGGAGTATTCCTTATAGTCATATTTTTTTTAGCTATTTCTTTGTTTACTTAGAGAACTGGCCAGGAAATCTCATGTCCTGAGCAGTGCGTCAGTTTGTCAGTAGAGGCTTCATAGACATAGTCGGTGGGTTAAGATTCAGATATTTTCGATAATAACTTTGCAGTATTTTATTGGTTACTACGAATAAAATTTTGAAGTTGGCTTATTTTAGATATTTAAATTATTTAAAAGTATTTAGTTACTGTAGTGCCTTGTGGCATATAAAGTTTGAAGTTATAGTAGATTTGATAAGCGCAAATGGTTCGCTTGGTCATGTTTATCTATTGGGTGCTGGTCCCGGCTTGTTTCGAAAATGGGTCATGACAAACTTGGTATCAGAGCCTCAGGTTTATAGAGTCCTAGGAATCTATGAAGCCGTGTTAGTAGAGTCTTGTTTATGGGAATGAAGCGTGTCATAATAATAAATAGGAGGCTACAAGCATTTAGGAAAAGTCTCATTTTTTTTTCGTACTTTAGATCGTGAAGTAGAGCCTACCTCTAAGAAATTATGTAATGTATTCTTTTCTTCAAAACTCGCAGAAATGGCTCGTACTCGCAACTCTGACACTGACACTTAGGATGCTGATCAAAAATTTATTGCTACCATTGTGGCTTAAGGTAAAAACTAAGAAGGCTTCAACTCAAAACAGGAAGGGTAAATCCATAGAGAGGGTTCAAGTACCCCGAGTTGAGCATGAAGAAGGGGTGGAACATGATGATCCAGTACTTCCCCCAACGGCAGCTCCGGCTCAGGCAACTATATCTCTCGAGGTGGGTCAGATATTTAATGTTGTAGTGCTAGGGAGATGTTTAAAGCCTTTATGGCCAACCAGAACGAGAGAAGAGATGAGATTCCACCTCAATCAAACAGACAGAACCATTCTGAGTCCTCAAGAGAGAATGAATTTTTCAATTTGAGTCCTCCGGTGTTCCATGGTTCTATAGTTGATGAAGATCCAATGTTGTGGCTGGAGGGTGTCAAGAAAGCCCTCCGAGTGATGAAAGCATTTGATGATGAAGCTGTGGAGCTGGCTGCTTACCAGCTTAGAGATGTGGGTGGCGCTTGGTTTGAGATGTGGGAAAATGAAAGAGATGAAAGTGATGGTCCTCCTACTTGGAAAGAATTTGAAGAGGCCTTCATGGCTAACTTTATCCCAGAAGAGGATAGGGAAGCTAAGGCTACAGAGTTCAAACAGCTCAAGCAAGGGAATAAAAGTGTGCAAGAGTACTACATGGAATTCATAAGGTTAGCTAAGCATGCTCCTCACATGGTTAAGATAGAAAAAGCAAAGATTTGGAGGTTTGTTGGTGGTTTAGCTTACCACATTAAGGATACGACATCAGCGACAGTGGTAGGGATGATAACCTTCTACTCTGTTGTGGGATTTTCCAAGCACTTAGAAAAAGATAGACACAAACGAGAGAAAAAAAAAGCATAACAAGAAAGCCCGGACATCGGGAAAGTTTAATGGTACATCCAGCGGAGGTGGAAGGGATTCCTCTAATAAGGAGTCATTAGCACTAGCTCAGTCCAGTCATCAGTCAGGTGGTGGGTCTTCCTTCAAATATACTCAGAGTTAATAAAACCAGTCTCGCTAGAATCAGAATTTTATGACATCATCCTCACATAGCCAGAGTCATGCTGAGCAACATTCACACCAACACGGTCTTTGTAGAACATATAAGTGGCAACAATTAGGTCAGTGCAAGCTCGGGTTTCATGGTTGCTATCATTGTAGAGACATTGGTCATATAAAGGCCAACTGCCCAAGGTCATGATGTAATTTCAGTGGTGGATCAACTCGTCCTTCTAGTTCCTCAGCTACTGCAGTTGCACCACCTCAGGCTCGTGGTTCTCATTATCAAATCGGGCATGGGGCAGGAAGAGGTGCAGATCGAGTTACTCAAGGAGGGGGACAACCCCGTTTGTTTGCTACACTTGATCGTCAGAGTACAGAGGCATTTGCAGAAGTTATTACAGGTATACTTTTATTTTTCTCACATAATGTTTATGCCGTAATGGATCCAGGTTCAACATTTTCATATGTGACTCCATACTTTGCAATTAACCTCGAGCTAGAACCGGAACAACTTAGTGAGCCATTCCTAGTATCTACTCCAGTTGGCGAGTCAGTGAATGTCACAAGAGTCTATAAAGGTTGTATAGTTTCAGTCCAAGGTCGCAACACCAAGGCCGATCTCATAGAACTAGAAATGGTGGACTTCGATGTGATCATGGGTATGGATTGGTTGTCTTCCTGCTATGCCATGTTAGATTGTCATACCAAGAGAGTCAGGTTCCAATTTCCAAATGAAGAAGTCTTAGTGTGGAATGGTAGTTCATCATCGCTTGTAGGTAAGTTTATTTTTGTGATGACCCGGCCGGTCGTCGTAAGAATTAATGCCCCGATCCCTTATTAACTGCATTCCCCATGTTTATTTCTGCTATTTTGATTTGCCGGGATGTTCGGTTTTGAGTTTCGGAGAGTTTTGGGACACTTAGTCCCTAAATGAGAGCTTAAGTTTGGAAAATTTGATCGTAGTCAGAATAGTGAGAAGACAGCCTTGGAATAGAATTTTGATGGTTCCGTTGGGTGATTTCAGGCTTAGGGGCGTGTTCGGATTATGTTTTGGAGGCCCGTAGCTATTTTAGGCTTGAAATGCCGAAAGTCAAATTTTGAAGTTTTCGGTTCGATAGTGAGATTTTGATCCGAGGGTCGGAATGGGATTTTAGAAGTTGAAGTAGCTCCAAAGTGTTGAATGTGACGTGTGTGCAAAATTTTAGGTCATTCGGACGCGGTTTGATAGACTTTTTGATCGAAAGCGTAAATTTATGAGTTTTGAAGTTCTTAGGCTTGAATCCGATGTTAAATTGGTGTTTTGATGCCGTTTTAGGTGTTCTGAAGGTTGGAAAAAGTTTGAATGATGCTTAGGATTGGTTGGCATGTTTGGTTGAGGTCACGGGGGCCTCGGGTGAGTTTCGGGTGATTGGGGAAGTTGAATTTGGACTTAGGAAGATTTTGCATTACTGAACTTGTCATAACCGCACTTACGTGTGTGGGACTGCAGGTGCGGCACCGCAGAAACGGCTATTGGACCGCAGAAGCAGAAAGTTGGTCCAGCTCCAGGAGCCTCAGGTGCGATAAGGGTAACGCTCTTGCGAGACCGCATGTGCAGAAAGTCTATCGCAGAAGCGGAAAGTTGATTTAATGAGAAGTCACAGATGCAACCATGGCTCCGCAAAAGCGGGACCGCTGGTGCGGTCCCAGGGCCTTAATGCAGTTTAACTGGGCAGAACATATAAAGACTTGCCTTCACGAAATTGAGTTATTTTCACCTCTTTTCAAACAGGAAGAAACTTTGGGGAGCATTTTCAAGGGAGATTTTTAGAGGAATTCAATGGGTTAAGGTCTTTGGTCCCTAAACTCATTAGTGGGGTGATTTTTATCATTATAAACATGAATATTTAAGGACAATCAGTGGTAATTTAAAGGTTAAGGCTTGGCTAATTAGAGGCCTTTGAGTGATAATTTGAGGGACCATTTGAGGTCCGGTTTTGGTACTTTTTGTATGACTGAACTTGTGAGAGTGTGAGGATTCTAAAAATGTAAATTTTACCTAATTCCGAGACGTCGGTCCAAGGGGTGTTTTGGTCATTTTACCTAATTTCGCTTATTAGCTTAGAATTTCTTTGATGAATCAGTTACTTGAAATGTTATTTACATTATGAAATTAAATTGAATAGATTTGGGCCATTTGGAGTCGAGTACTCGTGGCAAGAGCGTGGTTTCAGATTGATTTGAGCTGGTTCGAGGTTAGTGGCTTGCCTAACCTTGTGTGGGGGACCTTCCCCTTAGGATTTGGTATATTTGATAATTGAAATGCCTTTTACGTGAGGTAACGAGTGTGTACTTGAGGCAATTGTTGAAAATCCGGTTTTCTTTAAGTAATTTTAATTGTGTTCTTTTTTCCTGTTTTATACTACTTGCAATTTAAGCATGTTATTAGCTTAGAAAAAGCATGTTTAATTTACTTAATTGCTTATTTGCTTAAACTGCCTTAATTGCATTATGTGAAGCATATTAGGTAGAATTACAGGCTTACTTGGTACGAAATTGAGCTTAATTGAGTATTCCTTGTGTTATCGCTGCGTGTTTTACTTTGGGATGCATCCCGAGAGATCCCCTGCACGTATTTATGATTTGAGCTGAGGTGAGGGATACCGAGAGATCCCTAGCACGTATATTGAGGATACCAAGAGATATTCCGGATACCGAGAGATCCTTAGCACGTATATTGAGGATACCAAGAGATCCTCGGGATACCAAGAGATCCCTAGCATATATTGAGGATACCGAGAGATCATCGGGATACTAAGAGATCCCTGGCATATATTGAGGGTACTAAGAGATCCTTGGGATACTGTGAGATCCCCGGTTATTATCCTTGTGAAGAGTGGTATTTTCTTGAGATTGTTTTTGCCTCTGTTTCAGTAATTGAGTTCCTTATTTTCCTGTATTAAATTCTTATTGATAGCTTTCAACTGTATTGCTAATCATATTCTGTCATACCTTATATTTTTATTTTATCTCAGTAGGGCCCTGACCTTCCTCGTCACTACCCGATCGAGGTTAGGCTTGGCACTTACTGAGTACTGTTGTGGTGTACTCATGCCCTTTCTGTGCATGTTTTTCATGTGCAGATCCAGGTACCTCCACGCTTGAGACAAGGCGTTCATAGAGACTCCGAGGTATATCTGTCGCGTCCGCAGACCGAAGAGTCCTTTTTCTACTCTCCCTTTTGTATTAGCCCTTTCATACTTTGTATCCTTGTTAGATATTCTAGAGTTAGACGTTGTAGACTTTCAAAGGCTTGTGATCATGAGATTCCGGGTTTTGGGAAATGTATTAGTTTTTGAGAGTTGAATTTGTGTATGCAGAGCGGCACCTTTAAACGTTGTTTTAATTCACTATTTTGGTTTTTCAATTGTTTCTCTTCCCAAATTGGTTTATTTTCCGCATTGTTAGGCTTACCTAGTCGTAGAGACTATGTACCGTCACGACGGTTCATGGAGGGCGAAACGGGGTCATGACAATTTCTTACCTTAAGGCACAATGAATGATTGGTAAGGGGTGTCTCGCCTATTTGGCTCACATCATTAATCCAGAATCAAAACCATCAGCTCTTGAGTCAGTGCCAGTTGTTAGAGAATTTCCAGAAGTTTTCCCATATGACCTTCCCGGACTTTCTCTTGAAATAATCATAGACTTTGGCATTGATCTCTTGCCAGGCACTCAGCCCATATCTATACCTTCTTATAGGATAGCTCCAGCAGAACTTAATGAGTTGAGAGAACAGTTGAAAGATCTTATTGACAAGGGCTTCATCAGGCTGAGTGTTTCACCGTGGGGTGCCCCGATCCTGTTTGTCAAGAAGAAAGATGTGTCTCTCAGAATGTGCGTCGACTATCGGCAGTTGAATAAAGTTATCATTAAGAACAAGTATCCACTGCAAGAATTGATGATTTATTTGATCAACTTTAGGGTTCAAAGTACTTTTCAAAAATAGACTTGAGGTCGGGGTACCATCAGTTGAGAATCAGAGAAGAGGATATATCTAAAACAACCTTTAGAACTCGCTACGGCCACTATGAATTTCTAGTGATGTCCTTCGGGTTGAGAAATGCTCCAGTTGCATTCATAGACCTCATGAACAGAGTTTTCAAGCCATTCCTTGATACCTTTATTATCGTGTTTATAGAAGATGTTTTGGTATACTCTAAGAGCAAGGAAGATCATGTAGAACACCTCAGAATATCCTTGCAGACCTTGAAGGAGAATGAGCTTTATGCTAAATTTTCAAAATGTGAGTTCTGGTTGCAGTCATTGGCATTCTTAGACCGCGTGGTATCTAGTGAAGGCATAAAAGTAGACCCTTAGAAGACAGAAGCAGTCAAGAATTGGCCTAGGTCGACAATACCAACTGAAATTAGGAGTTTCTTGGGTTAGCTGGCTACTATAGAAGGTTTGTAGAGGGGTTTTCCTCACTTGCAGCTCCATTAACTAAGTTGACTCAGAAAGCAGTTAAGTTCTAGTGGTCAGACGCTTGTGAGCAAAGTTTTCAAGAGTTAAAGAAGAGGTTAACCACTGCACCTGTGTTAACCTTGCCGACAGGTTCGGGTGGGTTCACAGTGTATTGTGATGCCTCCAGAGTTGGTCTTGGTTGTGTTCTTATGCAAAATGGAAAAGTTATTGCTTATGCTTCCAGGCAGTTAAAGAATCATGAAAGGAACTATCCCATACACAACTTGGAGCTTACAGCAGTTGTGTTTATATTAAAGATATGGCGACACTACCTTTATGGCAAGCATTTTGAAGTGTTTACAGATCACAAAAGCCTCGAATACATTTTCAAGCAAAAAGAATTAAATTTGAGATAGAGAAGGTGGTTTGAGCTATTGAAAGATTATGACATCAATATCCTTTACCACCCTGGCAAAGCTAATGTGATAGCAGATGCACTTTGTATGAAATCAAAAGTTGTCTTGGCCCATCTTACAATACAAAGGCGATCTTTGGGTCAAGAAATTCAAAAACTAGCAAATGATGGAATTAGATTGGATGAGACCGAAGAAGGAGGTATAACTGCTTATGCCTTAGCGCAATCCTCCCTTGTTGCGCATGTTAAGGCTATACAAGACGAAGATCTGTACTTAGTAAAGTTAAAAGAAGGAGTTAGAAACAAAGAAATCACTGCTTTCACTCTTGGAAGTGACGGAGTTTTGAAGTTGAATGATCGATTATGTGTGCCTGATGTAGATGGTCTTAGGAAGGACATAATGGAAGAAGCTCACAGTTTGAGGTACTCTATCCACCCAAGTGCTACCAAAATTTATCTAGATTTGAAAGAGTTGTATTGGTGGAAAGGCATGAAGAAGCAAGTAGTAGATCATGTGGCTAAATGTTTGAATTGCCAGCAAGTCAAAGCCGAGCATCAGAGGCCTGGTGGCCTAGCTCAAGATATAGAGATACCACAGTGGAAGCGGGAGACGATTAATATGGATTTCGTAGTAGGTCTACCACACACGTACCATAAGCATGATTCAATTTAGGTTATTGTAGACCGACTAACAAAGTCCACGCATTTTCTACCAGTAAAGACGACAAATTCTGCAGAGCAGTATACACAGTTGTACATCAAAGAAATAGTCTGATTACATGGTATTCCAGTTTCAATCATATCTGACAGAGGCCCTCAGTTCACAACGCATTTTTGGCAAGTATTTCAGAAAAGATTAGGTACCAAGGTCAATTTGAGCACTGCTTTCCATCTATAGGCTAATTGTCAGGCAGAAAGGACCATTCAGACTTTCGAAGATATGTTGTGTGCTTTTGTTATAGATTTTGGAGATAATTGGGATGATCACTTGCCACTTATAGAATTTGCTTACAATAACAGCTATCGGGCCAGCATTGGTATGGCTCCTTATGAAACGCTGTATGGGCGAAGATGTAGGTCTCCAGTGGGTTGGTTTGAACCAGCAGCAGTGCCATTGATTGGTCCAGAGTTTGTTTGTGAGGCCTTATAGAAAGTCCAGCTAATCAGAGAAAGACTGAAAGCGGCTCAGAGTCGTCAAAAGTCCTATTCATACAAGAGGCATCGTGACTTAGAGTTCATGGTTGGTGATAAGATGTTTTTGAAAGTTTCACCAATGAAAGGAGTTATGAGGTTTGGTAAGAAAGGGAAACTTAGTCCTACATTTATTGGACCTTATGAGATTATAGGAAAGAAGGGAAACGTGACTTATAAGCTAGCGTTGCCCGTTGAGTTGTCCTTTGTTCATCCTGTCTTTCATGTGTCTATGCTTATAAAGTACATTCATGATGAGTCGCACATAATACCTGCAGATATCATAGAAATTAAAGAAGGCTTGACTTATAAAGAGGTACCTATAGAAATTCTCGATAGGCAAGTAAGAAAGTTGAGAACAAAAGATGCAGCATTATTTGTGGAGTAATCATGATTCGAAAGAGACTACGTGGGATGTCGAGGAAGATATGAGAAAGAAATATCCATATTTATTTGGAAAAAGGTATGTGAGCCTAAGTTTGGTTTGACATTTATATTTTATTTATTAAATACAAGCTAGCATGTGTTTATGTCCTTGCTAGATTATACTTAGTTATTGAATTTTATTTTTGTTAGAGTATATTTAGTTATTTAACAATTTAGTTCCACGCCAAAGTACATTTAACTCATCAAAGTGATTTCCTTATTCTAAAGTGTTTTGCTTTAAATTCTTGTTGGTTATTGTGGTATCTCCTTGCCGGAGTGTGAGTAATTAATTTATGAGTTGCGTATGGTGCCTATGAATGACATGTTATGATATTTTTAGTTGTTGTTAGTGCAGTTGTGGTATTTGTGACAGGGATATTTTTTTGGATAGTCCAATTTACAAAGGAAACTCTGCCGAAATTTTTGAAAATTTAAGGAGTTAGCCAAAATTTTGAGTCCCTTGGAAGAGTGAGTAGTGCTAAGAAAATTTAAGAGGTTCAAGGACCTAAGGAATGATTGTTAGCTTAAGAATAAGGTCCTAGCAACATTCGAGGATGAATGTTTTTAAGGAGGGAAGATTGTAACACTCTTCAAATTTATAAAAGTTTTGAGATACGCTAATTATGGAATTAAATTATTATTATTATTTTCTTGCCTATAGTGAATATATATATATACACACGCACACACACTCTTAAATAATTGGATATACGATTAGGGCAATATTAATAATTTTAATATTATTAATTATTAAAAGTGGGTATCATTATTTATTAGTTAAGTAAAAGAAAAAAGGGGGGGAGGGGAGGAGGGCCTAAAGCCCATAAAATGGGTTGTTGGAAAACAAAGGCTTCAGGCCTTAAGAAAGCACTGTCATTCACGTAAAAGGCAAAAGGCCAAAGCCTTGGACGAAAAACAGAACGCTAGTTCTGTTGCTTACGAAACAAAGAGCTACGAAACAGAGCTACTTACTCACGCATGCAACGGAAAATCTTAGGGTTCTTTACAAACCATTAATTCTTGAACTCAGGTATATAAAATTCTCTATTGTCAATTATCCTAAAGTAGTAGTAGGTAAGAATAGAATAGTTAATTTCCTTCTTCCTCTGTATCAACAGTAAGTTCCATATTTAGGTGTGAAATTTTGAAATTAATTCAATTGCACTGGTTGTTGTAGAATCAATTATTTGAGGGGTATAAATTGGACCGGGGCCTACGTATTGGCTCAAGAAATTTTGAGGTGAGTGGATACAACCCTTTACTAAAGTGGTTCTACTCACACAAAAAAATATGCCCACAAAGTGTTTGATAAAATGCTTTAAAGAATCAACATATGCTTAATTGGAACGAGTGAGTATATGTTGACTAAGTATATTCAAGTTAAAGCTTATGTATTTTATTCGCGAAGTATAAGCATCTATTTTCATATTTTTATGTTTTATTATACGTTCTTATATGTTGAAGTTTCAAGAGTTAGATAGAACTTATAAAAATACTATGAGTAATTTTATTTCATGCTTATGCTATGTATGCACTTAAGAATATTGATATGAATATTGATAGATCACTTTCCAAACATGATTTAGACTTGAAAAGTCACAAGAGAAGTTTTAGAAAGAAAAGATTTTTGGGAGTATCCCTGAGAAGGGGTCATCTTCCAGGCCAAGGGTCCTGATCAAGGCGTTGACTTTCTGAAACTACTTGTGTTAAAGTAGGGAGCACACGAGCCGAGGGTCTCGTTGCTGAGAATTTACTTAGCCATGCTAAGCTATGATACGTGAGCACTAAGAACCATGAAGCGAGTAGCACCTCGTGGATTGGGCCTATTCGATCAGGTTGGGATCGAACTCGTGCCGATCATACGGTGACTAAGACAGAATTAAGCAAGGATAGTTGGAACTCCCGAAGTATAAAGTGAAGTATTTTTTATAAGAAAGAAAAAGAAAAGAATTTCTTTTAGAATATTCTTAAACTGTTGTTATGCAATTATTTTAGAATTGTTCTTATAAGCTTTATGTTTTACATGAATTTAAAATCTTTGCTCGTAATGTATATGTTATTAAAGTTTCGTCCCTTGTCGCTGAGACTCACTGAGTACAATGGATGGTACTGACGTTCTCTTTTGGGAACCTACGTTGGTCTGCGGTACAACGTAGGAACCGGTTTTGCAGGCGAGGAGGCTACGCGTTAGGACATCCTTCTCTTCCAGTACTATTGGTGAGCTCCACTTTTGTTCGTGGAGTATTCCTTATAGTCATTTTTATTTAGCTATTTCTTTGTTTACTTAGAGAACTGACCAGAAAATCTCATGTCCAGAGCAGTGCATCAGTTTATCAGTAAAGGCTTCATAGACATAGTCGGTGGGTTAAGATTCAGATGTTTTCAATAATAACTTAGCAGTATTTTATTGGTTACTACGAATAAAGTTTTGAAGTTGGCTTATTTAGATGTTTAAATTATTTAAAAGTATTTAGTTATAGTAGTGTCTTGTGGCATATAAAGTTTGATGTTAAAATAGATTTGATAAGCGCAGATGGTTCGCTCGATCATGTTTAGTGATTGGGTGCCGGCCCCGGCTTGTTCCGAAAATGAGTCGTGACATTAGTATAGTTTAATCTTGTTTTCATAATTAGAAGGTGGATGGTCTGCATCTGCCTGGTTTTGTAAACACAGTTTTTTTTATGAAATGGAAAGTCTGTTTAATAAAACAAAAAAAAGTAAGCCCTGTAATTCTCTCTAAAATCAATTGTCCAATAAAAATAACAAACTTAAGGAAGAGGATCAAAACGTTTAATTTATGAATTCAGATATTAATAACCAAATATATTTAAATAAATGTACATAGTAAGAAACTAAACAAAGAGCATAGCTCATCATCTTCATAATTGAACATCAAGAAAATATTTCCAAAATCGTATTGATATTATTATTTTGTAGAGTTTTTGCTAAATTAAAAAATTTAAATATCAATTTTTTTAATGTGATAAAGGATGTCATATAGATTTGGACCAAGAAAAGATACATGTTTTCTCATTTTTCAAGATTAACATATTTTGCATTCTAACTGACATGATTAGAAACTAAATAAAAAACATATCTGATCCTCTCGTGTATATTTCGAGAACTAATAAGAGAGAGTAAGTGAATAAACGAATTGTTCTTCTCTACTTAAATTTAAACTCTTACACAAGATTAGATCGTACAATTCTATAAGTTTGGTTGCAGTAATGTGTCATATGCATAATAATTAATATATGCCTAAAAACTTGCCCAACAAAATTATGAAAGCAATATCAAAACGAAGGATTGGAACACAGGGATAATCCTGTTAAGGGGAATGCAAGAGGAGGGCAATTTTGTAGACAGGCCTTGTAACATTTAGCTCCACTAACAATTAGAGAGCGGAGCTATATGGTCTGAGATGATTCAATTGAATTCCCTTTGCCAGAATATTATTCTATACATATCACAAAAAAAAAAAGGCTTTTTGTATAGGCATGGATTATTGAATCTCAAGCGTGGAATTCTTGTATTTTTTAAAGCTCCTTGTTAGATTTTCTAACTCCAACATGGCTAACATTCATCAATTCAGAAGTTAGGACAAAAAAGTGCAACAAAAGACCATTCCTACTCCTACCTTTCTTTTCTATACCCCCCACCCCCCTCCCAAACCCATTCTTTTTATCTCAAATGTTCGAGATTAAACCTTTTTACAACATGGTAGCCTCTAATGGCTGACAGATGATGCATGTTCACTAGGACTTACTATACAAAACAAGCTGCCAAATATAATAACCAAAACATGAAGAGCCTCCTACTTTTTTCTAATCTTTTTTCTCTTATTACTCTTAGGAGAAGATGTGGTGGAAGATGTTTTGAAGCCTGCCCAGTGATTTTCAGCTTTGTCTTTGTTGAATGCCTTCTCGAAATCATCCTTAAGTTGTTCGTAACGCATCTTCTTCGATCTTTGTTCCTCAGGTGTGCCACTTTCCAGCGTCAATGGATTTAGCATTTTGTCCAGAATGTCCGAGCAATTAGGGAAAAAACGTCGACCTGTATCCACTGTCACATTTTTTGAAAAAAAGGCAGCATTGAGAAAGAACTTATCGAGCCTTAGTGACATTCATTTATCAAGCCTACTGGAAAAAATATTGATAAACACATTTCAATAGATTCAAACAGATACATATGCCTGCATACAGTTGAGCTTTTGCCTTTTGAAGCCTAAATAAACGGAGAAAGGAATAAAAGGCCATATCTATGAAATTGCTTTAATTTCTTGATCTCTTATAAGTAAAAGGGCAGCACAGTGCTCTAAGCTTCCGCTATGCACGGGGTTCGGAGAAGGGCCGGCCGGACCATAAGGATCTATTGTACGCAGTCTTACCCTGCATTTCTGCAATAGGCTGTTTCCACGGCTCGCACCCGTGACCTCCTGGTCACATGACTTCCTACTCAAAGCATCGGCCACTACATTGGCCTTCCCCGGATGATATAAGATGGTGATATCATAGTCCTTTAATAGCTCCAACCACCTTCTTTGACTCAAACTTAGCTCCTTCTGCTTGAACAAGTATTGCAAACTCTTGCAATTCGTGAACACCTCACATGACACGCCATATAGATAATGCCTCCAAATCTTCAACGCGTGAACAATGGCTGCTATCTCCAAATCATGAACTGGATAATTCTTCTTATGAATCCTCAACTACCGCAAAGCATAAGTAATGACCTTGCCATCCTGCATCAACACCGCACCAAGTCCAATACAAGATGCATCACAATAATCTGTATATGGCCCTGAACCTGTGGGCAAAACCAACACCGGCGCCGTAGTCAACGCTATCTTGAGCTCCTGAAAGCTCGCCTCACACTCGTCCAACCACCTGAACTGGGCACCCTTCTGGGTCAACCTAGTCATCGGGGCTGCAATAGATGAAAAACCCCTCCACAAACAGATGATAATAGCTTGCCAAACCCAAGAAACGCCGGACCTCTGCAGTTGATGCGGGTCTAGGCCAGTCCTTGACTGCCTCTATCTTCTTCTGATCTACCTGAATACCCTCCACTGATACGAGATGACCCAAGAATGCAACCGAACCCAACCAGAGCTCACAATTCGAAAACTTAGCATACAACCGACTATCTCTCAAAGTCTGAAGAACCACTCTCAGATGCTGCTCATGCTCCTCCCGACTGCGGGAATAAATCAAAATATCATCAATGAATACTATCACGAACGAATCCAAGTAAGGCTTGAACACTCGGTTCATCAAATCCATAAAAGTTGTTGGGGCATTTGTCAACCCAAAGGACATCACCAAGAACTCATAATGCCCGTACCGAGTGCGAAAAGCTGTCTTAGGGACATCGGATGCCCTAATCCTCAACTGATGGTAGCCAGATCTCAAGTCAATCTTCGAAAATACCTTGGCACCCTGAAGCTGATCAAACAAATCATCAATCATCGGCAATGGATACTTATTCTTGATTGTAACCTTGTTCAACTGCCGGTAATCTATACACATCCTCATCGATCCATCCTTCTTCTTAACAAACAACACCGGCGCACCCCAAGGCGAGACACTAGGCCTAATGAAGCCCTTATCAAGCAAGTCTTACAACTGCTCCTTCAACTCTTTCAACTCAGGCGGGGCCATACGATACGGCGGGGTGGAAATGGGCTGGGTGCCCGGAGCCAAATAAATGCAGAAGTCAATACCCCTGTCGGGTGGCATACCTGGCAGGTCTGAAGGGAAAACCTCAGGAAAACTCACGAACAACAGGCACAGAATCCATAGAAGGAACCTCAGCACTAGAATCATGAACATATGCCAAATAGGCCAAACATCCCTTCTCGACCATACATTGAGCCTTCATATATGAGATAACACTACGGGTAGAATGACCAGGAGTCCCTCTCCACTCTAAACGAGGCAAACCTGGCAAGGCTAATGTCACAGTCTTGGCATGGCAGTCCAAGATAGCTTGGTAAGGTGATAATCAGTCCATCCCTAATATGACATCAAAATCAACCATATCCAAAAGTAACAAATCTATATGAGTCTCAAGATCCTTAATTACAACTATACACGAATGATGGACACGATCTACCACAATAGAATCACCTACCGGTATAGACACATATATATGAGCACTCAAAGAATCACTAGGCATGACCAGATACGGTGCAAAATAAGATAACACATAGGAGTATGTCGACCCTGGATCAAATAGAACTGAAGCATATCTACTACAAACCCGAACAGTACCTGTGATAACTACATCGAAAGCCTCAGCCTCAGGCCTGGCTGGAAAAGCATAACATCGGGTCTAGGCCCCACCACTCTAAACTACTTCTTTTGGATGGCCTGCTGCTGGCTGGCCTCCACCTCTAGCAGCTTATCCTCCATCTCTAATACCTCTACTTCCACCTCTAACATCTCTACCTCCACCTCTAGTTGGCTGAGCGGGCTGAACAAGTCCCTCAATGAACCTCCTCACTCTCTCTCTCTCTCTCTCAATGGGAAGTACAAGAAGAGCATGACGGGACAAATCAACAACCTGGTCTCATACTAACTAACAGTCATAGAACCCTGCTAGAGATGCTCAAACTGCCTCCGATAAATCTCTCTCTGAGTGATAGGAAGAAACTTCTCCAGAAATAGCTGAGAAAACTGATCCCAAGTCAAAGTTGGTGACCCAACTGGTCTAGCCAAACAATAATCTCTCCACCAAGTCTTGGCGGATCCAGATAAGCGAAAGGTAGCAAAGTCGATCCCATTGGTCTCCACTATCCCCACGTTCCTAAGAACCTCATGACAGCTATCTTAATAATCCTAGGGATCCTCGAGAGATGCACCGCCTCAAGTGGTAGTGAAGAGCTTGGTGAAACCTATCCAACCCCCACAAAGACTCCGAAGACGTAGTTGATCTATCACTGGTCTGTGCTGCTGCTCGACTGAAGAAGCGGTACGTGACCTCGCCATTCATGAAGGAACAAGAATAGAAGTTCAACTAGCATTGAGAAATCAAATCGCACGACAGGAAGGAAGAGATGTGAAGTTTTTCCTAACTTTGTAGCCTCTGGGGATAAATACAGATGTCTCAGTACCGATCCCGCAGGCTCTACTAAGCTTGTCCGTGAATTGTGAAACCTATGTAACCTAGGGCTCTGATACCAACTTGTCACGACCCGGATTTTCCACCCTCGGGAGTCGTGATGGCGCCTACTAGTGAAAGCTAGGCAAGCCAACCGTTTGAATTATTTACCTTTTTCCCAATTTTAATCCTTTAACAATTAAGAACCAACATTATATAATCAACGGAATTTAATAAGTGGAAGACTGATATGTAATATTTTAATAAAGATGTCAGTACCAATCCATACATACACTACCCAAAACTGGTGTCACAATTTCACAGACTATCTAAGAGTTCTACAAACAAGGTCCAAAAGATTTATTACAACACTATCTCTGAAATACATAAAAGAAACAGAATGAAAGGATAGAAGGAGACGACAATGCCTGCAGGACTACCTCGGATCTCCGAATGGACTGAAGGAAGCCACCTAAAGCTAAGGTCCATAAGCTCTAGTACCGGGATCTGCACACAGTGCAGAGTGTAGTATCAGCACAACCGACCCCATGTGTTGGTAAGTGCCTAGCCTAACCTCGGCGAAGTAGTGACGAGGCTAGGACCAGACTACCAAATAAACTTGTGCAGTTAAATCATATACAACGGAAAATAAAAGAAGGAATGTACAATTAAGTATGGGAGGGGGAAACATGCTGCGAGGATATCGAATAATAACAGACAAACAACAGATAAATATAAGGATCTTCAAAGTTCAATTAAAGAAAGGAATGGGGAATCATGTTGTGGGGTACAATAAGTATCAACAGAGAACCAACAGTTAAATGTAGAGAAACCATAACTCAATCATCAATAAAAATCACGAAAATCAAAGACAAGTGCATGACATCACCCTTCGTGCTTTAACACTCTCTCACAATAACATGCACGACATCATCCTTCGTGCTTTAACACTCTCTCACCAAAATAATACACGGCATCACCCTTCGTGCTTTACACTCTTCCTCACCCAAGCAACAATTACAAAGCAATTTGGGCAAGGGAATCAATAACATCACAATAAAATCAAGCAACGACAGAGAATCAGTAAATAAACGTAAAGAACACCATAACTTAATTATCAGCAAGAATTAGGAAAATCAAGACAAGTGCACGGCATCACCCTTCGTGCTTTTAATCTCGTCCTCACCATAAGAATCAATATAATCTGCACGGCATCACCCTTCGTTCTTTTACCTCACATAATCATGGCACGGAATGATCCTTCGTGCATTATCACTCATATAAAGGCACGGAATGGTACATCGTGCGGCACAACATCACCCTTCGTGCATTAACACTCTCTCACAAATATCATGCATGGCATTACCCTTCGTGCTTTTACACTCTTCCTTACCCAAACAACAATCACAAAACAATAAGGGCAAGGGAATCAATATAATCACAATGAAATCTCGGCTAGGGAACAATAGTACAACAATCATATCCCCGCAAGGGAAACAATATCAAAAGTAATAATATCCCGGAAAGGGAGATAACATTAAAAACAACAACATCCCGGCAAGGGAGATAATATCATAATCCTCTGCTCTTTTCATGTTTAATTCACAACTCAATTCACAACTTGAGCCAATGCTCTAAAATGTTCAATTGCCAATAATACTTCCACAAATCAACTTACAACTTGAGCCAATGCTCTTCAATATTCAATTACCAATATTACTTTCACAAGACTTGTTCAACAATAGAAATCATCACATAAGGCATGACCAATACAAAACATAGTCATATTAATCATGATATAAGAATCACGGGCATGCTTGACACCAACGTATAGATACTCGTCACCATGCCTATACGTTGTACTCAACAATTAACACATAGCAAATAAGAGACGACTCCTAATCCCTCAAACTAAGGTTAGACCAAACACTTACCTCGATACCATGAACACAATTCAAGCCTCAACTACCGCTTTACCTCTTAATTCCAGCACCAATTCGCTCGTATCTAGCCACAAGTTACTTAACTATGTGAATAAATGCTAAATGAATCAATCCCAATGCATGAAAATAGATTTTCTAAAGTTTTTCCCAAAAAGTCAAAAATCGACCCCGGGTCCACATGGTCAAAACCCAAAGTTTGAACCAAAACCCGGTTACCCATTAACTCACCAACCCAAATATACAATTTGTTTTGAAATCGGGCCTCAAATCGAGGTCCAAATCCCCAAAATTTGAAAAACCTAAGTTCTACCCAAAACACTCAATTTCCCCATGAAAACCTTTGATTTTGAGTTGAAATCATGTAAAAAGATGTTAGAGATTAATGAAAACGAGTTAGAAATGACTTACAATCGATTTGGAAGAGTACTTGTCCTTGAAAAATCTCCCAAAGGTGTTTAGGTTTTGAAAAGAGTTAAAAAATGGTTGAAATGCGTCTAAGTTATGGTTTAGCAGGTTATAGATGTCGCAATTGTGACCAGGATTTGCAATTGCGAACCCTTATAGAACCTGCTGATATCGCAAATGCGAAGGATATGTCGCATTTGTGACATCGCATTTGCGATACATGGGTCGCATTTGCGACCTATGGCTTTAACGGAAGACTTCGCATTTGTGAAGGGTACCTCGCAAATGCGAGATAAAGCTGGCCTGGGGTTCTTTGCATTTGCGACCAAAACCTCGCATTTGTGAACCCTGCTTTCATCGCATTTCCGATGCCTGATCTCGCAAATGCGAGATTAGAGGCCTGCTATAAACCTGCAACATACCAGCAATACTCCTAAGTCCAATTTCACTCTGTGGCCTATCCAAAACTCACCTGAGCCCTCCGAGCTCCAAACTAAACATGCACACTAACCTAAAAACATCATACAGACTTGCACATGCATTTAAATCGTCAAAATAACATCAACAACTATGAATTAGCATCAAATTCAAAGAAAATCTCAAGAACTTTCAAAGTTTCAAATTTTACAACTAAGGTTCCGAAACACGTCATATGACCTCCGTTTCTTACCAAATTTCACCGGCTCAACTTACCTGTACCGGGCTCCGAAACCAAAATACGGACCTGATACCATCAAATCCAAACATGTTTCATTTATAAAAACTCATATATATTCCAGAAAATAATTTTCTTTAAAAATTCATTTCTCGGGCTGGGACCTCGGAATTCAATTCCGGGCATACGCCCAAGTCCCATATTTTCCTACGGACCCCCCAGGACCTTCAAATCACGGGTTCGTATTAGTTTACCCAAAATATTGACCGAAGTCAACCTAAATTTATTTTAAAAGCAAATTCACCATTTCTTACAGATTTTCACATAATGGCTTTCTGGATACACGCCCGGACTACGCATGCAAATCGAGGTGAGACAAAAGGGAGGTTTTAAGGCCTCAGAACACAGAATTTATTTCTAAAACAAGTGATGACCTAAAAGGTCATCACACCAGACCTGCCCTTCTTGTACTCTTAAAAATTTCCACTGGGATATAAGTCTCTCCCAAGATTAAAATACTTCTAGTGGAAATTGAACCTAAAGTAAACGTAGTAATATATCTAAATTTATTCCCAACTTAAAGAAATACCTTTAAATGAAAGATGAATAGAACGATAAAATAAGAAAAAACTATACAATAAATCACTCCGTAAGTTGACCTCGTACTATTTTATCCCAGTTACAAGTTTGTAAATGTGCAGCCGAATTTTAATACGCCTAGATTAAAAAAAAGATTTTCATTTTTTTTTATTCTCCAGATCATCAGGGGTGAATTATCCATGAGTTTTCCTTTTTCTTCTTCCTTAAGCCTATACATACCTATCCTAGCTACAAAAACGCAAAAATAGAAGCGAGAAACCTAAAATCTCATCTTCTTCAATGCTAATCTTGTTAAATTTTGAATATAATTTTGTGAGAAATTTGGAGGGGTATTGTGCAGACTTATTAGAAATAGTCTAAGGAGGATGTATACAAAGTTTGAAGTTATTTGATGGAGATTTGGACTAGTTTTGAACAAGAATTGCAAGTGAAAATCGTACAAAAAGTTCATCATAGACACTTATACACTTTTGTACAGAAAGGTAGATTATGTATATAGTCGTATAAAAGTGTATTAAAATATATAAGTATAGTAATGGAAATTTTCATGATACACTATGTATATAAGTGTATGAAAAGAAGAAGAAAATGATGATGATGATAATGTAAGAAATCCACCAAATACTTGTAATTAATGTATCTTGTGTATAATAGTGTATAAGAGGTGTTTATACAATATTATACTCTATTATACAAATGAATCCTATCAATAGAGTTTCACGGTTTCTTCCTCTTCCTTGAGCCTCTTCTGAAATTTAACTCAAATCTACTCCATATCACTTCAAATTTAAGTTTTGAACTTCTCTTGATGATTCCAACCAATTGGGACAATACCAAATCCAAACAATTAACAAACCCAAAAAACCCAATTTCTGAAATCTAAACTTCGAACGACCTTTAATGGTGGCTTCTTTTTTTAGTTTTTAATCAAACTAGTGGGATTGAAATTACATGTGGAATGAGGATAAGACTAAGACAATACCTGTGAGCACGTGATTTTTGCTTCACAAAAAAACTACTCCAAAAGAAATCGAAAATTAAAACAAATTTCCTTGGTGTACAATTTTTAGAATTTGCGTGGCATTTTTGGATAATTATTTGTGTTTTTTATCTGTAAATATTTATTCTGTTTTAATTAATTAAAATACAAAAACAAAAATATGTTGCATGAATATTTAGGATTTGATTGTGCATTTAGGAACTAATCGAACCATAAGTTGGTTTTAAAAGAAGAAAATCACAAAAATATGCATTTAGTCTATTTTATGTCATTTAAAGTGTGTCATCGTGTGATTTTATTTTAATTAAATGTTTTAACTTGTGTGCTAATTGTTGTTAAGAGTTAATTAATATTTTGTAGTTTAATTTTGGTTTTACAATTTATTTTTAGAATTTTTGTTAATTATTAATTAAAAGAAGAAAATGAAAAGAGTTGAAAATATAAGGCAAATCGGATTTGGGCCAAAATTTTAGACCAAAAATCAGGCCCAAACATTCAAAAGACCCGGTCCATTTCAGCCAGTCCCTCAGAAGACTCGAACGACGTCGTTTCTGAGTCTCAAATCTGGGCCGTTGATTTGTTTCAATCAAACGGTCCAGTTCAGGCCCTGCATAATTGAAACGACGCCGTTTTAGGTGATCAGATATGAGTCGTTCATCTATCTTGATCCAACGGCCTCAAGGCCTCCTCTATACCCGACCCATTTTCACCCAAGGTCGGCCCAATTTCGTATAGAGACCAAACGGCGTCGTGCCATTAAATGAAATGATCCAGGCCGTCGATCGTGCTTGATCGAACGGCCAGGATCAAACAGCCCCGCCCCTATATAAACTCAACCTCCTACCCCAGTCCCCCTAACCAAACACCCCCCCTCGTCTTCCTGTTCATCGTCTCAACTCAGAGACTGAACCAAACACCCCTCACCGAAACCCTAGCCGCCATGACACCCCACCGCCTAAAACCCGGCAACAACAACGCCGTCGGTCACCAAATCAACACCATAAGACCATCAGACCACCCTCGCTCCAAATATGTTAACCATCTGGCTCGAATCTTCCTGAAACTCCTCGAACCTTCATTTGAAAATTCGAGCCAAACATGAACCTACCCCAATCCACTCCAAATTCATACCAGGCAAACCCCAGACCTCCCTCATACCATAAATGACTTTGGTTCCGTTCAAATCTGCCTAGAAACTTTCGAACCCTAAATCGAAAACCAGGAACCCTAGAAATTCCAAATCATGAAATCCGTCCAAATTAAGTGAGGATTTGGGGTCTAATCAACCTTAATCGAAGTGTTCTCAGTTGAGAACACTTCGACTAAGGTTTGTTCGACCTCAAAGTGTTCGAGTCCGAGTTCGAGCCTGGGTCCGTATAGTTCTGATGTTCTAAGGTATTTTTCTTTTTCCCTTGTTCTGTGTTCATGTTTTTTTATCTGTGTATCTGTTTAGTTTAGTTTTGTTGATTTTTCCATTCTTTATCAATTAATCTTCTCATCCCCAGTGACCTTTTTTATTTGGTCGATTTTTCTGTTTGTTGATTAATTGAACCTGTTATAAACTACACATTCGATTTGATTAATGTCGTCGAATAATTAGTTTCATAAGTCCCCTATTTTGTCCAAAGCCATGAATCACCCTGTTTGTATGTTTGATTATGTTTCTTGTTACCAATTGTGTATGTATAATCGATCAATAAGTTGCGTCGATTAATTAGCTTCCTGTTAGTCCCTGTTTCTGTCAATACCACAGAAATTACCCGTGAATTGCCTGATTCTCTGTTTCTGATTGTTTAGTGTCAATTGTAATATGTAATCGATTAATTAATCTTCGTTGATTAGGTCGTTCGTATAGTTTGAATCATTTGGCATTCTGTTGTTTATAGTTTTTCAATTGTTAGTTGTCTGATTAATTAAGATTCTGTTTGATTATAAGCATTGTTCTGAATCACTGAAACTCTTGTATTTGATGTATTTTTCTATCTTAAATTACTAGCTGGAATTGTTTATAGCTGTAGTAATTTAGGTGATCATCTGGGAATTAGTTTAGTCAATGCTTAGCTTTCCTCCTTAGGTGAGTTGGTACAGCTGATGGGTAGTAGTGTCAGGCATAATTTAAGGAGTAATTTGGGAATGTGGGACCCTCAATAATCAATAGACAGGCTGCTAAGGGCTTAATTGAGAAAAAGGTTAGTGGATTTAAAAAAGAGAGGGGACAATTTCTAGTGGGATTGAAAGACTTAGAGAATAAAAAAAAGGGGGGGCTTAGACATTCGACCATAAAAAGGGGACAGAGATAGACTTGAAGGGGGGAGGGTCAGAATTTAAGGGTTAAACATTAACTGGTCTTTCAATCTAAAAAAGGTGAGTAATTTAAGAACTAAAAACTGAAAGAGTGAGGTATTTCTTTGACTACTGAAAATCAGAATTAGTGTTTTTTTTTTTTGTTGAATTGAAGTTCTGAGTTTCTTTCCTGAAGAGTCTGAAAGACAGAGAGTCAGAAATCGATTGTCCTATTGCATTTCTGGTTCACTTTGTTTCTGCCCGTTGATTGTTGTTGGTGTTTCTGGGCTTTCATTTGTTATGTTCCTTGAGTTTGGTTGGTTATTTGTTATTATTTCATTGGGGTGTTGCTGGAATTCTGCTGGTTTTATTAAACACTGTTACTGGGCTGTTCTGTTTCCGTTACTGTTGTTGTTGTTATGTTGTTGCTACTGCTCCTGCTGATCCTTTTCTTCCTTTTCCTTGTGGTCCCTTTCCAGGTACACATTTCTGAGATTAGTTATGATGTGACTTCAAACTGCAAAAAATGTTGAATTAAAAGGCTTAACAGATTGCCTATTAAAGTGTGTTCAATTAATGTATTAGAATGTACATTAGGAAATATTGTATATGTTTATGCTCATCTTAGATATGTATTTACATTGTACAACTATACTGAAAATTGGACTGTACCTAGAACTATTCTAAGTAGTTTGAACTGTTTTCTATATGCCTATGGGTACATGAATTGATAGATAGTCATTACTGGAAATTATTTTGATTTAGTTTAATTAGTGAAGTATAATTCTGAATTCATGCAAACTGGAATAGAAATGAGTCAAAGCTTGTGAATTTTTAACCATGTTAGTAATGGAGATCTGTAAATATTAGGAAAAATCAAAAATGGCCAGCAATTTTGTAGAATCAGTAGGCCCACTATATTTTAAGTTAGGATCGTAGTAGTAATTGCTAAGATCATTAATCCAATAGGCATGAGTTGAGTTCAAACAAGACGGGTTAACGATTAAGTTTAACAAACTTTCGAATAAGCATTAGTGATTAAGGTTAATTCTAGTTTCAAATAGTTGTAAACAATTAATTCCAACGGTTCAATTCATCTAACTATGTGGGTTTAAATTAGTTAGAGGATAATTAGTTTATTTTGGTAATATTATTTGTAAATTCCGTATTCTATTTATAATTTCAATTTTAGTAATATTCAATTATAGAATAAGGCATGAAACAATCTCCATTTGTCTCGATTTCAATTTTCAGTTTGCATTTGTCTTAATCCGATAAATAAGTAGCGGCCTTTTCAAGCATGTAATTAACTAGGATTTTTCTCTTTTTTAGAGACGAACTTAAATAGAAAAAATTTAGTCACTTTAGGATTATCCTTTTAAAATAAACGAGATGAGCCTCACCAAATAAAATGCACGAGCTGCGGGGCCCTCAATAATTGGTTAATAATTGTATAGACTTCGGGATCGGCCACTTAGTGAATTTCACGGCTTTTTCCCAAAATTAATAATGTGTTAGTCTCTTTAGGCGCTTATTTTAATAATGTTATCTCCCTAAATTCGGGTGCACATTTATGTGACCCAAATCCAAATCTCAACGTCGTCGAAACGTGTCAATAACCACGGGTGCATGGATGTGACGTGGTTCGAGACCCGTTTTCACGACGTTGTAAGTCTTTTTTTAAAAAATAATAATAATAAAAGTGGTTCAAAGTTAAAATTGGCACATAAGTTCATAATTGTTAAAATCAGATAATTAAGCTAAATACGACAGTTGAGCGACCGTGCTAGAACCACAGAACTCGGGAATGCCTAACATCTTCTCCCGGGTTAACAGAATTCCTTATCCGGATTTCTGGTTCGCGGACTGTAATACAGAGTCATTCTTTTCCTCGATTCGGGATTAAAACTGGTGACTTGGGACACCATAAATCTCCCAAGTGGCGACTCTGATTCTTAAATAATAAATCCCGTTTTGATTGTCCTTTAATTGGAAAAACTCCACTTACCCCTTACGCCCCTACGGGCGCAGGTAAAAAGGAGGTGTGACAACTCTAGCGACTCTGCTGCGGACCGAACCCAGAATCTCTGGTTCAGGGTTAAAGATTTCGAGGTTACAATAATTGTTATATTTGGCTTTGCTTATTATCTGGCTTTATTACATGTTTGGTCCTAATGTGCTAAAATGTTGCTTTTAACCGCTTTGATATTATCTGAACTGTATATATAAACTGCTACGAAATCCCTCTCTTCTCTCTCTTGAGGAGTGCACGTTGGTCGTGACTTCTTTCTATTAGTGTCCTATCCCAAAATAGAACGAGGATTCGGAGGAGTTGCAAAACCGGATGATCTTTTGGTTACCGGTACGCAGTTCCCATCCTCGGCTCGAGTTGTCCGCTAGAGTAAGTCAGGTCTAGAACAAACACCCAGGATAAACCTAGTATAACAAAACCTCATGTCGGATCCCTAGTAGGAGCGCTTATTTGCATCATGTGCATTTGACTTAGGGGACTCAACACAGGGGTTGGGTCCGTCTAGGACAAGCGACCTGAAATGAAAAAGACCATCCTGTTGCATCTTGTTTATTTTATGCATTTATTTGCTGCAGACTTGCATACTGACCAGCTTCTGAAAATACTGGGGGAAAAAAAGAAAAGAAAATAGCGGTATAGAGAGATAATTCTGAGTTACCGGCGAACTCTACCAAACTTTTGTGAAAATGAAAAAAAAATGTTTTTTTTAGTGTAATTTGTTTAAACAAGTCTTGTTGTCAGAATTAGTTTGTTATCGTGGCCCGAACTACGCCGGTTTGATTCTCACAGGATGTGAGATACGTAGGCAGCCCTCATCGGGTCCAACCTCCCCTTTTGCAAAAATAGCCAAAAAAAATGTCAAAAGTTTTAATCTTTCATCATAAATAAGTCGGGTCATTACATTCTTGCAAAAATAGCCGAATGTCCCTAAAAAGACGCCGGAAGGCTATTTTTGCGAAAATAGCCACTTTTGGTCATTTTCAAGTTTTTGGCCGGTTCGTAAAACACAGCCTTTAAATCTTCTTCAAAGTGCTGAAAGGCCGTATTGACAAGACCAGAGTTTTATTTAAATGTGTGTCAATTTTAGTTTTTTATTTTTTTATTTTTTTTCTTTGAGTCCAATGAGTGTTAATCACCCCAGACAAACATACAGAATGAGCCCGGGTCCAAGTTTGCCGGTAACAGTTAGGAGCAAGATCCCTTTGGAGTTGCGCTTGTGGTGGGAGGATTTGGAAAAGTCAGAGCGAGATAAGATCAAAGTACATTTGGGAGGTCTAACCAGTTTGTTGAACGTCAGACCCTGATGTGACATCATAAAAGCTTTGGTTACATTTTGGGACCCGGCCCACAACGTATTCCACTTCTCAGATTTTGAACTCACCCCAACCTTAGAAGAGGTAGCAGGTTATATGGACATTACTGAGGGGCTAAGGCACAAATATCTGATTGCTCCAAGAGTCGTCAATTCGCACAAGTTCATGGATCTGTTGAAGATAAGCAAGGGAGTCCCGTACTCTGAATTGGATAGGGTTTTTCTACTCTGCAGTTCATATACCAGAGGTATGGGCATATAGGAGGGTTCGATGATCTGGGAAGCGGGGATTGCAGCAGAGGGAATCGGGCAAAATAGGATGAACTTAGGCGGTTCGCCTTCATGATAGCATTCTTGGGCATTGTGGTGTTTTCTCGGAAAGGCAGAAATATTGATTTGAAGGTGGTTGGAGTCGTCAAGGTCCTAATTACCAACAACAAAAGCACGCATGCCCCTATGATAGTGTCCGAGATATACCAAGCTCTCACAGCCTGTAAAGCTGGGGCAGATTTTTTCGAAGGATGCAATTTGTTATTGCAGATGTGGATGATCGAGCACTTGAGTCATCATCCTCAATATACGAGCTATAGATCTACAAATGAAGGTTGCATTGAAGGATATAACACGAGGGTTTCAGGGCTCAAATTTCCAGAATGGTCTGAGGATTGGGTATCTTGCCTTCGCACCATCACTGCAGCACAAATAGGGTGTACATTGGCTTGGCTTTCTGTTGAAGAAATTGTGTACATGCCCGCCACGGGTCCTTACTTCCTCTTAATGGGACTCCGAAGCATTCAGACTTATACGCCTTACTGGGTGATGAGGCAGTTAGGGAGGTGTCAGGTGATACACCTAGATGAAAATCTCAGTATTTATGCAATCGAGGTTGGTATCAACGGCCAATTTCATGAAGAAGTCATTCGTTCTATATGGAATGAATGTCAATATTTAATGGTAAACACTCGAGTGCGCGACCTATCCAGAGGTGAAGTCTCACCGGCTTATATCGCCTGGTACAGGAAGAGAGATGTTGTAAGAGATGAGCCAGAATGACCAACCAAAAAACCTCACATTCAAGAGTTCATTGAGGCGTCGTAAGAACCGTGGGACTGGTTGGCCAAAGAGCGGGAATACCGGGCCAAAATAGGCAAGCTGAAACAACAGATTAAGGATCTGAAATTTGAGAACAAGGTGCAAGTTGCTGCCGATGAAAGAGAAAAGAACAAATTAGCCAGAGAAAGCGAGATCCTCAAAGCTCAAATCCGGGAAATAAAAATAGTTGCCAAAAACCCGAAGAGAAGTCGGGCTGATGAAAAGCTCATAAACGGTCTGAAGAAGAAAGTCCTCGAGTATCAAGAAGACCTGGAAAAATCTAAAGCTGGTCTAGCGAGAATCCAGGTGAAATGGATAAAGAAAGCAGAACATCGAGCACTGTTTATGCAACAAATGAAGAGGGACTACGAAAGGAGCATCACTCTATTGAGAGAAACAATATCCACTCTCGAAGGGCGGATCTTCAGCCAAGCCCGAGATGCCAGAGCAGAGAGGAAGCGCTGCTATGATCTAATGGCCCGAATGGAGAAACAAGTGAATGAGTTCAGGATCAACTCCTTTACAACGCTCAGATGTTGGGGACGCGGAATCAACAAATAGATCGATTGCTTATTGAAAAGGACAGAATCAAGGGAAGAATCGACAATATCGGGCACTATATCATCATAAAGTGCCTAGCTTGTGAGGATATGTCCCGCACCACCTTACTTGCTTCAATAATGATTTATGTCCACCAGATCATGGAAGATTTGAAGGATCTGCAAAGGGACCTTGCACCAAAACCCGCGGCAAAGCCGAACGACGCCTCGCGGGCGCCAAACTTCAAAACGCTTGAAACATTCATAGCTTGAGTCTGTATCTTCCTTGTCTTCAGAGTCTGTTGACCGTCGGAGTTTGTATTTCCCATTTTGGCATAAAATTCTGTAGTCTGTATCAAGTCTGTTAATTTCCTTTCAAAAATGTTTTGTCTTATAATAAAACGTTTTGCTAGTAAAGGTTGAAAAATCCAAAATAGTGTCTTTATTTTCCGCACTTGTGGCAGAACTACACCCGGTCTGATTCATGCGGGGACATGATACGTAGGTAATCCACATAAGATTCGACCATCACTAAAAAGAAAAAAAGGCATTGTGAATAAAAGAAAGGAAAAAAGGACATAAAAAAAGAGTAAGCCGGGATGACGCATACAATCGAAGCAAAAACATGTTAGAAATGGTTAAACTGCCTAGGAACATTGCATTCTCCAATGTGAAATTGCAATATGTGTTAAACTCTAACGCTAACAAGTTTGTTGTTTATATCAGAGAAAGCTTTCGAAACAGTTAGCTCGTTAGAACGTTCTGGCAGATTACCATTACCACACAAGATCTAAAGGGCCCATTCCGGAAAGTATGTCTGGTTCGGACAAAATTGTTGAGGAGGAAAAAACAGAGATGCAAATGATGAAGGAGGAAGTAGACAGGTTGAGATAAGAGATAGCTGGGATGCACCTAGCCTGGGCTAAGGGACAAACATCACCAATACTTCCCCCTACTCCTAACCTCTCACCAGCTCGGACTCCGGAACACCCTTCCACTGGTCCATCAACGAGCTTCCCCATCGCCCAATACTATCAGGGGGAAACTTCCTATAATCCCCAAGCTTCACCACCCAAACAAAACCCTCTTCCACCAACTGTTCCTGTTTTTGTGGCACCTCTACCCGCCACATTGCAAAAATCACCCGAGGAACCAGTGTTTCAGGTTCACGACAACCAATACTATCCTCCTGAACTTACCTTCAAAACACCCGAGCCATACACTTACACCCCTCACCTTCAGCTCCCGGCAGAAACTGAGAGGCCGGCTAAGAATCAGGAGCAGGACGAAGTGCTTCTTAAAGTGAAAAGCCTAGAGCAATCCTTCAGGAATATGCATGGATTGGGCAGCCAAGTTAGTGTGGCCTACAAATATCTGTGTCCCTTCCCCGATGTTCAATTGCAGGCAGGTTTTAAGATGCCAAAGTTTGATCTATATGAGGGACATGGTGATCCCATGGCACATTTACGAGGCTTTTGTAGTAGGATGAGAGGGGCAGGTGGAAAGGATGAGCTGCTAATAGCTTATTTTGGTCAAAGTTTAAGCGGATCCGCACTAGAATGGTACACAAGGCAGGATCCTAGCAGGTGGTATACCTGGGATGATCTAGCACAAGCATTTGCAGGTCACTTCCAGTATAACCTTGAGATCGTCCCTGACCGTCTCACACTGTTGAAACTTGAGAGCTTCAGGGAATTCGGATTCCGTTGGAGAGAACAAGCAGCAAGAGTCGATCCGCCAATGAGGGAAGGTGAAATGGTGGACTACTTCTTACAAACTTTGGAGCCAACTTACTTTGGTCACCTGGTGACGTCAGTTGGTAAATCTTTCAATGAAGTAGTAAAAATGGGCGGCATGGTTGAAGAGGGACTTAGGTCCAACAAAATAATGAGTTATTCGGTGATCAAGGCCACAACTCAGGCTATCCAAAGCAGCACGGGAAGTGCGCTCGGGAAAAAGAAGAGAGAGGAGGTCGCAACAGTCGAAGCAGGTACTTGGTCCAAATTCAGAGGTCCTTCCCCTCGCTACCAACCCATACCCCATTACCCAAATTATCCACACACTCCATACAACCCTCCACAACCCTATTATCCACCACAAGAGCCACATTTCTCCGTCCATCACGCCCAAACTTACACCCAGCCTCCGGCTCGCCCGCAATGGCATGCGCCGTTTCCCCAGAATACATATCCACCTCCACAAAACACATACCCACCTCCGCAAAGCACATACCTACCACCAAGGGACTACAGGAATCCTTCAGGGCCAAGCTTCCGCGGAAATCAGGCTTTCAGGAACGAGAGGGTGCAGAGGCCGAGAACATTCACTCCACTAGGAGAAATCTATACTAATTTGTACCACATTTTGAGGCATTTAGGCCTATTAATCCCTGTTGAGCTCAAATTGCCAAATCCTCTTCCAAAGTAAGCTGTGAATATTGTTCAGGGGCTCCCGGGCATGATACTGAAAAGTGGAAGTTGAAGACTGTCGTACAAGATCTTATTAACACAAATAGGATTGAGGTTCAAGAACCAGAGGCACCCAACATCAATGAGAACCCGTTACCAGTACACCATGAGGCCCACATGATCGAACTAGTGCACGAAGGAGGGAAGCCAAAGAAACCCTTACAAACGGTAATGATGATTCGTGTCAGTCCAAGCGAAAAGCCGACCAGTGGAAAGGCAGTGGTACAGTTGGGAAGGGTAGATGACAAGCCAGTTGTGGTAATAGGGAAAGGTTCGTCTATTGTTACGAAGAATCCAGAACCGGTCAAGGTAATGCTACAAGGAGTATCAAGCACACCAGTGTTGGTAGTGAAGGGGGCCCGCGTAGAACCAGTTGTTATCAGGCCAGTAATGTAGTTGCCGATAACAAGTGAGAAAGTTGTTCCATGGAGTTACAGTCAAGTGACGGTGATGCATAAGGGGAAGGAGGTTGTGGAAGAAGTATACGAGGCCCAGGGATTAACTCGTTCAGAAAGGTGTTTTGCTCCTACAGAATTGAGAAGGGCCAATCCTGTAACAATGAAGAAGCCAGTGACGGAGGAGGAAGCAGAGGAGTTTTTGAAGAAGATGAAGGCACAGGACTACTCCATTGTAGAGCAGTTAAGGAAGACCCCAGCCCAGATTTCATTGCTATCCTTGTTGATCCATTCAAGCGATCATTGTCGGGCATTAATGAAGATTCTGAACGAAGCCCATGTCCCGGACAAGCTCTCAGTGAACCATTTGGAGAAAATAGCGCACAAAATCTTCGAGGTAAACCGAGTGACATTCTCTGACGATGAGTTGCCGGTAGAGGGTACAGAACACAATAGAGCACTCTACCTGACTGTGAAATACGAAGACTCGACGGTCACTCGAGTACTGATTGATAATGGGTCCAGTGCCAATATCTGTCCTTTGGACACTCTGAATAAACTGAAGGTGGATGATGATAGGATTCACAAGAACAGCGTCTGCGTCCGAGGTTTTGATGGGGGCGGTACTGACACAGTGGGTGATATCGTACTGGAATTAACCATTGGTCCAGTCGAGTTCACCATGGAATTTCAAGTGATAGATGTGGCAGTGTTATATAACCTTCTGTTGGGACGACCCTGGATCCATGTAGCCAAAGTTGTGCCTTCTACACTGCATCAGATGGTCAAATTTGAATGGGATAGACAAGAGATTGTGGTACACGGGGATGACAGTACACACGCCGTTAGTGATGCCATTGTGCCCTTCATAGAAACCGACGATGACCAAGGTCCATGGGTTTATCAGGTTTTTGATGCAGTCTCAGTAGACAAAATTCCTTAGGGCAGGGGCCTGCCGACTCCCAGAATTGCAGCTGCGACCTTCATGATAGCCTCAGAAATGTTGAACAACGGATTTGTACCGGGAAAAGGTTTGGGGGTTGATCTGCAGGGTATTGTCCAGCCAGTTTCCTTGCCCAAGAACCTGGATACTTTTGGGTTAGGATTCAAGCCTACCGCAGCGGATGTAAAGCGGGCCTGCAAGTTGAAGAAAAGAGTCTGGGTCCTTCCTAAACCAATCCCACGCCTATCCAGATCATTTGTCAGAGCAGGGTTCAGAAAGTTGTCGGTACTGGAAGTTCTCGGACCCCTGATCGGGCCAGATGGAGATTTGAATGAGGGCTTTCAAAGGATGTTCGCTAATGTCAACATGATAGAAGCTGGAGAGGGTTCCAGTAAGGCAGATATACAGTTTGTGGGTCCTAAGGCCAAGGTCAACAATTGGACATCTACTCATCTTCCTACCCAGGGGGAGTCTTGGTAGTAGGCTTTGGGTTTTCTTTCTTGTGTTTTGGGATTATTCAGAGTTGTAATCCAGTTTTTGTTTTATTTTTGTATTCCGCAAAAGTGTGAAACTTTGTTATCCCGCAGTTTAATAAAGTAAAAAAAATTCTCTCTTTATTTTTGTTTTTGTTTTAATTCTGTTTTCTTCTTTTCTTTTTCTGAACAGTTCTTTTCAGACTGAATCTAATGACATGACATGCACAACAGATATTCAACCTAGTCTAAAAGATCAATCTGATTCCGAACTAACTATACAAGAGGTCGATTATGATAATGAATCGGAATACGATGAGAATGAAGCCTTCGAAGAGATAAACAGAGAATTAAGCCAGTTCGAAGAAAAACCCAAGCCCAACTTAAATGACACAGAAACCATCAATTTAGGGGATGCAGACGATATCAAGGAAACTAAAATAAGCATCCACATTGAACCAAATATCAGGGAAGAACTAGTCAAAGCACTCATTGAATTCAAACACATTTTTGCATGGTCGTACAATGACATGCCGGGATTTAGCACTGATTTAGTGGTTCATAAATTTCCTACTGACCCGGCATGCCCTACCGTCAAGCAGAAATTGAGGAAGTTCAAAACAGACATGAGTGTGAAGATTAAAGAAGAAGTAACCAAGCAGCTGCAAGCTAAGGTTATTCGGGTCACTCGATATCCTGATTGGTTGGCTAATGTGGTGTCGGTGCCGAAGAAAGATGGGAAGATCAGGGTGTGTGTCGATTACCGCAATCTGAACGGGGCAAGCCCAAAGGACAACTTTACTTTACACAACATCCATATCTTGATCGACAATTGTGCCGGACGTGAGATCGGATCTTTTGTAGATTGCTATGCTGGGTATCATCAAATTCTGATGGATCAAGAAGATGCGGAAAAGACGGCATTCATTATGCCATGGGGGACTTATTGCTTCCGGGTAATGCCATTTGGGTTGAAGAATGCTGGGGCAACGTACATGAGAGCAATGACTACTGTGTTCCATGACATGATACACAAAGAGATTGAGGTGTACGTGGACGATGTGATCATAAAGTCCAAGCATCAGGAAGACCACGTAGCAGACCTAAGGAAGTTTTTTCAAAGACTTCGAAGGTATGATATTAAGCTCAACCCGGCCAAATGTGCCTTTGGTGTTCCATCTAGAAAGCTATTGGGATTCATCGTCAGTCGGCGAGGTATTGAACTGGACCTGTCAAAGATCAAATCTATCCAAGCTTTGCCACCGCCGAAGAACAAGACAGAAGTAATGAGTCTGCTGGGAAGGTTGAATTACATCAGCCGATTTATTGTTCAACTCACAGCAACTTGTAAACCCATCTTTCGGCTATTGAAGAAGGATGTCGTGGTAGAATGGATGACAGAATGTCAGGAGGCATTTGACCAGATCAAAGGATATTTATCAAATCCACCTGTGTTGGTTCCACCTGAGCCGGGGAGACCTTTAATTCTTTATCTAACGGTCCTGGAGAATTCGTTTGGCTGCGTGCTGGGGCAACACGACATTACAGGAAGGAAGGAGCAAGCCATCTATTATCTCAGCAAGAAGTTTACAGTATATGAGGTTAAGTACACTCAACTTGAGAAGACATGTTGCGCCCTAACTTGGGTGGCCCAGAAATTGAAGCATTATCTGTCATCATATACTACTTATCTCATTTCACGCTTGGATCCACTAAAGTATATTTTCCAGAAATCTATGCCCACAGGGAGGTTAGAGAAATGGAAAATATTACTCACGGAGTTCGACATCATCTATGTGACAAGGACGACCATGAAAGCCCAAGCACTGGCCAATCACTTGGCTAAGAATCCTGTTGATGAAGAATACGAGCCGTTGAGGACGTATTTTCCTGACGAAGAAGTGATGCATATAGATGAGTTGGAATTACCTGAGGAACCAGGTTGGAAGCTTTTCTTTGATGGAGCCGCAAATGCGAAGGGAGTTGGAATAGGAGCGGTACTTATCTCTGAAACAGGACGTCATTATCCTGTTACGGCTCAGCTGCGTTTCTATTGTACCAACAACATGGCTGAGTATGAGGCATGCATTTTGGGTCTACGACTAGCTGCAGACATGGATGTCCAGGACGTCTTGGTCTTGGGAGACTAGGACCTCCTGGTGCATCCGATTCAGGGTGAATGGGAAACACGGGATTTGAAGCTCATACCATATCGACAATGTTTGCACGATTTGAGTAAGCAATTCCGATCAATGGAGTTTAGACACATCCCAAGAGTTTACAATAAGGTTGCTGATGCTTTGGCCACTTTAGCATCGATGTTGCACCACCCAGACAAAATTCATGTTGATCCATTGCATATCCAGGTTCGTGATCAGCATGCTTATTGCAACATGATATAGGAAGAAATGGATGGCCAGCCATGGTTTTATGATGTCAAGGAGTACCTCAGGATGGGGATATACCTGGAGCAGGCCACCGGAGATCAAAAGAGAGCCATTCGGCGATTGGCAAGTGGATTCTTCCTCAGTGGAGGAGTGTTGTACAAAAGAACCCCAGATTTTGGATTGCTGAGATGTATAGATGCCAGTCAAGCCACGACAGTTATGACAGAGGTACATGCTGGAGTTTGTGGGCCACATATGAGCGGATATGTATTGGCGTAGAAGATTCTTCGAGCAGGGTACTATTAGCTCACTATGGAGCATGATTGTATCAATTTCGTGCAGAAATGCCATCAGTGTCAGATACACGGAGATTTGATTCATTCTCCACCGACAGAATTGCATACAATGTCAGCACCATGGCCATTTGTTGCCTGGGGCATGGATGTCATTGGACCTATTGAGCCGGCAGCTACCAATGGTCATAGGTTCATTCTGGTGACCATCGACTATTTTACTAAGTGGGTTGAAGCTAAATCTTTCAAGTCGGTAACTAAGAAAGCAATGGTGGATTTTGTTCACTCCCATATCATCTATAGATTTGGAATCCCAAAGGTGATCATCATGGATAACGGTGCTAATCTTAACAGCAATTTAATGAAAGAGGTATGTCAGCAGTTTAAGATTACACACCGTAATTCCACACCATATCGTCCCAAGGCAAATGGAGCAGTTGAGGCAGCCAACAAGAACATCAAGAAGATACTGAGGAAGATGGTAGAAGGATCCATACAATGGCATGAAAAATTACCATTTGCATTGTTAGGTTATCGCACTACTGTCCGTACTTCGGTAGGGGCAACTCCTTATTTGTTGGTATATGGAACTGAAGTAGTAATACCGGCGGAAGTTGAAATTCCATCCCTTCGGATTGTCGCTGAAGCTGAGATTGATGATGACGAGTGGGTCAAAGCCCGGTTGGAGCAGTTGAACCTGATTGATGAAAAGAGATTGGCAACTGTGTGTCATGGCCAGTTATATCAAAAGATAATGGCGAGAGCCTACAACAAGAAGGTGCGCCCCAGAAAATTTGAAGTGGGGCAGCAGGTGTTGAAACGAATCTTGCCACAACAGGCCGAAGCAAAGGGCAAGTTCGCCCCGAATTGGCAAGGGCCATTCATTGTAACCAGAGTATTGTCCAATGGCGCTTTATGCTTAACAGATATCGAAGGGAAATGCGTCAACATGGCTATCAATTCTGACGGAGTTAAGAGATATTATGTATGATTTCTTGTAGTTGTAATTGTTTTTTGTTTGTATTTGGCATTTATCGGAGAATGAAATGACGGAGGCAATTCTTTCTTCTATCCAAATACTGTAACCTTTGCTTCCCTTTTTTAGCCTTATTTGTTCTTTGATACCCCTCTTTTGGAATCAGTAATGAAAATGAAAGAAAGAGAAGAGAAAATAATGATAATAAAGACAAAAGAAAGTCACAAGAAAAATAAAGGAAATGGGAACTACGAATTTGACCTGATTCCTCAAAGAAGGATACGTAGGCGCCTCACGGCTCGGTCATAGTGTAACAAAAAAAAATCCCCAAGCAAGAAAAAACTGGGGGCAAAAGTTGTGTTTATAATTTTGGGAAAGAAAGTTGATTCTAAGAGTTGTAATATTTTACCCATCAAAATTATTTTGAACCTCTTGTTACCCCTTTTCTTTTAACCATACACAAAAACCCATATTGATGTCCAAAAAGACCTCCCGATCAGTATCTGAGAAGTGCCAAGTCAATGCAAATGGAAGTCGGGAATAACACTCTGATCCCCAGCAAAGAAGGAGATCATAAGCTGGAAATGAATTGATAGCCAAAAGAATCCCCAGCAAAGAGAGTCATATCGACAGCACTCCAATCCCTACCTGAAAAATAAAATAAAACGAGAGAGTCTTATCGGTGAAAACCTTCACAGGCACCATGAGGCGACGGGAGTTGAGAGAAATGAGAGAGTCTTATTAGTGAAAATCCCTCGAAGGGCACTATGAGGTGACAAGGCAAGATTGGCGGAAAGGGTCCACATTTGGCAAAGAGTTGAGTGTTTATTTATCCCCAGCAAGATGAGGTCGTCCGAAAGATTGATTGATACGAATATACTGGGTTGATTAGTCTGTAATGCACGACATGATCATTGGGATTGGTTATATCATTCAGATAAGTCCTTTTCTTTCTTTTTCCCCAGCATTTAAAGACTTCTTCTTTTTCTATTTTTTGAAATCATCGCTTTTTCATTTCTTGGTTTAAAGATTTTACCTCCCTAGCAGTTTGTTTTTGAAAAGGATTTTCAGAGCTTACTACCAGTGGCCAAAGTGGTGCAAAGCAAAATGCGAATAGGACAGGCCAAAGCTAAGACGACAAAGCGAAAAGAAGTTGGTCGCAAGACCAAATGATGAATGAGTATAGACCCCAAGAGGACCAAATTTCCAGGGGAAGTTGGAGAAAAACAGAAAGAACAACAGTTGAAAAGTTATGGATCAAATTCCAAGAGGATCCCTAGCAGATTTGCAAGATACAGGAACAACTCCGACAGATTCTCGACCAAGTTCCGCAATGGTCGGACAACACAGAGCGGGGAAGGAAGAGAAAAGAAAAATCATCCCCAACATGAATATCATCCCCAGCAAGTTTTGTAGCAAAGCAGGGAAAAGAAAAGGGGAAAAACCATCCCCAGCAGAAGTGGCACGACCACTCACCACGTTTTAAACTAACAAATTTTTCTTTGATTTAAAGCAGGGAAAGGAAATAGTATTGACTGCAGGAAGACATGGCCACAAAGGAGATTATCAAACTGGGGTAGAAAATTTTCTCTCATTAAGAAAATTTTCTTGAAATAATAAAACAATCTTGGAAAAAGCAAGATAATCCAAGTTTTAAGGGTAGCGGTCTTTGAATCAGTATCATCCCCGCCATTGTTAAAGGGAGGAGAGTAACTAGTCTTAAAGAAGGAAGATAATTCCCCAGCAGTGATATCCCCGGCAGGTTTTAGAGAAGTGAAAACACCAGCTTGAGGAAAGTAGTTCCAAGTGGAAGGAAGGCACCAGCTTTAAAGGAAGTAGTCTTTGAAGAAGGAAAATGACATATTTGTGAATAAAATATCGGTGTTATCCCCAGCAGTTTTCAGAGGAATAAAACACCAGTTTTGAGGGAAGCAGTTGAAAGAAGATGATTCAAGTTAAAGGAGTCAGGAACCCGCCTGGAGAATGGAGGTGTTGTATTTTTAAGGAATTGTTGAAGTCAGGAGCCCGCCTGGAGAATGGAGGCTGAAATTTTAAAGAAATCGTTGAAATCAGGAGCTCGCCTGGAGAATGGAGGTGTTAAAATTTAAGAAAGTTGTTGAAGTTAGGAGCCCGCCTGGAGAATGGAGGCTGAATTATTTTTAAGAAGTTGTTGAAGTTGAAGTCAGGAGCCCGCCTGGAGAATGGAGGCTGAATTATTTTGAAGAAGTTGTTGAAGTCAGGAGCCCGCCTGGAGAATGGAGGTTGTTAAATTTTAAGTTGGAGTCAGGAGCCCTCCTGTAGAACGGAGGTTGTTAAATTTTAAGTTGGAGTCAGGAGCCCGCCTGTAGAACGGCGGTTGTTATATTTTAAGTTGTTGAAGAAGTTAGGAGCCCGCCTGTAGAACGGAGGTTGTTATATTTTAAGTTGTTGAAGAAGTTAGGAGCCCGCCTGGAGAATGGAGGTTGTGTCATCTTTCAAAAGTCAAGTTGGAGTCAGGAGCCCGCCTGCAGAACAGAGGAATACATTTCAAGATCAAATCAGAAGTCGGTAATGCGGAGGGTTACAACAAAAATCCCCAGCATAACAAGCTTTAATGTAGGAAGCAGTGTCCCCAGCAGACAGAACGAAATGATAAAACTTGTGTTCAGAAAAGCAAAAGGCCAGTGTCATCCCCAGCAGTTTTCGGAAGAAAAAGCACCAGTGGAAATACAAGCCGACAAGAAAGCAAGGTAACCAGAGCGAGTGGAAGATAGATAAGATTTTGTAATTCCTAGTTTAGTCTAGCCTCTTGTTTTCTTTTGAGCACAATGTAACAAGGAGATCGTTAAGTAGTAGTAACAACATGCAGTAGCAGTAACAACAAAATTGTAGTCCCATGGAAGTCCCAGCTACCAAAACTTCCCGAACTACATTAACCTGATTCCCTTTTAGCCAGGGATATGTAGGAAACCTTTGAAGCAAAGGTTCGGTTAAACCTTTTCAAAAAAATGCTTCACACGAAGTATTCCAACGGGCAAAAATCGCTCGAATCCGCTCACTTTATCTTTGCACAAAAACTCTTTGTGTTTTCGGACAAAGAGGGGCAGCTGTGAGCACGTGATTTTTGCTTCACGAAAAAACTACTCCAAAAGAAATCGAAAATTAAAACAAATTTCCTTGGTGTACAATTTTTAGAATTTGCGTGACATTTTTGGATAATTATTTGTGTTTTTATCTGTGAATGTTTATCCTGTTTTAATTAATTAAAATACAAAAACAAAAATATGTTGCATGCATATTTAGGATTTGATTGTGCATTTAGGAACTAATCGAACCATAATTTGGTTTTAAAAGAAGAAAATCACAAAAATATGCATTTAGTCTATTTTATGTCATTTAAAGTGTGCCATCGTGTGATTTTATTTTAATTAAATGTTTTAACTTGTGTGCTAATTGTTGTTAAGAGTTAATTAATATTTTGTAGTTTAATTTTGGTTTTACAATTTATTTTTAGAATTTTTGTTAATTATTAATTAAAAGAAGAAAATGAAAAAAATTGAAAATATAAGGCAAATCGGATTTGGGCCAAAATTTTAGACCAAAAATCAGGCCCAAACATTCAAAAGACCCGGTCCATTTCAGCCAGTCCCTCAGAAGACTTGAACGACGTCGTTTCTGAGTCTCAAATCTGGGTCGTTGATTTGTTTCAATATAACGGTCTATTTCAGCCCCTGCATAATTGAAACGACGCTGTTGTAGGTGATCAGATCTGAGCCGTTCATCTATCTTGATCAAACGGCCTCAAGGTCTCCTCTATACCCGACCCATTTTTACCCAAAGTCGGCCCAATTTCGTATAGAGACCAAACGGCGTCGTGCTATTAAATGAAATGATCCAGGCCGTCGATCGTGCTTGATCGAACGGCCAGGGTCAAACAACACCGCCCCTATATAAACTCAACCTCCTACCCCATCCCCCCTAACCAAACACCCCCCCTCGTCTTCCTGTTCGTCGTCTCAACTCAGAGACTGAACCAAAGACCCCTCACCGAAACCCTATCCGTCATGACACCCCACCGCTTAAAACCCGGCGGCAACAACGCCGCCGGTTACCAAATCAACACCATAAGACCATCAGACCACCCTCACTCCAAATATGTTAACCATCTGGCTCGAATCTTCCTGAAACTCCTCGAATCTTCATTTGAAGATTCGAGCCAAACATGAACCTACCCCAATCCACTCCAAATTCATACCAGGCAACCCCCAAACCTCTCTCATACCATAAATGAATTTGGTTCCGTTCAAATCTGCCTAGAAACGTTCGAACCCTAAATTGAAAACCAGGAACCCTAGAAATTCCAAATCATGGAATCCGTCTAAATTAAGTGAGGATTTGGGGTCTAATCGACCTTAATCGAAGTGTTCTCAGTTGAGAACACTTCAACTAAAGCCTGTTCGACCTTAAAGTGTCCGAGTCCGAGTTCGAGCCTGGGTCCGTATAGTTCTGATGTTCTGAGGTATTTTGCTTTTTCCCTTGTTCTGTGTTCATGTTTTTTTATCTGTGTATCTGTTTAGTTTAGTTTTGTTGATTTTTCCATTCTTTATCAATTCATCTTCTCATCCCCAGTGACCTTTTTTATTTGGTCGATTTTTCTGTTTGTTGATTAATTGTACCTGTTATAAACTACACATTAGATTTGATTAATGTCGTCGAATGATTAGTTTCATAAGTCCCCTGTTTTGTCCAAAGCCATGAATCACCCTGTTTGTATGTTTGATTCTGTTTTTTGTTATCAATTGTGTATGTATAATCGATCAATAAGTTGCGTCGATTAATTAGTTTCCTGTTAGTCCCTATTTCTGTCAATACCACTAAAATTACCCGTGAATTGCCTGATTCTCTGTTTCTGATTGTTTAGTGTCAATTGTAATATGTAATCGATTAATTAAGCTTCGTTGATTAGGTCGTTCGTATAGTTTGAATCATTTGGCATTCTGTTGTTTATAGTTTTTCAATTATTAGTTGTCTGATTAATTAAGATTCTGTTTGATTATAAGCATTGTTCTAAATCACTGAAACTCTTGTATTTGATGTATTTTTCTGTCTTAAATTACTAGCTGGAATTGGTTTATAGCTGTAGTAATTTAGGTGATCATCTGGGAATTAGTTTAGTCAATGCTTAGCTTTCCTCCTTAGGTGAGTTGGTACAGCTGATGGGTAGTAGTTTCAGGCGTAATTTAAGGAGTAATTTCAGAATGTGGGACCCTCAATAATCAATAGACAGGCTGCTAAGGGCTTAATTGAGAAAAAGGTTAGTGGATTTAAAAAAAAAAGGGGACAATATCAAGTGGGATTGAAAGACTTAGAGAATAAAAAAGGGGGGGCTTAGATATTCGGCCATAAAAAGGGGACAGAGATAAACTTGAAGGGGGGAGGGTCAGAATTTAAGGGTTAAACATTAACTGGTCTTTCAATCTAAAAAGGTGAGTAATTTAAGAACTAAAAACTGAAAGAGTGAGGTCTTGCTTTGACTACTGAAAATCAGAATTAGTGTTGGTTTTTTTGTTGAATTGAAGTTCTTAGTTTCTTTCCTGAAGAGTCTGAAAGACAGAGAGTCAGAAATCGATTGTCCTATTGCATTTCTGGTTCACTTTGTTTCTGCCCGTTGATTACTGTTGGTATTTCTGGGCTTCATTTGGTTTGTTCCTTGAGTTTGGTTGGTTATTTGTTATTGGTTCATTAGGGTGTTGCTGGAATTCTGCTGATTTTATTAAACACTGTTACTGGGCTGTTCTGTTTCCGTTACTGTTGATGTTGCTGTGTTGTTGCTACTGCTCCTACTGATCCTTTTCTTCCTTTTCCTTGTGGTCCCTTTCCAGGTACACATTTCTGAGATTAGTTCTGATGTGACTTCAAACTGCAAAAAATGCTGAATTAAAAGGCTTAACAGATTGCCTATTAAAGTGTGTTCAATTAATATATTAGAATGTACATTAGGAAATATTGTATATGTTTATGCTCATCTTAGATATGTATTTACATTGTACAACTATACTGAAAATTGGACTGTACCTAGAACTATTCCAAGTATTTTGAACTGTTTTCTATATGCCTATGGGTACATGAATTGATAGATAGTGATTACTGGAAATTATTTTGATTTAGTTTAATTAGTGAAGTATAATTCTGAATTCATGCAAACTGGAATAGAAATGAGTCAAAGCTTGTGAATTTTTCACCATGTTAGTAATGGAGATCTGTAAATATTAGGCAGAATCAAAAATGGCCAGTAATTTCGTAGAATCAGTAGGCCACTATATTTTAAGTTAGGATCGTAGTAGTAATTGCTAATATCATTAATCCAATAGGCATGAGTTGAGTTCAAACAAGACGGGTTAACGATTAAGTTTAACAAACTTTCGAATAAGCATTAGTGATTAAGGTTAATTCTAGTTTCAAATAGTTGTAAACAATTAATTCCAACGGTTCAATTCATCTAACTATGTGGGTTTAAATTAGTTAGAGGATAATTAGTTTATTTTGGTAATATTATTTGTGAATTTCGTATTCTATTTATAATTTCAATTTTAGTAATATTCAATTATAGAATAAGGCATGAAACAATCTCCCTTTGTCTCGATTGCAATTTTCAGTTTGTATTTGTCTTAATCCGATAAATAAGTAGCGGCCTTTTCAAGCATGTAATTAACTTGGATTTTTCTCTTTTTTAGAGACGAACTTAAATAGAAAAAATTTAGTCACTTTAGGATTATCTTTTTAAAATAAACGAGATGAGCCTCACCAAATAAAATGCACGAGCTGCGGGGCCCTCAATAATTGGTTAATAATTGTATAGACTTCGGGATCGGCCACTTAGTGAATTTCACGGCTTTTTCCCAAAAATAACAATGTGTTAGTCTCTTTAGGCGCGTATTTTAATAATGTTATCTCCCTAAATTCTGGTGCACATTTATGTGACCCAAATCCAAATCTCAACGTCGTCGAAACGTGTCAATAACCATGGGTGCATTGATGTGACGTGGTTCGAGACCCGTTTTCACGACGTTGTAAGTCTTTTTTAAATAAATAATAATAAAAGCGGTTCAAAGTTAAAATTGGCACATAAGTTCATAATTGTTAAAATCAGATAATTAAGCTAAATACGACAGTTGAGCGACCGTGCTAGAACCACAGAACTCGGGAATGCCTAACACCTTCTCCCGGGTTAACAGAATTCCTTATCCGGATTTCTGGTTCGCGGACTGTAATACAGAGTCATTCTTTTCCTCGATTCGGGATTAAAACCGGTGACTTGGGACACCATAAATCTCCCAAGTGGCGACTCTGATTCTTAAATAATAAATCCCGTTTCGATTGTCCTTTAATTGGAAAAACTCCACTTACCCCTTACGCCCCTGCGGGCGCAGGTAAAAAGGAGGTGTGACAATGCCAACACCTTCTCTCTAGTATGATGATTCAAAAACCTACTTTAGTGCATGATAGTAAATATAGTTCTCTCCATTCCAACGGAAAAAATGATCTTCATATGCCTCCAAATAACTAATTGTTTTATATATTACTTTTTCTTCTTCATCCAAATAAGTTATCAGCAACGAATTTGAAAGGAAAGTAACTGGTAGAGGAATCCAAATTCGTACATTGAAAGAGAACAAGAATGAAAAAAAATGAAAAAAAAAATTAGAAGAGGTGGACTAACATGTGAAAATGTGATTTTCAGGTTATGTACCGCCTAGACCACATCAGGTAATGACTTGAAATGTGGGCCATTTTTGAATGGATTATTGGACCAAATGATAAGGCTTGTAATTCTCTCTAAAATCAATTGTCCAAAAAAAGAATGATAAACTTAAGGAAGAGGATCAAAACGTTTCTTTTCTTCAATAGCAAGATCTAGCCCTTGTTGAAAAAGGACATCTAGAACCTCGCCTTGCCACATCCCAAAATGTCCGGACCCGTCAAATATTTCTACCGCAAATTTCGCATTTGACACAATTCTTGTCATAAGCGAAGATGCCAATGATGACGTATTGTTGACACTTGATGTAGATTCTTCTTGTTTATTGTCTCCCATCTTTGACACAAATATTATTTAATAGCTGACGACACAAATCAAGATTATTTCCTTTCTGGTGTGGAAGATCAGACTAAGCTGCAACCACAGAGCATACTCAGACAGAACCTTGACTCAGTTACCAAGATAAATCTTTTCTGATGTGGAAGATCAGACTATGCTGCAACCACAGAGCATACTTAGACAGTACCTTGGCTCTGATACCAATTGTTGCGGAAGCCAAATGTATATAGTGTGAATAAGTCACAACTACTATACCAAAAATTATGACAGCCACCAAATAATAAATAAGACAATAAAACAACAATAAAGGGAACACCAGAATTTACGAGGTTCGGCTAATTTTGCCTACTCCTCGGACACAACCAAATATTTTATTCCACTCCAAAAATACAAGTGAAATAATACTAAAGAGAGAAGATACAAATGCCTTAAACAGATGAGAAGGCAAATGAGAGGTGTGTTTAAATCCTAAACATTAGGCCTTCTTTTATAGGGGGAAAATCCCCCCAAAATTCAAGAGCCCACCGATGTGGGACAAATTTGCCAAACTTCAACAAATCTCCACCTTGGCAAAATTCCACATCTTCAATTTTCTCTCAATAACAAATTTTGATTGTGTCTTCATCTTTAATCTTCAGTTTTCAACAATGTTGATCAAATCCAAACAATGTTGAAACTTGACCGCAGTCACCACCTTTGTCAGCATATCAGCAGGATTCTCTGTAGTATGAATTTTCTTCACCGTGACTCCACCTTCTTCTATGATTTCTCGTACGAAATGATACCGAACATCAATGTGCTTCGTCCTTGCATGATACACTTGGTTCTTCGCTAATTGAATAGCACTTTGACTATCACAAAAAATTGTGATACCTTTTTGTTCAACACCAAGCTCCTTTAGCAATCCTTGAAGCCAAATTGCCTCTTTCACAGCCTCTGTAATAGCCATGTACTCTGCCTCTGTTGTAGACAAAGCAACTGTTGACTGCAAAGTAGACTTCCAACTAACTGGTGCCTTTGCAAAAGTAAACACATAACCAGTAGTTGATCTTCGTTTGTCCAGATCACCCGCAAAATCTGAGTCACAATATCCAACTACAGACTGATTGTCTTCCTGCTCAAAAACTAACCCAACATCTACAGTATTATGAATATACCGTAGAATCCACTTCACAGCTTGTCAATGCTCCTTCCCTGGATTGTGCATATATCTGCTAATAACTCCAACAGCTTGTGAAATGTCAGGCCTTGTGCAAACCATTGCATACATCAAGCTACCAACAGCATTTGCGTATGGTACCTTTGACATATACTTTCGTTCAGCTTCATCCATTGGCGACATAGTAGTACTTAGCTTAAAATGGGAAGCAAGTGGAGTACTAACTGGCTTAGTCTTGTCATCTATGCCAAAACGTTGAAGTACTCTCTTCAAATATTCCTTTTGAGATAAACAGAGTTTCTTTGAACGTCTATCTCTAATTATCTCCATGCCAAGAATTTTCTTTGCCTCACCCAAATCCTTCATCTCGAACTCCTTCTTCAGTTGAATCTTCAACTTATCAATTTCTTCCAAATTCTTGGAAGCTATCAACATATCATCAACATATAGGAGAAGATATACAAAGGAACCATCTTTAAGCTTGTGCAAATACACACAATGATCGTATTTGCTTCTCTTGTACCCTTGCCGCAACATAAACTCGTCAAATCGCTTGTACCATTGTCTAGAAGATTGTTTCAATCCGTACAACGATTTTTCAAGTTTGCACACCATATTTTCTTTTCCAACAACTTTGAATCCTTCTGGCTGAGTCATGTAGATTTCCTCCTCCAAGTTTCCATGTAAATATGTGCTACCAAAGCCAACATAATTCTAATGGAGGAATGTTTTACAACTGGAGAAAACACTTTATTGTAATCAATTCCCTCCTTTTGAGCATATCCTTTGGCCACCAATCTTGCTTTGAAGCGAACATCTGCTTGGTTAGGAAATCCTTCTTTCTTTGCAAATACCCATTTGCACCCAATTGCTTTCTTTCCCTTCGGGAGATTGGCCAATCTCCATGTATGATTCTGATGAAGGGACTATATTTCATCATTCATGGCAATCCTCCACTTATCTTCTTCTGAACTTTGGACAGCATCTTTATAAGTAGTAGGAACATCATCAGCTACAATTGAGGTTGCACAAGCAATCGTCTCTATGAGATGAACAGGTTTCGTTATTGTTCTTTTTGGCCTGCTGGTTGCTATTGATTCAAGTTGTTGTTGAGGTTCCTGAGTTGGAATCTCCTCTACTGGCTCTCCTTCCAGAGGGTAATCTTCATTTGTTTCCTCCTCTGCTTCTTGTGTAGGAAAAATAAATTTTCCCTCAAACTCCACCTGCTTAGAAGCACCTTTATTTTGTTTGGTGTCTTCTGTTACCTTATTTACCATAGCAGATTCATCAAAGGTAACATCTCTGCTGAATATTACTTTCTTTGTCATAGGACACCATAAGCGATATCCTTTGACTCCAGAAGTAATTCCCATAAAAATAGCCTTCTTTGCCCTTGGATCCAATTTTGACTCCGTCACATGATAATATGCAGTTGAGCCAAACACGTGCAAAGAGTTATAATCTACAGCAGGTTTTCCGTACCATTTTTCAAATGGTGTCTTGCCATCAATAGCAGCAGATGGTAGACGATTAATGAGGTGGCATGCATATGTAATTGCCTCAGCCCAAAATTCTTTGCCCAAGCCAGCATTGGACAACATACACCGTACCTTCTCCAGCAAGGTCCGGTTCATACGTTCTGCCACTCCATTCTGTTGTGGTGTATGTCTAACAGTGAAGTGTCGGACGATGCCATCATTTTCACAGACCTTATTGAAATGATCATTTTTGTATTCACCTCCATTGTCTGTGCGAATACACTTGATCCTCCTGCCTGTTTGATTCTCCACCATCGTCTTCCATTTGAGAAAAATTCCCAACACTTCATCTTTGCTCTTCATTGTACACACCCATACTCTTCGGGAAAAATCATCAACAAAGGTTACAAAATAGTGCTTCCCACCCAATGAAGGTGTTTTGGAAGGACCCCAAACATCAGAGTGTACATAATCCAAAATGCCTTTAGTATTATGGATCGATGTACCAAATTTAACCCTTGTCTGTTTCCCTTTAACACAATGCTCACAAAACTCCAAGTTGCAAGCCTTGACTCCTTTTAACAATCCTTGATCTGATAGAGTTTTCAAGGATTTTCCTCCAGCATGTCCCAAGCGCATGTGCCATAGCTTGGTTGCTTCTGCCTCTTTGTCGTCACTGGATGTCACTGTCGCTGTCCCAATAACTGTACTGCCACGATAGCGGTACATATTATTATTCTTCCGATTAGCCTTCATTACCACTAGTGCACCGGAGCATACTCTCATCACTCCATTTTCTGCAATGATTTTGAACCCTTTTGATTCAAGGGCTCCCACAGAGATGAGATTCTTCTTCAAATCTGGTACATATCGAACATCTGTTAATGTTCTGATCATTCCATCGTGGTTCCTTAATCGTATTGAACCAATCCCATATGAGGTAAGAGGGCTGTTATCCGCTGTGTGAATAATTCCATATTCTCCTTCTTGAAAATCCACGAACCAGTCCCTGTTGGGACACATATGATAGCTACAAGCCGAGTCCATCAACCATATGTCTGATGATGTTGATGACTCTGTTGTAACTAATGAGAAGTCTGAATCATCACAATCAGCTACATTTGAATCCATAATGGCATTTCCATTGTTATGTTTGGCCTTATTCTTCAACTTCGGACAGTCTTTCTTCCAGTGCCCTTTTTCTCGACAAAAGGCACATTCATCTTTGCTGGGTCTGGATCTTGACTTGGATCTTCCCTTCTTTGTCCTCGTTTGACTTTGAGGACGACCCCTCACAAATAGTGCTTCTCCTTCTCCGCCCTTCTGTTTTTCTCGCTTTCTTTGTTCATAGCTGTACAAAGCCGAACAAACTTCTCTAAGAGAAACTTCGTCATTTCCATGGAGTAGAGTAGTTTCAAGGTGCTCGTACTCATCAGGAAGTGACGCCAACAACATCAAGGCCAAGTCACCATCATCATAAGTTGTATCCATATTTTGCAAATCTGTGACCAACTTATTGAAACTGGTGATATGTTCATTCATCGTGGTACCAGGAACATAGGTGAAGTGAAACAGTCTCTTCTTCATGTACAATTTATTTTGACTATTTTTCTTCAAAAATTTATCCTCCAGTGCTTTCCATAATTTACTTGCAGAAGTTTCCTTTGTGTATGGATATTTCTGCTCTCTAGCAAGGTAGGATCGAATGGTACCGCAAGCAACACGGTTGATAATTCTCCAATCTTCTTCTCCAATAACATCTGGTTTCTTTTCTTCAATGGCCAGATCTAGCCCTTGTTGAAAAAGGACATCTAGAACCTCGCCTTGCCACATCCCAAAATGTCCGGACCCGTCAAAAATTTCTACCGCAAATTTCGCATTTGACACAATTCTTGTCATAAGCGAAGATGCCAATGATGACGTATTGTTGACACTTGATGTAGATTCTTCTTGTTTATTGTCTCCCATATTTGACACAAATATTATTTAATAGCTGACGACACAAATCAAGATTATTTCCTTTCTGATGTAGAAGATCAGACTAAGCTGCAACCACAGAGCATACTCAGACAGAACCTTGACTCAGTTACCAAGATAAATCTTTTCTGATGTGGAAGATCAGACTATGCTGCAACCACAGAGCATACTTAGACAGTACCTTGGCTCTGATACCAATTGTTGCGGAAGCCAAATGTATAGAGTGTGAATAAGTCACAACTACTATACCAAAAATTATGACAGCCACCAAATAATAAATAAGACAATAAAGCAACAATAAAGGGAACACCAGAATTTACGAGGTTCGGCTAATTTTGCCTACTCCTCGGACACAACCAAATATTTTATTCCACTCCAAAAATACAAGTGAAATAATACTAAAGAGAGAAGATACAAATGCCTTAAACAGATGAGAAGGCAAATGAGAGGTGTGTTTAAATTCTAAACATTAGGCCTTCTTTTATAGGGGGAAAATCTCCGCAAAATTCAAGAGCACACCGATGTGGGACAAATTTGCCAAACTTCAACATCATCTGCATATTAATTAACAACCATAAACTCAATTTTGCTTAATATATGCCTAAAAACTTGCCCAACAAAATTATGAAAGCAATATCAAACTGAAGATGGGAACACAGGGATAATCTTGTTAAGGAGAATGCAAGAGGAGGATAATGCTGTAGAGAGGCCTTGTAATTTAGCTCCACTAACAATTAGAGAGCGGAGCTATATGGTCCGAGATGGTTCAATTGAATTCGCTTTGCCTGAATATTATTCTACACATATCACAAAAAAAAAGGCTTTTTGTATAGGCATGGATTATTGAATCTCAAGCGTGGAATTCTTGTATTTTTTAAACTCCTTGTTAGATTTTCTAACTCCAACATGGCTAACATTCATCAATTCAGAAGTTAGGACAAAAAAGTGCAACAAAAGACCATTCCTACTCCTACCATTCTTTTCTACCCCCCCCCCCTACCCCCTCCCAAACCCATTCTTTTTATCTCAAATGTTCGAGATTAAACCTTTTTACAACATGGTAGCCTCTAATGGCTGACAGATGATGCATGTTCACTAGGACTTACTATACAAAACAAGCTGCCAAAAATAATAACCAAAACATGAAGAGCTTCCTACTTTTTTCTAATCTTTTTTCTCTTATTACTCTTAGGAGAAGATGTGGTGGAAGATGTTTTGAAGCCTGCCCAGTGATTTTCAGCTTTGTCTTTGTTGAATGCCTTCTCGAAATCATCCTTAAGTTGTTCGTAACGCATCTTCTTCGATCTTTGTTCCTCAGGTGTGCCACTTTCCAGCGTCAATGGATTTAGCATTTTGTCCAGAATGTCCGAGCAATTAGGGAAAAAACGTCGACCTGTATCCACTGTCACATTTTTGGAAAAAAAGGCAGCATTGAGAAAGAACTTATCGAGCCTTAGTGACATTCATTTATCAAGCCTACTGGAAGAAATATTGATAAACACATTTCAATAGATTCAAACAGATACATATGCCTGCATACAGTTGAGCTTTTGCCTTTTGAAGCCTAAATAAACGGAGAAAGGAATAAAAGGCCATATCTATGAAATTGCTTTAATTTCTTGATCTCCTATAAGTAAAAGGGCAGCACAATGCTCTAAGCTCCCGCTATGCGCGGGGTCCGGGGAAGGGCCGACCGGACCATAAGGGTCTATTGTACGCAGCCTTACCCTGCATATCTGCAAGAGGCTGTTTCCACGGCTCGCACCCATGACCTCCTGGTCACATGACAGCAATTTTACCAGTTGCGCAAAGGTTCCCCTCCTTGATCTCCTATAAGCGGAAAGGGAAATTTAATTATAAGTTTTAGAACTTTTTTTATAAAGCAAATAGCATAAACAAAATAGGCTAGCCTACACTTGTATAATTTAGTGAAACCTAGAAAGACAGAAACAAAGGTTTTCACATATTATGGACATGAAAGAACATATTCAAAGGCTTAATGACAAACATAAGGAATTAAAATTTGTTCCATCTTAAGTTTTAGGAATTCTTCCTCCTCTAATTAAGGTCCTCGCAATTACCTGTTTTCTGCAGGGCTGCCAGTCGCTCTTGGAGTCCTTTTACATTTTCAGGTGGAAATCCATTCAAAACAACCCCTGTCAGATCTCCACATAAGTCATTTATTTCTGAAAGGCCAGTAAACTCCGAGGTCGACTCAACATGTGCTATATCCATGGCTAGCTTGGCTTCTATGGGAAACATCATGCGTGCCATTGCCACTGCAACAAAACACTAGTTAGGCAACACTCGGACACGGATCAAGAACATAAATGCAGGGACATAAGAGTGCAAAGTATGAACACCATCAAACATGTTTTTCGCATCTATATGATATAAACCCCATCATTGTTTAGTGTGAGGTTTATCTTGATATCTGGAACTTAAATATGAAGTATAAAACAAGGGAAGTATCAACAAAGGAAAACTAGAAATGAGCAAAGAAAAAGGAAATGTGACTCCTTTCTGGCTAAAATGAAAGCTGCTACTTAAAATTAGCTTCTTGAGGGAAGAGTTATGAACTGCACCTATCTAACTATCAGGGCTAAGGAAAATAGTCATGCGAACAATTTGCGGCAATACCAAGTGACCATCCATGCATAAACTTACTTTAACTTGTTTCATTTGAAGATGCATATTCAATATTACTTGGGAGGGAAAGCCAAAAGAAACTTAGCTATTAAATCTACAATATCCCGAAACTATTCTATCAAATACATATTTTAGAGGATAGTAGCAAAATACTTTTCATCTTGCATATTCTTGAGATTACTAAGGAAGTAAAAGAATAGTATAAATTCACATCAAATTGCAATACAAGATAGCTAATATATGACAAGGCATGTATGCTACAGTACCAGCACTTGTGCGCTGGTACTTGATTTTCTCTTAGTTAATCATCTAGTGATGGATTTTGATAGCTATAAACACTATTACTTCGCACTGAACATTGATGAAACGGATAGCTGGAATAAACAGATAAATGGAAATCGTAATAATTTGATAACGGTTCTCTTAAATGTACAGAATAAACTTGAAGACATGTGTCTAATGTGATCAAGGCTTAAACTTACGACGAAAGAAAAGAGCCCTAAATGACATTTTGCATGAAAGAAGTTTCAAACAGGGCACCATCTGAAGATTTTCTTTCTCTTCTGTTTCTTTTCTTAGTGTTCTTTTCCTTTTCTTTTTTTTTTTTTTTGGGGGGGGGGGGGGTTGGGGGGTGATGTTGCCAAAGGAGGAATGAACTATATTACTTGATGAAAAGAAGTATTTTATGTTGGACAAGCTTTATATATCAATAATAAAGGAGTGCTGAAATGGTTCTAGCTAAAACTAATCCTGACTAACATGCTTCAGATGTGAACATAGAATTTTTATTAGAGTTAACTAAGGCACCTCGATTTTCTAAGAGCAGCAACATCGCGAGTAAATCATCAGCCACCACAGATGATGATGTAGATATGTTTCCAATCATTGGATTCCTATTCATCTCTCTCTCCAAAACATCAATGCATAATCGGTCTTTATTAGTTATCTCTCCCTCTTTTGCTGTCTCATTATAATCCTTTAGCCGAGTCACCCTCAAACAGATGGATAATGCTGTAAGTCCATCCAGTGTCGTATCTAAGGCAGATGCTCCTTTGTCAAGTAAACTCATTATTATTGATGGTTCCATACGTCTAGCACCAACATGAAGGACCGTATATCCTCGGGAGTTACGAAGATTGACATCAGCTATACCCATCTTGAGTACCTCATTTACAACCTTAGAGTTACAATAGGCAGCTGCATAATGAAGAGCACAAGCATCATTTAAAGTGACATTAGACTCTCCCAGGAGTAACTTCAGCAATTCAATGTCATCGGACTCTAGAGCCTTGAGAATCTTCCTAATTCTCTTCTCGTGTAGGGAACCACCTTCCATTGTGTCTTGTTCAATCACTATTTGGGACTTAAGGCGGCGTGCCTTTATATCTGTCAAAACTTTGGAAGGAAGTTCTTTCTCAAGTGTAAAAATATCCAAGTCAGATCGTTCCACCTTCTGCACGCAGCGCTCTAAAAGTAGGTCCAGTGAGCAGTGGAAGGCCACTAAAAGTATAGGAATTACATCATCCACTGTAGCCTCATCAACCAGATTGACAAGATGCCGCTGCACATGCAAAAATCCCAATCAGAACTTGTATAATGCAATAGAAAACATAACATAGTTAGATGCAACACAAATCTCATGAAAAGGTGCTCTGCTTTCTTTTCAACTGGTATGAGTTCAATAACCTAGCTCCTTCAAATTAATGCATGGTTATTACTCTCAAGTTCCAGAGGCAGATCCAGGATTCGAAGGTGGCGGGTGCCACATTTCCTTTAATGTACATCTTATATTGACTATAGTTTTTGTGTGGAATGTGTATTCAGTTCCGTTCAATCTCCTTCGAGAGTAGTTGGGTCAACTTAATAGGTTTTTGATTTGCAAATATGAACATTACATCTCTTATATCAAGAAAAAAATGGAATCAACGTTTTCAACAAGGAATCACACCTCTATTATTAACAACACAAGTGAAAACAGTATTTCCGCTAGGGTAATTACATCTTTTCCTATATATTGAAAATAAACTTGCACATGTAGATTAATAACATTTTTCATTTAGAGAATCACACTCTCTCTATAAAAAATAAACTTGCACAAGTAAAATAACATTTTCAATAGAGGAATTACACCAATCAGAATAAGAAAAAAAGACATTTTCAATAGGTAAATTACACAATTACATCCCATAAGTAAATGCGGAACTAGATAAACGACAAGTCCCCAAGTTTCGAACTTGAGCCTTACACACAAGAAAAGCTTTCTAAAAGGCTTTACAGCATGACACCTTTGTCTAGTTTGAGACTACGTGTGGAAGGATTAGAATATTTAATGTTGTTCAAGAAAACTTCAACATATGTATATATAAAATTTGCCAACCTTGCCGGTGCCATGACACCCCTACCCTACAAGGTGGTTCCGCCACTGAGTTCCAATCGCACATATAGTTGACAGAGTGCTGGGCAGGTCCAGTCAGGATGATAATCAAATGTCCAATTACTTAAAATTGCCATGCTTCACTCAGCCTTTTGGACTAAATCTGCTGCAGCTTTTTATGAATATATATAACAGTAACTATACTTGAAGAATACTTCTGTTTCTATCCAAATCACTAAGCTGACATGCGTAAACTTATACTTTATTAACTGTCATATATAGAATTTTCACATCATAATGTGTCAGCATATTCATCTGTCTATAAATGGACGCTCAGAGCGAGTAAATCTGACTTATGATGCAGTATTGAATAAATGACTTAGCAGACAACAACAACAACAACGACGACAACAACGACCCAGTAAAATCCCATAAGGTGAGCAGCCCAAATTTTGATTCAATATTGAATAATAGATGAAGCCGTAAACTTCTAGTTATTCAAAGGTGATGGTTTCCATTTATTTTGTTGAAGTGATATGTTTATTTATAAAGCTGCTTCACTTGGCAAAACAAAGACACATTCCTTCGCGTCAGTTCAGCTTATATCATCTAGGCACCAACCAAAGAACAAGCTGAAACATGGTGTCTTAGTAAAGCATTTTCAGGTATGCTGACCACATTTTTCCCTTTAGAACAACAAGTGTCCCAAGTATAATTCTATGAGTCTAAGAACAAATTCAGTGCACAATACATTTATTACGCATATAGATTTAAGAGATAGCTATGCTTACCTGAACAGCCATGACAAGTTCTTTAATTTGGAAAGTGGCAAAAGCATACATGAGTTCCACAGCATAATTAATGGCAGGGCGGCAAGCATCATGAGTACAAGTGATATCAACGCAAGTTGAAACTTCCGGAGGAGGAGGCTTAAGCTTTCCAGTATACAAATAATTTAAGAAGACCATAAATGCTTCATAACCAATTGAGCCACCAGGCAACAAGTCCTTCAGTAAATACTTAGGTTTTCCTTCCTTCACAGAATTCTCATTGTCCTTAAATTTTTTATGGAAAAACTGACTTCGTGCAGCAAGAATACAGCGATTAACACCGACAGTGATTCCATCAACAACTATCTCTGCATCACTATAGTCATATTCAGCATTAAGCACGAGCTTTTCGAGATTACCACTTAGCTTACTCAGGCTCAGCAGATCAAGACGTGTCCCTGGTTCGTCGTGGATACAGTCCCTGTCTGATTCATAAGAGGATGAAGCAAAACTCCAAGATGATGAAAGTTCACTGCCATTGTCCATAATTCAAGCTTAATTCTTTCTTGTTATCCAAAATAGCAAGAATCCCTAAGAAAACAAGAATATCATCATAGACTAATAAACCTCAAACATTATGGAAGTTCAATCTTGTGTCCTTGAACATAAAAGAATTATTTGATCAATATCCAAATAACTATTTAACCCAAACAATAAAACAGTTAACGGTAACTTTCAAGATTCTTCAGCTAACTGACAGTTAAATCCTAAGACAAGTCCAAAAGAAGGCATGAACTTGCCTAGGTAAGTAGCCCCTCAAAGGTTTAGTGCAGCTACTTTACCGGGGATGGAAAAGCATTAGTCCATTTGATTCCAAATCATCTCAGAACAGCAACAACACCTAAGAGAAAAGGAAAAAAGACTAAATTTTTGGTGAGAGTAATATCTAGGCAAAGAAAGATGCTCAAATAACTAGAACTCTAATACTATTATTACTATACTCAGTTACCTGGAAAGGGGGCACTACTCTTCACAAGAACACCAAGAATCAATGTTTGAGGTGTCCGACTTCACAAACAAGCAAATACTTCAACTAAAAGTATCAAGATCTTAAAAAAGTTTGGCAAATTGCTAAAGTCAACTAGTCCACTTTACCTGATCTTTGGCCAAAACCACAAAGAACAAGTGGCTCAGATCATAAGGATAAGGAATATGCCCACAATTTCACAAATCAAGAAAAGAGAATCTCTTGTTGCTTTCTCTCTAAAAAGCAGCTCTATGGTTGTAGAGTAATAATTAAACTGAAATAGGAGATGACAAAGATACGGAATAAGGCAAAAAGGAGTAGTAATTATTGGCTACTAAACTTGTGAATAGGGTACGGATATTAGCTCCTAACCACTTGATTTTGTACTTGGACACTTTACTGCTAAGACTTGGAGCGCTTGTTTTGCGTAGTGGTTACGAACGTCACTTACCCGCCAACGTTAGGCTGATACAGTTGGCGGCTATGGCATTGCTTTGTCAATTTGACTGTACCAACGGTAGTCACTTCAGCTGGTTATCTCGAGAAAGTTTTAGGTATGTTATTACAACAACAACAACAACAAGTCACTTGGGTGGGCCGTATGTACGCAGATCTTATCCCTATCGGTAGAGAGGTGGTTTCTGATAGACCCTAGGCTCAGTAAAATAAAAAGAGCTAATATATTAATTTTATCCGTAAAAACTTTAGAAAGAAATAACAGCATCACATCACAGGAATATAGATGAAAAGCAAAACAATAACTACTAGATAAAAGCTGGACACTAAGAGGAACAAAAGAGAGAAAGTTTTATGTTATTATATTTTTATGTTAATTTTGTGTTTCTAATTAAAAATTACACTTTTTTGCAATTGTTTCAATCATCTCAATTCATTTTGGCACATTAAATTGTGAAATAAGAAAACTAATATTATTTGGATTTATATTTGTTACATAAATATCAAACTTTAATGCTCCTATAATCTAAAAACAAAATTCTCATATTAAAATATTAAGATGAAACGAATCATAGAGAACATGAGACACCATTAAAGGTATGTTTGTCAATAAATTCTCGGGGAAAACAAGTTTCTTTAAAATATCAAAAGTGACTTTTCTGAGGAAAGTGGGGCAAAACAAGTTTGATGAGTAGTAATTTACAATAACTACTATGGAAAAACATAAGTACTCCCTTCAACAAAGACCGAATTACCAAGTACATATTTTATTTTTGCGAAAATCTATATATTATCCCCTTTGTTACGATAAAAATCAAAATATGGTGGATGTCTACTCTTCCTCCATGATCTTTCTCTCAAATGGTTAATGACATATTCAATGACATATTTTCTATGTTCAATGACATATTCCTTGACATATTTTCTTCACTTTTCATGTCTATATAAAGGTTTTGTAATAGATAGGAAAATACACACAATTTAAGAAGAAAATTTCTTCATTTCTCTCTATCTCTATTTCTTGTTCATGTTTTACTAAATTGCTTTTATTTCATAACACGTTATCAGCACGAGTCTCTAACCAATTGTATATATATATATATACTACATCCAGAAAGATTACAATTTGAAGCCATACATATCATCACATGGTTAAATGTAAAGAGAAACTACATATGGTAAGTAATGAAATGTAAGAAGGTATGATTATCTTATACTTGTCATTCCTTTAAAATCTCATATGCACACAACTTCGTACTACACCTGTATTGCATAAGCACATATTAATATTACATCTTTTATATCACATGAATGGAATAAAATTTTCGAAGTTCTATATGTTAAAATCATAGTAGCAGTTAATTGTTGATATGATGCATGTCATGGTAACCAAGGATATTTTATATAAATTGTCTTATTCATATTTATGTGTTAACTATCTTCAATCTGTCCTGCCGCTTTTAACATTTTCTTTTACTTGGATGAATATTTTTTTTTCTTTTGGATTTTTACACTTGCATATAGTACCAAAAAAAGGAATAAAAAATAAAATAAAATTGGTCATACTGATTAAAAGCATAAGTCATCTTGAAGAAAACAAGAAATACTTCACATCTTTATCTAGGTTGATTAGTTACTTCAAAAGCTATTGAGAAAGTATACTTCATAATTTATGGTCGTATCATTTGAAAGCAAACAATGATTAGTATGACTACTAGAAGAAGTATTTTTGAGTATCCATGGCCTACTTGATGCTTGCTACTGACTTACCATTTTTAAGTATTTTATATAAATGATGCACAAGCTACAACTGGTAAGTTGTTACCTATAATGTCACTTTTCAGGTAATATAAATGCTGAATTTATGTATTAGTACTATGTATGTGTTGTTACCTATATGGTGTACTTTTGATAAATTTATTCACTAATTGCTTGGTTGAATTGAGTGAAGGAAAGTCATGGCGTTAAATCAAATCCAATAGGTAGGGTATACCCCGAAAACAACAATATTTTTGAGAGAGACTCAATAAATATTATGACAATGATTTTATGATCCTTTTAAACTCTAATAGAATTTAGAAGAAATATTCTGACTACAAACAATTGTATTTCATATAGATGCTACAAATAATTAATAAAGCTTTACGCTGATTTGAGATTTGTACACTTATTTAAGAAAGCAAATTTGATTTGCTAAGTTGCAAATTAGTTGTGTATAACTTTCTTGGCATGTGATTGAAATTAAGGCTTGAGAATGAATCTCAATATTGTTTAGCCTATTATGTCATTGATTGGGGATAAGACATCGGGATCAAGTCCTGATGCTCCATAATGATAAGAGTTGGGTTTGAGTCCCAATTTATTATGGCCTAACATGCCTTTATATTGGTAAGACATTGGATTTGAGTCCCAATGTACCATATTGATGATATAATGATGACTAAAGAAAAATAATATATTTTTCATGAAAAGGCATGAAAAATGTCCCACTTGATTTGCTCCATTCTTGAAGTGAATGTGATAGCAGTGCATAATAAGTTTCAATGAAGACAAGTGGTTGAACAATGAACGTGGGCGTTCCAAATATCAAAATAATAATAATCATCACTATGATTATAAAAGGAGAACAATAAGGGTTCTCAAAATAGTCCTTCAAAATGTGAAGGCAATGCTTACCATCAAATTGGTATGAAAATAATAAAGCACGTCACTTATTATGATCCATTCCTTGAAGAGAATGTGACTTGTGATAAGCATTGAGAATGCAAACTCATTCCTAAAGTTAAATGTGGCAATATGTGATAAAAGCAATGAATAAAGACATGCAATTCATGATTATATGAATATCACACAACTCACCTCTAAGGGAGGTTTAAGTAAAATAAAGAGAATAAATATTATTGTGTGGTTACATGAATATGTAATCGGTCGCGTACATATGATATGATAAATATTATTTTGTCATGCCTTATAAAAGTTATTAAAGACAAAATTAAAGCAAGAAATGATTTTGCTTATGATGATTTTGACCATGACAATTTATTATGATATAATTTTCTCCGTGAAGGAGACATTTACCATATGAATGGTATGATAAATGATTTTATAGTACAAAAGTTGTTAAGAACTCCGGAAAAACTAATTTGTTACTACCCGGATGAATAAGCTTATTCATGACATTGATATTGTAAAGTCTCAAAAGAAACTTTTTGAGTTTCAAATATATAAGTCAAAGTGATTGTCATATTGAGACTATAAATGAAAGGAAGATTGAATATTTTCATATTTCTATAATCATACCGGGTAAATATGAAAAGTTACCCGATCTTCTTTCTATTTGTACTAAACAAATATAAGCATGATGCTGGAATCATATGCCACAAGTAAACTAGAGGTTTACTAAAACAAATATTAATTGGCATGATCGGTTGACCATCTCGGTTCAATTATGATGCGAAAAATTAATTAAGAATTACAGTGACATATATTGAAGAATAGAAGATTCTTCAAGAATTCTCTTGTGCTGCTTATTCTCATGATATACCAGTTAAAGGCTGGGATTGAATCCTTTGATTTCTGGAAGGAATAAAAGGTGATATATATATCGGTCCAGTCACCTGCCATGTGGACCATTTACTATTATATGATTTTAATAGATGCATCTATTTTATGGTCACATGTGCATTTGTTATCAACTTGCAGTTTGGTTTTTGCAAGATTGCTTGCTCAAATTATTAGAGCACAATTCCAGAATATAAATTATGATGATTTATCTTAATAATACTGGTTTAAATCCAAGTTGGTTTAGCAGAAATTGTATGCCTCCAATTATAGCTAAATCATTAGTTATGAGAACAAAACTCCCAAAAACGAAATTTGGTATGAGATTTATTATTTAATATACAGCAGCACTTGTACGCATGTAGCCAAGTTATAAAAAATTCTCCCTATTGTAGACACCTGATTTTTGACCCTCCCCGGGAATTTTTACATTTTTTAGCTTAAATATTTAATTTAGGTCTAATATAGCTACTCTGACTATTTTTACTTTATTTTCCTCGCAAAATAAAAATTACAAAATATATATATAAATTTTAGTTTATGTATTTCTCATAAACTTGAAAAAATACAAAAAAATTGTACTTTATTTTGTACTTTATATAATTTCGAAAATTACCAAAAAATATAGTTCTATTAATGTTTTATAGTCATTTTAATTTTGAAAAATTAAAAAATATTACTTTATATTTTATCTTTATATAAAAACGAAAATTACAAAAAAATAGTTTTATTAATATTTTGTAGCTATTTTAAATCTTGAAAAAATATTTAAAAAAGATATAGTTTTGTTTAAATATTAGTCTTATTTTTGGTAGTTATTTTGCTTGCATAGGACTAGTGAAGCAACAGTTTCTTATTCTCGGATCCGGGCAAAAGAATAATATTCGGGTTCAAACTACCCGGTTTTAGGCCTAATTTTCGGACCTAGCCCATAATAAACCGAGTCCACGACACATGGGGAACCCCACCACGCGTGGGGGACACAAGTCTCGAACCCCACCACGCGTGGGGCTCATTTCCCTGGGCAAAACCATATCAAATACACGGACAAAAAGAATTTGGAAGGAGGATTTTAAAAAGAAGAAGAAGAGAAAAACCTAGCAAATTACCATTAACAAACCACCATTCCCTCCGTCCCGGCCAGCTGACCCCTCTCCGTCTCGCCGCCTCCGTCAAACAACCAAACCCTACACCAAACAGACCCTTCCACCACCATAAACAACACCACCGCAGCTGCTCCTGCCTCCTCCATCACCACCGTCAACAAACCACCCAAAACCCTACGAGCCCCACTCCTTCTCCTCCAATCTCCATCGACACCACCAAACAGACCTCTCCACCTCCAACCATAACCAGTCACACCCCCCCCAACACCTAAAACACCAGCAATCTCCGTCGACACCTTCCCATCGTGAACCACCATTGTTACCCGCAACCAGTAGCCGTATTAACCACTGCCCAAATGACCCCTCGTAATCCCTACAAACCAGTAGCTGCGTCGTCACCGCCCAAACCACCCTTCACAGCTGCTCCATCCTCGCATCCAACGACCCCCTTTTGTTGCATTTCTCGAGCCAACCTGCTGCGTCGAAAAATCCAGCAGCAGCTAAACTTGAGCTTGACATCGAGGTCGTCTTCGGTTCGTCGGTCCAGTCGAGGTCCGGTACGTTGAGCTTAACATCGAGGTTTCAACATTCCGTTGTTGGAGAGGTTTCCGATAGTTGTCGGTCCAGTCGGTTGTCGTTCTTGCTTCAAACAGGTGCATACGCATTTCTAAACTTGTGATATTTGCTCAAATGGAATGAAATGATATGGATTTCTAATGCATTGTTTGTGTATCGGCTTTGTTGAGTTGCTCTTCATTTTTACCATGGATATTATTACCTATTAGAATCGTTGTATTTTTTTGTTTAATTTCGGACGGCTTCATTGGTAAAAAATCTTAGTTGTCTTAAGTTTGCCCTATAATAAATAAATAAAAATGAGACGAGCCTCGCCGAATAAAAGGGACAAATTGCGGGGCCCTCATAGATATATATATATCGAAATAAATACTTAGATTCCGGGACGGGCCATTTAGCAAATTTCACGGCCCTACCAAAAAAATAATAATGCGCTAGTTGCTTTAGGCGCACCTTTAATAATGTTATCTCCCTAAACTCGGGTGCACATTTATGTGACCCAAATCCAAATCTCAACGAAATCGAAATGTGTCTCTAATCACGGGTACATTGACTGTGACGTGGTCTGAGATGCATTTCCATGACGTTGCAAATTCTTTTTTTAAAAATAATAAATGAGATGAGCCTCGATAAACAAAAAATGCAAATTGCGGGGCCCTCAGTAAATACTTGTTTTAAACTTACTTAGAATTCAGGAGGGCCGCTTAGCGAATTTCGTGGCCTTCCCAAAATAATAACACGATAGTCTCTTTAGGCGCGTGTTTAATAATCTACATTCTTAAACTTTGGTGTGCATTTCATGTGACCCAGATCCAAATCCCAAAACATCAAATAAAATATGTTTCGGATTGTGGGTGCATTTCATGTGACGCAGTCCAAAGACATGTCTTAAGAGATGTTCACATTCTTTTAAAAATAATAATAATAAAGTGGTAAAAAGTTAAAATTGGCACATCGGTTCATAATTGTATTAAAATCAGATAAATAAGCCGAATATGACAGTTGAGCGACCGTGCTAGAACCACGGAACTCGGGAATGCCTAACACCTTCTCCCGGGTTAACAGAATTCCTTATCCGGATTTCTGGTACGCAGACTGTAATATGGAGTCATTCTTTTCCTCGATTCGGGATTAAAATTGGTGACTTGGGACACCCTAAATCTCCCAAGTGGCGACTCTGAAATAAATAAACCAATCCCGTTTCGATTGTCCTTTAATTGGAAAAACTCCCTTGCACCCTCTCAGGTGCGTAAAAAGGAGGTGTGACAGCTCTGGCGACTCTGCTGGGGACTGATGAGACCCAGAACCACTGGTTCAGGGTTAGAAATTCGAGCTTAGATAAATTGTTATATTTGATTTTATCTGATTTTGTTACATGATCTGTGCTAATTGGTTGCCTTTTACCGCTTTGATATTACGTGAACTGTATATAAACTGTGCCGAAACCCCTATCCTTTCTGAGTCTTATAAATCATGAAGAAGGGTGTACTTTGTACGACTTCTTTTCTGTATAGTGTCAAATCCCAATTTAGAACGAGGTTCGGACAAGTTGCTAAGCCGGTGAAGCTTCTGTATTCCCGGTACGCTGCCCTCCTCGGCTCGAGCTGTCCGCTCGGGTAAGCCAGGTCTAGAACAAACACCCAGGTTCTGAACTTAGTATAACAAAGCCACATGCCGGATCCCTAGTAGGAACGTTTATTTGCATCATGTGCATTTGACTTAGGGGACTCAACACAGGGGTTGGGTCCGTCTAGGACAAGCAACCTGAAAATAATAGACCATCTTTTGGCATCCTATGTGCTACATGTTGTACTTATTCAAGGGTGAATTGTTATGTTGATCACGTTTAATAAGAAGGCCGCACGTTTTTCCAGCATGATCTTATTTTAATCAAAAGCATGGGGAACATTTGTGGAATTCAAGAGGCCTTGGTATTCCATATGTCCCCCACGCTTTACATTTTGGGAAAAGCACATGGGGAACATTTGTGGAATCCAAGAAGTCTTGGAATTCCCTATGTCCCCCATGCTTCATTTTTGGGAAAAGCACATGGGGAACATTTGCGGAATCCAAGAAGTCTTGGAATTCCCTATGTCCCTCATGCCACATTTTTGAAAAAATACAATAAATATAAAAAATAAAAATATATATATAAAAAAAGAGCATGAAAATTCAAAAGATTTTGTTTGTTGTCATCATTTTCCATAAATTAGAAAATCGTGAAAAAGAGGAGAAAATAACAGTGTAGAGATATAACTACTTATTTTTAGAAAAAAAAAAAGCAATGTCCAAGTAGTATCGAAACTCTGCCGAAATTTTGAGAAAAAAAAAAGTCTTATTAGTTTGTTATATTAAAAGCAAAGGAAAAATAGAAGAAAAAAATCATCATTGTTCTGTCTTGTTTTTTTTTCTTCCAAAAAGAAAATAGTTTGTTGTGCCATTAAATAAAAATAAAAAAAAAGTCTGGTTTTTTTAAAAAATGTTTTTTTTAATCTTATTTTGGTTGTCTATGAAAATGCCAAATAAAAATAAAAAGAGTCGGGCGTTAACGTGATTTTATTATCTGTTCAAAATAAATATATATATAATCCAAAAAAAAATTCAAAAGAAAATTCAAAATTAAAAAAAATCCGAAAATATTTTGATTCTTCTTTAAAATTCAAAATTCAAAAAATATTTTTTTTAAGCAAGGTAAAAATTCCAAAAAAAAAAAATTTCTTTTTCTTTAGAATAAGAAAAACAAAGGAAAAAGAAGGAATGTTTTATGTTTTTTGTTAATTTGTTTGTTTGTTATAAATGAAAAATAATAGTCTATTTGATTGTTGTGGAAAAAAAATATAATAAAAAATATAGAAAATGGAAAAGGGTATTCTCAAAAATAGTTTATTTGTCCGAACTACGCGGGTTTGATTCTCACCGGATGTGAGATATGTAGGCAACCCTCATCGGGTCCAACTCCCTTTTTCATTTTACCAATAATGATATACCATAAAGTATATATGTGTATATATATATATATACACATGTATATAAATACATATATTGTTTTTTTTTCAAAGATTTTTGTTTGGAGTCAAAATAAAGGTTTTTGTTTTCGCCTAAAAAATCACCTTAATAAATGTGCAGGTTGAGCACAGAGCAAAATGAACCGTTCTCTGCCCTCAGCGAGGTCCCTCTATAACTCCGCACGTGGTGGAATGACTTGGAAGCCGATAACAAAGGGATAGTGGGAAGAGTATTGGGAGGTTTTGTCAATTTGTTGGGTGTTAGGCCGAGGACAGATATTCTTGAAGCTCTAATACCATTTTGGGACCCAACCCGCAATGTATTCCGCTTTGTTGACTTTGAACTTTCACCAACACTTGAGGAAGTCGCCGGATATGCGGGATTGAATGAGAGGTTAAGAGGGCAATATTTACTTTCGCCAAGGCCAGTGTCTCCACATGCGTTTCTGGATCTACTAAGCATCAGTCGGAAGATACAACATGATGATTTATCGAGAGGATGTTGTGATCTCCATTTCTTGTATCAGCGGTACGGAGCTCCGCAGGGTTTCGAGGAACCAAACCTTGGACTAACTCATGGAGGGAACAGAAACAAATGGGAAGCAAGACGTACTTTGGCTTTCATCACAGCATTCTTGGGAGTCATGGTCTGTCCAAGGAAGGATAAAAAGATAGAGATAGGCCTTGTAGGGATGGCCGACGTTGCAATCAAAAGAACCAACAGTACTGTGGTTCCTTTGATTTTGTCCGAAATCTACCGAGCTTTGACTGTATGCCGAGAAGGAGGCAAGTTCTTCCAAGGTTGCAATCTGTTACTTCAGCTATGGATGCAAGAACACCTCTATCACCGAGTAGGATACATGAATCACGGGTTGACCGGGAGGAATTGTATCAGCGGCTTCGAGAAGCGCATGACAGGCGTCAGGTTTCCTGAAGGTGTCGAAGCATGGTTTACACGATTAAGGTCAATAACAGCTGACCAAATTGAATGGGCATTCGGCTGGTTGGTTGATACAGAGGTAATATACATGGCAGCTGAAGAATGTCATGTTCTCTTAATGGGACTTCGCAGCATCCAGCCATATGCTCCTCATCGGGTATTGCGCCAGCTGGGCAGGTTTCAAGTAATCCCTACTGATGAAGACCTGAGCAAGCACGCCATTGAGCTAAGCCCGGGAGTCATATTTCCCGAGGGAAAGATTAGAAAGCTGTGGCATGAATGTAGATTCTTGGAACCCAAGACCATGGTGCGAGAACTAGCTAAAGGTGAGGTAGACCCAAAGTACGATGCTTGGTTCGAAAGAAGATTCCAGATTCGGCAGAGACCTGCTAAAAGAGCTCACATCCAACAATTCACGGATGATTCACAGGAGCAATGGTAATGGTTAAAAAGGGAAGAAGGTTACCGGGTTGAAATCGGGAAACTAAAGCAACAAGTTGAAAGGCTTGTATTTGAGAACAACGTGCAAGTCGCCTCGGAGCAGGCTGAAAGAAACAAGCTAACCCAAGAAAACCAAACCCTGAAGGCCCGCCTTCGCCAAGCCAGCAAAAGTAACATTGACCGACAGAGACGTCGCTCTGACGAAAGGTTGATAGCAGGTTTAAAAAATCAGGTCGTCCAAAGCCAAGAAGAATTAGAGCAATCAGAAGCTCGCGTAGCCAGGATGAAGGACAGATGGGCAAAATGCACAATGGCCCGGAGGCAGCGTCTACAACAAGTCATAAAGGATTATGAAATGAGTATCGGGATATTAAGAAAGACGAACTTCACTCTACATGATCGGATCATCAAACAAGCACGAGATGCCCAGGCCGACAGAAGACATTGTTACGATGCAATGGCCTGCATGGAAAGACAGATGGAGTTGTTCCAGGATCAACTTGCCGACAATGCTCAGGCACTGGGATTGAAGAACCGACAAATCAGGCAATTGTTCATTGAAAGGGATAACATTCGAGGAAGGATTGACGAAATTGGGCGTTACATCTACATGAAATGCCTAGCATGTGAACGAACACCTCGGAAGACCCTCCTTGTTTCCATCATGGGTTGCGTCCACCGGATTATGAACGAGTTGAAGAGCTTGCAGAGGGACCTCACACCAAGGGCCGCAAGAAGGCCGAATGATGCCTCGCGGGCCCTTAAGTTGGAAAATTAATCTTTGGTCGATGTCTTGTTTATTTGGCTTTGTCGCTTTCCCATATGTTGTTTTCTTTTCCTTTAATCAGATAGGAATCTGTACTATTGCTATTCTATGTTTGAAGTAATAGCAAAATTTTGAGAATGAATTTAATGATTCCAAAAGAATTTTGTGTTTCTTTGCTTTATGGCAGAACTAAGCCTGGTCTGATTCGCGCGGGGACGTGATACGTAGGCAATCCCCATAAGATTCGACCGCTCTTAATATAAAAAAAAAAGAGAAGAAAAGAGAAAAGAAAATACAAATAAAATACATGGTTTCCCAAAATACTCTAAAGGACAAATGAGCAAACCGGGATGACGCATGTTGTTTGAAGCAAAACATGTAGAAACGGTTAACTGCCTAGGAGCATTGCATCCTCTATGTGTTGTGATCAAATCTGTTAAACTCTAACGCTAACAAAGTTTATTGTTGTCTGATACCAGACAAGTTAGTTGTTAAAGAACTCTGGCAACACACTTCTACCAAACCAGATCCAAAGGACCGGTAGCAACAAGCATGACTACTTCAGAGAATAGTAATGAGGAAGAAAGGCCGATGAGCCAGTTTTTAAAAGAAGCGATGGAAAAGATTGAAAGGATGGGACTAGAGATGAATGCAATGCATCTAGCCCTAGCCAAAGCACAAAAGAGCCCTGAGCCACTGGGGCACATGCCGGAATACCCTCACTCCGGCCCTTCAACAAGCCTCCCAAACCCCCGTTATCATCAAGAAAGAAGCCCTCATGATTCCCAAGCTCCACCACCCCATCAACCTCTCCCAACACCAAATATTCCCACTTTTGTGGGACCCACATCAGCCACCTTGCAAAGAACGACCAGTGAGCCATTGTTTCAGGCTCACGATACGCAATACTATCCCCCTGAGCCTACATTTCGTGCCCCCGAACCACAGGCTTACAATCCACACTTGGAGGTACCGACAGAGATGGAAAAGCCGGTTAAAGCCCCTGAACAGGATGAGGTATTGAAAAAATTCAAAAGTCTGGAGCAATCCTTCAGGAACCTGCACGGATTGGGCAACCAAGTCAGCGTAGCATACAAAGATCTGTGCCCTTTCCCGGACATCCAACTCCCAGCTGGGTTCAAAATGCCTAAGTTTGATTTATATGAAGGCCACGGTGATCCCATGGCACATTTGCGGGGATTCTGTAGCAAAATGAGAGGTGCAGGCGGCAAGGATGAGCTTCTGATAGCTTATTTCGGCCAAAGTCTGAGCGGATCGGCACTTGAATGGTATACCAGGCAGGATTCCAGTAGGTGGTACACTTGGGATGACCTGGCGCAAGCTTTCGCAGGTCATTTCCAGTACAATCTCGAGATAGTCCCTGACCGTCTCACATTATTAAGAACTGGGAAGAAACCCGAGGAAAGTTTTCGCGAGTTTGGGTTCCGCTGGAGAGAACAAGCAGCTAGAGTCGATCCTCCCATGAGAGAGGGAGAGATGGTGGATTATTTCTTACAAACATTGGATCCAACCTACTTTGGTCACTTGGTGACAACGGTTGGAAAATCCTTCAACGAGGTGGTCAAGATAGGGGTCATGATAGAAGAAGGTCTGAGGTCTGACAAAATCTTGAATTATTCGGCACTCAAGGCCACGACCCAAGCTATTCAGAGCGGCACCGGAGGTGCGCTGAGAAGAAAGAAAGAAGAAGTTGCCACGATCGAGGCAGGCAGTTGGTCCAGGGCTGGCAAGCCACACTACAACCAACCCAGACCTCACAGGCCAAACTACCCATACAATCCACCACAACATTTCTATCCGCCTCAAGAACCACATTGCTCCGTACACCAGGCCCAGGTATACACTCAGCCTCCGGTTCGCCCGCAATGGCGCGCGCCGGCTCCCCAGAACATATATGCACCACCACAACACACCTATCCTCCACCGAGGCGTATAGAAACCCTCCAGGGGCAGGCTTTCGGGGAAATCCAGATGCTAGGAATGACAGGTTGCCGAAACACAGAACTTTCACGGAGTTGGGAGAAACCTACACCGCCTTGTTCCACAAACTGAGGCAATTGGGTTTGGTTAGTCCTGTCCAGACTCGAGAACCAAATCCCACACCCCAGAATTTGGATCGATCAATAAGTTGTGAATACTGCTCAGGGATGCTCGGGCATGATACCGAAAGGTGTTGGAAATTGAGGCATGCCATACAGGATCTTATTGACACCAATAAGATCGAGGTCCAGACACCGGAGGCTCCTAACATCAACTAGAACCCACTGCCAGCGCACCACGAGATTCACATGATTGAGTTGGTGTATGAGGGAGGAGAGTTGAGAAAACCTTCACAAACAGTGATGATGATCCAGGCCGCCCCGAAAGAAGTTTCAACCAATGGGGGAACGAGGGTACAGTCGCAGGGAGAAGGCGTCAAGCCAGTAGTGATATTGGGAAAGAGCCCGTCCGCCATAACGAGCAAACCCGAGCCAAACAAGTTGGTAATATCAGGGATTCCGCCCACACCTGCAGTTGTGTTGAAAGGGGTATATAGAGAACTGGTCACCATAAAGCCTGTAGTCCAGCTGCCGATGATTGATAGCAAGGCTGTGCCTTGGAAATATGAGAAGGCAGTGGTGATGTACAAAGGAAAACAGGTGGAGGAAGTTAGTTGTGAAGCGCAAGGGCTGACTCGATCAGGTCGGTGTTTTGCTACGGTGGAGCTAAGAAGAACCAACCCAGCTGCAACCAAGAAACCTGTGTCCGAAGAAGAGGCTGAGGAGTTCCTGAGAAAGATGAAAGTGCAGGACTACTCTGTGGTCGAACAGCTGAGGAAAACACCGGCCCAGATCTCGCTGCTGTCATTACTGATCCATTCTGAGGAGCATCGCCGGGCCTTGATGAAGATATTGAATGAAGCTCATGTGCCCAATGAGATTTCTGTAAACCACCTGGAAACCATTGCCAACAAGATTTTCGAGGTGAACAGGGTGACATTCTCAGATGATGATCTGCCGGTGGAAGGTACGGAGCATAATAAAGCTTTATACCTAGCTGTCAAATGTGAAGACTCGGTGGTAACTCGAGTATTGGTGGATAATGGCTCAAGTGCCAATATTTGTCCACTATCTACCCTGAACCAGTTAAAGATCGACCACGGAAGGATCCGCAAGAATAACATCTGCGTCCGAGGATTTGACGGAAATGGAACAGCCACTGTAGGGGATGTTGTACTTGAATTGACCATCGGTCCAGTCCTGTTCACCATGGAGTTCCAGGTGTTAGATGCCACAGTATCTTATAACTTTCTGTTAGGACGACCATGGATTCATGCAGCCAAAGAAGTTCCCTCCACCCTACATCAGATGGTGAAGTTCGAGTGGGAAAGACAAGAGGTCGTGCTGCACGGCGAGGACACGACGTGCACCATGGGTGGCGCCATTGTACCTTTCATAGAGACCAATGATGACAAAGGTCCTTGGGTCTACCAGATTTTCGATACAATGTCGGCAAACAAGATTTCTGAGGGTGAGATCCTTCAGCACCCAAGGGTAGCTGCCGCGACAGTCATGATGGTCTCGGAAATGCTGGGTAATGGATTTGTGCTGGGAAAAGGCCTGGGAGTCGAGCTTCAGGGGATTGTCCAACCTGTCTCCCTGCCTAAAAATGTAGAAACGTTCGGGTTGGGGTTCAGGCCAACCGCAGCAGATAGGAAGCAGGCACAAAAAATGAAGAAGCGGGTCTGGTTTCTGCCCAAACCGGTGCCACATCTATCAAGATCTTTTGTCAGAGCAAGCGCCAAAGGGCCACCAGTCCCAAAGATTCTAGGACCATTGATTGGTATGAATGGAGACCTGAATCAGAGTTTCGAGAGGCTATTCGTTGATGTCAGTATGGTAGAAGCTGGAGAAGGTTCCAGCAGAACAGAGATACAGTTTGTGGGGCCTGAGGCCAAAACCAACAACTGGACGGTTACTCCTCTTCCTGTCCGAGGGGAGTCTTGGTAGTAGGCTTTGATTTATGTTTTGTTTGTTTTGTTTTGTTCGGATTATTCCAGGGTGTAATCCAAATTTTACTTTTGTTTTGTAAAAGTGTGAACCCTTTTATCCCGCAAGTTTAATAAAGTTCTCTTCTTTTGCCCATTTTAATTTTGTTTTGTTCTTTTTCTTTCTGAACAATTCTCTTTTTACTGGTTCTAATGACATAGCATGCACAGCAGATCGTCGACCTAGTCTAATAAATCAATCTGAATCCGACTTAATGACACAAGAGGTCATTTGCGACGATGAATCTGAATATGACGAAGATAAAGCCTTCGAAGAGATAAACCGAGAACTGCGCCAATTTGAAGAAAAACCCAAACCTAACCTAAATGACACTGAGGCTGTGAATCTAGGGGACGCTGATAATGTCCGAGAAACCAAAATCAGCATCCATATTGAGCCGAATGTCAGGGAAGAATTGATCAAAACCCTCATGGAATTCAAAGATGTTTTTGCATGGTCATATGATGATATGCCAGGATTAAGCACCAATTTAGTGGTTCACAAATTGCCCACTGACCCGGCATACCCTCCGGTCAAGCAAAAGCTAAGGAAATTTAAAACAGAAATGAGTGTAAAGATCAAAGAAGAGGTGATTAAACAGTTGCAGGCGAAGGTCATTCGGGTCACTCGATATCCCGAGTGGTTGGCCAATGTGGTGCCAGTTCCAAAGAAGGATGGGAAAATCAGGGTGTGCGTCGACTACCGCAACCTCAACAAAGCAAGCCCCAAGGACAACTTTCCATTACCTAACATTCATATCCTGATCGATAATTGCGCTGGGCGCAAGATCGGATCCTTTGTGGATTGCTATGCGGGTTATCATCAGATCCTAATGGACGAGGAAGATGCGAAAAAGACAGCATTTATCACGCCATGGGGAACTTACTGCTATCGGGTAATGCCGTTCGGGCTGAAGAATGCCGGGGCAACATACATGCGAGCAATGACCGCTGTGTTTCACGATATGATACACAAAGAAATTGAGGTGTATGTAGATGATGTGATCATAAAGTCTTGGCGTCAGGAAGACCATGTAGCAGACCTAAGGAGATTCTTCCAAAGACTCCGAAGGTATGATATCAAGCTCAACCCCGCCAAATGCGCATTCGGGGTTCAGTCAGGAAAGTTGTTAGGATTCATTGTCAGTCGACGGGGGATTGAGTTAGACCCATCCAAAATCGAATCCATCCGAGATTTGCCACCGCCAAAGAACAAAATAGAGGTAATGAGCTTGCTGGGTAGACTCAATTACATCAGCAGGTTCATCGCTCAACTCACAGCAACTTGTTAGCCCATATTTCGGCTGCTGAGAAAGGATGCTGCGGTAAGTTGGACGGCAGAGTGTCAAGAGGCTTTCGACCAAATCAAAGTGTATCTGTCTAATCCACCCGTATTGGTCCCGCCTAAGCCAAGGAAGCCCTTAATTCTTTATCTGACGGTCCTGAAAAATTCATTTGGTTGTGTACTGGGGCAACATGATAACATAGGAAGGAAGGTGCAGGCCATCTACTATCTTAGCAAGAAATTCACAGTATATGAGGTCAAGTACACTCAACTCAAGAAAACATGCTGCGCCCTAACTTGGGTAGCTCAGAAGTTGAAGCATTACCTGTACTCGTATACTACTTATCTAATATCCCGTTTGGACCTATTGAAGTATATCTTTCAGAAACCTATGCCCACAGGGAGGTCGGCAAAATGGAAAATTCTGCTCACAGAGTTCGATATCGTCTATGTGACGAGGACAGCCATGAAAGCCCAGGCGCTGGCCGATCATTTGGCAGAGAATCCTGTTGATGAAAAATACGAGCCTTTAAGAACGTATTTCCCCGACGAAGAGGTAATGCATACAAATGAGCTGGAGTTACCCGAGGAACCGGGTTGGAAGCTTTTCTTTGATGGAGCTGCAAACGCGAAAGGGGTTGGAATAGGAGCAGTACTCATTTCTGAAACGGGACGCCATTATCCTGTTACAGCTCAACTACGCTTCTATTGCACCAATAATATGGCCGAGTATGAAGCTTGCATTCTGGGTCTGCGTTTGGCTGCTGACATGGATGTCCAAGACGTCTTGGTCTTGGGAGACTCGGACCTCTTGGTACATCAGATTCAGGGTGAATGGGAAACGCGGGATCTAAAGCTCATACCATATCGACAATGCTTGCATGATCTGAGCAAGCGATTTCGATCAGTGAAGTTCAAACATATCCCGAGAGTTCATAACGAGGTTGCGGATGCATTGGCCACCTTAGCATCAATGTTGCACCACCCTGACAAAATGTATGTTGATCCTCTGTACATCCAGGTCCGTGATCAGCACGCTTATTGCAACGCCATAGAAGAAGAAGCAGATGGCGAACCCTGGTTTCATGATATCAAGGAATATCTCAGAATGGGGATATATCCAAAACAGGCCACTAGAGACCAAAAAAGAGCCCTTCGGCGTTTGTCGAATGGTTTCTTCCTCAGCGGAGGAGTATTGTACAAAAGAACCCCGGATTTGGGATTGTTGAGATGCATAGATGTCGGTCAAGCCACGACGGTTATGGCAGAGGTACATGCTGGAGTTTGTGGGCCACACATGAGCGGATATGTGTTGGCAAGGAAGATCCTTCGAACAGGGTGTTATTGGCTCACCATGGAACACGACTGTATCACTTTCGTGAGGAAATGCCATCAGTGCCAGATACATGGAGATCTGATTCATTCTCCGCCAACAGAGTTACATACGATGTCAGCACCCTGGCCGTTTGTGGCATGGGGCATGGATGTCATTGGACCTATCGAGCCGGCAGCATCCAACGGTCATAGGTTCATTCTAGTGACCATTGATTACTTCACCAAATGGGTTGAGGCTAAAACCTTCAAGTCGGTAACCAAAAAGGCAGTGGTGGACTTTGTTCACTCCCATATCATCTGCAGATTTGGAATCCCAAAAGTGATCATCACGGATAACGGTGCGAATCTTAACAGCAGCCTGATGAGAGAGGTATGCCAACAATTCAAGATTACACACCGCAATTCCACCCCATATCGTCCCAAGGCGAATGGAGCGGTCGAAGCAGCCAATAAGAATATCAAGAAGATACTGCGAAAGATGGTGGAAGGGTCCAGACAATGGCACGAGAGATTACCCTTTGCTTTGTTGGGTTACCGCACTACCGTCCGGACTTCCATAGGAACAACTCCTTATTTGTTGGTGTACGGAACTGAGGCCGTAATACCAACGGAGGTCGAAATTCTGTCCCTCCGGATTGTTGCTGAAGCCGGGATTGATGATGAGGAATGGGTCAAAGCTCGATTGGAACAGTTGAGCTTGATAGACGAGAAAAGATTGGCAGCAGTGTGCCATGGTCAACTGTATCAGAAGAGAATGGCGAGAACATATAATAAGAAGGTACGCCCCAGAAAGTTCGAAGTAGGGCAGCAAGTATTAAAGAAGATCCTCCCACATCATGTCGAGGCAAAAGGCAAATTCGCCCCAAATTGGCAAGGGCCTTATATTGTAACCAGAGTGTTGTCCAATGGTGCTTTGTGTTTGACAGATATCGAGAGGAGATGTGTCGAGATGGCTATCAATTCTGATGCAGTCAAGAGATATTATGCGTAATTTCTTTAATTATGGCAATTTTTGGTTCGCTTGTTTGTATCTGATATTTATTGGATAATGAGATGACGGAGGCAATTCTTTCTTCTATCCAAACACTTTAACCCTTGTTTCCCCCTTTTGAGCCTTAAGTTATTCTTTCATACCCCTCTTTTGGAATCACTAACGGAAAAGATATGAAAAGAGAAAGAAGAAAAGAAATTTTTTAAGGAAAAATGAAAAAAAAAAGAAAAAAAAGAGAGAAGAAGAAGATAAAAACCACAAACCGTGGGAACTACGTTTGACCTGATTCCTCAAAGAGGATACGTAGGCGCCTCACGGCTCGGTCATAGTGTGCATCGTAGTGTACATAGGATGCATAGTGTACATAAATACGCATAATAAGGCACAATGTACATAACGCACATAGCTCAACATAGAGTAAAAAATAGAATCCCCCAAGCAAGAAAACTAGGGCAGAGGCTATGTTTTAAAATGCCAACAAAGGTATGATTCCAAAAGTTGTAGCAGATCACCCATCGAAATTATTTCATTTTTGATAAGCCTTTCTTCTATCCCCACACCAAAACCAACATCGACGTCCAAAAGACCTCCCGATCAATATCCAAGAGATGCCAAGTCAGGCAAATAAAGCCGAGAATAATACACCGATCCCCAGTAAAGAAGAGGATCATAAGACTGGGAATGAATTGATGGTCAAAGGAATCTCCAGAAGAGAGGGTCGTATCGACAACACCCCGATTCCTCGATAAAGAAATAAAATGAGAGAGTCTTATCGGTGAAAACCTTCACAGGCACCGAAAGGCGACGTAAGATGAGAGATATAAAATGAGAGAGTCTTATTGGTGAAAACCTTCACAGGCACCATAAGGCGCCGGGAGTTGAGAGAAAAGAGAGAGTCTCATTAGTGAAAACCCCTCGAAGGGCACTATGAGGCGACAAGACAGATCAACAAAAGCGTCCACATTCGCAAAGAAATGGACACTCATTTATCCCCGGCAAGTTAGACCATCGGGCAAGTCGATTGATACAAATAGACTGGGTCGGGAATCTATGGTGCACGTCATGATCACAGGGACCAGTCAGGTCATCCAGATAAACTCTTCTGAATTCCTTTTCCACTAAGTATTGGTTCAGAAAGATTTTTTCTCCTTTTCTATCTTTTTATTTCTCTTTCTAAAAATTTGTCTTGAAAAGGATTTTTCAAAGCTTACTACCAGAGACCGAAGAGGGATTCATACGATGTAGGGTAATCCCAACAGTCCTAAATGCTAGCCCCAGGCAATGCAATGTTATGCCCTGCAGTTTTGGGAGGAAGTAAACTCTTAAAGGGAGTGGTTTCGGGAGTAAAAGCAGACTCCCACAGCATGTACTGTAAAGAGAAAGCAGAAAAGGGGATAAATTGAAAACCAATCCCTAGCAGGCCGGACACCCCAGCAAGCAACTTTGTCCACTAACCAGTTGTGGGGGCACAGAGCAAGAAAAGGGAAAGAGAGGGAAAATCATCCACCGGAAAGACACCTTTTCCCACCATGAGTGAAACTAACTAAATCCTTTTTGTCTGTTGCAGGAAAATAAACATTGATGATGGCAGCAGAGGACGCGATGCCAGGGAAATCACCAAACCGGGGCAGAAAATTTTCTGCCGTTGGCAAAATTTTCTCGGAAGAACGAGGAAACAATTTTAATACTTTTCAGTTCTAGGTCGCCCACCAGTAAAATGCGGGAATACATTTATGTTCTAGGTCGCCCACCAGTAAAATGCGGGAATACTTTTCAGCTCTAGGTCGCCCACCAGTAAAATGCGGGAATACTTTTCAGCTCTAGGTCGCCTACCAGTAAAATGCGGGAATACTTTTCAGCTCTAGGTCGCCCACCAGTAAAATGCGGGAATACTTTTCAGCTCTAGGTCGCCCACCAGTAAAATGCGGGAATACTTTTCAGCTCTAGGTCGCCCACCAGTAAAATGCGGGAATACTTTTCAGCTCTAGGTCGCCCACCAGTAAAATGCGGGAATACTTTCAGTTCTAGGTCGCCCACCAGTAAAATGCGGGAATACTTTTCAGCTCTAGGTCGCCCACCAGTAAAATGCGGGAATACTTTTCAGCTCTAGGTCGCCCACCAGTAAAATGCGGGAATACTTTCAGTTCTAGGTCGCCCACCAGTAAAATGCGGGAATACTTTTCAGCTCTAGGTCGCCCACCAGTAAAATGCGGGAATACTTTTCAGCTCTAGGTCGCCCACCAGTAAAATGCGGGAATACTTTCAGTTCTAGGTCGCCCACCAGTAAAATGCGGGAATACTTTTCAGTTCTAGGTCGCCCACCAGTAAAATGCGGGAATACTTTTCAGCTCTAGGTCGCCCACCAGTAAAATGCGGGAATACTTTCAGTTCTAGGTCGCCCACCAGTAAAATGCGGGAATACTTTTCAGCTCTAGGTCGCCCACCAGTAAAATGCGGGAATACTTTCAGTTCTAGGTCGCCCACCAGTAAAATGCGGGAATACTTTTCAGTTCTAGGTCGCCCACCAGTAAAATGCGGGAATACTTTTCAGTTCTAGGTCGCCCACCAGTAAAATGTGGGAATACTTTTCAGTTCTAGGTCGCCCACCAGTAAAATGCGGGAATACTTTTCAGTTCTAGGTCGCCCACCAGTATAATGCGGTAATACTTTATGTTCTAGGTCGCCCACCAGTAAAATGCGGGAATACTTTTCAGCTCTAGGTCGCCCACCAGTAAAATGCGGGAATACTTTTCAGTTCTAGGTCGCCCACCAGTAAAATGCGGGCATGCATTTCATAATTTTGCATTTAAGCAATTTTTTTGTCTTATATTACAGATTCAGGAATCAGTAACCCCACCAGAAGGTGGAAGGTTACAATAGAGATTCCCAAGCAGGAAACAATAAAAATCTCCAGCACCGGGAAGCAGAAGGCTACAACAAAAATCCCCAGCATTCACAAAAGGCTGGTCAAAAAAAAAAAACAACAACCAGAAAAGAAGAAATCAGGCGTCCACCTGGAGAACAAGGACAAAGAAAAGAAGAAATCAGGCGTCCACCTGGAGAACAAGGACAAAGAAAAGAAGAAATCAGGAGTCCACCTGGAGAACAAGGACAAAGAAAAAGAAATCAGGCGTCCACCTGGAGAACAAGGACAAAGAAAAGAAGAAATCAGGCGTCCACCTGGAGAACAAGGACAAAGAAAAAATCAGGCGTCCACCTGGAGAACAAGGACAAAGAAAAGAAGAAATCAGGCGTCCACCTAGAGAACAAGGACAAAGAAAAAGAAATCAGGCGTCCACCTGGAGAACAAGGACAAAGAAAAGAAGAAATCAGGCATCCACCTGGAGAACAAGGACAAAGAAAAATCAGTCGTCCACCTGGAGAACAAGGACAAAGAAAAAAGAAATCAGGCATCCACCTGGAGAACAAGGACAAAGAAAAGAAGAAATCAGGCGTCCACCTGGAGAACAAGGACAAAAGAAAAAGAAATCAGGCGTCCACCTGGAGAACAAGGACCAAAGAAAAGAAGAAATCAGGCGTCCACCTGGAAAACAAGGACAAAGGAAAGAAATAGAAATCAGGCACCCACCTGAAGAATAAGGGAATACAATTGAAGTATTGGAGTCAAGAGCCCGCTCATATGAGAAAGGGGCACACTTAGAATCAATAAAGCAGAGGAATACAACAGGAATCCCCCGCAAGAAACAATGAAAATCCCAGCATTCAACCAAGTTATAAATAGCAGAAGCCCGCCTCAAGAATGCGAGTCAACAGTCCGAGATGGTCAACAAAAGCTGGACACAAAAAAAAAAAGAGAAGAACAAGAAAAAAAAAGAGAAAATACGGAAGTGGAGAACAAATGTGGTATGCTCAAGAACTAGCACCTACAACTAGCTAGTAACAAGGTTCAAATCCAAAGTCTGCATGAAGCACCATTCAAGACTCAAGACCAAGTTTCAGAAGACTTAAAGATATGAATCCTTGTAACTAGTAGCTGATAGGTTTAGTTAGTCTTTTTTCAGTTTTCATTTTTGATGTAATGACAGGACCACGGACCGGAACCTCAACGGAACGGACCTCGATCGGCTCTTCACCTCGGTACACTCTACCATCTCTCCCATTCCCGAACTACACGTGGCCTGATTCCTGTATAACCTAGGACATGTAGGCAGCTCAGATACCAGGGCTCGGTCACATTCCCTCCCTTTCCTTAGTATAGCCCGTCCAAGTAATGGTCGGGTCAAAAACATGTCTAGTCGTTCTTTGTCGGAATACTCTTCGTGTTTCCAGTCAAAGAGGGGCAGCTGTAGACACCTGATTTTTGACCCTCCCCGGGAATATTTACATTTTTTAGCTTAAATATTTAATTTAGGTCTAATATAGCTATTCTTACTATTTTTACTTTATTTTCCTCGCAAAAGAAAAATTACAAAATATATATATAAATTTTAGTTTATGTATTTCTCATAAACTTGAAAAAATACAAAAAAATTGTACTTTATTTTGTACTTTATATAATTTCGAAAATTACCAAAAAATATAGTTCTATTAATGTTTTATAGTCATTTTAATTTTGAAAAATTAAAAAATATTACTTTATATTTTATCTTTATATAAAAACGAAAATTACAAAAAAAATAGTTTTATTAATATTTTGTAGCTATTTTAAATCTTGAAAAAATATTTAAAAAAGATATAGTTTTTTTTAAATATTAGTCTTATTTTTGGTAGTTATTTTGCTTGCATAGGACTAGTTAAGCAACAGTTTCTTATTCTCGGATCCGGGCAACAGAATAATATTCGGGTTCAAACTACCCGGTTTTAGGCCTAATTTTCGGACCTAGCCCATAATAAACCGAGTCCACGACACATGGGGAACCCTACCACGCATGGGAGACACAAGTCTCGAACCCCACCACGCGTGGGGCTCATTTCCCTGGGCAAAACCATATCAAATACACGGACAAAAAGAATTTGGAAGGAGGATTTTAAAAATTTTTGAACTACTGTACATCTTCTTCCTAAAGAAGAAGAAGAGAAAAACCTAGCAAACTACCATCAACAAACCACCATTCCCTCCGTCCCGGCCAGCTGACCCCTCTTCGTCTCGCCGCCTCCGTCAAACAACCAAACCCTACACCAAACAGACCCTTCCACCACCATAAACAACACCACCGCAGTTGCTTCTGCCTCCTCCATCACCACCGTCAACAAACCACCCAAAACCCTACGAGCCCCACTCCTTCTCCTCCAATCTCCATCGACACCACCAAACAGACCTCTCCACCTCCAACCATAACCAGTCGCACCCCCCCAACACCTGAAACACCAGCAATCTCCGTCGACACCTTCCCATCGTGAACCACCATTGTTACCCGCAACCAGTAGCCGTATTAACCACTGCCCAAACGACCCCTCGTAATCCCTGAAAACCAATAGCTGCGTCGTCACCGCCCAAACCACCCTTCACAGCTGCTCCATCCTCGCATCCAACAACCCCCTTTTGTTGCATTTCTTGAGCCAACCTACTGCGTCAAAAAATCCAGCAGCAGCTAAACTTGAGCTTGACATCGAGGTCGTCTTCGGTTCGTCGGTCCAGTCGAGGTCCGGTACGTTGAGCTTAACATCGAGGTTTCAACGTTCCATTGTTGGAGAGGTTTCCGATAGTTGTCGGTCCAGTCGGTTGTCGTTCTTGCTTCAAACAGGTGCATACGCATTTCTAAACTTATGATATTTGCTCAAATGGAATGAAATGATATGGATTTCCTATGCATTGTTTGTGTATCGGCTTTGTTGAATTGCTCTTCATTTTTACCATGGATATTATTACCTATTAGAATCGTTGTATTTTTTTGTTTAATTTCGGAAGGCTTTATTGGTAAAAAATCTTAGTTGTCTTAAGTTTGCCCTATAATAAATAAATAAAAATGAGACGAGCCTCGCCGAATAAAAGGGACAAATTGCGGGGCCCTCATAGATATATATATCGAAATAAATACTTAGATTCCGGGACGGGCCATTTAGAAAATTTCACGGCCCTACCAAAAAAATAATAATGCGCTAGTTGCTTTAGGCGCGCCTTTAATAATGTTATCTCCCTAAACTCGGGTGCACATTTATGTGACCCAAATCCAAATCTCAACGAAATCGAAATGTGTCTCTAATCACGGGTACATTGACTGTGACGTGGTTTGAGATGCATTTCCATGACGTTGCAAATTCTTTTTTTAAAAATAATAAATGAGACGAGCCTCGATAAAGAAAAAATGCAAATTGCGGGGGCCTCAGTAAATACTTGTTTTAAACTTACTTAGAATTCAGGAGGGCCTCTTAGCGAATTTCGTGGCCTTCCCAAAATAATAACACGATAGTCTCTTTAGGCGCATGTTTAATAATCTACATTCTTAAACTTGGGTGTGCATTTCATGCGACCCAGATCCAAATCCCAAAACATCAAATAAAATATGTTTCGGATTGTGGGTGCATTTCATGTGACGCAGTCCAAAGACATGTCTTAAGAGATGTTCACATTCTTTTAAAAATAATAATAATAAAGTGGTAAAAAGTTAAAATTGGCACATTGGTTCATAATTGTATTAAAAAATCAGATAAATAAGCCGAATATGACAGTTGAGCGACCGTGCTAGAACCACGGAACTCGGAAATGCCTAACACCTTCTCCCGGGTTAACAGAATTCCTTATCCGGATTTCTGGTACGCAGACTGTAATATGGAGTCATTCTTTTCCTCGATTCGGGATTAAAATTGGTGACTTGGGACACCCTAAATCTCCCAAGTGGCGACTCTGAAATAAATAAACCAATCCCGTTTCGATTGTCCTTTAATTGGAAAAACTCCCTTGCACCCTCTCAGGTGCGTAAAAAGGAGGTATGACACCTATCACAATCGGTTCAGGGTCAGGAACCAAATAATTTCTATATAGAAATGTGAATGTGCTATATGATTTAATTATGCCACCAAAATGCACAAAGATGAGTTCCCAAAAATGGTTGGGAAATGTGTTGGTGATCCCAACATTAGGGGGAGAAAATGGGCAGCTGAGAAAGTGATACGTGAAATAAATTATTATGAATACATATAGATCCTCGTACAAGAAAATATAAACTTGAAGTTCAAATGATAATTTATTTACAAATTATTGCCAGACGCATTTGCTGACCCAAAGCTAAATGTCATATTTCACCTGCTAATGCTGCAAATAGAATAAAGTCCATGAGGGACAGAGTCTATAGCACGCATGAAGCGTAACAGACCAATTGGTTCCAAAGATAAAACTCCTTGAAGAAGGAGATGGGCAAATATTCAAAATGGTCATAATAAGGAGGCAAGTGCCCTAGAAGAGCACCACGACATAACACTTCATAAGGCCTCATGGGAGAGGCTCAGGTACTTGAAAATAATGAAATAAAGAGATCTCAATAAGTTATGTCTTTATTGGTTAATAATGGAACCGACATTAAATGATTGTCGACAATATTGTTAATATAATGTAGCACTCAATATGATTAATATTGGCGAGGATCTTGAGATCAAATCTGTCATGAAATTTGGACGGATAAAAGATTGGTCAAATAAAAAATACGCAATGAAATTGACTTCACTTGAAAAATGTGAAGTTGGACGGATAGTCCAATACCTGAAAGTATAAAGTCAATTGAGGTATAAATGTGTTCTTGTGCGAAAGGTTCAAGTCGATAGTCATAAAGACAACTTGTGGCACAAGAAAATTAGTAAATATCCTCACATTGATTATATGGAGACATGTTCTCTTATAGTGGATATAGTCACTTCAGGTTTTAATCTGGCAATATATGAAAAACTTGATATGCGTATAGTGGATATCATTGAAAGATTTAAATTGTCTTGGAGCATATTAAGGTTTCCAAGAAATTTATTAAATAAAGCTTCAAAAATCCTTATACGGATTGAAACAATCAGGGCGCATGTGGTATAATCGCCCGAGAGAGTACTTGTTGAAAGAAGGGTATAAGAATAATTCAATTTGTCCTTGTGTCCTTATAAAAGGATATGGATTTGAATTTGTTATAATCGCCATGTATGTTGATGATTCAAATATCATTAGAACTAGCAGTAGACTGTTTAAAGAAAGAATTTGAAATGAAAGATCTTGGAAAGACAAAATTTTGTCTTGGTCTACAAATTGAATATATGAAAGATGGAATTTTTGTCCTTCAATCAGCATACACTAAAAAGATTTTAAAGAGCTTCTATGTGGATAAAACACATCCATTAAGTACCCCGATGGTTGTGAGATTACTCGATATAAATAAAGATTCACTCCGACCTTATGAAAATAATGAAGAGCTTCTTGGTCCTAAAGTACCATATCTTAATGCAATTGGTGCGCTAATATATCTTGCTAACACTACAAGGCATGATATAACTTTTTTAGTTAATGTCTTAGCAAGATATAGCTCCGTTCAAGGAGAAATTGGAATGAAATCAAGCACATATTGTGTTATCTAAGGGGGATTACCGGTGTGGGCTTATTTTATGGCAATGATTGCAATACCGATCTTGTTGGTTATGTCGATGTGGAGTATTTATTTGACACACACAAGGCTTGATCTCAAACATGTTATGTGTTTACATGTGTGGCACTGTCATATCTTGGCGATCGACTAAGCAATCAATCGTGGCTACTTCTTCTAATCATGCTGAGATAATTGCTATTCATGAAGCAAGTCGAGAATGTGTATGGTTGAGGTCTACTATACATCTTATTCGAGACAAATGTGGTTTGAAGTGTGATAAACTACCCACAGTTTTGTATGAAGAAAATACAACATGCATAGCCCAATTAAAGGGAGGATTCATAAAGGAGTTAGGACAAAGCACATTTCACCTAAATTATTGTTCACACATGATCTTCAAAAGAATGGTGATATTAATGTGCAACGGATCCGTTCAAGTGATAATATGGCTGATTTGTTCACCAAATATCTACCGGCGTCAACCTTCAAGAAACTAGTGTACAAGATTGGGATACGAAGGCTCAACGATGTGAACTGATGATCTCATCAGGGGGAGTTAATACGCGTTGTACTCTTTTTCCCTTACAAGGTTTTGTCCCATTGGGTTTTCCTTGCAAGGTTTTTAACGAGACAACCAAAAAGCGTATTTCTAAATATGTGTACTCTTTTTCCTTCATTAGGATTTTTTTCCCCATAGGGTTTTTCTATAAGGTTTTAACGAGGCACATTATTTATGGACATCTAAGGGGGAATGTTATGATAAAAATCAAAATATGGTGGATGTACTCTTCCTCCATGATCTTTCTCTCAAATGGTTAATGACATATTCAATGACATATTTTCTATGTTCCATGACATATTTTCTTCACTTTTCATGCCTATATAAAGGCTTTGTAATAGATAGAAAAATACACACAATTGAAGAAGAAAATCTCTTCCTTTCTCTCTATGTCTATTTCTTGTTCACGTTTTACTAAATTGTCTTTATTTCTTGTTCATGTTTTACTAAATTGTCTTTATTTCTTGTTCATATTTTACTAAATTGCTTTTATTTCATAACACCCTTGAATTTTTTTAAAATAGAACAAATACCTCCTTGAAATGTCATAATCAATTCTACGAGAGCAGGTGAAACACACTCGCCCGGCACATTTATATTTCTTTTTTTTAAAAAAGCCTTTTTTTCAATTTTTTTTGTTCTCTCTCTGTTTGTCGTCTTTCTTTTCCTCCTTTTCTCTTCTTTTTCATTATTCCTAGTTTCTGGTTCACTTCCAGTAAGAAAATCAAAGCCATAAATTGCTTTCTTCGATCTCTTCTCCAATAAATTCATTATAGAGCTCTTAAAAATAAGTAATATCAATATTTCAAACCCCCACCTTAAATATTTCAAAATTTCACTTTTATTCAACCAATTTTTCGGTAAAATGCAAAGAACAATGGTGTTTGGCTTAATCTTTTGTGACTGAGTTGTCAATCATTCATCAATTTTTTAAAACTCAGGTTGTTTTAATGGTGTTAAGCTCGTTTATGTTGCAGATTTTTGCGATTAAGATACGATTTTTTTTCAAAATTTTCAACGGTATACTATTTTCCACATTCAAAAAATTCAGAAGGTAATAGGATCCTGCATAGATAAAGTGTGTAATTGAACTATCTCCTCCCATCCAACGCCCCACCCCTCACCCCTACATAAATGCTTTGGGATAATAATTTTTGCTCAATTATTAACACCATAAAATAACTAAGAAAATCACTTCTTCTTTTTTTGAAAATATTATTTTTTGCCGAAAATATTTTTATTTGTACCAAACACACCCTAACTTTCAAAGTTTATCCGTTTTTAAAACGGAGAAGGGCCAAATATACCTTTGTACTAAGAGAAAAGGTTTAAATATACCCTTCGTTATACTTTCGGTCCAAATATATTCTTGCCATAATACTATTGGTTCAAATATACCCCTTTTTCGTTATATTTGTTCAAGGTGGACATCAAATCCTATGTGACATTAATATTTGATGAGGTGGATGCCACATGGCATGCCACCTCAGCGCATGTAACCCATTTTACCCCTCCCTTCTATTTTTTTTCCATCACTAAACTTTCCTTTCCCTCACAAAAAATTTTAGTGGTGGAAAAACAAATATAGGAGAGGGATAAAATGGGTTAGGAGCGCTGACGTGACATCCACCTCATCAAATATGTCTACCTTGGACAAACTTAACGAAAGAGGGATATATTTGAACCAATAGTATTACGGCAGTGATATATTTGAACCGAAAGTATGACGAGTGATATATTTGAACCTTTTCTCATAGTACAAAAGTATATTTGACCCTTTTTTGTTTTTAAAAAATATCTTTTTGAAATTTGGGAGGTGCATTATACTTTACCGTACCACAAACGGTAAATCATTCGGAAGTAATTGCTATTTGTTGGCATTGTTCTACAGTCTAATTTTCAACTGAATAAATGTTGGAATAACATGCACTATGAAAGTTAATATCGAGAAAATCCTCAGCAAAAATTTGAAATGAGAAGTTCCTTAAGGGCAGCCAAATAGTTTTGAGTAGACGGCCAATGACAGAAAGGTTACAATTTCAAATAAAATCATATTGTCATGAATTCAAAGTTTATAACATCTTTGCTCGGTGACAATATCATGTATGCATAAGTGTTTCTCCCCTTTGCTATGGTAACTATTGGTTAGTTAAGCCTATCTAGTTATCATATTTCGTTTTTCTGAGAATCGAACTACATTTCAATCAATATTATATATATATTCACCATATTAATATGAGAAGAATTATAAAATTAGTGCTTTTCGTATATTTTTTGAATATATAAAAATTATTTTTTAAAAAAAATATAATTTAATCCAATTTAACTTCAAAGATTAATTAAATTGATTATTGAAAAAGTAAAACGTGATAGGTAAATAGTGACAGAGAGAGTATAAGGAAATGTAAAAAAAGCTACAAAGATTAATGACATATTTGAGCTAGGGGCGTATACACCTGGTTCTACGTGGTGGCACGGGACACCGCTTCATCGAAATTTTTTACTAAATATATTTAAAAAAAATAAAAATCTTAAAGATAAATGTAAATAATGACATCGCTTGCTATTATAATAATTTATTTCTTTGTTCATTTGTTCAAATCGTGACCTCACTTATGAAACACTTGCGTACGCCACTAATTTGAGCATGAAACATTTATCTGCCATTTTGAACACTGAGTTATTATTCATAATTAGAGGTTTGTCCGTGAAATTTGGCATTTTAAGTGAAATATTATTTATTCCTTTAACTTGATTTAACCTATTCAAGTGACCGAACAATCTACTTTGACACTTTGGCGGAGCAAAGTTTCACCATAATATCGTAGCTCTTTCAATCAATCCAAGTTCTCATCAGATAAATTGAGTAGTGACTCGTTATTTGGTCAATCTTAATATAATCAAGTTTTAGACAAGTAGGTTATTAACATATTTGACTGAACCCTGTTTTAACTCTTTCAAATTTAAACCGACGTAATCATTTGATACGGCGCACTGAAATCCAAGTGTACTGTACATGGTAAAATTGATTTATAACAGATAGTCGAATGATAACATGACACATGAAATCGATAGTAAGGAAAAGACAAGTCAGGCAACAACCAATATCGGACATAACGAATGTAATCGATATCGAGTAAATCCCAAAATGATCATATTTAACGGGAGAAGATCAAGGGTTTGCCATCGGATTGCATTGGGAATATTCTTTAACATTCATAGAGGAGCCATTACATATTCATCAATGATTTGCATCAATGACTCTTTAAAATTGATTTGCATTCATAGCCCGCCATTACATATTCATCAATGACTCTTTTATTATCATTTAAGAGGAGCTTGATTCTAGGATCTTGTTTTCCTAGGTAAAGCTATAAATAGCACGCTCAACAGCCATTGTAAGGACACGAAATTTTCTGCGGACATAAGCTATAATTTACTTTTGCTCTCAATTAAACAACTTTATTCACACTTTATCATTGCTTTCATTTTTGTCCTCCGAGGCATTACGCTCGGAGTCAGACTTGTCATCTTCTTCAATTTCAATTGCTAAATCTCATTTTTAATCTTATCTCTTTATGAATTTTGGATTAAATCAGTTCGCTTGTCTATAAACCACATAACAAATTTAATTGTACCGTTTTACGGGTAAACAGTTTGGCACCTACCGTGGGGCTTAGAAATTTGCGTAATTGCTTTGATCCTTACGTTTATTACTAACTTGTTTTGATTCTTTTCTTAGCAAAAAAAAAAGAAGAAGAGATGACGGTTAATGATGTCAACATCACACACAACATTGAAGGACACAAAGAATTGTCCCAACATGATGACTCAATCAGTGGGACTCGCAATAAAAGGGAAGAGGCAACCCCTATTCGAGATGGTCAGTATCCTCGGCATGTGCGGGAACAGAATCCCTATGATACGGAGGAGGAATATGTCATGAAATCAGCTAAAATCCTAAGAGAACAACAAAAAGCAAAGGATCGGGTGATGATGGAGTTAAAACAAGCTTTGTCAGGCGCCTCCAATAATGCGAACGAAAGGGGACTGGTTTCTCACAGTGTACCTGCAAACCAAACGGCTCAGAGGGTCGATAACAACACCCTAAGGGTGAGGTTGGTTTCGACGAAGCCAGAGGGACCGGTAGCAGATCTGGGAACAACAACGGGATCCCTTCAAAACTGAGCTCATGAGATTTATGAGGGAATTGAATGAATGAATGGATCAAAATGCAAAGGAGTTTCACGCTCGTACAGATCAGATTCCGGGTGCACCTCGAATTCTAAAAGGCCCAGATTCGAAAAACAATACACACAATTGACGTTTAAACCAAGAGCAACACCGGAGTTAATTCTAAAGAGGTTCAAGATGCTGGACATACCAAAATACGATGGGACTTCAGATCTATAGGAGCACATCACAACCTGCACCACAGTTGTGAAAGGAAACGATTTGGCTCAACATGAGATCGAATCGGTTTTGCTGAAAATGTTTGATGAAACTCTCACAAAAGGGGCCATGCATGGTATTCTCTCTTACCCAAGCATTCAATTGACTCTTTTGAGATGCTTGTAAATTCATTCATTAAGGCCCATGACGGGGCAACAAAGGTTCAGGCCAGAAAGGCGGACATATTCAGGATTGTGCAGGGCGAGTCTGAACTGCTGTGAGAGTTTGTAATTCAGTTCTAGAAAGATAGGATGCTTCTACCGGCGGTACCAGAAAATTGGGCAGCAGAAGCATTCACAAAAGGTTTAAATCCGTGGTGCTCCGACACCTTCCAAAAGCTGAAGAAAAGCCTGCTTCTAAAATAAGGATAGAGGGCGATCAATTGGGGTTCCCGGTGTCAACCAAGGGACGAAATTGAGACAAAAATATGATAAAGTTAAAAGGGACTTTGATGCGGATTGGTGGTCTTCTAGAGGTCATTTTTTTCCATATGAAAGAACCGAAGGTCGGAGCATCAAAGGGTTTCAGTTATTTAATAGGTTTGCTCCCCATAGAAGAATCGATCGAGGCCATAGAAGTAGATCGTTACAAGAGAAGGAAACACCAGGGGCCCGGTACTCCGAATATCCCAAGTTATCAGATTACAACTTCAATATCAACTTAGTAGAGCTGGTATCGGCGATGAGGAATATCAAAAAAGCACGGTTCCCAAAGCCAATTCGGTCTAATGCTAGCCAGAGGGATCCCAATTTTTGGTGTGACTATCATAGGACTTACGACTATAGAATTGGGGACTATCGGCATCTACATGAAGAGGTGGCAACATTGTTGAAGAATGGTTATCTCAGGTAATTCTTAAGTGACAGAGCCAAGAACAATTATGGCCAAAGCCAGGACAATGCCGAGCCTTCGAAGGTAGCCGAGGGCTCCCCTCGGTTGACTATCAGCATGATTTTTAGAGGGAATGAAGTTAATGGTGTGACCTTCTCAGCGGACAAGAAAACAAAGATATCAGTGACTCACAACAAGAGACTCCGGGATGTCGCGAAAGATGATATCACCTTCACGGAGGAAGATCCTGACGGACTTCTATTGCCACACAATGATGCTTTGGTAATCTCTCTTAATGTTTTAGATTTCAAAATTAAATGTGTTTTGGTTGACCTAGGAAGCTCAACCACCATCATCAAATGGAGAGTGCTGGACAAGTAAAGCTGACCGGAAGCATCATTCTGACAATAAAACTCTTAGCTGGATTCAACTTGACAAGTGTGACAACCTGAGGAGAGATTTTGTTGCCCATGAATGCCAAAGGATTGATTAAAACCACTATATTCGAAGTGGTATATGGTGATATGGGTTACACTGTAATCCTCAAAAGGCCGTGAATACAAGAGATGAAAATTGTGCCCTCGACATATCATCAACTGTTGAAATCCCCAACCCCGGAAGGAATCAAACAGATAAGAGTAGATCAATCAACATCAAGGGATATGAACACTAAACTGTTTCCACCAGCAAAGGGAAGGAGCCTACCAAATAGCAATTACAGGAATAAATGCCTTCTCCATTTCCAAACGAAAATAATAAAGGCGAGGAGTCATCATAATCCCATCAGGTGCTGAGATATTTTGAGGTACCGAAGGAGAAGGATGCGACCAGGTCGATTGAAGAAGAAACTCGAGCAAATGGCCCTATTCGAAGAGTTTTTGGAAAGAAAGTTTCACTTGGGAACATGACTCAATCCCGAACTCAAGTTAGAATTTATAAATTTTCTTAAAGCTAATGCAAATTGCTTTGCGTGGTCGCACTCGGATATGGCAGGTATCCCATTAGAGGTGGTCGTGCACAAGCTAATCCTGGATCCAAACTTTCTACCAGTAAGGTAAAAGAAATGCCCTATAGCAGAGGTCAGGAACAAGTTTGTAAAAAAAGAGATAACCCGATTACTCAACATTGGTTCAAACCAGGAGGTAAAAAATCCAGAATGTTTAGCCAACGTAGTTGTAGTACCTAAAAAGAATAACAAGTTTAGAAATCATAAGGATTTAAATAAGGCGTGCCCTAAAGACTCGTTCTCATTGTCAAACATTGATCAAATGATTGATGCTACGGCCGGACACGAGTTAATAAGTTTCCTTGATGCTTACTCCAGATACAATCAAATCAAGATGAAGCCGGAGGATCAGGAAAAATCATCCCTCTTAACAAACTTCGGCACATATTGCTATAATATGATGTGATTTGGTCTTAAGAACGTCGGAGCCACTTATCAAAGGCTCGTTAATAAATTGTTTGAGAATTAGATAGGAAAAACCATGGAGGTATACTTGATGACATGTTAGTCAAGTCTTTGAATGCAGGAGATCATTTGGAACACCTCCAAGAGACTTTCGACATCCTGAGGAAGCACAATATGAAACTCAACCCGGAGAAATGCATGTTCGAGGTTGGTTCGGTAAATTCTTGGGGTTTCTGGTGTCTCAAAGAGGTATCGAGTTAAATCTCGATAAAATCAAAGGTATCGAGTACATTCCGAACCAATTGATAAATGTAAAGGGAGTACAATGGTTGACCGGAAGATTTGCGGCTCTAAGCAAATTCATCTCGAGGTTTTCTGAAAATTGCCATCACTTCTTTTCACTTTTGAAGAAGAACAATTTCAAATGGACTCCGGAATGCCAACAGGCTTTGAAAGACCTAAAAAGTTACTTGATCGCATCCTACTTCGCACCACTAAAAAGTAGCGAGAGAGGGTCGCAATAGTTTTTACCTGATTTTAGGTCGGGATCGATTTCCATAGAGAGCTAGAAAGGGAGTTGAGTATCTATTTAGGTTGAAATTGCGTATTGGTTCCAAATAGCACTTCTATTCATTTTTGGGTTTTCTTTTATAATTCTACTATTATCAAACTACAAATTGTAATTAAAACTTGATTAAGCTAAGAGTAAAATGCTACAAGTTGTTCAGATATTCTAAAAGGTACTAGGGTAGTGACTTTCACCTAGGTGGCCAATTGACGGGTAATTGCGTCTAAGACACGGTTGACATGATTGGGAAATATGCTATAACCGTTGCTCGATATTACCCATTCTCACACCTCTCGGTAGAAAGAATGATTTTGCCCAATTGACTTTCTCAAGACCAATTGGGTATGCATATTTGCTCAAGCAACTAAGGTTCAAGTCAGGTATTACTCTCTCAAGAGTTAACCCTTTAATTGGGACTATCAATTCTCTTGAGTCTATCCCAATTCCTTGTTGGTTCAATTTAGGAGACTTAGGCTCTCTTTCTCAAGAAGAGCCCAGTCAACTTAGCACAAACTAGCGTTTGCAATCACTAATTCAGTAACTAAACCATGAAATTGACCCAAATAGTAAACACCCATAGTCAATCTAGCCCTAAATTGCAACACCCATCAATTACCCACACTAGGGTTGAGCCACAACCCTAGCTAATGGGTCTAGCTACTCATACTAGAAGAGAAAAACAGAGAAATAGATGAAGATGAACACATATTAATTAATTGCTAAGCTAAATACAAAGATTCAATGATAAAAAGTAAGTAAAAATGCCCAAAATGGCTACAAGATATGTTCCCACGAGCGCAACAACTATTCTAAAATGTCTGATACCCTAAAAATGGAAAAATGATCTATTTATACTGAGCTGAAAAAACTGGACAAAAATGCCCCTGCGGGGTTAGTGCGGACCGCACAAAATGGTGTGTGGCCGCACTAGGCTCTTGAACTTAAAAACTTGGCTCTCTGAACTCAGGCTCTGCGGACCGTACAAAATGGACTTCGTCCGCGGAGGCTTCTATTTCGGTCCGCACAAACTGGACCGCGGACCGCACAGGCTTGAAAGCATTGACTTCACCCTCTCTGAACCTTGACTCTGTGGACCACACAGAATGGTAGTGCGGCCGCATTGCCTTCAGTGCGGACCACACAAAACCTTCTGCGGCCACACTGCCTTGATGCCTGAAGTACCAACTCTCTGAGTCTCCCTAGTGCGGACCGCACAAAGTGTAGTGCGGCCGCACTAGGCCTGTTTTTCCTGAGTTTGTCTTGTCTTTGGTACTTGTGCAAGTTTCACTCCTTTTGAGCTGATCTTTGACATCTTGTCACTTTATTGATCATACGTGCAATCAAGCACAACTTATGAGCCTTTTGGGACTATTTTGTATGAATTTATAATCAAAGCGTAAGCAAGAAGGAGTATAAAATGTGTCAAAATTCCTAGTTATCAACTCCCTGAAACTTAAGCTTTTGCTTGTCCTCAAGCAAACAAAATAAGACCCACCCCTTAAGGGAAAATCCAAGAAATTTTCAGCTGTCCTAAAGCAACTTCACTAGAATTAATTGGGACTAACAATTGCCCTCAATACAAATGCGTCATTAACAACATTTAACCTTTGAAAAACCATGGATCAAGTGCGACACAAGAGCTTCAAGAGTTGACTCAACACATCAAAGAACTCTCTCAATTACTTTGGTCATTGTGGAACCCAAACTCACACATCCTCAACTCTCCCTAAGCAAACCTCACCTTTAGAATATTTTCATGCAAAACGAGGATAATGGAATTCCACTCGTCTCTCTCAAGAAAAAGTCACAAGTCCGGCTCTAAGTACCATATGCTTGCCCCTTATGTGAGTATCCACTAATGTAAGCTTCATTAAACTCAAGATCATATAGGGCTTTTGTGGAGATATTGTGAAGGCTTTTGGTTCAGGGTAGGACATGTTTTGGTCTAAGTAGGTTTCATCTTCCCTTAAGCACTTCTTTTGATTCATTTGGCACACATTCTCTTGACTATTTGAGTCATTTCAATTCTTTCTAAGGGGTTAGAGAGACATACTATCACTCTATCTCATGTATTTCAACCCCTTTTCTCCTTTCTCAACATTCCACACCTTTCATTATTTACTTTTTCTTGAATCCCTTCTTATTCTCTTTCACTTTGAACATTCTTTTTGTCTTTTTGATTTTCTTTCTTTTTCATTGCCTTTTCCTTTTATATTTTTTTTCATTTTCGTGCCTTTTTACCACTTTGTTGCCATCTTCATCTCTCCCCTCAAACTTATACTTTTGCCATGTGCTAAAAGAAAGATCGGGTTCCAAGAGAGGGTATTTTAAAACGGGTATAGGCTTGTATCATGGTTCTTGAAAGAAAAAGGTCTAAAGCTCAAAAGGGGTAACTAGGGATCATATAATTGGTAGGCTATGGAATTTTCAAACTATCATTTGGATCAAGGAGAGCCTATAATCACGTCTCAAGTCAAAATTCACTTAGGATTTTGCCTCAACAAACATTCAGGGCAAGTTCTAGACCAATGGCTCAGGACTTGGACTCGCAATTCAATTACTCACCACACAAGCTAAGGGATTGCTAAAGACATAGAGTTGAGGGCCCACAACGACCTTAGATACGATTTGAGCACACAATGGTCCCAAAAAACAACTTGATGATTATTGGTCAACACAAGAGTCTCAAGGTCGCAACTTTCACCATCCTAGACACAACAACTTGTGTTTGATCATGAGATCAAAGGCAAATGTGCTAGGCCCAAGTGAAACTTTGCTTGAGGTATCCTTAACTACAAACTACTAAAAACAAAAAGGAAACCGGACTCAAACCCTTAAGAAGGTTGTCACGCCATCCATCATTGGGAAGAGCCACCCGGTTCACACAACACTCCACCTTTGGAAAGAACCGTGGCATTAAGAAAACCAAAGGCTTATTGAAAACGTCCAAAACAAAACAAAAAGCTACGAACATAAATAAAAAGCTAAAAACGAAAAATTTTACGGAAAATAGAATGAATATATACAAGAGGGAATTTGAATATACAACGGATGGGACGAATATATACAATGTGATATAGCTTTATATACAAACCCAAAGTAAAATAAAAGTGCAATAAATGTAACTAAATATCAAATTATATACAGACCAAAGATGAAAAATCAAGAAAGCATAAAAATGTATCAATATATATACAGTCATCCATCAAATGAATAGTAGGGCCTACCCCCTTAAATAAAAGTTGGCATTTTCCCCAATGCAAACTAGTCTAAATAAGCACCAAAAGATAGAGAAAAAGGATATAGAAGACTCCCTAAGCCCTGTCTGTCTGCATAGGATCATGGGTGGTCCCTAGGTCCTCCGTGTGCTCGGGAACCTCAGACTGGTTCCCGGTGGTCTGCTCCTCTACTACTAGGACTTGGGCCTGGACCTCGACAGGCTCTGAAACTGGTACATCTTGTGGCTGACTAGAGGAAGTCTCCGGTGGGTCCGCCAACTGGATGATAGCATCATCAGCTCTAGGAATCCTCCTCCTCCTCTTTGGAGGCCTCTGTGTCTGCTCTAGCTGTGGGTGAGCTGCTGGCACTGGGTCATCAAGCAATAGGGCTAAAGCAGCTGGTCTGCTTCAGTCTATCAACATCTGCCCGCATCACCTTCAAAACTCCTTGGAGGCCCGTGTCTTCCGCAGCTTCTTATGCTCTTTAGCAAGCTCCTTGAGAGCCTTGCTATGTGAATCGACTGCCTTTGAGAGCGCAACCTAAGTATCGAGGATCTTCTTCTGGTTGTCAAGTATCTCCTTGAGCACATCCTCTATCGACTGTGGCACCTGTGGAGCTGGGGGAACCGGCTGAGCCTCTACAGTAGTAGTCAAAATGGACAACTTGGATGAGGCAGTCTACATCCAGTTGTTGATACTCAAAAGTGCATGGCTCAGACGGTGGGCAGTAATAGGATGGGCCTGGGTAGATGGGATCTCTGGGCCTGCTGATGTGGATGGGCCAGGAGGAATGGCTGAGGATGTGGATGGACCGGGAGGGATATCTGGAGATGTGGAGGTATGCTCAGCAGAAGCCACTACCTTAACCGGCTCCTCAGACTGGCCAGCTGGAGCAGTAGCTGGTACTTTGTAGTTCTTGCTCTTGGGGTTATCATCCCCATTCACGCTATACCAGGAAAATGGGGTTGTCGCCTTGAACTTAATGTCATGGGCCTTTTGTCCACATTTAGGTCCCGGAAGTACATTGTGAGGAAACTGGGGAAAGGATAGTTCCGGTCATGCTCCGCGCCCACAATAGTGATAATCCGGGACATCATATTCCCCACATCTATGGGGTACCCTGCCATAATCGAAGCAACCAATACAGCCCGATGGAGAGGAAAGGTGTTGTCATGAGTGGTAGGGTCCAACCGGCTGCAAACAAAAGTCTCCCATCCCCTCGCTTCAAAGTTCAAGGTCCTTCTCAATATTTTGACCTCAGCAGTCAACCAATCGGGGACGGTACCTGGGATTGCCAGGTACTATGCTAGCCATGGATGGACCTCCTCGCCCATCTCCATCTTCGCCATATACAAAGTCTCATCCTCTTCATTGAAGCCCAGATATTCATTAATTGACTTCCCATCAAATAACACCTTGAGGTTCCGAACCTTGGTCACTTTGGAGCCCTTTTTGATGTGGACTACATTGCAATAAAACTCCTTGACCAAGTATTTGTTGGCGTCTACACAATCATCTAGGAAGTGCTCCCAACCCACTCTAGTTCTAAATTGTATCTGCACGTCGGGGTTGTGGGGTAGTAGGTCTCTATCTATGAAGCTCCTCTCCGGAATCAATTTTCTCACCGGCCACCACTCCCGAAACTTATGGTATGCTACCTCACTTACAAATCTATCTTCCCAAGCTTCGGGTTTACTAGTTCTAGCAACGCCTCCCACTTGAGGCTCACCACCTTCAGCTACTCCCTCATCTCCCTGTATATCCTCCTCACCTCCTCCTGCACCTTCCCCGGATAATGAAGCTGTGGGAGAGGTGGAGTATTCCCCACTACCTTCACCTGAGCCCTCAGACGACCTAGAAGAAATGTTCACTGATGCTTGGGCAGCGGGGGAAGAGGGAGGAGTGTCTCTGTGTCTGGCCCTCTCCGGATACAGAATGTATTTTGGGACTGAGTCCAAAGAGATCTCCCGAGAAGGCTCGTACTCACTCCCTTACATGTCAATGGCTTTGCCCGCCGCTTTTATGGCCTTCCTCATGTTCTTGATGTTTTGCCTAGCTTGGGGAGTGAGTTTGACCATTTTCCGATTTCCACCCAGGGAGGATTCACCTCTGCTGGGTTGTTTCGAGCCTTTTCCTCGTTGTTTAACCATAGCCTGCAAGCACAATCAAATGAACTCGTTAATATCATTGCAGCAGTTGAAAGCAGTGTTACAAAATGAGTTGCAGATCAGGCATGAAGAATTGCAGACAGTTGCAGAAAACAACCCAGTTCAGACCTCACAAAATGGAGTGCGGCTGCACTGGGGTCAGTGCAGACCGCACAAAATTGACCGCGGTCCGCACAGGGGTGGGGTTCAAAATACCCACCCTCTATATCTTGACAGTGCAGACCGCACAAAATAGTAGTGCGGTCGCACAGGGGCCAGTGCAGACTGCACAAAATGGAGTGCCCAAAGTTCAGCTTCCCAAAAGTTCTTCAGTGCGGTCCGCACAAAATGGTACTACGGACCGCACAAAATGGTACTACGGACCGCACAAGGGCACCGCAAACCGTACTAAAATGACTATGGTCCGCACTGAGTGCCCAGATGTGGCACTAAGCTAGGGTTCATGAAATTTTTCTTTGAAGTCCAATTTTTGCACCTAATATGTGTTGCTAAGTGATTACCCAATCCATTAAGCTAACTAATTCCACATGAATCAAAATTTAAACTAACCTAATTGATCAGTTAAGAAAAAATGAAAGGAAGAAGAAATAGCAGCTAAGAAAACGAAAATTAAATTTAATTGACAAAATTAAACAAGTAAAAAGAAGATTATGGTACCAGATTATGAGATAAATTGAAGCAAATAAGTTCCAACAAGTAATTACGAGCAAGTAAGGGTAGTTAACAATGATTATACTCTTTGAGATTTCAAATTTGCAAAAAGTGTAAAAGGGATCCCTCAGGGTCTATTTATAGAAAAGCCCCTGGGGCCCATTCTCACCAACCAGTGCGGACCGCACAAAATGGACCACGGTCCGCACTGCACAGTTATGTTCAAACCTAAGAAGGTAATGCTCTGCGGGTCGAACAGAATGGACTGCGGCCGCAGATGTCCAGTGCGGACTGCACAAAATGTAGTGCGGCCGCACTGGCAAACTTCAACGAGGTCTCGATTCACCCTTCACCAGTGCGGACCGCACAAAATATAGTGCAGCTGCACTGGCAACTTCAGAGACCTGTGCATATTTCCACCTTGTCTTACACTGCATCAACACAACCCTGTAACATTTCACAACCAGTTAGTTCAAAAATCAGTCCTATACTACAAAAAAAATTAAAGAAAACAAGAAGAAAAACACATGGATTGCCTCTAAAAAAGCTCTTGATTTAACGTCGCGGCACGATGCAGGTTACCATCACATCATTTGAAGTGAAGAAGTGCCACCACGTGGGTGTCATCAATTTTTCCAAGATAATGCTTGACCCGGTGCCCGTTAACTCTGAAGACTTCACCATTTTTATTTTTCAAATCAAGACACCAAAAGGGGTCACAAACACAACTTCAAATGGTCCACTCCATTTGGATTTGAGCTTTCCCGGAAACAGACGTAACCGGGAGTTGAACAAGAGAACCAAATCATCTACTTTGAACTCCTTTCCACGAGCATATTTGTCATGAAGGTACTTCATCTTGTCCTTATACAAGGACGAACTGGAGTAGGCATGAAATCTAAATTCATCGAGTTCATTGAGTTGCTCTACACGAAGATTGGATGCAACCTCCCATTCAAGATTCAACTTTCTCAAAGCCCACATGGCCTTGAGCTCTAACTCAACCGGAAGATGGAAAGCTTTCCCAAAAACCAACCGATACGGAGACATACCAATCAGAGTTTTGTAAGCAGTCCGATAAACCCATAGAGCGTCATCCAACTTCTTCAACCAATCGGTCCTATTTGCATTGACCGTCTTTGACAATATGCTTTTGATTTCCCAGTTGGAGACTTCCACTTGACCACTTGTTTGAGGGTGATAGGGGTAGAAACTTTGTGATTGACACCGTACTTAGAAAGCAACGTGTCGAAAGCTTTATTGCAAAAATGAGATCCCCCATCACTAATAATCGCACGGGGAGTGCCAAACCTTGTGAAAATGCTCTTCTTAAGAAATGCAACAACACTCTGGGCTTCATTGTTAGGCAAAGCCACAACTTCAACCTATTTTGAGACATAGCCAACCGCCACGAGAATGTAAGTATTCCCACAAGTGCTAACAAATGGACCCATGAAATCGATGCCCCAAACATCAAAGATATCCACTTCAAGAATGGTATTGTAAGGCATCTCATCCCTTTTTGAAATTCCACCCGCTCTTTGGCAATTGTCACACCTCTTCACAAAATCACCCGCATCTTTGAACAAGGTTGGCCAATAGAATCCACAACTAAGAACTTTTGAGGCGGTCCTTGCCCCACCGCGATGGCCACCATAGGGTGAAGAATGGCAAGCCTCTAAGATACTCAATTGTTCATCCTTCGGGACACATCTATGAATCACACCATCCGTGCAAATCTTTAACAAGTATGGCTCATCCCAATAGAAATCCAAATTATCCCGCTTGAGCTTCTTCCTTTGGTTAGAAGAGAGCTCACACGGGATTACTCCAGTCACAAGGTAATTGGCAACATCGGCAAACCATGACATATCATTCATTGACACTGCAAGGAGTTATTCGTCAGGAAATGAATCATTGATCTCGAGGCCATCACAAGGCCTCCCCTCCTCCTCCAAACGGGACAAGTGGTTCGCCACTTGGTTCTCACTACCTTTCCGGTCCACAATTTGTAGATCAAACTCTTGAAGTAATAACACCCATCGCATGAATCTTGCCTTGGAGTCTTTCTTTGTCATCAAGTACCTAAGGGTGACATGATCGGTGTGCACTATGACCTTGGCCCCCATAAGATACGGCCGGAACTTTTCCATTACAAACACTATAGCCAACAACTCTTTTTCGGTAACCGTGTAGTTCCTTTGAGCCTCATTCATGGTCTTGCTTACATAGTACACCGGATGGAACATCTTGTTAACCTTTTGACCCAAGATAGCCCCAACCGCAACGTCACTTGCGTCACACATGAGCTCGAAAGGCAAGCTCCAATTTGGTGCGGTAATGATTGGGGTAGTGGTCAACTTAAGCTTGAGAAGCTCAAATGCTTGCATTCATCCCTCATCAAACACAAACTTTGCATCCTTTTCTAGTAGCTTGCACAAGGGGTTTACCACCTTTGAAAAATCTTTTATAAACCTCCGGTAGAACCCCGCGTGCCCAAGAAAACTCCTCACCCCTTGATGGAAATGGGGAGAGGAAGCCTTGAAATCACCTCTATCTTGGCTTTGTCAACTTCAATTCCATTATTTGAAATCTAGTGGCCCAACACTATGCCTTCCTCCACCATGAAGTGGCATTTTCCCCAATTAAGCATGAGATTAGTGTCTTCACATCGGGCTAATACTCTATCCAAATTTCTCAAACACTCTTCAAAGGAATCACCAACCACACTGAAATCATCCATGAAGACCTCCAATATATCTTCCACCATGTCGGTGAAAATAGCCATCATGCATCGTTGGAAGGTCGCCGGAGCATTACACAACCCGAACGACATCCTAGAGAAAGTGAATGTGACATACGGACAAGTGAATCTGGTCTTTTCCTGATCTTCCGGAGCAATCAATATTTGATTATACCCCGAGTATCCATCCGAAAAGCAATAAAAAGCACGCCCCAAAAGACGATCAAGCATTTGGTCAAGGAATGGCAATGGGAAATGATCCTTTCGGGTCACCTTGTTTAGCTTCCGGTAGTCCATACATACCCTCCATCCGGTAACTGTACGAGTGGAAATAAGTTTATTGTTATCATTTGTTACCATAGTCATACCACCCTTTTTTGGTACAAATTGCACCGGAGAAGTCCATGAGCTATCAGAAATGGGGTACACAACACCAGCATCCAACCACTTGATTACTTCTTTCTTCACCACTTCTTGCATTGCCTCATTCAATCTTCTTTGATGCTCTAAGGAAGGCTTTGCATCATCCTCCAAAATAATTTTGTGCATACAGAATGCGGGGCTTATTCCCGAATGTCAGCCAAAGTCCATCCAATTTCCCTTTTCTACTTTTGAAGCATCGCCAAAGTGGCCTCAACCTGCATGTTAGTTAGGCAAGATGAAAGAATAACTGGTAAAGTAGAATTTGAGTCTAAGAATTCATACCTGAGGTGTGGAGGAAGTGGTTTCAACTCCAACACCGGTGGCTCCTCAATTGATGGTTTTGTTGGTTGAGTTTTCCGGTTTTCAAGATCCAAAGATAATTTTCTAGGCTCATAAGAATAAGAGCCCATTCCATGTAAAACATTCACGCACTCCACTCGGCTTGCATCCTCATTTACATCAAGATTTAACAATACGGCTTCCAATGGGTCCTCCACATTGATCATTGCACGGGTGTCATCAATTATCAGTGCTGTGATGAGGTCAACAAAAGAGCACACATCGGTACTGTTGGGCTGCTTCATAGATTTGAACACATGAAAGATGACCTTTTCATCTCCCACTCAGAAAGTGAGCTCAACCGCTTCAACATCAACCAACGCCTTCCCCATTGCAAGGAAAGGCCTTCCCAAGATAATAGGAACCTCATAGTCCACCTCGCAATCCAAAATCATAAAGTCAGCCAGTAATATGATTTTGTCCACTCGGACAAGCACGTCATCAATAATGCCCAAAGGTCGCTTCATCGATTGATCCGCCATTTGAAGTCTCATTGAGGTTGGCCTAGGTTTCCCGATACCCAAACTTTTGAAAACCGAGTAGGGCATCAAATTGATACTAGCTCCCAAGTCTTATAGATCCTTGGAAAAATTCGCACTCCTAATGGTGCAAGGAATGGTGAAAGCACAGGGATCTTCAAGCTACGGGGCCATTGAATGCACTATAACACTAACTTGGTGAGTCATCTTTATAGTTTCACAATTCATAGAACGCTTCTTTATAACCAAGTCTTTCATGAATTTTGCATAACCCCGCATTTGTTCAAGTGCCTCCACCAAAGGCACATTAATAGATAAGCTCTTCATCATGTCAATGAACTTTTTAAACTGATTATCATTCTTCTACTTTGCGAGCCTTTGAGGATAAGGTGGAGGTGGCCTTGGAAAATGAGCCTTGGCTTTTGGCACAACCGGCTCCGGTATGTCAGTTATGTGTTCCTTAGACGGGTTCACATTATTTTGTGTTTCCACCTTGACTTCTTGAATATCAATCCTCATTTCATTGTTCACATTTTCATCAACCACATCTTTAACTACCAAAGGGACTTCGTCATCTTGGAACTCAACATCATCATCCACGACTTGCTTTTGCTTAGAGGCATTCACATCACTGATTGTTCCCACCATCGCCGTAACATGATTGTTCCCACCCTTTGGGTTCACTACTGTATCACTTGGTAGAGCACCCTTCGGGCGAGTATTCAATGACTGAGAGATTTGGCCTAATTGCACCTCCAAGTTTCAGATAGAGGTGTTGTGAGAAGCTAACTGTGCATCAGAATCCGCATTCCTCTTCATCATCTGCTCAAACATCATTTCAATTCTACCCATATCATTACCCGAAGAACTAGGACCTTGAGATGGAAATGGTGGTGGATTGTTCGGTTGTTGGTACACTGGGGGCCTTTGAAAGCCTTGCCCTCGGTTTCCTTGGTTTCCATTGTTCCATCCTCCTTGATTATTATTGCCACCCCAATTATTGTTATTACCATTCCAATTCCCTTGGTTGCCTTGATTGTTATTCTGATTGTCCCAGTTGTTGTTTTGGTTGTTGTTCCCCCAATTGCCACTGTTTTGTTGTTGGTTGCCCCAATTGCCTTGAGGTCTCCACTGTTATTGGTTGGAAGAGTTGCCCCGTTGGCCTTGATAGTTGTTTACATATTGAACCTCTTCACTTTGGTCATCATAACCATCATTTTGAAAACCATCACATACATCATCAAATTGCTCAGAATTCCCTTGGTTTTGTTGCCTTCTCTTGTTGACAAGCATATTAACACCCTTCATGGCATTCACTTGGCGAGGATTTTGGACTTATTGTAACTGTGTCTTAGCCAATTGATTCATAGTAGTTGTCAACTCCGCTATAGCTTGCCCATGGTCACGTAATTCCTTGTGTAAATGAATAACCGTAGGGTCGCCTTGAGGTACATTGGCTCTACTTTGCCATGCAGAAGAAGTGTCAGCCATCTCATCAAGTACATCACATGCCTCATCATATGACAGCTTCATAAAGTTGCCCCCGACAAGTTGGCTCACTATGCATTGATTTGTTGTATTGATGCCCCGGTAGAATGTTTGTTGGATTATAGCGTCGGTTATATCATTATTGGGGCATTCCTTCACCATCGTTCTATACCGCTCCCAAATCTCATACAAAGGTTCTGTGGGCTCTTGCTTGAAAGCCAATATCTCATCTCAAAGTGCCGCCTTATTCCCGGGTGAAAAGAATTTAGAAATGAATTTATCCGCCAACTCTTCCCAAGTTATGATGGAATGGTTGGGGAATCTCTCGAGCCAATCTAATGCCTTCCCCCGAAGTGAGAATGGGAAAAGTCTCAACCTAAGAGCATCTTCGGACACATTCATCTGTTTGCTCCCCCAGCATGTATCTACGAATCCCTTGAGATGTTTGTAGGCATTTTGATCCACAACGCCCGTGAAGTACCCATGCTGCTCAAGTAAGGTGGTACAATAGCTTTTGCATAACCCTGATTCGGAAGTACTCTAGGAGCCACTCTTGGAGGTGGCGGAGGAGGGTCTGGAATATTGTCATTTGGATTAGCATTGGCATTGCAGCCTCTACATTGTCTTTGAGGTATAAGAGGCACCTCATCTTGTTCAACATCATCTACCTCCTCCCCCGCAATCACGTTTCCAAGAGGGTCATTAGCATTGTTCAAAGCCATATTGGTACCTGAGTATTGACACAAACAAGTAAGTAACAAAGAAGGAAAGAAGAACAATACACAAAACTAACTACATAGATAGCCAAAATCGTTAGCTCCCCGGCAACGGCGCCAAAAAGTGATCGCAACCTACTACGCACCACTAAAAAGTAGCGAGAGAGGGTCGCAATAGCTTTTACCCGATTTTGGGTCGGGATCGATTTCCACAGAGAGCTAGAAAGGGAGTTGAGTATCTAATTAGGTTGGGATTGCGTATTGGTTCCAAATTGCACTTCTATTCATTTTTGGGTTTTCTTTTATAATTCTACTATTATCAAACAACAAATTGTAATTGCAACTAGATTAAGCTAAGAGTAAAATGCTACAAGTTGTTCAAATATTCTAAAAGGCACTAGGGTAGTGACTTTCACCTAGGTGGCTATTTGACGGGTAATTGCGTCTAATACACGATTGACATAATTGGGGAATATGTTATAACTGTTGCTCGATATTACCCATTCTCACACCTCTCGGTAGAAAGAATGATTTTGCCCAATTGACTTTCTCAAGACCAATTGGGTATGCATATTTGCTCAAGCAACTAAGGTTCAAGTCAGGTATTACTCTCTCGAGCTTTAACCCTTTAATTGGGACTATCAATTCTCTTGAGTCCCTCCCAATTCCTTGTTGGATCAATTTTGGAGACTTAGGCTCTCTTTCTCAAGAAGAGCCCAGTCAACGTAGCACAAACTAGTGTTTGCAACCACTAATTCAGTAATTAAACCATGAAATTGACCCAAATAGCAAACACCCATAGTCAATCTAGCCCTAAATTGCAACACCTATCAGTTACCCACACTAGGGTTGAGCCACAACCCAAGCTAATGGGTCTAGCTACTCATACTAGAAGAGAAAAACAGAGAAATAGATGAAGATGAACACATATTAATTAATTGCTAAGCTAAATACAAAGATTCAATGATAAAAAGTAAGTAAAAATGCCCAAAATGGCTACAAGATATGTTCCCACGAGCGCAACAACTATTCTAAAATGTCTGATACCCTAAAAATGGAAAAATGATCTATTTATACTGAGCTGAAAAAACTGGACAAAAATGCCCCTGCGGGGTTAGTGCGGACCGCACAAAATGGTGTGTGGCCGCACTAGGCTCTTGAACTTAAAAACTTGGCTCTCTGAACTCAGGCTCTGCGGACCGTACAAAATGGACTTCGGCCGCGGAGGCTTCTAGTTCGGTCCGCACAAACTGGACCGCGGACCGCACAGGCTTGAAAGCATTGACTTCACCCTCTCTGAACCTTGACTCTGTGGACCACACAGAATGGTAGTGCGGCCGCATTGCCTTCAGTGCGGACCACACAAAACCTTCTGCGGCCACACTGCCTTGATGCCTGAAGTACCAACTCTCTGAGTCTCCCTAGTGCAGACCGCACAAAGTGTAGTGCGGCTGCACTAGGCTTGTTTTTCCTGAGTTTGTCTTGTCTTTGGTACTTGTGCAAGTTTCACTCCTTTTGAGCCGATCTTTGACATCTTGTCACTTTATTGATCAAACCTGCAATCAAGCACAACTTATGAGCCTTTTGGGACTATTTTGTATGAATTTATAATCAAAGTGTAAGCAAGAAGGAGTATAAAATGCGTCAAAACCCCTAGTTATCATTACTTATCAAGCCCTCTGTTAAAAGCAAAATCAGGGGAAGGTGGGGAGTTGTTAATATATCTATCAGTCTTGGAAGTAGCTGTAAGTGCCATTTTAGTCCGAGAGTAAAAAGGTACGCAATTTCCTATTTATTATGTTAGTAAAATATTATCGGGAGCAGAGACTCGCTATCCACACCTTAAAAAACTGACCTTATCTCTCGCAATCACCTCTCGAAAGCTTAGACCTTATTTTCAGTGCCACCTGATTGCCATGTGACAACCTTTCCTTAAGGAATGTCCTTCACAAGCTTGAGTTGTCAGGCCATTTGGCTAAATGGGCAGTCGAAATTAGTGAGTTTTACATTGAGTACAAACCCAGGACTGCAACCAAGTCACAAGTTTTGGCCGAATTTGTGGATGATTTTAATCTTGGGTTAGTGCCCTTGGCTACTAAGGAAGTAGTGCTAGTGTCGAAAGCGACATCAGGAGTTTGGAATTTGTTTATGGATGGAGCTTCCAATGTAAAAAGGTCCGGTCTCGGGGTAGTTCTAGTCACGCCCTCGGGAGAAACTCTGAAGTAGGCCATTAAGACTGTTCCATTAACTAACAATAAAGTCGAGTATGAGGCTTTAGTTGCAGGACTTGAACTAGCCTGGGACTCGGTTTTGAGGTCATCGAGATAAAGTGTGATTCCCAGCTGTGAGTAAACCAAGTATACAGGATTTTTGACATGAAGGAAAAACGCATGCAATAGTATGTGAACAAGGTTCATGCATTGCTTGCACAATTCAGGGAATGGTCGATCATACATATTCCAAGGGAAAAAAATGTGGAAGCAGATACATTGCCTAATTTGGGGTCATCTACGGAGATGAAAGGATCTGACTCCAGTACTATCGCTCAACTTTTACATTCGGTATTGGATGTGGATGGTTACCACGAAGTCGATTCAACCAACCTAGTTTGGCACTAGAGGAATGAGTTCGTCGATTACCTTCGACATGGAAAATTACCCGAAAACCCAAAGGTGTCCCGGGCACTACGACCCAAAGCAGCTCGTTACAGCCTTATGGATGGGAAATTATATAGAAGATCATACTAAGGACAGTTGGCCCGATATTTGGGAGCCTCGGAGGCGGACTACATGATGAGGGAAGTCCACAAAGAAATTTGCGGGAATCACTCTAGTGTAGAGTCATTAGTTCTAAAGCTGTTTAGGCAGGTAACTATTCGACCCTGATGGAGCAGGACACAAAGACATTCATTCAGAAGTGTGACAAATGTCAACTCCATGTGCAGTTGGTGCACCAACAAGTATAACTCTTGCATTCGGTGTTGTTCCCATGGCCATTCATGAAATGGGCAATGGACATAGTCTGTCCTTTGCTACCGGTCCCAAAAAAGGTAAGGTTTCTTTTAGTTTTAACTGACTACTTTACTAAATAGGTTAAAGCAGGTCCTTACCAAAAGATCAGTGAGCGCGAAGTGGTCGATTTCATATGGGACCACATAATCTATCGATTCGGGATACCGACGGAGATTGTTTGCGACAATGGACCGCAGTTCATAGGTTCCAAAGTCACAAAACTTTTGGAAGATTTGAAATTCAAAAGGATTACATCTTCACCGTACTATCCAAGTGTCAACTGACAGGTGAAATGAACCAATAAGGTGATTATCCTATCACGACCCAAAATCCGTAAAAGGCCGTGATGGCACCGGACACCTCGATCAAGCAAGCAAACATTGAGAAATTAATTAAACTCTCGTTTTAATATTTTTGAAACCATAAATTTCCTTTAATTTAACTAGTAAAAAGTAATCTTCGTAGAAAAAATAAAAGTGTTTACAATTTTCAATATTGAATATGCCATAATCACCCCAGAATCCGGTGTCACAAGTACATGAGCAATCACTAGAAAATCAAATGAAGTACAATAGCTGTCCGAAATACAAATTTGGATAGAAAGTAAATACAATACTCTGAAAGAGACTCTGCTGGCTGCAGGGTCGTCTCGAGAGATGCATCTTACCCAAGTCTCCATATCAACCATGTTGCTACGTCCACTAGGCCACTAGAGATACATGTGCTTCTGCAATAAAAATACACAGCAAGTGTAGTATGAGTATGAAAACAATGCGTACCCAGTAAGTATCCCGTCTAATATCAAAGAAGTAGTGATGAGAGGTCGACTTCGACACTTACTAGTGGTCCAATAATATACCGATAATATAGTAAATCGAGGATTTTTATAAAAACTGGTATAACTCAATAACATGAAGCAAGTAAATAATTATTTCATCAATAAGGAATTTACAAATTCATTTTCATCATTTATACATTTATCTCAAGATAGAGAGGCAATATCATCATTTATAAATTTGCAAGTCAAGCAATACAAGCACGCACAAATCATGTCGAGGTCGTACGACCCGATCCAATAAATATTTAAACTGTACACTGCCAGAGGGTCGAATGGCACGAACCATAGATGCATATCTTACTCCGCTCGTAAATCATACATGTGATGCGGTCAAATATAAATAAACACATCAAACAGTCATCAAGAATTCATGAGGGAAACCATTACCAAAAGAAATGGAAACTTCTCTTTAACGGTCAAAAAAATGATGTTTAATTTCTTTAGAAATTCATTTACCAATTTGATATTATTTAAGCAATTTAAATTGTCAATAAGGTTACAAATATTTCAAGTATAGCATGCTTTCGGGTCCTAGACTACCCGAACTTAAGCATAATAGTAGCTACGCATGGACTCTCATCGCCTCGTGCATACATAGCCCCCACAAATAGAAGCACATATCCAATTAATTCACCTATGGGAACAATTCCTCTTACAAGGTTAGAAGAGAGACTCACCTCGCTCCGAAGTTCCATAACCGGCTTCCAAGCCCTTTCGATGACCGAAAATCGATGCACAACGCTCCAAAACTAGACAATAATCATGCAAACCCATTAATATATGCTCAAACACTCATTATAATATAATTTATAACAATTTCTAATCACGATCAAAAAGTCGATAAAAATCACCCTCGGGCCCACGTGCCTAGATTTTGAAAATTTTCGAAGATAAAGTTTACCCATAACTCGAATATATAATTTACTCTCAATTTCACGTCCAAAATCGTGGTTAAAATTCAAGAATACCAAATTCCTAGGTTTTCCTCAAAATCCCAAATTTCTACAAATTCCCATACTTTAATCTGCATCTAAATCATGTATTTAACTTGTAATGAGTGGGAACAACTTACCTTGACATTGATGACGAAGAATGAGCTCCAAACTCGCTCCAAGACCGGCACTCATGGAGGAAATGAGGTGAAAATGAGCCAAACCCTCATTTTTAAAAGAACACACCGCCTCTAGACTTTTCGCACCTGCGGTCACTTGACCGCTTCTGCGGTTCCGCAGGTGCGGCCCCACTATCTCTTCTACAGTCTTTCAACAGGCCCCTCACTCCGCTTCTGCGCTTCTCCTTCCGCAGGTGCAACCCAGCTTCTGCGAAAAGATGACCGCATCTGCTATCCCAACATTTCCCTTCTTAACCCCATCTGCGCTCCTTTGGCCGCTTCTGCGACTCCGCACCTGCGGCCAAGACCTCGCAGGTGCGGTTACACCAGATGACAGCAGGCTTCAGCTCTTTCTCCCAACTCCAACTTGATTTGTTAACCACCCGGAATTCACCCGAGGCCCCCGAGACCCCGTCCAATCACACAAATCAATTCCAAAACACATCACGAACCTAGTCGAGCCTTCAAATCACATCAAACGATGCCAAAACCATGAAACGCACTCCAATTCAAGCTTTATGAATTTTAGAATTTCAAACTTCTTCATTTGATGCCGAAACCTATCAAATCACGTCCGATTGACCTCAAATTTTGCACACAAGTCATATTTGACATTGCGGCCCTACTACAACTTCCTGAATCAGAATCCAACCCCAATATCAAGAGTCCACTTCCGGTCAAACTTCTAAAAAACCTTCAAATTCCTAACTTTAGTCAAATGACTCCAAACTGACCTACAGACCTCTGAATTTACTTCCGATCGCGCTCCCAATACCATATTCATCATACGGAGCTATTCCCAGACTCGAAATTCCAAACGGACATCAATAACATTGAAATGCACTTCAACCCAAATTTATGAAATTCTTCCAAAAAGGCTAGCTTTCACAATAGGCGCCGAAACGCTCTCGGGTCATCCAAAACCCGATATGGACATACTCCCAAGTCTAAAATCATCATACGAACCTGCTGGAGCCTTCAAATCTCGATCCCGAAGTCATTTACTCAAAAATCCGATCTTGGCCAATTCTGTCAACTTAATGCTTCCGAAATGAGATTTCCTTTCCAAATCAACTCCGAGCTTCCCGAAATTCAATTCCGACCATGCATACAAGTCACAATACCTGAAGTAAAGCTGCTCATGGCCTCAAACTACCGAGCGATGCCCTAGAACTCAAAATGACCAGTGGGGTCGTTATATTCTCTCCCACTTAAACATACGTTCGTCCTCGAACGTGCTAAAAACTGTGCCGGAGTTTTCTGAAATCACAGTTAAACACATTGTGCACCTACCCGTGCTACCACAACTTAGTTGAGCTCATTAGCTCGAGAAAATCTGAAGATATTCTCTTTTATTCAAACAAATAAGCTTAGAACCCAGTTCCAACACTCGAAATTCTCTGCCAGGTCTGCTTCCAACCTACGAATATTGTATCAATCACTACACGATGTACCAGAACATGAATGTATGTATACCTTTGCTGAATTCTCACCATGCACCACATCATTCACGGACCATAATAGCATTCTCTAATCATAATAACCGACATTTCCTGAATCTGATGCTCATAATGCACCTCATGACATATATAAATCTTGTCCCAACTTTTGCAATACCGCTACAATGGAAGAGATATGTAGAAATTCATAACCAACCACCGAGTCAACAAATCGTTGAGTCTATACTCCTGACAAGAATTATTATTTCATTCTGAACCAATAATGGTATTTGCTCATTAATATACTACATATAATTCGATTGCACTGATCCTAGATCTAATAATTTTATCTCACACAGTATGAACTGCTCAGGCAATAAGCTACCCCAGACATGACAAAAATTCTCATATGATGCCACAATATGCCAATAGGTTACCAGCTCGAACGTGATACATAAGGAAAACGAACTTTGGAAGGGACTACTCAACTCACGCAACTAATATGAACTTTCCTCAGAAAATGGGAAATAAAACACACAAAAATTAGAATATAGAATACTGTACTCAACATCATAATGTTGCGACGTGCAACCCGATCCCAACAACATACCCGTGGCGGCGTACCACCCGATCCACACATAGAACTCACATAAGGAGATACACACTGAGCTAAATTGCTCATTACTACTAAATACCGAATATCGGTCACAAGCACACTAAGTGCATAATACCATCACTGGGGAGACACATAGCGCCATAAGCTACAAACTCAAGGACAACTGAGGTGCGATATATGATCTGAATCTCAAAAGTCATCCTGCTCACATAACATCATCTCTACGCGGAACCTCAACACATAAGAAATTTATCAAGCCGTTTCACAACTTACACGGCACTATATAGTATTACAAGAAATAGTCGACGACAAAATAACATTCAATGTTCGAATACTCCTTCATAAGGAGTGTTATGCTGAAATGAACATATCTGGCCTGATATAGAGCCCACATTTATAATTAAATCCACTCACCGACCTCGAGCCAATTTTGATCGTACCATACTAGGCTATTAACCCTTTCAAGGGTCCATAATAACCCCATTTTCCCATGAATCACAAGAACAACCCTCGTATTCGGAGCAAACCTCCACAGTCCACAACCCAATAATCAAGTGCCCTCCAAGCATAAATTCTCAAATTAGTGGTACTACTACAGTATTCACACGTGGTTTAAATCTTCAATCAATTAAGTGACTACATGTCACACTTATACAATCTTCCCGTGAGATACACTCCTACGACCTTCCGCGCTAGGTAACAAGTCTGCACATCTATACCACCGATAACAGTAATGTTGTAAAGCATATCAAGAATCCGTAACCAAGATGCAAAGCTTCTGATACAAAAGTGCCGATCTCAGGTGACGCTGAAGACAATACCAGCTTACTGTAAACATTCAAATCTTTTTCCTACTCATTCGAGCACGTGACACCCTTACCAACACCGAACCGCAACCTCGATCCTCACTTTCAATTTTTATACTGCTCACTGCACCTAACATGCCAATATGTGATAGTACAAGAATTTCATCATAACTCCTGAACCACTAATAGGGTATACAGAAACCTTTTACTTAACCCATTCCAAGAGAACCATAACAATATGCGAGTGAATTCTTATAACCGTAGAACATGCAAATCCTCAAGTAGTGGTTTAAGCCACCATAACCCTTTCAGGATCTGCCTATATATAACATGCCATAATACTTGAATACTCCCAAATAAACTCAATTACGGCGGCCGTCAAACCTCACACGTACCGTAGACATGCATAACTTATTCACGCTGAAGAAGCTGATCACCAACACCATTGTGCCAATTCAATCATGGCTACCCAATCTAACTTCTTCTAATTGATCCTTAACTTGCCTTAGAGATAATAATGACTCCATTCAACCCATAACAAACTCAATCTGCATTCATCCCGAGTGGCCTTGTATCACGAGCCCATACTGTCTCAAATCCCACGAATCATCTCATACCTTCCTTGTGCGCACATTCACATCCTCAGCTGGTACGCCCATTCTGGTAACTTTTCTATGAATCCGTAGTCATTTCCTCTCATTCTTCTAAATGCTACACAGCAAGTAGAAAACATCATAGAACATTTCGAGCCTCTTATCACAATCTTCTATAAACACTGGATTCTTAACCATACTGCAGGCTTGAATCCTTAGGCACCACATTTTTAACCTTTGAATTCACTAGGACCGTTGTTGAGAGTCACCCACTCTGGCTTGGTCCCGAATACAATTAACTCCAAGGCTTCGCTAGCACATGAACACCCATCTCAATGAAGCATCCGACTAAATCACTTCCCTTGTAAATCACCTATGTACGAAGCATAAATGCTGAATCTTCCCAAAGCCTGTACATGAGTCAATAAGGCCAACTATAGCTTACCTTTATCAATTCATTTGCTCAAATTACCACTTATGTTCTTTTACCTTAGCCGTAATAACTCACCAATATGTCGATAACCGGAGCCTCACAAGTAGTTAACCATGCAACCTAATCGTAGGCAGTGAGACCCTCCCACTTAGCCTGCAGCTACTATTACATAACTCTAGAACCCACCAAGATTCTTTCTTCATTGTTGACATGATCTTACACAACCAACCCACAAAATTCCTCGAAATCAATCTGTTAGCATTTCATGAACACTCTAAATCTCTAGCAACATTCACATATTTGACTTTTTACTAATAGTCAGTAAAATTCTTCGCAGAAGCTTTGCCAACCACGTGACCGCTAACCTGCTCACAGGAGATAACCCACCTGTGGAAATTACATGCCGACATCTTCCAACGTTGCTGCATGGGGTACAATCACTACGACATCAATAACCCATCCTGAGCTCGTGCTCATTCACCAACTGTACTAGTCCGTTCACTTCTTATGGACATCAACTAAATGTGCGACAATATCTTCTAATTCAAAGTTATATTGCATCTTTCTTCATATCAAGCAACTCCCTTTCTGTTGCATCCAATCTCCCGCCGTATAATAGCTTAATTTCAAATTAATCTCGTAGACCCAATCACCATCCACTAAAATTCCCAAATCACTTTAAACTTTTCCTCAAGGTGTATAGTTATCCTGCCACTGAACCCATATGCTACTCTACCACTCTCCCACTTTGGTCAAACTCACTCCTTTAAGTAACTACTCGACTTTCACTTCTTACACCCGGCCTTCTAGAAATTTAACCATCACTTGACACTTCCCACATGTCCTTCCTCATCTTTTGCTGCCCAGTTGTTGCCTTAGATCAATATCTATCTCTATAGCACTTGAACCGATAGATCACTACTAACTTCAACCATTTCCGAAGATTCTCCTTCTTGAGCCATCAGTATTAGAAATACCCATTCAATCCCGAACTACCGCACCCCGTGATCTCTGAAAGCCGCTTTTCTAATACTATCCCACAATATCCTGCCCCAAAAGCGAATTGTAGAAGATCATAACACCAGCGAACTTAACACATTCAATCGAGGATGACGACACCACGTCGTAGATAAAAATTCCACCTCACTTGAAAACACCAAGTCTTGTTACTCTATCAACCCAAACCTGATCATTTATAGTTCGACTTCCTTTCCATCACCGGGAATAAATTACCGGATCTCTGAATCATGCACTGAGTAGACCCTACTTTCAAGTCATTCATTGTCCCGACACATGGGCAAGTATCCTACCATCACATCAATACTGTGCGATAATTAATAATGAGCATCATACCAACCTACACATAGCCTCAAAGCTCTCAAAAGTGCAGCTACTAAGCTAAAATGACATAATATCCTTCCGCAAGGCGACGACAATAGCCCGACCAACTATGCCGGAACAAACATCCTGCACCACAACTGTAGTACAATTAAAACTCTTTCCCGATTTATAATAATCGCTTCACATCGCATAAGATTGAGTAGGAAGGAAACAAGGTCATAAGCCTCAAAGGAATCAAATTGCATGATGAAGAATCAAGAAGGGAAGTGCTCCTAATAGCCTTTAGCCTCTCTAAGATAAGTACAGACGTCTCCATACCGATCTGCAAGACTCTACTAGACTCACTCATGACTCGTGAGACCTAAGGGAACCTAGTACTCTGATACCATGTTATCACAACCCAAAATCCATTAAAGGCCGTAATGGCGCCAGACACCTCGGTCAGATAAGCCAACATTGAGAAATTAATTAAACTCTCGTTTTAATATTTTTGAAACCATAAATTTCCTTTAATTTAACTAGTAAAAAATAACCTTCGCAAAATAAATAAAAATGTTTACAATTTTCAATACTGAATATCCCTTAATCACCACAGAACCCGGTGTCACAAGTGCACGAGCAATCACTAGAAAATCAAATAAAGTACAATAGCTGTCCGGAATACAAATTTGGACATAAAGTAAATAAAATACTCTGAAAGAGACTCTGCTGACTGCAGGGTCATCTCGAGAGATGCAGCTCACCTAAGTCGCCGTATCAACCATGCTGCTATGCCCACTAGGCCACTAGAGATACATGTGCTTGTGCAACAAATATGCACAGCAAGTGTAGTATGAATATGAAAACAACTCGTACCCAGTAAGTATCCCATCTAATCTCGAAGAAGTAGTGATGAGAGGTCGACTTCGACACTTACTAGTGGTCCAATAATATACCGATAATATAGTAAATCGAGGATTTTTATAAAAAAGGTTATAACTCATTAGCATGAAGCAAGTAAACAATTCTTTCATTAATAGGGAATTTCAAAATTCATCTTCATCATTTATAAATATATCTCAATCCAGGGAGGCAATATCATCATTTATAAATTTGCAAGTCAAGCAATACAAGCATGCGCAAATCATGCCGAGGTCGTACGGCCCGATCAAATAAATATTTAAATTGTGCACTGCTAGAGGGTCGAATGGCACGAACCATATATGCATCTATTACCCCACTTGCGAATCATACATGCGACGTGGTCAAATATAAATGAACACATCAAATAATCAATCGAGAATTCATCAGAAAAACAATTACCCAAAGAAACGGAAACTTCTCTTTAACTGTCAAGAAAATGTTGTTTAATTTCTTTAGAAATTCATTTACCAATTCGATATGGTTTAAGCAATTTAAATTGTTAATAAGGTTACAAATATTTCAAGTATAGCATGCTTTCGGGTCCTAAACTACCCGGACTCTCGTTGCCTCGTGCGTATGTAGCCCCCCACAAATAGAAGCACATATCCAATTAATTCACCTATGGGGACAATTCCCTCTTACAAGGTTAGAAAGGAGACTCACCTCGCTCCAAAGTTCAATAACCAGCTTCCAAGCCCTTTCGATGACCCAAATCGATGCACAACACTCCAAAACTAGCCAATAATCGTGCAAACCCATTAATCTCAAACACATTATAATCCATTTTATAACAATTTATAACCCCGATCGAAAAGTCGATAAAAATCACCATCGGGCATATGTGCCTAGATTACGAAATTTTTTGAAGATAAAGTTTACCCATAACCTCACGAACTCATTTATATAATTTAATCTCAATTTCATATCCAAAATCGTGGTCAAAATCCAAGAATACCAAATTCCTAGGTTTTCTTCAAAATCCCAAATTTCCATACTTTAATCCGTATCTAAATCATGTATTTAACTTGTAATGAGTGGGAACAACTTACCTTGACAATGATGACGAAGAATGAGCTCCAAACTCGCTCCAAGACCGACTCTCATGGAGGAAATGAGGTGAAAATGTGCCAAACCCTCATGTTTAAAAGAACACACTGCCTCCAGCCTTTTCACACCTGCGGTCACTTGACCTCTTCTGCAGTTCCGCAGGTGCGGCCCCACTACCGCTTCTGCGGTCTTCACCAAGCACCTCACTCCGCTTCTGCGCTTTTCCTTCCGCAGGTGCGGTCCCGCTTCTGCAGCAAGATGACCGCATCTGCGGTCCCAACATTTCCCTTCTCAATCGCATATGCGCTCCTTTGGATGCTTCTGTGGCTCCGCACCTGCGGCCATGACCTTGCAGGTGCAGTTACACAAGATGACAGTAGGTTTCAACTCTTTAACCCAACTCCATTCGATCTGCTAACCACCCGGAATCCACCCGAGCCCCCGGGACCCCGTCAAATCACACCAATCAATTCCAAAACACATCATGATTCTAGTCGAGCCTTCAAATCACATCAAACAATGCCAAAACCATAAATCACACTCCAATTCGAGCTTTATGAATTTTAGAATTTCGAACTTCTTCATTCGATGCTGAAACCTATCAAATCACGTCTAATTGACCTCAAATTTTGCACACAAGTCATATTCGACATTGCAGACCTACTCCAACTTCCTAAATCCGAATCCGACCCCAATATCAAAAGTCCACTTCCGGTCAAACTTCTCAAAAACCTTCAAATTCTTAACTTTAGCCAAATGACTCCGAAATGACCTACGGACCTCCGAATTTACTTCCGATTGCTCTCCCAATACCAGAATCACCATACGGGGCTATTTCCAGACTCAGAATTCCAACGGACATCGATAACATTGAAATGCACTTCAACCCAAATTTATGAAATTATTCCAAAAAGGTTAACTTCAACAATAGGCGCCGAAACGCTCCTAAATTATCCAAAACCCGATCAGGACATACGCCCAAGTCCAAAATCATCATACGAACGTATTATAACCTTCATCCCGATCCCGAGGTAGTTCACTAAAAAATCTGATCTTAGCCAATTATTTCATCTTAAAGCTTCCGAAATGAGAATTTCCTTTCCAAATCAACTCCGAGATTCCCGAAATTCAATTCCAACCACGCGCACAAGTCATAATACCTAAAGTGAAGCTACTCATGGCCTCAAACTGCCGAACGATGCTCTAGAGCTCAAAACGACCGGCCGGGTTGTTACATATCCAAAACCTTAAAAAGAAGTTAAAAGCAGTTAAAAGCAAATTACCCGAAGAGCTACCAGGTGTGCTATGGGCGTACCGGACAACAACAAAGTTGAGCATGGAAGAAACACCTTTCTCTCTCGTATATGGCACGGAAGCTCTAATACCGGTGGAAGTAGGGGAACCAACTTTAAGGTTTTTGCGAACAAACGAAAAAGTAAACAATAAAGCACTGCTGGTGAGGCTAGAATTGCTAGACAAACAGAGGGACTAGGCATACGTGAGGATGGTTGCTCAGAATCAAAGGATGGAAAGCTATTATAATCGGAGGGCCAATCTCCACTACTTAAAAGTAGGAGACTTGATTTTGAGAAAGGTGACTTAGAGCACTTGGGAAGTCAATATCGGGAAGCTGGGACCAACATGGGAAGGTCTTTATCGGGTTTAAGGTATTACCAGTAAAGGGTCGTACGAGTTAGACAATTAATATGGACTCAAGTTTCCCATCAATTGGAACGTGACTCACCTCAAAAGGTATTATTGCTGATGGATGCTACTAATACTGAATGTATTTGCTGCACTCGTTTTCCATTCGATCAGTTTTTGTCCCAGTCGGGTTTTTCTGGCAAGGTTTTGAACGAGGCAACAATGGAAAGTATACTAATAAAGGAGTGACATCGACAAAGGAAAGACCTTTAGATATCAAGGCACCAAAAATTTTCACATCGATGGCAAACGACTAAGTGGATAGTTAAAAAATCTTTGGTTTGGTGGCAAGCTTTGGCTTCCATCACTAAAAAAAGGATTATTTAACCATTCACAAGTCGTTTCTCCCAGTGAATCAAGACTTCCAGTGTTCGAATTTGCATGCTCCACATTCGAACACTGGGGGGAATAATATATGGTATGGCACTAGGAGTACCACAAAAATTGGGACTGTGAGAATCATGATCAGTGTTTTGTCAAGACCAGGGACTACATAATCAGCCCTATAGAAATAAGTTGTACAAGTTAGCCACATGTATTGACAGTTTTTACTTCAGCAAATGAATGCTAGTGTACTCTTAAAGATAGAAGGAATAAAATAAAGACATTTTATTTTTATCTTGTTTATTTTCCAAATGGTGAGTTAATTTTATCATTTGAAATTTAACAAAAATAAAAAAAGAGTTTTAAGTATCTTGGGTCTATTATCCAGGGAAACGGGGAGATTGATGAGGATGTCACACACCGTATAAGGGCAGTATGGATGAAATGGAGGTTAGCATCTAGCGCCTTGTGTGACAAAAAGGTGCCACTAGAACTTAAAGGCAAGTTTTATAGAGCGATTGTTAGACCGGCTATGTTAAATGGGGCAGAGTGTTGGCCAGTCAAAAACTCTCATATCCAGAAGATAAAAGTTGCAGAAATAAGGATGTTGAGGTGGATGTGCGGGCATACTAGATTGGATAAGATTAGGAATATGGATATTTTGGCTAAGGTGGGGGTGGCACCCATAGATGACAAAATACGAGAATCGAGTCTTAGATGGTTCAGCCACATGCGGAGGAGAAGCCTTGACGCCCCGGTTAGGAGGTGCGAGTAGTTGGATTTGTCAGGAATGAGAAGAGGTAGAGGGCGACCTAGGAAATAATGGAGAGAGGTGATTATAGAGGACATAGCGCGACTCCAGCTCACCGAAGACATGACCTTAGATAGGAAGGCTTGGAGGGCGAGCATTAGGGTCATAGGTTAGTAAGTAGTTGAGCGTTTTTGTTCCCTGTTGAGGGTTTTAGGCTAGTTTGTAGTGTCTTGCTTTATATTGTTAGTGGTACTTATTATGTTTGTATTGTTTTGTGCTCCGATTTCCTAATACCTTTCCATTATTCTGATTATTGATATTGCATTTTCCATTTTATTTTCTGATTCTTAGGTTGCTGGCACTATCTTCTTGACGTATGTGATTGTTATTATTCCATTGCCTTTTTTTCATCTCCTACTGAGTGTCTTTCGGAAAGAGTATCTCTACCCTACGGGGTAGGAGAAAGGTTTGCGTACACACTACCCTCTGTCACACCTCCTTTTTACTACCCCAAGAGGGGGTATAAGGGAACTTTTCCAATTTAAGTGACAATCGAAACAAGATTATTTTATTTAGAAATTAGAGTTGCCACTTGGGATAATTTATGGTGTCCCAAGTCACAGGTTTAAAATCCTGAATCAAGGAAGTTGACTCTTATTTATGGACTGCGGACACAAAGATCCGAATAAGGAATTCTGTTAACCCGGGAGAAGGTGTTAGGCATTCCCGGGTTCCGTAGTTTTAACACGGTCGCTTTGATCATACTTGGCTTAATCAAATTGTCTAATTACTCATTTTAGAACCTTTGTGCATTTGCTTTTTTTGATTAAGAAATTATCTTAAAATAGGTCACGTACACGTGTACCTATTTGTTTGGTGTGTCAAAAATCATATCACGCGAACATGTCCACAATTAATAATTCTTTATTAATTAATAAGATTGTTTCACCTAAAGTTGCGCGAACGCATACCTCGATTTAAATTTTTGGAATCGTAACTATGTCACGCGAACGTGTACACAATCACGATAATAGATTAAAAGCGGGTCTAAAAGCATACTAACAAATTCATAAATTATTTTATCCTATGGTTTAAGACTAACTTTACATCCACGCTGTTCAACTAAGTTAGGAAAACTTCCTACTTTCACAAAATATACAATTAATACACCTTCTAACAGAGAAATTCTACAGCTAAATTAGAACAAATAATCAAAGAATAACATTACTGTTCACACAGGTTACTGAAAAAACAAAACACATAGTCAGAAACATGTAATCAGAACAAAACCAAAATGAAAGAAAGTGAATCTTACATTGAATCTTCACACAAAAAAAACGAAATTAATTACTCGACCAAAATGGAAACCTCGACGAAACTACGATCCAGACCTCGAAACTCACCTGAACTGTGACAAAATTCAACAACAGACCTCGAATCAGCACCTCGAATTTTGCAAACGAACAACATCAAACGCAAAATGTTTCAGACGCGTAATCACAGTCAACTTTCAAACTCTTTATGCCTTCCTCAAACTTCTCAGAACTAGACATGATAGTTTTCTTGCCTGTATATTCGAAGCAACCCATTGACCTTCTGTGGTTTGTTTAGTTGGATTGGTTCTCTTTGTCGAAGAAGAAAGAGTTCAGGTGGGGGAGGTCGTGTTTATAGCTTTAAATGGCCGAAAACATGGGTGTTTATGGGTCTTTCACGGTGGTGTAAAGGTGGAGATGGGGTCGTTTTTGGTTTAGCAGCCAACCATGGAAATGGTTGCTTCCTTCTTTAGCAGAAGACCAGCCAAGCGGGGGAGGGGATCTCTTCTATGTGTGTTCTGCGGTGCTGCTTCAGGTCTAGCTCTAGGTTAACTCCTGATTTTCAAGTAGGGATTTTTTAGGGTTTTTTTTTGTTTTTTTGGGTGTAAAATCTGAAGAAGAAGCCGTTGGGGGGGGAGATCTATTTTTTGTGAAAAACGGCGGATCAAATCTCTGTCCTCGGTCTTTCTAGGTTAGCTAGGTTAGTCCTCTTTTGTATTATGCTGAAGGTTAGGGTCTTGGGCCTATAGGCCTTATGGGCTGACGGTGGGTTAGAAATTGGGCTCAGGATCAAGCCACATTTTTTCTCCAATTAGTTCAAAACTAAGCCCTATAAATCTGAAAATTATGGGTAAAAATATTAATTCTTCCTTCTAAAAATGAAATACTATAAAACAAAATTAATTTTCTAAATAGACTAAATTGTAATGTGAAACTATTTTGATATTTTCCAAATATTATGAAAAGTAAGATAAATCAAAAGTAAATAGATAAATATCAATTAGTTTAAATGAAGGAAAATATTTTTGTAATTTTCATTTTGTGACATAATAAAGTAAAAGAGTCAAAACTAGTTAAAATAACGATATTAGGCCTAAACTAGATATTTACATGCTAAAATATAAAATATCTTGGGGAGGATCAAAAATCACATGTCGACAGCTGCCCCTCTTTGACGGGAAATACGAAGAGTTTTAGATAAAGAATGACTAGATAGGTTTTTTGACCCGACCCGACCCTTATTTAGGGAGACCAAAACTAAGAGAAAGGAGAATGTGACCGAGCCCTGGTATCTGAGCTTCCTACAAATCCTTGGCTATAAAGGAATCAGGCCACGTGTAGTTCAGAATTAGGAAGAGTGATGGAGTACCGAGGTGGAGAGCCGATTGAGGTGCCGTCGAGGTTCCGGTCCGCGGTTCCTGTTATTAAATCAAAAATCAAAATAAAAAAGGCTAACTAAGCCTGTCAACTAAGATTTACAAGATTCCTATATATAAGTTCTCTGAAGCTTGATCTTGAGTCTTGAATGGTTCTTCATGCAGACTTTAGATTTGAACCTTGACGCTTATTAGCTGCAGGTGCTAGCTAGTTCTTCTTCAGCTTTTCGGATCAAGACCGGACATGTAGTGCTTGTGACATCAGTCATGTTTTGAGCAACTCACAACTTTCATTTACTTCTCTATTTGGATTCACTTCTTGCTTTTTGTTGTTTTTATTCTGTATTGTGACTTACTTCTATTGATCATTTTGGACTGTTGACTCGCATTCATGCCGTTAGCTTCTGCTACTTATAAATTGAATTATATTCTGAAATGACTTCCTTGTTCTCTAGGTGGGCGCCTGATTGCCAACAACTTGAACTATATTCCGTTGTTCTCTAGGTGGGCGCCTGATTTTCAAAACATGAACTGTATTCCCTTGTTCTCTAGGTGGGCGCCTAATTGCCGAAACTTGAACTGTATTCCCTTGTTCTCTAGGTGGACGCCTGATTACCAAAACTTGAATTGTATTCCCTTATTCTCCAGGTGGGCACCTGATTACCAAAACTTGAAGTGTATTCCCTTGTTTTCCAGGTGGGCGCCTAATTACCAAAAACTTGAACTGTATTCCCTTGCACTCCAGGTGGGTGCCTGATTGCCAAAACTTGAACTATATTCCCTTGTTCTCCAGGTGGGTGCCTGATTTCCAAAACTTGACTGTATTCCCTTGTTCTCCAAGTGGGTGCCTAATTGCCAAAACTTGAATTATATTCCCCTGTTCTCCAGGTGGGCACCAGAGTGCCAAAACTTGAACTGTATTCCCTTGTACTTTAGGTGGGCTCTTGATTTCCAAAAACATGAACTGTATTCCCTTGTTCTGCATGTGGGCACCTGATTGCCAAAAAGTTGAACTGTATTCCCTGGTTCTCCAGGTGGGCGCCTAATTGCCAAAACTTGAACTGTATTCTCTTGTTATCCAGGTGGGCGCTTGATTTCCAAAACTTGAACTGTATTCCCTTGTCCTTAAGTTGGTTGCTGATTGCCAAAACTGGAACTATTTTCCTTTGTTCTCCAGTGGGCGCATGATTGCTGAAACTTGAACTGTATTCCCTTGTTCTCCAGGGGGCGCCTGATTGCCAAAACTTGAACTGTATTCCCTTGTTCTCCAGGTGGGCGCCTGATTGCCAAAACTTGAACTGTATTCCCTTGTTCTCCAGTTGGTCACCTGATTGCCAAAACATGAAATGTATTCCCTTGTTCTCCAGGTGGGCGCCAGATTGCCAAAACTTGAATCATATTCCCTTGTTCTCCAGGTGGGCGCCTGTTTGCCAAAACTTGAACTGTATTCCCTTGTTCTCCAGGTGGGCGCCTGATTGCCAAAACTTGAACTGCATTCCCTTGTTTTCCATGTGGGTGCTTGATTGCCAAAACTACAACTGTATTCCCTTATTCTCCAAGTGGGCACCTGATTGCTAAAACTTGAACTGTATTCCCTTGTTCTCCAGGTCGGCGCCTGATTGCCAAAACATGAACTGTATTCCCTTGTTCTCCAGGTGGGCGCCTGATTGCCAAAACTTGAACAGTATTCCCTTGTTCTCCAGGTGGGCGCCTGATTGAAAAAAGTTGAACTGTATTTCCTTGTTCTCCAGGTGGGCCCCTGATTGCCAAAACATGAACTATAATCCCTTGTTCTCTTGGTGGACGCCTGATTGCCAAAAACTTGAACTTTATTCCCTTGTTCTCCAGGTGGGCGAATGACTGCAAAAAAAATTAACTGTATTACCTTGTTTTCCAAGTTTGTTCTTGATTGCCAAAAACTTGAAATGTATTGCCTTGTTCTCGAGGTGGGCGCCATATTGCCAAAACCTGAACTGCATTCCCTCATTCTCCAGGTGGGTGCATTATTGCCAAAACTCGAACTGTATTCCCTTGTTCTCCATGTGGGCGCCTGTTTGACAAAACTTGAATTGTATTCCATTATTCTCCAGTTGGGCGCCTGATTGCTAAAACTTGAACTGTATTGCCTTGTTCTCTAGGTAGACGCTTGATTGCCAAAAGATGAACTGTATTCCCTTGTTCTCCAGGTAGGCGCCAGATTGCCAAATCTTGAATTGTACTTCCTTGTTCTCCAGGTAGGTGCCTAATTGCCAAAACTTGAACGGTATTCCCTTGTTCTCCATGTGGGTGCCTGATTGCCAAAACTTGAATTGTATTCCCTAGTAATCCAGGTGGGCACCTGATTGCCAAAATTTGAAATATTTTCCTTTGTTCTTCTGAAGGGCGCCTAATTGCCAAAACTTGAACTGTATTGCCATGTTCTCCAGTGGGCGCCAGATTGCCAAAACTTGAAGTGTATTCCCTTGTTCTCCAGGTGGGTACCTGATTGCCAAAACATACACAGTATTCTCTTGTTCTCCAGGTAGGCGCCTAATTGCCATAACTTGAACTGTATTCCCCTGTTCTCTGGTGGGCGCCTGATTGCTAATACTTGAACTGTATTCCCTTATTCTCCGGGTGGGCGCTTGTTTGCGAAAACTTGAACTATACTCTCTTGTTGTCCAACTGGGTGCCTGATTGCCAAAACTTGAACTGTATTCCATTGTTCTCCAGGTGAGAGACTGATTGCCAGAAACTTGAACTATATTCCCTTGCACTCCAGGTGGGCGCTTGATTTTAAAAACTCGAACTGTATTCCCTTGTTCTTCAGGTGGGCGCCAAATTGCCAAAACTTGAACTGTATTCCCTTGTTCTCTAGGTGGATGGCAGATTGCCAAAATGTGAATTTTATTCCCTTGTTCTCTAGGTGGGCGCCTATTTTCCAAAACTTGAACTGTATACCCTTGTTCTCCAGGTGGGCGCCTGATTGCCAAAATCTTGAACTGTATTCCCTTAGTCTCCATGTAGGCGCTTGATTGCCAAAACTTGAACTGTATTCCCTTGTTCTCTAGGTGGGCGCTTGATTGCCAAAACTTGAACTGTACTCCCTTGTTCTCCGGGTGGGCGCCTGATTGCCAAAACATGAACTATATTCCCTTGTTCTCTAGGTGGGAGCCTGATTGCCAAAACATGAACTGTATTCCCTTATTCTTTATGTAGGCGCCTGATAGGTGGGTGCCTGATTGCCAAAAATTGAATTGTTTTCCCATGTTCTCCAGGTGGGCGCCTGATTGCAAAAACTTGAACTGTATTTCCCTATTCTCCGGTAGGGCGCCTCGTTGCAACAACTTGAACTTTATTCACCTGTTCTTCGGGTGGGCGCTTGATTGCCAAAACTTGAACTGTATTCCCTTGTTCTTCGGGTGGGAGCTTGATAGCCAAAACATTAACTGTATTCCCTTGTTCTCTAGATGGGTTCCTGATTGCAAAACCTTGAACTATATTCCCTTGTTCTCCAGGTGGGTGCCTGATTGCCAAAACTTGAACTATGTTCCCCTGTTCTCTAGGTGGGCGCCAAATTGACAAAACTTGAACTGTATTCCCCTGTTCTCCGAGTGGGCGCTTGATTGCCAATACTTGAACTGTATTTCCTCGTTCTCCGGGTGGGCGCTTGATTGCCAAAACTTGAACTGTATTCCCTTGTTCTCCAGGTGGGCTCCTTATCGCCAAAACTTGAATTGTTTTCCCTTGTTCTCCAAGTGGGCGCCTGATAGCCAAAACTTGAACTGTATTCCCTTGTTCTCCAGGTGGGCGCTTAATTGCCTAAACTTGAACTGCATTCCCTTATTCTCCAAGTGGACACCTGGTTGCCAAAACTTGAACTGTATTCCCTTGTTCTCTAGGTGGGCGCCTGTTTGCCAAAACTTGAACAGTATTCCCTTGTTCTCCAGGTGGCCGCCTGTTTGCCAAAATTTGAACTGTACTCCCTTGTTCTCCAGGTGGGTTCCTGATTGCCAAATCTTGAACTGTACTCCCTTGTTTTCCAGGTGGGATCCTGATTTCAAAAACATAAACTGTATTCCCTTGTTCTTTAGGTGGGCGCCGATTGCCAAAACTTGAACTGTATTCCCTTGTTCTCTAGGTGGGCGCCTGTTTGCCAAAACTTGAACTGTATACCCTTGTTCTCCAGGTGGGCGTCTGATTGCCAAAATCTTGAACTGTATTCCCTTATTCTCCAGGTAGGTGCTTGATTGTCAAAACTTGAACTATATTCCCTTGTTCTCTAGGTGGGCATTTGATTGCCAAAACTTGAACTGTACTCTCTTATTCTCCAGGTAGGCGCCTGATTACCAAAACATGAACTATATTCGCATATTCTCTAGGTGGGAGCCTGATTGCCAAAACATGAACTGTATCCCCTTATTCTCTAGGTAGGCGCCTGATAGGTGGGCGCCTGATTGCCAAAAATTGAACTGTATTCCCCTGTTCTCCAGGTGGGTGCCTGATTGCAAAAATGTGAACTGTAATTTACTGTTCTCCGGGAGGGCGCCTCACTGCAACAACTTGAACTTTATTCCCCTGTTCTCTGGGTGGGAGCTTGATAGTCAAAACATGAACTGTATTCCCCTGTTCTCCGGGTGGGAGCTTGATAGCCAAAACATGAACTGTATTCCCTTGTTCTCTAGATGGGTGCCTGATTGCAAAACCTTGAATTATATTCCCCTGTTCTCTAGGTGGGCGCCTAATTGCCAAAACTTGAACTGTATTCCCCTGTTCTCTAGGTAGGCGCCTAATTGCCAAAACATGAACTGTATTCCCCTTTTCTCTGAGTGGGCACCTGATTGCAAATACTTGAACTATATTTCCTCGTTCTACGGGTGGGCGATTGATTGCCAAAACTTGAACTGTATTCCCGTGTTCTCCAGGTGGGCGCCTAATCGCCAAAACTTGAACTTTTTTCCATTGTTCTCCAAGTGGGCGCCTGATCGCCGAAACTTGAACTGTATTCCCTTGTTCTCCAGGTTGGCGCCTGATTACCAAAACATGAACTGTATTCCCTTATTCTCCATGTGGGCGCCTGAGTGCCAAAACTTGAACTGTATTCCCTTGTTCTCCAGGTGGGTGTTTGATTGCCAAAACTTGAACTGTATTCCCTTGTTCTCCAGGTGGGCTCCTGATTACAAAAACTTGAACTATATTCCCTTGTTCTCCAGGAGGGTGCCTGATTGCCAAAACTTGAATTGTATTCCCCTGTTCTCCAGGTGGGTGCCTAATTGCCAAAACTTGAACTTTATTCCCCTGTTCTCCGGGTGGGTGCCTGATTGACAAAACTTGTAACTGTATTCCCTTGTTCTCCAGGTTGGCGCCTGATTACCAAAACATGAACTGTATTCCCTTATTCTCCATGTGGGCGCCTGAGTGCCAAAACTTGAACTGTATTCCCTTGTTCTCCAGGTGGGTGTTTGATTGCCAAAACTTGAACTGTATTCCCTTGTTCTCCAGGTGGGCTCCTGATTACAAAAACTTGAACTATATTCCCTTGTTCTCCAGGAGGGTGCCTGATTGCCAAAACTTGAATTGTATTCCCCTGTTCTCCAGGTGGGTGCCTAATTGCCAAAACTTTAACTGTATTCCCCTGTTCTCTGGGTGGGTGCTTGATTGCTAATACTTGAACTGCATTCCCTTGTTCTCTAGCTGGGAGCCTGATTGACAAAACTTGAACTATATTCCCTTGTTCTCCAGATGGGTGCCTGATTGCCAAACCTTGAACTATATTCCCTTGTTCTCCAGGTGGGCGCCTGATTGCCAAAACTTTAATTGTATTCCCTTGTTCTCCGGGTGGGTGCCTGATTTCCAAAACTTGAACTATATTCCCTCATTCTCCAGGTGGGCGCCTGATTGACAAACTTGAACTGTATTCCCTTGTTCTCCAGGTGGGCAACTCATTACCTAAACTAGAACTGTATTCCCTTGTTCTCCAGTTGGGCGCCCTTTTGCCAAAACATAAACTGTATTCCCGTGTTCGCCAGGTGTTCGCCTGATTGCCAAAACTTAAACTTTATTCCCTTGTTCTTCAAGTGGGCTCCTGATTACCAAAACTTGAATTGTATTACATTGTTCTTCAGGTGGGCGCCTGATTGCCAAAACTTGAACTGTGTTCCTTAATTCTCCAGGTGGGCGCCTAATTGCCAAAATTTAAAATTTATACCCTTGTTCTCTAGGTGGGCGCCATATTGCCAAAACTTGAACTGTACTCCCCTTTACTCCTGGTCTGCGCCTAATTGCCAGAACATGAACTATATTCCCTTATTCTCCAGGTGGGCGCTTGATTGCCAAAACTTGAACTGTGTTCCCTCGTTCTCCAGGTGGGCGCGTAATTGCCAAAATTTGAACTATATTCCCTTGTTCTCTAGGTGGGCGCCAGATTGACAAAACATGAACTATATTCCCTTGTTATCTAGGTGTGCGTCTGTTTGCCAAAACTTGAACTGTATACCCTTGTTCTCCAGGTGGCCGCCTGATTGCAAAAATCTTGAACTGTATTCCCTTATTCTCCAGGTAGGCGCTTGATTGCCAAAACCTGAACTGTATTCCCATGTTCTCTAGGTGGGCGCTTGATTGCCAAAACTTGAACTATACTCCCTTGTTCTCCAGGTGAGAGCCTGATTGCCAAAACATGAACTGTATTCCCTTATTCTCTAGGTAGGCGCCTGATAGGTGGGCACCTGATTGCCAAAAATTGAACTGTATTCCCCTGTTCTCCAGGTGGGCGCCTGATTGCAAAAACTTGAACTGTATTTCCCTGTTCTCTGGGAGGGCGCCTCACTGCAACAACTTAAACTTTATTCCCCTGTTCTCCCGGTGGGCGCCTGATTGCCAAAACTTGAACTGTATTCCCCTGTTCTCCGGGTGGTTGCTTCATAGCGAAAACATGAACTGTATTCCCTTGTTCTCTAGATGGGTGCCTGATTGCAAAACCTTGAACTATATTCCCTTGTTCTCCAGGTGGGTGCCTGATTGCCAAAACTTGAACTGTATTCCCCTGTTCTTTAGGTGGGCGCCTAATTTCCAAAACTTGAACTTTATTCCCCTGTTCTCCGAGTGGGCGCCTGATTGCCAATACTTGAACTGTATTTCCTCGTTCTCCGAGTGGGCGCTTGATTGCCAAAACTTGAACTGTATTCCCTTGTTCTCCAGGTGGGCGCCTGATCGCCAAAACTTGAACTGTTTTCCCTTGTTCTCCAAGTGGGCGCCTGATCGCCAAAACTTGAACTGTATTCCCCTGTTCTCTAGGTGGGCGCCTAATTGCCTAAACCTGAACTGCGTTCCCTTGTTCTCCAGGTGGGCGCCTGTTTGCCAAAACTTGAATTGTATTCCCTTGTTCTCCAGTGGGCGCCTGTTTGCCAAAACTTGAACTGTACTCCTTTGTTCTCCAGGTGGGTTCCTGATTGCCAAATCTTGAAATGTACTCCCTTGTTCTCCAGGTGGGATCCTGATTTCAAAAACATGAACTATATTCCCTTGTTTTTTAGGTGGCCGCCAGATTGCCAAAACTTGAACTGTATTCCCTTGTTCTCTAGGTGGGTGCCTGTTTGCCAAAACTTGAACTGTATACCCTTGTTCTCCAGGTGGGCGCCTGATTGCCAAAATCTTGAACTGTATTCCCTTATTCTCCAGGTAGGTGCTTGATTGCCAAAACTTGAACTGTATTCCCTTGTTCTCTAAGTGGGCGCTTGATTGCGAAAACTTGAACTGTACTCTCTTATTCTCCATGTAGGCGCCTGATTGCCAAAACATGAACTATATTCCCATATTCTCCAGGTGGGAACCTGATTGCCAAAACATGAACTGTATCCCCTTATTCTCTAGATAGGCGCCTGATAGGTGGGCGCCTGATTGCCAAAAAATGAACTGTATTCCCCTGTTCTCCGGGTGGGTGCCTGATTGCCAAAACATAAACTGTATTCCCCTATTCTCCGGATGGGAGCTTGATAGCCAAAACATGAACTGTATTCCCTTGTTCTCTAGATGGGTGCCTGATTGCAAAACCTTGAACTATATTCCCTTGTTCTATAGGTGGGCGCCTAATTACCAAAACTTGAATTGTATTCCCCTGTTCTCTCGGTGGGCGCCTAATTGCCAAAATATGAACTATATTCCCCTGTTCTCTGAGTGGGTGCCTGATTTCCAATACTTGAACTATATTTCCCCGTTCTACTGGTGGATGCTTGATTGCCAAAACTTGAACTGTATTTCCGTGTTCTCCAAGTGGGCGCCTGATCGCCAAAACTTGAACTTTTTTCCTTTGTTCTCCAAGTGGGCGCCTGATCGCCAAAACATGAACTGTATTCCCTTGTTTTCCAGGTGGGCACCTAATTGCCTAAACTTGAACTACATTCCCTTATTCTCCAAGTGGGCACCTGGTTGCCAAAACTTGAACTGCATTCCCTTGTTCTCCAGGTGGGTGCCTGTTTGCCAAAACTTGAACTGTACTCCCTTATTCTCCAGGTGGGTTCCTGATTGCCAAATCTTGAACTGTACTCCCTTGTTCTCCAGGTGGGATCCAGATTTCAAAAACATGAACTGTATTCCCTTGTTCTCTAGGTGGGCGCCAGATTGCCAAAACTTGAACTGTATTCCCTTGTTCTCCAGGTGGGTGTTTGATTGCCAAAACTTGAACTGTATTCCCTTGTTCTCCAGGTGGGCTCCTGATTACAAAAACTTGAACTATATTCCCTTGTTCTCCAGGAGGGTGCCTGATTGCCAAAACTTGAATTGTATTCCCCTGTTCTCCAGGTGGGTGCCTAATTGCCAAAACTTTAACTGTATTCCCCTGTTCTCTGGGTGGGTGCTTGATTGCTAATACTTGAACTGCATTCCCTTGTTCTCTAGCTGGGAGCCTGATTGACAAAACTTGAACTATATTCCCTTGTTCTCCAGATGGGTGCCTGATTGCCAAACCTTGAACTATATTCCCTTGTTCTCCAGGTGGGCGCCTGATTGCCAAAACTTTAATTGTATTCCCTTGTTCTCCGGGTGGGTGCCTGATTTCCAAAACTTGAACTATATTCCCTCATTCTCCAGGTGGGCGCCTGATTGACAAACTTGAACTGTATTCCCTTGTTCTCCAGGTGGGCAACTCATTACCTAAACTAGAACTGTATTCCCTTGTTCTCCAGTTGGGCGCCCTTTTGCCAAAACATAAACTGTATTCCCGTGTTCGCCAGGTGTTCGCCTGATTGCCAAAACTTAAACTTTATTCCCTTGTTCTTCAAGTGGGCTCCTGATTACCAAAACTTGAATTGTATTACATTGTTCTTCAGGTGGGCGCCTGATTGCCAAAACTTGAACTGTGTTCCTTAATTCTCCAGGTGGGCGCCTAATTGCCAAAATTTAAAATTTATACCCTTGTTCTCTAGGTGGGCGCCATATTGCCAAAACTTGAACTGTACTCCCCTTTACTCCTGGTCTGCGCCTAATTGCCAGAACATGAACTATATTCCCTTATTCTCCAGGTGGGCGCTTGATTGCCAAAACTTGAACTGTGTTCCCTCGTTCTCCAGGTGGGCGCGTAATTGCCAAAATTTGAACTATATTCCCTTGTTCTCTAGGTGGGCGCCAGATTGACAAAACATGAACTATATTCCCTTGTTATCTAGGTGTGCGTCTGTTTGCCAAAACTTGAACTGTATACCCTTGTTCTCCAGGTGGCCGCCTGATTGCAAAAATCTTGAACTGTATTCCCTTATTCTCCAGGTAGGCGCTTGATTGCCAAAACCTGAACTGTATTCCCATGTTCTCTAGGTGGGCGCTTGATTGCCAAAACTTGAACTATACTCCCTTGTTCTCCAGGTGAGAGCCTGATTGCCAAAACATGAACTGTATTCCCTTATTCTCTAGGTAGGCGCCTGATAGGTGGGCACCTGATTGCCAAAAATTGAACTGTATTCCCCTGTTCTCCAGGTGGGCGCCTGATTGCAAAAACTTGAACTGTATTTCCCTGTTCTCTGGGAGGGCGCCTCACTGCAACAACTTAAACTTTATTCCCCTGTTCTCCCGGTGGGCGCCTGATTGCCAAAACTTGAACTGTATTCCCCTGTTCTCCGGGTGGTTGCTTCATAGCGAAAACATGAACTGTATTCCCTTGTTCTCTAGATGGGTGCCTGATTGCAAAACCTTGAACTATATTCCCTTGTTCTCCAGGTGGGTGCCTGATTGCCAAAACTTGAACTGTATTCCCCTGTTCTTTAGGTGGGCGCCTAATTTCCAAAACTTGAACTTTATTCCCCTGTTCTCCGAGTGGGCGCCTGATTGCCAATACTTGAACTGTATTTCCTCGTTCTCCGAGTGGGCGCTTGATTGCCAAAACTTGAACTGTATTCCCTTGTTCTCCAGGTGGGCGCCTGATCGCCAAAACTTGAACTGTTTTCCCTTGTTCTCCAAGTGGGCGCCTGATCGCCAAAACTTGAACTGTATTCCCCTGTTCTCTAGGTGGGCGCCTAATTGCCTAAACCTGAACTGCGTTCCCTTGTTCTCCAGGTGGGCGCCTGTTTGCCAAAACTTGAATTGTATTCCCTTGTTCTCCAGTGGGCGCCTGTTTGCCAAAACTTGAACTGTACTCCTTTGTTCTCCAGGTGGGTTCCTGATTGCCAAATCTTGAAATGTACTCCCTTGTTCTCCAGGTGGGATCCTGATTTCAAAAACATGAACTATATTCCCTTGTTTTTTAGGTGGCCGCCAGATTGCCAAAACTTGAACTGTATTCCCTTGTTCTCTAGGTGGGTGCCTGTTTGCCAAAACTTGAACTGTATACCCTTGTTCTCCAGGTGGGCGCCTGATTGCCAAAATCTTGAACTGTATTCCCTTATTCTCCAGGTAGGTGCTTGATTGCCAAAACTTGAACTGTATTCCCTTGTTCTCTAAGTGGGCGCTTGATTGCGAAAACTTGAACTGTACTCTCTTATTCTCCATGTAGGCGCCTGATTGCCAAAACATGAACTATATTCCCATATTCTCCAGGTGGGAACCTGATTGCCAAAACATGAACTGTATCCCCTTATTCTCTAGATAGGCGCCTGATAGGTGGGCGCCTGATTGCCAAAAAATGAACTGTATTCCCCTGTTCTCCGGGTGGGTGCCTGATTGCCAAAACATAAACTGTATTCCCCTATTCTCCGGATGGGAGCTTGATAGCCAAAACATGAACTGTATTCCCTTGTTCTCTAGATGGGTGCCTGATTGCAAAACCTTGAACTATATTCCCTTGTTCTATAGGTGGGCGCCTAATTACCAAAACTTGAATTGTATTCCCCTGTTCTCTCGGTGGGCGCCTAATTGCCAAAATATGAACTATATTCCCCTGTTCTCTGAGTGGGTGCCTGATTTCCAATACTTGAACTATATTTCCCCGTTCTACTGGTGGATGCTTGATTGCCAAAACTTGAACTGTATTTCCGTGTTCTCCAAGTGGGCGCCTGATCGCCAAAACTTGAACTTTTTTCCTTTGTTCTCCAAGTGGGCGCCTGATCGCCAAAACATGAACTGTATTCCCTTGTTTTCCAGGTGGGCACCTAATTGCCTAAACTTGAACTACATTCCCTTATTCTCCAAGTGGGCACCTGGTTGCCAAAACTTGAACTGCATTCCCTTGTTCTCCAGGTGGGCGCCTGTTTGCCAAAACTTGAACTGTACTCCCTTATTCTCCAGGTGGGTTCCTGATTGCCAAATCTTGAACTGTACTCCCTTGTTCTCCAGGTGGGATCCAGATTTCAAAAACATGAACTGTATTCCCTTGTTCTCTAGGTGGGCGCCAGATTGCCAAAACTTGAACTGTATTCCCTTGTTCTCTAGGTGGGCGCCTGTTTGATAAAACTTGAACTGTATACCCTTGTTCTCTAAGTGGGCGCCTGATTGCCAAAATATTGAACTGTATTCCCTTATTCTCTAGGTAGGCGCTTGATTGCCAAACCTTGAACTGTATTCCCTTGTTCTCTAGGTGGGCGCTTGATTGCCAAAACTTGAACTGTACTCCCTTATTTTCCAGGTGGGCGCCTGATTGCCAAAACATGAACTATATTCCCTTGTTCTCCAGGTGGGAGCCTGATTGCCAAAATTTGAACTGTATTCCCTTTTTCTCTAGGTAGGCGCCTGATAGGTGGGCGCCTGATTGCCAAAAATTGATTTGCATTCCCCTGTTCTCCAGGTGGGCGCCTTATTGCAAAAATGTGAACTGTATTTCCCTATTCTCCGGGAGGGCGCCTCATTATAACAACTTGAACTCTATTCCCCTGTTCTCCGGTTGGGCGCCTGATTGCCAAAACTTGAACTGTATTCCCCTGTTCTCCGGGAGGGCGCCTCACTGCAACAACTTAAACTTTATTCCCCTGTTCTCCCGGTGGGCGCCTGATTGCCAAAACTTGAACTGTATTCCCCTGTTCTCCGGGTGGTTGCTTCATAGCGAAAACATGAACTGTATTCCCTTGTTCTCTAGATGGGTGCCTGATTGCAAAACCTTGAACTATATTCCCTTGTTCTCCAGGTGGGTGCCTGATTGCCAAAACTTGAACTGTATTCCCCTGTTCTTTAGGTGGGCGCCTAATTTCCAAAACTTGAACTTTATTCCCCTGTTCTCCGAGTAGGCGCCTGATTGCCAATACTTGAACTGTATTTCCTCGTTCTCCGAGTGGGCGCTTGATTGCCAAAACTTGAACTGTATTCCCTTGTTCTCCAGGTGGGCGCCTGATCGCCATAACTTGAACTGTTTTCCCTAGTTCTCCAAGTGGGCGCCTGATCGCCAAAACTTGAACTGTATTCCCTTGTTCTCTAGGTGGGCGCCTAATTGCCTAAACCTGAACTGCGTTCCCTTGTTCTCCAGGTGGGCGCCTGTTTCCCAAAACTTGAATTGTATTCCCTTGTTCTCCAGTGGGCGCCTGTTTGCCAAAACTTGAACTGTACTCCTTTGTTCTCCAGGTGGGTTCCTGATTGCCAAATCTTGAAATGTACTCCCTTGTTCTCCAGGTGGGATCCTGATTTCAAAAACATGAACTATATTCCCTTGTTTTTTAGGTGGGCGCCAGATTGCCAAAACTTGAACTGTATTCCCTTGTTCTCTAGGTGGGCGCCTGTTTGCCAAAACTTGAACTGTATACCCTTGTTCTCCAGGTGGGTGCCTGATTGCCAAAATCTTGAACTGTATTCCCTTATTCTCCAGGTAGGTGCTTGATTGCCAAAACTTGAACTGTATTCCCTTGTTCTCTGAGTGGGCGCTTGATTGCCAAAACTCGAACTGTACTCTCTTATTCTCCATGTGGGCGCCTGATTGCCAAAACATGAACTATATTCCCCTATTCTCTAGGTGGGAACCTGATTGCCAAAACTTGAACTGTATTCCCTTATTCTCTAGGTAGGCGCCTGATAGGTGGGCGCCTGATTGCCAAAAATTGAACTGTATTCCCCTGTTCTCCGGGTGGGTGCCTGATTGCCAAAACATAAACTGTATTCCCCTGTTCTCCGGGTGGGAGCTTGATAGCCAAAACATGAACTGTATTCCCTTGTTCTCTAGATGGGTGCCTGATTGCAAAACCTTGAACTATATTCCCTTGTTCTATAGGTGGGCGCCTAATTACCAAAACTTGAATTGTATTCCCCTGTTCTCTCGGTGGGCGCCTAATTGCCAAAATATGAACTATATTCCCCTGTTCTCTGAGTGGGTGCCTGATTTCCAATACTTGAACTATATTTCCCCGTTCTACTGGTGGATGCTTGATTGCCAAAACTTGAACTGTATTCCCGTGTTCTCCAGGTGGGCGCCTGATCGCCAAAACTTGAACTTTTTTCCATTGTTCTCCAAGTGGGCGCCTGATCGCCAAAACATGAACTGTATTCCCTTGTTTTCCAGGTGGGCGCCTAATTGCCTAAACTTGAACTACATTCCCTTATTCTCCAAGTGGGCACCTGGTTGCCAAAACTTGAACTGCATTCCCTTGTTCTCCAGGTGGGCGCCTGTTTGCCAAAACTTGAACTGTACTCCCTTGTTCTCCAGGTGGGTTCCTGATTGCCAAATCTTGAAATGTACTCCCTTGTTTTCCAGGTGGGATCCTGATTTCAAAAACATGAACTATATTCCCTTGTTTTTTAGGTGGGCGCCAGATTGCCAAAACTTGAACTGTACTCCCTTGTTCTCCAGGTGGGTTCCTGATTGCCAAATCTTGAAATGTACTCCCTTGTTCTCCAGGTGGGATCCAGATTTCAAAAACATGAACTGTATTCCCTTGTTCTCTAGGTGGGTGCCAGATTGCCAAAACTTGAACTGTATTCCCTTGTTCTCTAGGTGGGCGCCTGTTTGCAAAAACTTGAACTGTATACCCTTGTTCTCTAAGCGGGCGCCTGATTGCCAAAATCTTGAACTGTATTCCCTTATTCTCTAGGTAGGCGCTTGATTGCCAAACCTTGAACTGTATTCCCTTGTTCTCTAGGTGGGCGCTTGATTGCCAAAACTTGAACTGTACTCCCTTGTTCTCCAGGTGGGCGCCTGATTGCCAAAACATGAACTATATTCCCTTGTTCTCCAGGTGGGAGCCTGATTGCCAAAAGATGAACTGTATTCCCTTATTCTCTAGGTAGGCGCCTGATAGGTGGGCGCCTGATTGCCAAAAATTGATTTGCATTCCCCTGTTCTCCAGGTGGGCGCCTCATTGCAAAAATGTGAACTGTATTTCCCTATTCTCCGAGAGGGCGCCTCATTGCAACAACTTGAACTTTATTCCCCTGTTCTCCGGTTGGGCGCCTGATTGCCAAAACTTGAACTGTATTCCCCTGTTCTCCGGGTGGGAGCTTGATAGCCAAAACATGAACTGTATTCCCTTGTTCTCTAGGTGGGCGCCTGTTTGCCATAACTTGAACTGTATACCCTTGTTCTCCAAGTGGGCGCCTGATCGCCAAAACTTGAACTGTATTCCCTTGTTCTCTAGGTGGACGCCTAATTTCCTAAACTTGAACCGCATTCCCTTGTTCTCCAAGTGGGTACCTGGTTGCCAAAACTTGAACTGTATTCCCTTGATCTCCAGATGGGCTACTGTTTGCCAAAACTTGAACTGTACTCCCTTGTTCTCCAGGTGGGTTCCTGATTGCCAAATCTTGAACTGTACTCCCTTGTTCTCCAGGTGGGATCCTGATTTCACAAACATGAACTGTATTCCCTTGTTGTCCAGGTGGTCATCTAATTGCCAAAACTTGAACTGTATTCCCTTGTTTTCCAGGTGGGCGCCTAATTGACAAAACTTGAACTGTATTCCCTTATTCTCCAGGTGGGTGCCTGATTGACTAAACTTGAACTGTATTCCCTTGTTGTCTAGGTGGGAGCCTGATTGCCAAAACATGAACTGTATTCCCTTATTCTCGAGATGAGTTCCTATTGACCAAACCTTGAACTATATTCCCTTCTTCTCTAGGTGGGCGCCTGATTGCCAAAACTTGAACTGTATTCCCCTGTTCTCCGGGTGGGCGCCTGATTGCCAATACTTGAACTATATTCCCTCGTTATCCGGGTGGGCGCTTGATTACAAAAACTTGAACTTTATTCCCTTGTTCTCCAGGTGGGTTCCTGATTACCAATACTTGAACTGTATTCCCTTATTCTCCATGTGGGCGCCTGAGTGCCAAAACTTGAACTGTATTCCCTTGTTCTCCAGGTGGGTGTTTGATTGCCAAAACATGAATTCTATTCCCTTGTTCTCCAGGTGGGCTCCTGATTACCAAAACTTGAACTATATTCCCTTGTTCTCCAAGTGGGTGCCTGATTGCCAAAACTTGAACTGTATTCCCCTGTTCTCCAGGTGAGTGCCTAATTGCCAAAACTTGAACTGTATTCCCCTATTCTCCGGGTGGGTGCCTGATTGAAAAAACTTGAACTGTATTCCCTTGTTCTCTAGATGGGTGCCTGATTGCCAAACCTTGAACTATATTCCCTTGTTCTCTAGGTGGGTGCCTGATTGCCAAAACTCGAACTGTATTCCCCTGTTCTCCAGGTGGGTGCCTAATTGCCAAAACTTGAACTGTATTCCCTTGTTCTTCAACTGGTAGCCTGATTTCCAAAACATGAACTTTATTCCCTTGTTATCCAGGTGGTTGCCTGATTGCCCAACCTTGAACTATATTCCCTTGTTCTCCAGGTGGGCGACTGATTTCCAAAACTTGAACTGTATTCCTCAGTTCTCTAGGTGGGCGCCTAATTGCCAAAACTTGAACTGTATTCCCCCGTTCTACGGGTGGGCGCCTGATTGCCAATACTTGAACTATATTCTCTCGTTCTCCGGGTGGGCGCTTGATTTCCAAAACTTGAACTGTATTCCCTTATTCTGCAGGTGGGCGCCTAATTGTAAAAACTTAAAATGTATTCCCTTGTTCTTAAGCTGGGAGCCTGATTTCCAAAACATGAACTTTATTCCCTTGTTCTCCAGATGGTTGCCTGATTGCCAAACCGTGAACTATATTCACTTGTTCTCCAGGTGGACGCCTGATTGCCAAAACATAAACTGTATTCCCTTATTCTCGAGATGGGTTCCTATTAACCAAACCTTGAACTATATTCCCTTTTTCTCCAGGTGGGCGCCTGATTGCCAAAACTTGAACTGTATTCCCCTGTTCTCCGGGTGGGCGCCTGATTGCCAATACTTGAACTGTATTCTCTCGTTATCCGGGTGGGCGCTTGATTGCCAAAACTTGATCTTTATTCCCTTGTTCTCCAGGTGGACGCCTAATTACCAAAACTTGAAATGTATTCCCTTATTCTCCATGTGGGCGCCTGATTGCCAAAACTTGAATTGTATTCCCTTATTCTCTAGGTGGGTGTTTGATTGCCAAAACTTGGACTGTATTCCCTTGTTCTCCAGGTGGGCTCCTGATTACCCAAACTTGAACTATATTCCCTTGTTCTCCAGGTGGGTGTCTGATTGCCAAAACTTGAACTGTATTCCCCTGTTCTCCAGGTGGGTGCCTAATTGCCAAAACTTGAACTGTATTCCCCTGTTCTCCGAGTGGGTGCCTGATTGCTAATACTTGAACTATATTCCCTTGTTCTCTAGCTGGGCGCCTGATTGACAAAACTTGAAATGTATTCCCTTGTTTTCCAGATGGGTGCCTGATTGCCAAACCTTGAACTATATTCCCTTGTTCTCTAAGTGGGCGCCTGATTGCCAAAACTTGAACTGTATTCCCTTGTTCTCCGGGTGGGCGCCTGATTGCCAAAACTTGAACTGTATTCCCTCATTCTCCAGGTGGGCGCCTGATTGACAAACTTGAACTGTATTCCCTTGTTCTCCAGGTGAGCACCTGATTACCTAAACTAGAACTGTATTCCCTTGTTCTCTAGGTGGGCGCCCTTTTGCCAAAACTTAAACTGTATTCCCGTGTTCTCCAGGTGGGCGCCTGATTGCCAAAAGTTGAACTCTATTCCCTTGTTCTTCAAGTGGGATCCTGATTACCAAAACTTGAACTGTATTACATTGTTCTTTAGGTGGGCGCCTGATTGCCAAAACTTGAACTGTGTTCCCTCGTTCTATAGGTGGGCGCCTGATTGCCAAAATTTGAAATGTATTCCCTTGTTCTCTAGGTGGGCACCATATTGCCAAAACTTGAACTGTATTCCCTTGTTCTCTAGGTGGGCGCCTGTTTGCCAAAACTTAAACTGTATACCCTTGTTCTCCAGGTGGGCGCCTGATTGCCAAAATCTTGAAATGTATTCCCTTATTCTCTAGGTAGGCGCTTGTTTGCCAAAACTTGATATGTATTCCCTTGTTCTCTAAGTAGGCGCCTGATTGCCAAAACTTGAACTGTACTCCCTTGTTCTCCAGGTGGGCGCCTGATTGCCAAAACATGAACTATATTTCCTTGTTCTGCAGGTGGGAGCCTGATTGCCAAAACATGAACTGTATTCCCTTATTCTCCAGGTAGGCGCCTGATAGGTGGGCGCCTGATTGCCAAAAAGTGAACTGTATTCCCATGTTCTCGAGGTGGGCGCCTGATTGCAAAAACTTGAACTGTATTTCCCTGTTCTCCGGGAGGGCGCCTTTTTGCCAAAACATGAACTTTATTCACCTGTTCTCCGGGTGGGCGCCTGATTGCCAAAACTAGAACTGTATTCCCTTGTTCTCTAGCGGGGCTCCTGATTACAAAAACTTGAACTATATTCCCTTGTTCTCCAGGTGGGTGCCTAATTGCCAAAACTTGAACTGTATTCTCCTGTTCTCCGGGTGGGTGCCTGATTGCTAATACTTGAACTGTATTCCCTTGTTCTCTAGCTGGGCGCTTGATTGACAAAACTTGAACTGTATTCCCTTGTTCTCCATATGGGTGCCTGATTGCCAAACCTTGAACTACATTACCTTGTTCTCTAGGTGGGCGCCTGATTGCCAAAACTTGAACTGTATTCCCCAGTTCTCTAGGTGGGCGCCTAATTGCCAAAATTTGAACAGTATTCCCCAGTTCTCCGGGTGGGCGCTTGATTTCCAATACTTGAACTATATTCCCTCGTTCTCCTGGTGGGTGCTTGATTTCCAAAACTTGAACTGTATTCCCTTGTTCTCCAGGTGGGCGCCTAATTGCAAAAACTTGAACTGTATTCCCTTGTTCTACAGCTAGGAGCCTGATTGCCAAAATATGAACTGTATTCCCTTGTTCTCCAGATGGTTGCTTGATTGCCAAACCTTGAACTATATTCCCTTGTTCTCCCGGTGGGTGTCACACCTCCTTTTTGCGCGCCCCGCCCCCGAAGGGTAGAAATGCGAACTAGGAGTTTTTCCAATTTAAGTGACAATATTCGAAATGGGATTATTTATTTAATTCAGAGTCGCCACTTGGGAAAGGTTTGGTTTTTGGTGTCCCAAGTCACCGGTTTATCTTGAATCCCAAATCGAGGAAAATATTCGACTTTTCCAAATGAAGTCTGCGAACCAGAAATTCTAAGTAAGGAATTCTGTTGACCCGAGGGAAGGTGTTAGGCACCCTCGAATCCCGTGGTTCTAGCACGGTCGCTTAAATTGTTATAATGGCTAAATATCTGATTTAAATACATGTTATGACTTAACGCCTTTATTAAGTTTAAACCGCTTTTATCATTATCACTTATTTTTTATAGAATTGCAACGTCGCGAAAATGCATCTCGAACCACGTCACAATCAATGCGCCCGTGATCATCAACACATTTTGACTTCGTTGAGATTTGGATTTGGGTCACATCAATGTGCACCCGAATTTAAGAATGTGATTTAATTAAACCGCGCCTAAAGAGCCTAACGCGTTATTATTTTTTGAGAAGGCCATGAGATTCACTAAACGGCCTAGCCTGAATTCTAAATATTTATTATGATTATTTATCGAGGGCCCCGCAATTTTGCATTTTTATTTGGCGAGGCTCGTCTCTATTTTAGAAAGGATATCCTAAAGTGGCTACATTTCTAATACATTTGTCCCTAAAACTAGAAGAAGAGGTACATGCTAATTTAATTATATGCTTTGGCCTGATCCGGATTCTTATGATTAATTATCTGTTAAGAAAACATTATACTTTAATGAAAAATGCTTTAATTTGACAAGGAATCACATACGAGCTAACGAAATACAACACTTAATCCGAACATTTCTTGAGTTCAACTTAACTAAACTTATTTGGACTATATTAAAGGATTTAGCTACTAGATATTGTTACTAATGAGACTTTGAATGTGACCCTAGGTACTGCCTAACGGAACCCGAAAAAAAAAGACTAAATGAAACAGAAACAGCATCGTATAAGGTCGGAGTATACATACCCCATACTAACAAACAACTACCGAACTAAAACACAAAGGGGCTAAACTCAGTCGAATATCAGTACATACTTTCAAACTATTGAATTATAAACTAATCAATTTTTACAGGCCCGTTAATGTACCATGAATATTACAACAAATACTTGAACTTCTTCAACCTTTTTCATTTCATGCTTTCAAACTGTTTCAGTTACATCAATATGGGACTTGAAATGTGTACCTGGAAATACTGAAAATGCAAAGGAGAAGAAGAAGAAGATGTGGAAATCAGCAGCAGCAAGAAACAGGACTAGCAATAGCAGCAGGACAGAACATCAGCAACAGGAAACAGAATAGCAGCAGCAACAACTCACAAAAGCAATTGGAGTGGGATCAACACCCCAACTAGACCAAGTTCTCGAGTAGAACAAACAACAACCAAGAAGACTCAGCTGGGAGGAATCAGTGTTGCACAAACAGGTCCAGATTTAGTGAAATCAAAACAACAGGAAAGAATGTAATTTCTAATTTTGTCTGTCGGAGTTATCAAACAAAATTCTTTTCCAGTTTCTGTTTCCAGAACTTCACTCTCCTAAAAGTGTCTCCTCTCAAATTACTCTGTTCTTGTCAACGTCTGTCTCTATGTGTGTGTGTATATCTCTCAGTGTGTCTCCTTCTCTCTCTTTCCAATTCTCCTGTATGCTCTGTGTGTATCTATTTGTATGTATTTCAGCTCTCTCTTTCAAAAATTCCTCACAGTGTGCCTCACTCTGTCTGTGTGTTTATCAGATGTCCTCACAGTCTGTGTATTTCCCTCCTTTTTTTTTGGTCCCTCTTTCTATCCGATGTCCTCCCTTTTATAAGCCTTCACATTACCCCTTTTAACAGCCTGTTTAGAATATATCAACACCCCTCCCATGTGCCTTCACATTTTCAGATTCCAATTAGTTATTTAAGTATTAACCCCCATCAACATTCCTTGGCAGACTTATCCTTTAAAAGGTTTAATACTTCTTAAACTAAAGCAAAGTATGGGCAGTAGAATATATCTGACAGCATATGCTGTCAAACCATTTTTAAATCAAAAGCCCTTTTATGCAGGAAACAGGCTATGCACAATGCACATGCTGTGCACAAGTGCACATGCCATCAACTCAGATTTCAATTACAGACCAAGCCTTAGGTTTCTGAAATCATATTAACAACTATAAGTAACTGAACTTGGTTCTTAATTGATTCAGGCAATGTTCAACAGAAGCAAATCGATTTATTTTTGTTCAGACAGTTGAAACTAATTGACGACACATGTCGACTCGACTATATTAGCATTAACACATACAATCGTAGCCAAAAATCAGACATTTAACAGTATCACACAAGGTTCGCATTATATTGACTAAGCAGAATTGCACTCGAGGAGTCAACTAGTCAGTCCAAATTTGAAAATCAGCTAATTGCACAACACTTACATACACATTATCAGAACAAATGGAAAGGCTTAATCAAACAACAGAGGTTCAGGCAAAGTGGTCAAAGCACAGTTGATAAAAGTCAAGGACACAAACAGAACATGAACAGACCCTCAACAATCAAATGAACCAAAACAAATAAGAAAAGAAAGAACTCACCTTAAACCGCAAAAGATCAAAACCTTAACTCGGATTCGGACAGACCTTTCTTAAGGCTGAACGGACTTTAATCGAAGTGTTTCTCAGATGAGAAACACCTCGATTAAGGTCCATTAGACCTTAATTTCTTTGGCTCGAACAAGACATGGACCAGTGACGAGGAACCCTAAGGTTCGAAAACTAGATCCGGGATTCATGCTTCCCTGGTCAGATTCGGACCAAACCAAGTATGGTTTGGTCACGAGGGGGTCTGGGGAGTGTCTGGTATGAATTTAGGGCAGATCGGTGTAGATTAGGTTCCGACTCGAATCTTCAAATGAAGATTCGAGAAGGTGGGATAGGATTCGAGGTGTGTGGTTGATAGATTTGGGTTCAGGACGGCAAGGGGGTTCTATGGTGTTAAGGGCGAGGTCACCGGCGTTCATGCCGCCGACTTTCATGGTGAAGGATAAAGGGGCGGCTCTAGGGTTTGATGGGGAAGATGGTGAAGACGGGAGCTGGGGTATCAGATGGGGGGGGGGCAGGGTAAGGTTATAGGCTTATATATGGAATAGGTGGGTTGATCTCAGCCGTCGGATCAACTGAAATCAATGGCTTGGATCTAAAGGCCTAGGGGAAACGGTGTCATTTCAACTAAAGGGGGTTTGGGAACAAAGTTGAGTATGGCTCACCGATGGGCGTGAAAGTCCGCCTTCTGGGTGGCTCTTGAGGGCGGAAGTTATTCTGCGGGGGTTGTGGGTTATAGTGGTTGCGGTAAGGAGGCTGATTTCTGGGAGGTGGAGCTGGGCCTCGGTTGGCTTGTTGTGGTGGATGGTTATAAGGTTGGGCATTCATGACCATATAAGGTTGATGAGCATATGCCAAATTTGAGTGGGGGTAGTAGTGTTGTGGGGCTCTTTCCGGAAAATGGGGCCTGGGATGACGATACTCCCTTGCTTCAGAGGCTGCCATAGTCGTTTCTTCCTTCTTCTTCCCCCTTGTCGTTCCTCCGGACCCGCTTTGGACGGCCTGGGAGGTTGCCCTTATGGCTGCTTGACTCAGAATCCTACCTGTTTTCAGGCCATTTTCCACCATCTCTCCAATCTTGATCGCTTCCGCGAATGGCTTACCCATGGCTGACATCATGTTTTGGAAATAGTCAGACTCTTGAGCCTGGAGAAAGGTAGTGACCATTTCCACTTCATCCATGGGAGGCTTCACTCTCGACGCCTGTTCACGCCACTTAATAGCATATTCTCTGAAGCTTTCCGAAGGTTTCTTCTTCAAATTCGACAGAGAGTTTCGGTCTGGCGCAATGTCGATGTTATACTGGAATTGTTTTACAAAATCTCTGGCGAGATCATCCCATATATGCCATCGGGACATTTCCTGATCCATATACCATTCCGAAGCTATCCCTACTAGACTTTCCCCAAAATACGCCATCAGCAGTTCTTCTTTTTCCGCCGGCTCCCCGTAATTGGTTGCAGTATTTCTTAAGATGTGCAATGGGGTCACCGTGCCCATCGTATTTCTCGAACTTTGGGGTCTTGAAACCCGTTGGCAGGTGCACGTGAGGGAACATGCACAGGTCGGCGTAAGAGACGCTCTTTTGTCCGCTCAATCCTTGCATATTCTTCAAACTTTGTTCAAGGCTTCTCATTCTCTTGGCAATCTCATTTTGTTCTGCAATTCTGGGGTTCTGATCCTGCCCAGGTGCAAGCTCGCACTGAGGTGGTAGAGGATTAGTACTGGTAGCGAACCTAGTTGGTTCCATTGAGAACGATGGTGCTTGGAATGTAAAGGAGGATGAGTCAAAGCTTGGGCTTGTACGTGGTAGGCTGTGCCGTAATCGGGCAAGGCGATGCAGTAAAGATGTTCATGCTTGCATCAGTGGGTGACATTCGGGGATGAGGCTCAGAAGGCGATCCAGCAGAGAAGGCTGAGGTGGCTGGGTACCCGAACGGGGTAGCAGGATAATTTATGGGGACATTAGAAGTCCCACTTGACCTGGAGAATAATTCAAGGAATCCGGGGACGACACTTGGCGGCTCTTTCCCATTATTCCAATCATCCAGCATCTCCAGCATGCGGAGACGTAGGATTCTATTTTCCTCCGCAGTTGCGGATTCCGGTGTGAGGACGGCTGAGATCGAGCTTTCCTCAGAAACAGGGATTGTTTGCAATGGAATTTCTGAAGACATTTCCACACTTCCTTTTGACCTGGTGAAGTAAGTGTGAGTACTGCTTCTGGTCCTAACAACAGGTAGTTGAACACTTCTCCTTGACCTCGTGAAGTATGAGTGCGAGGCCAGACTTTCACCAAACCAACCGTCTTTCCAAAAAACCCTGGATATACTCAACGACAAACGCACGGTTAATTTGTAGCAAATAACAGATAGTTAATCTCACGTTGGGCATGATGCACCTATACAGTTAAGTGGATTACTATATGTTTGCTACGAGAGCATGCGTCATTCCGGCATTTTTTCCTCTTATTAGTTTTTCCCCTTTTTTCTTTTCTTTTCTTTTTGCAGTAAAAGAAATGCGACCGGATCCGATGAGGATTGCCTACGTATCACGATGCCTACGTGAATCAGATCATTACGTAGTTCGAAAAACACAAATGATCGTAAAAGAAACAACCTCTTTATTGTTGAAAATGTTCTATTACAAACTACATTTTGCAAAAGAAAAAGCGAACTTTGAAAATAAACCTAGATTCGAACATAGACTAAAAATCACCCTGATGGGAAAAACGAGCAGAAGAGGCTAAGATACAGATTTGACCTATGAATGCATTATGGTTTTGAAAATTGGTGTCCGCGGGGCATCGCTCGGCCTCACCGCGGTCCTAGGCGTGAGATCCCTCTCAAGTTGCTCCAGCTCATGCATAGTCTGCTTAACATAACCCATTACTGCCGAGAGGACGGTAATGCTAGACATGTTCTCACATCGTAGACATCGTCTGGTGATGGCATGGGCAATGGCCTTGATCCTATCTCTGGTTTGCTTCTTCTCTACGAGTAGGCATTTTATCTGATCGCTGCATATCTTGAAGACTTGAGCATCTTGTACATGCTGATGCTTCAGTCGTCGTACTTCCAATTTCATCTGGGCTATTGAGTCGTACCAGTATCCGCTCTCTATTTGGAAATCCTTGGACTGATTAATTGCTTTGATCTCAAGTGCATCCATCTCTCTCTTTATTTTAGCAAGTCTTCTCGTGGTTGTCTTCCAATTGATTCAGGTATCGGCGATGCTCATCTGCTCTTGCATCCCATTGTGCCCTGGGCTCTGCTATGACGTTTTCAGATTTCTCCAAACCATCTTGCCATTCCCTGATTTCACTTTTTAGCCTTTTTATCAGCTGCTCGTCTGGTCGATGCCTTGGCTGTTTATCCGCATCCACCCTTATCTGTTTGATCTGGGCTCTGAGTCTTTCGTTGTCCTGAATTAACCTGTTCCGCTCTCCCAGACTGGTAGCATCTTGCACGTTGTGCTCATATTTCAAACTTTCCACTTGTTGCTTTAACCTGTTGATTTCGGCGCAATAGCCTCTTTCCTTTGATAACCAATCCCACTGCTTCTGCGATGATTCGGTGAAATTCCGGATGTGGGGCCTCTTAGCTGGCCTTTCATGCTCAAGTTCCCTTCTGTACCATGCAAGGTAACCTGGCGCCGTTTCTCCTTTGGCTCGATCCCGCACGCAAGTATCTAATTTCAAATATTGACACTCACTCCAGTTTTGACGAATCTTTGCTTCTGGGAATTGTCCGTTAGGACTTATCTCAATTGCTTGAGTGCTAAGATCTTCCTCATGAGGTACTGTTTGGCATCTTCCGAACTATCTCAAAACTCGGCAGGGTGCGTAAGGTTGAATGCTCTTAAGCCCCATTAGTAAGAAATGAGTTTTAGCTGCAGACATATATAGGATCTCATCAACAGGCAACCATCCCAACGTCCATTGTATTTGGCTGGCAGTAAGAGCTTGAAAGAACGAGGTCCATGCCAGGACTCCTTTGGGCAAACTGATCTCTTTGGTTCTCGTGTAAGATTCTTCTATGCAGGTCTTTTCCGGGGAACCATGGCTCAACATCTCGGAATGATGGCAGAGGTGCTCGGTCATCCATAGCTGTAGGAGCAAGTTACAACCTTCGAAGAAATTTTCCCCAGCTTTACAAGCTGTAAGAGCTCGAAAGATGTCGGATACCACCATAGGCACGAGAGTACTGTCACTTTGCGTGAGTAAAGTGCTGACGACCCCGGATATCTTCAGATCAATGTTTCCGTCTTTCCTTGGAAATACCAGAAGGCCTAGGAACATCACCATGAAAGCTACCCATCTGTGCTTGTCCCACTTCTGACGAGCTCCTTTGCTGCACAGTTTGTTGATTGGATTATTGAATCCCCCTCATGACCGTACCTATCATATATGAAGCATGGAGTACAAAATCCGGCTGCCAGATCAGGGTTGTGGACTATTCTAGGTATCTTCAATGAATCTAGGAACCGATGTACCGTGACGACTCTTGGGGAGACCAAGTATTTTTCCCTCAAGGGAAGTTCAGTATTCCCGATGTATCCGGCCATTTCTTCCAAAGTTGGGGTGAGTTCAAAATCAGAGAAATGGAAAACATTGTGCGCCGGGTCCCAATAGGTAACCAAAGCTCTTATGATATCCCCCGATGCTGGATTTCCAATAAACCCACAAGACCTTTCAGGTATTTCTTAACCTCATTTTGTCCTTCAACACCTAGATCATTCCACCATAGCCGTAACTTGACAGGGATTTTGGTCATTATTGAAAAATGTTCATTTCGCATCGTGCTCATCCTGCACATTTATTAAGGTGATTTTAACAAAATGAACTGACTCAATTTTTTTTTACAGAGGGGATCGAGTTTTAAACACGGCCTTTAAACACTTCGGGGACGAAGATTTTAAGGCTGTGTGGGTCTACTGGATAAAAATGCTAAACAAGACCCAAAGGTGGCTATTTATGCAAAGTCAGCCTTCCGGCGTCCCTTTCGGGAACATTCGGCTATTTATGACAAAACAGCGTCACCCGATTTATTTACGACTCTTTTTTAAAGTTTGAAACGCATTTTTTTTATTCATTGATTTTGGCTATTTTAGCAAAAATGGGGGTTGAACCCGACGAGGGTTGCCTACGTATCTCACATCCGGTGAGAATCAAACCGGCGTAGTTCGGGCATATCATGAATAGAGAAAATCAAATAAACCTAGAAATCAAGAATAAGTATTTTTTTTTATTATTTTTGAAAAAAAGATAAAGAATAAAGAAAATATTTTTTTTAGGCAATATTTGGACTATTAGTCTGAATTTATAAAAGGGGTACTACAAAAGAAACAACACATTTTTTGAATTATGAATTTTCCATTTTTTTTACTTTTAAATAAATACCTTCTTTTTTTTTTGATTTTGGACCTGAAAGAAAAAAATTTTTTTTTGTATTTTTTTTAATAATTCAAACTAAGAAGACAAATTTTGTTTTTATTCTTTTTTTTTAGAAAAATTCCGGCGAGGTTTTGACAATACTTGAACATTGGTTTTATTTTTCCAAAATAAGTAATTATCTCCCTTGTTCTCCGGGTGGCGCCTGGTTGCCAAAACTTGAACTATATTCCCTCATTTTGCAGGTGGGCGCCTGATGGCCAAACTTGAAGTGTATTACCTTGTTCTCCAGGTGGGCACCTGATTGCTTAACCTAGAACTATATGCCCTTGTTCTCCAGGTGGGCGTCCTTTTGCCAAAACTTGAACTGTATTCTCATGTTCTCTGAGTGGGCGCCTTATTGCCAAAAATTGAACTGTATTCCCCTGTTCTCCATGTGGGCGCCTGATTGAAAAAACTTGAACTGTATTTCCCTGTTCTCCGGGAGGGCGCCTCATTGCTAATACTTGAACTGTATTCCCTTGTTCTCCAGTTGGGCGCCTGATTGACAAAACTTGAACTGTATTCCCTTGTTCTCCAGATGGGTGCCAGATTGCCAAACCTTGAACTATATTCCGTTGTTTTCTAGGTGGGCGCCTGATTGCCAAAACTTGAACTATATTCCCCAGTTCTCTAGGTGGGCACCTAATTGCCAAAACATAAACTGTATTCCCCAGTTCTCAGGGAGGGCGCCTGATTGCCAATACTTGAACTATATTCCCTCGTTCTCTAGGTGGGCGCTTGATTTCCAAAACTTATACTGTATTCACTTGTTCTCCAGGTGGGCGCCTAATTGCAAAAACTTGAACTGTATTCCCTTGTTCTCCAGCTGGGATCCTGATTGTCAAAACATGAACTGTATTCCCTTGTTATCCATATAGTTGCCTGATTGCCAAACCTTGAACTATATTCCCTTGTTCTCTAGGTGGGCGCCTGATTGCTAATACATGAACTGTATTCCCTTGTTCTCCTGCTGGGCGCCTGATTGACAAAACTTGAACTGTATTCCCTTGTTCTCCAAATGGGTGCCTGATTTCCAAACCTTGAACTATATTCCCTTGTTCTCCAGGTGGGCGCCTGATTGCCAAAACTTGAACTGTATTCCCTTGTTCTCTAGCTGGGCGCCTGATTGACAAAACTTGAATTGTATTTCCTTGTTTTCCAGGTGGGCGCCTGATTGCCAAAACTTGAACTGTATTCCTTTGTTCTCCGGGTGGCGCCTGATTGCCAAAACATGAACTATATTCCCTCATTCTCCAGGTGGGCGCCTGATGGCCAAACTTGAACTGTATTCCCTTGTTCTCCTGGTGGGCACCTGATTCCTTAAACTAGAACTGTATGCCCTTGTTCTCCAGGTGGGCGCCCTTTTGCCAAAACTTGAACTGTATTCCCGTGTTCTCCAGGTTGGCGCCTGATTGCCAAAAATTGAACTGTATTCCCCTGTTCTCCAGGTGGGCGCCTAATTGCAAAAACATGAACTGTATTTCCCTGTTCTCCGGGATGGCGCCTCATTGCCAAAACTTGAACTTTATTCCCCTGTTCTCCGGGTGGGCGCCTGATTGCCAAAACTTGAACTGTATTCCCTTGTTCTCCAGGTGGGCTCCTGATTACCAAAACTTGAACTATATTCCCTTGTTCTCCAGGTGGGTGCCTAATTGCCAAAACTTGAACTGTATTCCCCTGTTCTCCGGGTGGGTACCTCATTGCTAATACTTGAACTGTATTCCCTTGTTCTCCAGCTGGGTGCCTGATTGACAAAACTTGAACTGTATTCCCTTGTTCTCCAGATGGGTGCCTGATTGCCAAACCTTGAACTATATTCTGTTGTTCTCTAGGTGGGCGCCTGATTGCCAAAACTTGAACTGTATTCCCCAGTTCTCTAGGTGGGCGCCTACTTGCCAAAACTTGAACTATATTCCCCAGTTCTCCGGGTGGGCGCCTGATTACCAATACTTGAACTATATTCCCTCGTTCTCCGGGTGGGCGCTTGATTTCCAAAACATGAACTGTATTCCCTTGTTCTCCAGATGGGTGCCTGATTGCCAAACCTTGAACTATATTCTGTTGTTCTCTAGGTGGGCGCCTGATTGCCAAAACTTGAACTGTATTCCCCAGTACTCTAGGTGGGCGCCTAATTGCCAAAACTTGAACTGTATTCCCCAGTTCTCCGTTAGGCGCCTGATTACCAATACTTGAACTATATTCCCTCGTTCTCTGGGTGGGCGCTTGATTTCCAAAACTTGAACTGTATTCCCTTGTTCTCCAGGTGGGCGTATAATTGCAAAAACTTGAACTGTATTCCCTTGTTCTCCAGGTGATCGCCTGTTTGCCAAAACATGAACTGTATTCCCTTGTTCTCCATATAGTTGCCTGATTGCCAAACCTTGAACTATATTCCCTTGTTCTCCTGGTGGGCGCCTGATTGCTAATACATGAACTGTATTCCCTTGTTCTCCAACTGGGCGCCTGATTGATAAAACATGAACTGTATTCCCTTGTTCTCCAAATGGGTGTCTGAGTGCCAAACCTTGAACTATATTCCCTTTTTCTCCAGGTGGGTGCCTGATTGCCAAAATTTGAACTGTATTCCCCTGTTTTCTAGGTGAGCGCCTAATTGCCAAAACTTGAACTGTATTCCCCTGTTCCCCAGGTGGGCGCCTGATTGCCAATACTTGAACTGTATTCCCTCGTTATCCGGGTGGGTGCATGATTGCCAAAACTTGAACTTTATTCCCTTGTTCTCCAGGTGGGCGTCTGATTACCAAAACTTGAATTGTATTCCCTTATACTCCGTGTGGGCACCTGATTGCCAAAACTTGAACTGTATTCCCTTGTTCTCCAGGTGGGTGTTTGATTGCCAAAACTTAAACTGTATTCCCTTGTTCTCCAGGTGGGCTCCTGATTACCAAAACTTGAACTATATTCCTTTGTTCTCCATGTGGGTGCCTGATTTCCAAAACTTGAACTGTATTCCCCTATTCTCCAGGCGGGTGACTAATTGCCAAAACTTGAACTGTATTCCCCTGTTCTCCGGGTGGAGGCCTGATTGCTAATACTTGAACTGTATTCCCTTTTTCTCTAGCTGGGCGCCTGATTGACAAAACTTGAATTGTATTTCCTTGTTGTCCAGGTGGGCGCTTGATTGCCAAAACTTGAACTGTATTCCTTTGTTCTCCGGGTGGCGCCTGATTGCCAAAACTTGAACTGTATTCCCTTATTCTCTGGGTGGGCACCTGATTGCCAAAACTTGAACTATATTCCCTCATTCTCCAGGTGGGCGCCTGATTGCCAAACTTGAACTGTATTCCCTTGTTCTCCAGGTGGGCACCTGATTGACTAAACTAGAACTGTATTCCCTTGCTCTCCAGGTGGGCGCCCTTTTGCCAAAACTTGAACTGTATTCCCGTATTCTCAAAGTGGGCGCCTGATTGCTAAAACTTGAACTGTATACCCCAGTTCTCTAGGTGGGCGCCTAATTGCCAAAACTTAAACTGTATTACCCAATTCTCCGGGTGGGCGCCTGAATGCCAATACTTGAACTATATTCCCTCGTTCTCTGGGTGGGCGTTTGATTTCCAAAACTTGAACTGTATTACATTGTTCTTCAGGTGGGTACATGATTGCCAAAACTTGAACTGTGTTCCCTCGTTCTCAAGGTGGGCGCCTGATTGCCAAAATTTGAACTGTATTCCCTTGTTCTATAGGTGGACACCATATTGCCAAAACTTGAACTGTATTCCCTTGTTCTCTAGGTGGGCGCCTGTTGCCAAAACTTGAACTTTATACCCTTGTTCTCCAAGCGGGCGCCTGATTGCCAAAATCTTGAACTATATTCCCTTATTCTCTAGGTAGGCGCTTGATTGCCAAAACGTGAAATGTATTCCCTTGTTCTCTAGATGGGCGCCTGATTTCCAAAACTTGAACTGTACTCCCTTGTTCTCACGGTGGGCGCCTGATTTCCAAAACATGAACTATATTTCCTTGTTCTGCAGGTGGGAGCCTGATTGCCAAAACATGAACTGTATTCCCTTATTCGCCAGGTAGGTGCCTGATAGGTGGGCGCCTGATTGCCCAAAATTGAACTGTATTCCCCAGTTCTCCAGGTGGGCAACTAATTGCAAAAACTTGAACTTTATTTCCCTGTTTTTCGAGAGAGCGCCTCATCACCAAAACTTGAAATTTATTCCCCTATTCTCTGAGTGGGCGCCTGATTGCCAAAACTTGAACTGTATTCCCTTGTTCTCCGGGTTGGAGCTTGATAGCCAAAACATGAACTGTATTCCCTTGTTCTCTAGATGGGTGCGTGATTGCAAAACCTTAAACCATATTCCCTTGTTCTTCAGGTGGGTGCCTGATTGCCAAAACTTGAACTGTATTCCCTTGTTCTCTAGGTGGGCGCCTAATTGCCAAAACTTGAATTGTATTCCCCTGTTCTCCAAGTGGGCGCCTGATTGCCAATACTTGAACTGTATTTCCTCATTCTCCGGGTGGGCGCTTGATTGCCAAAACTTGAACTGTATTCCTTTGTTCTCCATGTGGGCGCCTGATCGCCAAAACTTGAACTATTTTCCCTTGTTCTCCAAGTGGGCGCCTTATCGCCAAAACTTGAACTATATTCTCTTGTTCTCCAGGTGGGCACCTAATTGCCTAAACTTGAACTACATTCCCTTGTTCTCCAAGTGGGAACCTGGTTGCCAAACCTTGAACTGTATTCCCTTGTTCTCCAGGTGGTCGCCTATTTGCCAAAATTTGAACGGTACTCCCTTGTTCTCCGGCGGGGATCCTAATTGCCAAATCTTGAATTGTACTCCCTTGTTCTCCACGTGGGATATTGATTTAAAAAATATGAACTGTATTCCCTTGTTGTCCAGGTGGGCACTTAATTGCCAAAACTTGAACTGTATTCCCTTATTTTCTAGGTAGGCGCCTAATTGAAAAAACTTGAACTGTATTTCCTTGTTCTCCAGGTGGGTGCCTGATATCCAAAACTTGAACTGTATTCCCTTGTTGTCCAGGTGGGAGCTTGATTTCCAAAACATGAACCGTACTCCCTTATTCTCGAGATGGGTTCCTATTTACCAAACCTTGAACTATATTCCCTTTTTCTCCAGGTGGGCGCCTGATTGCCAAAACTCAAACAGTATTCCCAGTTCTTTATGTGGACGCCTAATTGCCAAAACTTGAACTTTATTCCCTTTTTCTCCAGGTGGGCGCCTGATTGCCAATACTTGAACTGTATTCCCTTATTCTCCATGTGGGCGCCTGATTGCCAAAACTTGAACTGTATTCCCTTGTTCTCCAGGTGGGTGTTTGATTGCCAAAACTTGAACTGTATTCCCTTGTTCTCCAGGTGGGATCCTGATTACCAAACCTTGAACTATATTCCCTTGTTCTCCAGGTGGGTGCCTAATTTCCAAAAATTGAACTGTATTCCCCTGTTCTCCAGGTGGGTGCCTCGTTGCGAAAACTTGAACTGTATTCCCCTGTTCCCCGGTTGGGTGCCTGATTGCTAATACTTGAACTGTATTCCCTTATTCTCCAGCTGGACGCTTAATTGACAAAACTTGAACTGAATTCCCTTATTCTCCAGATGGGTGCCTGATTGCCAAACCTTAAACTATATTCCCTTTTTCTCTAGGTGGGCGCCTGATTGCCAAAACTTGAACAGTAATCCCCAGTTCTCTAGGTGGGTGCCTAATTGCCAAAACTTGAACTGTATTCCCCAATTCTCCGGGTGGGCGCCTGATTGTCAATACTTGAACTATATTCCCTCGTACTCCGGGTGGGCGCTTGATTTTCAAAACATGAATTGTATTCCCTTGTTCTCCAGGTGGGCGCCTAATTGCGAAAACTTGAACTATATTCCCTCGTTCTCCAGCTGGGAGCCTGATTGCCAATACTTGAACTGTATTCTCTTGTTCTCCAAGTGGGCACCTAATTGCAAAAACTTGAACTGTATTCCCTTGTTCTCCAGCTGGGAGCCTGATTGCCAAAACATGAACTGTATTCCCTTGTTCTCCAGATGGTTGCCTGATTGCCAAACCTTGAAGTATATTCCCTTGTTCTCCAGGTGGGCTCCTGATTGCCAAAACATGAACAATATTCCCCAGTTCTTTATGTGGGAGCCTAATTGCCAAAACTTAAACTTTATTCCCCTGTTCTTCAGGTAGGCGCCTGATTGCCAATACTTGAACTATATTCCCTCATTTTCCAGGTGGGATCTTGATTTCCAAAACTTTAATTGTATTCCCTTGTTCTCCAGGTGGGCGCCTGACTGCCAAAACTTGAACTGTATTCCCGTATTCTCCTAGTGGGCACGTGATTTCCAAAATTTGAACTGTATTCCCTTGTTCTCCAGGTGATCGCCTGTTAGCCAAAACTTGAACTGTATTCCCTTGTTCTCCAGGTGGGAGCCTGATTGCCATAACTTGAATTGTACTCCTTTATTCTCCAGGTGGGCGCCTGATTGCCAAAAGTTGATCTGTATTCCCTTGTTCTTAAGGTGGGCGCCTAATTGCAAAAACTTGAAGTGTATTCCTTTGTTCTTCAGGTGGGCGCCTGATTGCCAAAACTTGAACTGTATTCCCTCGGCCTCCAAGTGGGCGCCTGATTGCCAAAACATGATTTGTATTCTCTTGTTCTCCAGGTGGGCACCAGATTGCCAAAACTTGAACTGTATTCCTTTGTTCTCCAGGTGGGCGCCTGTTTGCCAAAACTTGAACTGAATTCCCTTATTCCCCAGGTAGGCTCCTGATTGCAAAAATTTGAACTGTATTCCCTTGTTCTCAAGGTGGTTTTTAAAACTTGAACTGTACTCCCCAGTTATCTAGGTGGGCGCCTGATTGTCAATACTTGAATTGTATTCCCTTGTTCTCCAGGTGGGCGCCTAATTGCAATAACTTGAACTGCTTGTTCTCCTGCTGGGAGCCTGATTGCCAAAACATGAACTTTATTCCCTTGTTCTCTAGATAGTTGCCTGATTGCCAAACCTTGAACTATATTACCTTGTTCTCCAGTGGGTGCCTGATTTCCAAAACTTGAACAGTATTCCCCAGTTCTTTATGTGGCACCTAATTGCCAAAACTTGAACTTTATTCCCCTATTCTTCAGGTAGGCACTTGATTGCCAATACTTGAATTGTATTCCCTCATTTTTCGGGTGGGTTCTTGATTTCCAACTTGAATTGTATTCCCTTGTTCTCCAGGTAGGCGTCTGATTGCCAAAACTTGAACTATATTCCCTTATTCTCCTGGTGGGCACCTGTTAGCCAAAACTTGAACTGTATTCCCCTGTTCTCCAGGTAGGCGCCTGATTGCCAAAAGTTGATCTGTATTCCCTTGTTCTTCAGGTGGGAGCCTAATTGCAAAAACTTGAAGTGTATTCCTTTGTTCTTCAGGTGGGCGCCTGATTGCCAAAACTTGAACTGTATTCCCTCGTTCTCCAAGTGGGCGCCTGATTGCCAAAACATGATCTGTATTCTCTTGTTCTCCAGGTGGGCGCCAGATTACCAAAACTTGAACTATATTCCTTTGTTTTCCAGGTGGGAACCTGTTTACCAAAACTTGAACTGAATTCCCATATTCCCCAGGTAGGCGCCTGATTGCAAAAATTTGAACTGTATTCCCTTGTTCTCCAGGTGGTTTCCAAAATTGAACTGTACTCCGCAGTTATCCAGGTGGGCGCCTGATTGCCAATACTTGAACTGTATTCCCTCGTCCTCTGGATGGGCGCTTGATTTCCAAAACTTGAACTGTATTCCCTTGTTCTCCAGGTGGGCACCAGATTGCCAAAACATGAACTATATTCCCTTGTTCTCCAGGTTGGAGCTTGATTGCTAAAATATGAAATGTATTCCCTTATTCTCCAGGTAGGCGCCTGATAGGTGGGCGCCTGATTGCTAAATATTGAATTGTATTCCCCTATTCTCTAGGTTGGCGCCTGATTGCAAAAACTTGAATTGTATTTTCCTATTCTCCGGGAGGGCGCCTCATTGCCAAAACTTGAACTTTATTCCCCTGTACTCCGGGTGGGCACCTTATTGCCAAAACTTGAACTGTAATCCCCTGTTCTCTGGGTGGGAGCTTGATAGCCAAAACATGAACTGTATTCCCTTGTTCTCTAGATGGGTGCCTGATTGCAAAACCTTGAACCATATTCCCTTGTTCTCTAGGTGGGCGCCTGATTGCCAAAACTTGAACTGTATTCCTCGTTCTCTAGGTGGGTGCCTAATTGCCAAAACTTGAATTGTATTCCCCTGTTCTCCGAGTGAGCTCCTGATTGCCAATACTTGAACTGTATTTTCTCGTTCTCCGAGTGGGCGCTTGATTGCCAAAACTTGAACTGTATTCCCATGTTCTCCAGGTGGTGCCTGATCGCCAAAACTTGAACTGTTTTCCCTTGTTCTCCAAGTGGGCGCCTGATCGCCAAAACTTGAACTGTATTCCTTTGTTCTTTAGGTGGGCACCTGATTGCCAAAAATTGAACTGTATTCCCCAGTTCTCCGGGTGGGCGCCTGATTGTCAATACTTGAACTATATTCCCTCGTTTTTCGGGTGGGCGCTTGATTTTCAAAACTTGAACTGTATTCCCTTGTTCTCTAGGTGGGCGCCTAATTGCAAAAACTTGAACTGTATTCCCTTGTTCTCTAGCTGGGAGCCTGATTGCCAAAACATGAACTGTACTCCCTTGTTCTCCAGATGGTTGCCAGATTGCCAAACCTTGAACTATATTCCCTTGTTCTCCAGGTGGGCGCCTGATTGCCAAAACTTGAACAGTATTCCCCAGTTCTTTATATGGGCGCCTAATTGCCAATACTTAAACTTTATTCCCCTGTTCTTCAGGTGGGCGTCTGATTGCCAATACTTGAATTGTATTCCCTCATTTTTTGGGTGGTCTCTTGATTTCTAAAACTTGAATTGTATTCCCTTCTTCTCCTAGTGGGCACGTAATTTCCAAAACTTGAACTGTATTCCCTTGTTCTCCAGGTGATCGCCTGTTTGCCAAAACTTGAACAGTATTCCCGTGTTCTCCAGGTAGGCGCCTGATTTCTAAAAGTTGAACTGTATTCCCTTGTTCTTCAGGTGGGCGCCTAATTGCAAAAACTTGAAGTGTATTCCTATGTTCTTCAGGTGGGCGCCTGATTGCCAAAACTTGAACTGTATTACCTCGTTCTCCGGATGAGCGCTTGATTTCCAAAACTTGAACTGTATTCCCTCGTTCTCCAAGTGGACACCTGATTGCCAAAACATGATCTGTATTCTATTGTTCTCCAAGTCGGCGCCAGATTGCCAAAACTTGAACTATATTCCTTTGTTATCCAGGTGGGTGCCTTTTTGCCAAAACATGAACTGAATTCCCTTATTCCCCAGGTAGGCGCCTGATTGCAAAAATTTGAACTGTATTCCCTTGTTCTCCAAGTGGTTTCCAAAACTTGAACTGTACTCCCCAGTTATCCAGGTGGGCGCCTGATTTCCAATACTTGAACTGTATTCTCTTGTTCTCCATGTGGGAACCTAATTGCAAAAACTTGAACCGTATTCCCTTGTTCTCCAGCTGGGAGCCTGATTGCCAAAACATGAACTGTATTCCTTTGTTCTCCAGATAGTTGCCTGATTGCCAAACCTTGAACTATATTCCCTTGTTCTCCAGGTGGGCGCCTGATTGCCAAAACTTAAACAGTATTCCCAGTTCTTTATGTGGACGCCTAATTGCCAAACCTTGAACTTTATTCCCCTATTCTTCAGGTGGGCGCCTGATTTCCAATACTTGAACTGTATTCCCTCATTTTTCGGGTGGGCTCTTGATTTCCAAAACTTGAATTGTATTCCCTTGTTCTCCAGGTAGGTGCCTGATTGCCAAAACTTGAACTGTATTCCCTTATTCTCCTGGTGGGCTTGTGATTTCCAAAACTTGAATTGTATTCCCTTGTTCTCCAGGTGGTCGCCTAATTTCCAAAACTTGAACTGTATTCCCTTGTTCTCCAGGAAGGTGCCTGATTTCCAAAAGTTGATCTGTATTCCCTTGTTCTTCAGGTGGGCGCCTAATTGCAAAAACTTGAAGTGTATTCCTTTGTTCTTTAGGTGGGCGCCTGATGGCCAAAACTTGAACTGTATTCCCTCGTTCTCCAATTGGGCTCCTGATTGCCAAAGCATGATTTGTATTCTCTTGTTCTCCAGGTGGGCGCCAGATTGCCAAAACTTGAACTGTATTCCTTTGTTCTCCAGGTGGGCGCATGTTTGCCAAAACTTGAACTGAATTCCCTTATTCCCCAGGTAGGCGCCTGATTGCAAAAATTTGAACTGTATTCCCTTGTTCTCCAGGTGGTTTCCAAAACTTGAACTGTACTCCCCAGTTAAACAAGTGGGCGCCTGATTGCCAATACTTGAATTGTATTCCCTCGTTCTCCGGATGGGCGCTTGATTTCCAAAACTTGAACTGTATTCCCTTGTTCTCCAGGTGGGCGCCTGATTGCCAAAACATGAACTATATTCCCTTGTTCTCCAAGTGGGAGCCTGATTGCCAAAACATGAACTGTATTCCCTTATTCTCCTGGTAGGCGCTTGATAGGTGGGCGCCTGATTGCTAATTATTGAACTCTGTTCCCCTGTTCTCTAGGTGGGCGCCTGATTGCAAAAACTTGAACTATATTTACCTATTCTCCGGGAGGGCGCCTCATTGCCAAAACTTAAACTTTATTCCCCTGTTCTCCGAGTAGGCGCCTGATTGCCAAAACTTGAACTGTATTCCCCTATTCTCCGAGAAGGAGCTTGATAGCCAAAACATGAACTGTATTCCCTTGTTCTCTAGATGGGTGCCTGATTGCAAAACCTTGAACTATATTCCCTTATTCTCTAGGTGGGCGCCTGATTGCCAAAACTTGATTTGTATTCCCCTTTTCTCTAGGTGGGCGCCTAATTGCCAAAACTTGAATTGTATTCCCCTGTTCTCTGAGTGGGCTCCTGATTGCCAATACTTGAACTGTATTTTCTCGTTCTCCGGTTGGGCGCCTGATCGCCAAAATTTGAGCTGTATTCCCTTGTTCTCCAAGTGGGCGCCTGATCGCCAAAACTTGAACTGTATTCCCTTGTTCTCCAGGTGGGCGCTTGATTGCCAAAACTTGAACTATACTCCCTTGTTCTGCAGGCAGACGCCTGATTGCCAAAACTTTAACTATATTCCCTTATTCTCCAGGTAGACGCCTTATTGCCAAAACTTGAACTGCATTCCCTTGTTCTCCAGGTGGGTGCCTGATTGCCAAAACTTGAGCTGTATTCCCTTGTTCTCCAAGTGGGCGCCTGATTGACATAACTTGAACTGTACTTCTTTTTTCTCCAGGTGGGCGTCTGATTGCCAAAACTTGAACTGTACTCCCTTGTTCTCCAGGAGGGCGCCTAATTGCCATAACTTGAACTATATTCCCTTGTTCTCTAGGTGGGCGCCTGATTGCCAAAAGTTGAACTATATTACCATATTCTCCAAATGGGCGCCAGATTGCCAAAACTTGAACTGTATTCCTCTGTATTCTAGGTGGGTGCCTGATAGCCAAAACTTGAACTGTATTCCATGTTCTCCAGATGGGTGCCTGATTGCCAAAACTTGAACTATATTCCCTCGTTCTCCAGGAGGGCTCCTGATTGCCAAAACTTGAACTGTACTCGCTTTTTCTCCAGGTGGAAGCCTGATTGCCAAAACTTGAACAGTACTCCCCTGTTCTCCAGGTGGGAGCCTAATAGCCAAAACATAACCTGTATTCCCTTGTTCTCCAGGTGGGACCATGATTTCCAAAACCTGAACTATATTCCCTTGTTTTCCAAGTGGGTGCCTGATTGCCAAATCTTGAATTGTATTCCCCTGTTCTCCAGGTGGGCGGCTAATTGCCAAAACTTGAACTGTATTCCCCTGGTCTCTGGGTAGGTGCCTGATTGCTAATACTTGATCTGTATACCCTTATTCTCCATGTGGGTTCCTGATTGCCAAAACTTGAACTGTATTCCTTTCTTCTCCAGGTAGTAACCGGATTGCCAAAACTTTAATTGTATTCCCTTATTCTCCAGGTAGGCGCCTGATTGCCAAAACTTGAACTGCATTCCCTTGTTCTCCAGGTGGGCGCCTGATTGCCAAAAGATGAACTGTATTCCCTTGTTCTCCAGGTGGAAGCCTGATTGCCATAACTTGAATTGTACTCCTTTTTTCTCCAGGTGGGCGCCTAATTGCCATAACTTGAACTGTATTCCCTTGTTCTCCAGGTGGGCGCCTGATTGCCAAAAGTTGAACTATATTACCTTATTCTCTAGGTGGGCACCTGATTGCCAAAACTTGTACTGTATTTCTCTATATTCTAGGTGGGCTCCTAATAGCCAAAACTTGAATTGTATTCCCTTATTCTCCAGGTCGGAGCCTGATTGCCAAAACTTGAACTATATTCCCTCGTTCTCCAAGTGGGTGCCTGATTGCCAAAACTTGAATTGTACTCCCTTGTTCTCCAGGGGGGAGCCTGATTGCAAAAATTTGAACTATATTCCCTTGTTCTCCAGGCGGGAGCTTGATTGCCAAAACTTGAACTATATTCCCTTGTTCTTCAGGTGGGAGCCTGATTGCCAAAACACGAACTATATTCCCTTGTTCTCGAGGTAGGCACCTGATTGCCAAAACTTGAACTGCATTCCCTTGTTCTACAAGTGGGCGTTTGTTTGCCAAAACTTGAACTGTATTCCCTCGTTTTCCAGATAGGCGCCTAATTGCCAAAACTTGAACTATATTCCCTTGTTCTCCAGGTGGGGGCCAGATTGCCAAAACTTGAATTGTATTCCTTTGTTCTTCAGGTGGATGCCTGTTTGCCAAAACTTGGACTGTACTTCCTTATTCCCCGGGTATGTGCCTGATTGCCCAAATTTGAACTTTATTCCCTTGTTTTCCAAGTGGTTTCCAAAACTTGAACTATACTCCCTTATTCTCCAGGTGGGTGCCTGATTGCCAAAACTAGAACTTTACTCCCTTGTTCCCCCGGTGGGAGGCTGATTGCCAAAACATAACCTGTATTTCCTTGTTCTCCAGGTGGGAGCCTGATTGCCAAAACATGAACTATATTCCCTTGTTCTCCAGGTGGGTGCCTACTTGCTAAACTTGAATTGTATTCCCCTGTTCTCCAGGTGGGCACCTAATTGCCAAAACTTGAACTGTATTCCCCTGTTCTCCGGGTGCGTTCCTGATTGCTAATACTTGAACTGTATTCCCTTATTCTCTATGTGGGCGCCTGATTGCCAAAACTTAAACTGTATTCCCTTGTTCTCCAGGTGGGCGCCTGATTGCCAAAACTTCAACTGTATTCCCTTATGATCCAAGTGGGTGCTTGATTGCCAAAACTTGAACTGTATTCCCTTGTTCTTCAGGTGGGCGCCAGATTGCCAAAACTTGAATTGTATTCCCTTGTTCTCCAGGTGGGTGCCTGATTAAAAAAACTTGAACTGTATTCCCTTATTCTCCAGGTGGGATCCTGATTGACATAACTTGAATTGTACTTCTTTGTTCTCCAGGTGGGGGCCTGATTGCCAAAACTTGAACTGTACTCCCTTGTTCTCCAGGTGGGCGCCTGATTGCCATAACTTGAACTATATTCCCTTGTTCTCCAGGTGGGCGCTTGATTTCCAAAAGTTGAACTATATTACCATATTCTCCAAGTGGGCGCCTGATTGCCAAAACTTGAACTGTATCCCTCTGTATTCTAGGTGGGCGCCTGATAGCCATAACTTGAACTGTATTTCCTGTTCTCCAGATGGGTGCCTTATTGCCAAAACTTGAACTATATTCCCTCGTTCCCCAGGTGGGCTCCTAATTGCCAAAACTTGAACTGTACTCGCTTGTTCTCCAGGTGGGAGCCTGATTTCCAAAACTTAAACTATATTCCCTTATTCTCCAGGCGGGAGCCTGATTTCCAAAACATGAACTGTATTCCCTTGTTCTCCAGGTAGGCGCCTGATTGCCAAAACTTAAACCACATTCCCTTGTTCTCCAGGTGGGTGCCTGATTGCCAAAACTTGAACTGTATTCCCACGTTTTCCAGGTGGGCGCCTAATTGCCAAATCTTGAACTATATTCCCTTGTTCTCCAGGTGGGCGCCAAATTTCCAAAACTTTAACTGTATTTCCTTATTCTCCAGGTGGGCGCCTTTTTGCTAGAACTTGAACTGTATTTCCTTATTCCCAAGGTAGGCGCCTGATTGCCAAAATATGAATTGTATTCCCTTGTTCTCCAAGTAGTTTCCAAAACTTGAACTATACTCCCTTATTCTCCAAGTGGGTGCCTGATTGCCAAAACTTGAACTATATTTCTTTGTTCTCCAGGTAGGCACCAGATTGCCAAAACTTGAACTGTATTCCATTATTCTCCAGGTAGGCACCTGATTTCCAAAAGTTGAACTGCATTCCCTTATTCTCTAGGTGGGCGCCTGATTGCCAAAACTTGAACTGTATTCCCTTGTTCTCCAGGTGGGACCTGATTGCCATAACTTGAATTGTACTCCTTTATTCTCCAGGTGGGCGCCTGATTGCCAAAACTTGAACTGTACTCCCTTTTTCTCTAGGTGGGCGCCTTATTTCCATAACTTGAACTGTATTCCCTTGTTCTCCAGGTGGGCGCCTGATTGCCAAAAGTTGAACTATATTACCTTATTCTCCAGGTGGGCGCCTTATTGCCAAAACTTGTACTGTATTCCTCTATATTCTAGGTGGGCTCCTAATAGCCAAAACTTGAATTGTATTCCCCTATTCTCCAGGTGGGAGCCTGATTGCAAAAACTTGAACTATATTCCCTCGTTCTCCAGGTGGGCGCCTGATTGCCAAAACTTGAACTATACTCCCTTATTCTCCAGGGGGAGCCTGATTGTCAAAATTTGAACTATATTCCCTTGTTCTCCAGGTGGGAGCCTGATTGCCAAAACTTGAACTATATTCCCTTATTCTTCAGGTGGGAGCTTGATTGCCAAAACATGAACTATATTCCCTTGTTCTCCAGGTAGGCACCCTATTGCCAAAACTTGAACTGCATTCCCTTGTTCTCCAGATGGGCGCCTATTTGCCAAAACTTGAACTGTATTCCCTCATTTTCCAGGTAAGCGCCTGATTACCAATACTTGAACTATATTCCTTTTTTCTCCAGGTGGGCGCCAGATTGCCAAAACTTGAACTGTATTCCTTTGTTCATCAGGTGGGTGCCTGTTTGGCAGAACTTGGACTGTATTTCCTTATTCCCCAGGTAGGTGCCGGATTGCCAAAATTTGAACTGTATTCCCTTGTTCTCCAAGTGGTTTCCAAAACTTGAACTGTACTCCCTTATTCTCCAGGTGGGTGCTTGATTTCCAAAACTTGAACTTTACTCCCTTGTTCCCCTGGTGGGAGCCTGATTTCCAAAACATAACCTGTATTCCCTTGTTCTCCAGGTGGGAGCCTGATTGCCAAAACATGCACTATATTCCCTTGTTCTCCAGGTGGGTGCCTGATTGCCAAACTTGAATTGTATTCCCCTGTTCTCCAGGTGGGCACCTAATTGCCAAAACTTGAACTGTATTCCCCTGTTCTCCGGGTGGGTGCCTGATTGCTAATACTTGAACTGTATTCCCTTATTCTCCATAAGGGCGCCTGATTGCCAAAACTTAAACTGTATTCCCTTGTTCTCCAAGTGGGCGCTTGATTGCCAAAACTTGAACTGTATTCCCTTGTTCTTCAGGTGGGCGCCATATTGCCAAAACATGAACTGTATTCCCTTGTTCTCCAGGTGGGCGCCTGATTGCCAAAACTTAAACTGTACTCCCTTGTTCTCCAGAGGGGAGCCTGATTGCAAAAATTTGAACTATATTCCCTTGTTCTCCAGGCGGGAGCCTGATTGCCAAAACTTGAACTATATTCCCTTGTTCTTCAGGTGGGAGCCTGATTGCCAAAACATGAACTATATTCCCTTGTTCTCGAGGTAGGCACCTGATTGCCAAAACTTGAACTGCATTCCCTTTTTCTACAAGTGGGCGTCTGTTTTCCAAAACTTGAACTGTATTCCCTCGTTTTCCAGATAGGCGCCTAATTGCCAAAACTTAAACTATATTCCCTTGTTCTCCAGGTGGGGGCCAGATTGCAAAAACTTGAATTGTATTCCTTTGTTCTTCAGGTGGGTGCCTGTTTGCCAGAACTTGGACTGTATTTCCTTATTCCCCGGGTATGTGCCTGATTGCCCAAATTTGAACTTTATTCCCTTGTTCTCCAAGTGGTTTCCAAAACTTGAACTATACTCCCTTATTCTCCAGGTGGGTGCCTGATTTCCAAAACTAGAACTTTACTCCCTTGTTCCCCCGGTGGGAGGCTGATTGCCAAAACATAGCCTGTATTTCCTTGTTCTCCAGGTGGGAGCCTGATTGCCAAAAGATGAACTATATTCTCTTGTTCTCCAGGTGGGTGCCTGCTTGCTAAACTTGAATTGTATTCCCCTGTTCTCCAGGTGGGCACCTAATTGCCAAAACTTGAACTGTATTCCCCTGTTCTCCGGGTGCGTTCCTGATTGCTAATACTTGAACTGTATTCCCTTATTCTCTATGTGGGCGCCTGATTGCCAAAACTTAAACTGTATTCCCTTGTTCTCCAGGTGGGCGCCTGATTGCCAAAACTTCAACTGTATTCCCTTATGATCCAAGTGGGTGCTTGATTGCCAAAACTTGAAATATATTCCCTTGTTCTTCAGGTGGGCGCCAGATTGCCAAAACTTGAACTGTATTCCCTTGTTCTCCAGGTGGGTGCCTGATTAAAAAAACTTGAACTGTATTCCCTTGTTCTCCAGGTGGGATCCTGATTGACATAACTTGAATTGTACTTCTTTGTTCTCTAGGTGGGCGCCTGATTGCCAAAACTTGAACTGTACTCCCTTGTTCTCCAGGTGGGCGCCTGATTGCCTTAACTTGAACTATATTCCCTTGTTCTCCAGGTGGGCGCTTGATTTCCAAAAGTTGAACTATATTACCATATTCTCCAAGTGGGCGCCTGATTGCCAAAACTTGAACTGTATCCCTCAGTATTCTAGGTGGGCGCCTGATAGCCATAACTTGAACTGTATTCCCTGTTCTCCATATGGGTGCCTTATTGCCAAAACTTGAACTATATTCCCTCGTTCTCCAGGTGGGCTCCTAATTGCCAAAACTTGAACTGTACTCGCTTGTTCTCCAGGTGGGAGCCTGATTTCCAAAACTTAAACTATATTCCCTTATTCTCCAGGTGGGAGCCTAATTTCCAAAACATGAACTGTATTCCCTTGTACTCCAGGTAAGCGCCTGATTGCCAAAACTTAAACCACATTCCCTTGTTCTCCAGGTGGGTGCCTGATTGCCAAAACTTAAACTGTATTCCCACGTTTTCCAGGTGGGCGCCTGATTGCCAAATCTTGAACTATATTCCCTTGTTCTCCAGGTGGGCGCCAAATTGCCAAAACTTTAACTGTATTTCCTTATTCTCCAGGTGGGCGCCTTTTTGCTAGAATTTGAAATGTATTTCCTTATTCCCAAGGTAGGCGCCTGATTTCCAAAATTTGAATTGTATTCCCTTGTTCTCCAAGTAGTTTCCAAAACTTGAACTATACTCCCTTGTTCTCCAAGTGGGTGCCTGATTGCCAAAACTTGAACTATATTCCTTTGTTCTCCAGGTAGGCACCAGATTGCCAAAACTTGAACTGTATTCCATTATTCTCCAGGTAGGCACCTGATTGCCAAAAGTTGAACTGCATTCCCTTATTCTCTAGGTGGGTGCCTGATTGCCAAAACTTGAACTGTATTCCCTTGTTCTCCAGGTGGGACCTGATTGCCATAACTTGAATTGTACTCCTTTATTCTCCAGGTGGGCGCCTGATTGCCAAAACTTGAACTGTACTCCCTTTTTCTCTAGGTGGGCGCCTTATTTCCATAACTTGAACTGTATTCCCTTGTTCTCCAGGTGGGCGCCTGATTGCCAAAAGTTGAACTATATTACCTTATTCTCCAGGTGGGCGCCTTATTGCCAAAACTTGTACTGTATTCCTCTATATTCTAGGTGGGCTCCTAATAGCCAAAACTTGAATTGTATTCCCCTATTCTCCAGGTGGGAGCCTGATTGCAAAAACTTGAACTATATTCCCTCGTTCTCCAGGTGGGCGCCTGATTGCCAAAACTTCAACTACAGTCCCTTATTCTCTAGGGGGGAGCCTGATTGTCAAAATTTGAACTATATTCCCTTGTTCTCCAGGTGGGAGCCTGATTGCCAAAACTTGAACTATATTCCCTTATTCTTCAGGTGGGAGCTTGATTGCCAAAACATGAACTATATTCCCTTGTTCTCCAGGTAGGCACCCTATTGCCAAAACTTGAACTGCATTCCCTTGTTCTCCAGGTGGGCGCCTGTTTGCCAAAACTTGAACTGTATTCCCTCGTTTTCCAGGTAAGTGCCTGATTACCAATACTTGAACTATATTCCCTTTTTCTCCAGGTGGGCGCCAGATTGCCAAAACTTGAACTGTATTCCTTTGTTCATCAGGTGGGTGCCTGTTTGGCAGAACTTGGATTGTATTTCCTTATTCCCCAGGTAGGTGCCTGATTGCCAAAATTTGAACTGTATTCCCTTGTTCTCCAAGTGGTTTCCAAAACTTGATCTGTACTCCCTTATTCTCCAGGTGGGTGCCTGATTTCCAAAACTTGAACTTTACTCCCTTGTTCCCCTGGTGGGAGCCTGATTTCCAAAACATAACCTGTATTCCCTTGTTCTCCAGGTGGGAGCCTGATTGCCAAAACATGCACTATATTCCCTTGTTCTCCAGGTGGGTGCCTGATTGCCAAACTTGAATTGTATTCCCCTGTTCTCCAGGTGGGCACCTAATTGCCAAAACTTGAACTGTATTCCCCTGTTCTCCGGGTGGGTGCCTGATTGCTAATACTTGAACTGTATTCCCTTATTCTCCATATGGGCGCCTGATTCCCAAAACTTAAACTGTATTCCCTTGTTCTCCAAGTGGGCGCTTGATTGCCAAAACTTGAACTGTATTCCCTTATTCTTCAGGTGGGCGCCAGATTGCCAAAACATGAACTGTATTCCCTTGTTCTCCAGGTGGGCGCCTGATTGCCAAAACTTGAACTGTATTCCCTTGTTCTCTAGGTGGGCGCCTGATTGACATAACTTTAACTGTACTTCTTTGTTCTCCAGGTGGGCGCCTGATTGCCAAAACTTGAACTGTACTCCCTAGTTCTTCAGGTGGGCGCCTGATTGCCATAACTTGAACTATATATTCCCTTGTTCTCCAGGTGGGCGCCTGATTGCCAAAAGTTGAACTATATTACCATATTCCCCAAGTGGGAGCCTGATTGCCAAAACTTGAACTGTATTCCTCTTTATTCTAGGTGGGCGCCTGATAGCCATAACTTTAACTGGATTCCCTATTCTCCAGATGGGTGCCTGATTGCCAAAACTTGAACTATATTCCCTCGTTCTCCAGGTGGGCTCTTGATTACCAAAACTTGAACTGTACTCGCTTGTTCTCCAGGTGGGAGCCTGATTGCCAAAACTTAAACTGTATTCCCTTGTTCTCCAAGTAGGCGCTTGATTGCCAAAACTTGAACTGTATTCCCTTGTTCTTCAGGTGGGCGCCAGATTGCCAAAACTTGAACTGTATTCCCTTGTTCTCCGGGTGGGCGCCTGATTGCCAAAACTTGAACTGTATTCCCTTGTTCTCTAGGTGGGCGCCTAATTGACATAACTTGAACTGTACTTCTTTGTTCTCCAGGTAGGCGCTTGATTGCCAAAACTTGATCTGTACTCCCTTGTTCTCCAGGTGGGCGCCTGATTGCCATAACTTGAACTATATTCCCTTGTTCTCCAGGTGGGCGCCTGATTGCCAAAAGTTGAACTATATTACCATATTCTCCAAGTGGGCGCCTGATTGCCAAAACTTGAACTGTATTCCTCTATATTCTAGGTGGGCGCCTGATAGCTATAACTTTAACTGGATTCCCTGTTTTCCAGATGGGTGCCTGATTGCCAAAACTTGAACTATATTTCCTCGTTCTCCAGGTGGGCTCCTGATTGCCGAAACTTGAACTGTACTCGCTTGTTCTCTAGGTGGGATCCTGATTGCCAAAACTTTAACTATATTCCCTTATTCTCCAGGAGGGAGCCTGATTGCCAAAACATGAACTATATTCCCTTGTTCTCCAGGTAGGCGCCTGATTGCCAAAACTTGAACCACATTCCCTTGTTCTCTAGGTGGATGCCTGATTGCCAAAACTTGAACTGTATTCCCACGTTTTCCAGGTGGGCGCCTGATTGCGAAGACTTGAACTATATTCCCTCATTCTCCAGGTGGGCTCCTGATTGTTAAAACTTGTACTATACTTGCTTGTTCTCCAGGTGGGAGCCTGATTGCCAGAACTTAAACTATATTCCCTTGTTCTCCAGGAGGGAGCCTGATTGCCAAAACATGAACTATATTCCCTTGTTCTCCAGGTAGGCGCCTGATTGCCAAAACTTGAACCACATTCCCTTGTTCTCTAGGTGGGTGCCTGATTGCCAAAACTTGAACTGTATTCCCACGTTTTCCAGGTGGCGCCTGATTGCCAAGACTTGAACTATATTCCCTCATTCTCCAGGTGGGCTCCTGATTGCTAAAACTTGTACTATACTCGCTTGTTCTCCAGGTGGGAGCCTGATTGCCAGAACTTAAACTATATTCCCTTGTTCTCCAGGTGGGAGCCTGATTGCCAAAACATGAACTATATTCCCTTGTTCTCAGGGTAGGCGCCTGATTGCCAAAACTTGAACCACATTCCCTTGTTCTCTAGGTGGATGCCTGATTGCCAAAACTTGAACTGTATTCCCACGTTTTCCAGGTGGGCGCCTGATTGCGAAGACTTGAACTATATTCCCTCATTCTCCAGGTGGGCTCCTGATTGTTAAAACTTGTACTATACTTGCTTGTTCTCCAGGTGGGAGCCTGATTGCCAGAACTTAAACTATATTCCCTTGTTCTCCAGGAGGGAGCCTGATTGCCAAAACATGAACTATATTCCCTTGTTCTCCAGGTAGGCGCCTGATTGCCAAAACTTGAACCACATTCCCTTGTTCTCTAGGTGGGTGCCTGATTGCCAAAACTTGAACTGTATTCCCACGTTTTCCAGGTGGCGCCTGATTGCCAAGACTTGAACTATATTCCCTCATTCTCCAGGTGGGCTCCTGATTGCTAAAACTTGTACTATACTCGCTTGTTCTCCAGGTGGGAGCCTGATTGCCAGAACTTAAACTATATTCCCTTGTTCTCCAGGTGGGAGCCTGATTGCCAAAACATGAACTATATTCCCTTGTTCTCAGGGTAGGCGCCTGATTGCCAAAACTTGAACCACATTGCCTTGTTCTCCAGGTGGATGCCTGATTGCCAAAACTTGAACTGTATTCCCTCGTTTTCCAGGCGGGCGCCTGATTGCCAAAACTTGAATTATATTCCCTTGTTCTCCAGGTGGGTGCCTGATTGCCAAAACTTGAACTGTATTCCCTCGTTTTCTACGTGGGTGCCAGATTGCCAAAACTTGAACTATATTCCCTTGTTCTCCAGGTGGGTGCAAAATTGCCAAAACTTGAACTGTATTCCTTTGTTTTCCAGGTGGGCGCCATTTTGCTAGAACTTGAACTGTATTTCCTTATTCCCAAGGTAGGCGCCTGATTTTCAATATTTGAATTGTATTCCCTTGTTCTCCAGGTGGGAGCCTTATTGCAAAAACTTGAACTATATTGCCTCGTTCTCCAGGTGGGCGCCTGATTGCCAAAACTTGAACTGTACTCCTTTATTCTCTAGGGGGGAGCCTGATTGCCAAAATTTGAACTATATTCACTTGTTCTCCAGGTGGGAGCCTGATTGCCAAAACTTGAACTATATTCCCTTATTCTTCAGGTGGGAGCTTGATTGCCAAAACATGAACTATATTACCTTGTTCTCCAGGTAGGCACCCTATTGCCAAAACTTGAATTGCATTCCCTTGTTCTCCAGGTGGGCGCATGTTTGACAAAACTTGAACTGTATTCCCTCGTTTTCTAGGTAAGCGCCTGATTGCCAATACTTGAACTATATTATCTTGTTCTCCAGGTGGGCGCCAGATTGCCAAAACTTGAACTGTATTCCTTTGTTCATCAGGTGGGTGCCTGTTTGCCAGAACTTGGACTGTATTTCCTTATTCCCCAGGTAGGTGCCTGATTGTTAAAATTTGAACTGTATTCCCTTGTTCTCCAAGTGGTTTCCAAAACTTGAACTGTACTCCCTTATTCTCTAGGTGGGTGCCTGATTTCCAAAACTTGAACTTTACTCCCTTGTTCCCCTGGTAGGAGCCTGATTTCCAAAACATAACCTGTATTCCCTTGTTCTCCAGGTGGGAGCCTGATTGCCAAAACATGCAATATATTCCCTTGTTCTCCAGGTGGATGCCTGATTGCCAAACTTGAATTGTATTCCCCTATTCTCCAGGTGGACACCTAATTGCCAAAACTTGAACTGTATTCCCCTGTTCTTCGGGTGGGTGCCTGATTGCTAATACTTGAACTGTATTCCATTATTCTCCATGTGGGCGCCTGATTGCCAAAACTTAAAATGTATTCCCTTGTTCTCCAAGTGGGCGCTTGATTGCCAAAACTTGAACTGTATTCCCTTATTCTTCAGGTGGGCGCCAGATTGCAAAAACATGAACTGTATTCCCTTGTTCTCCAGGTGGGCGCCTGATTGCCAAAACTTGAACTGTATTCCCTTGTTCTCTAGGTGGGCGCCTTATTGACATAACTTGAACTGTACTTCTTTGTTCTCCAGATGGGCGCCTGATTGCCAAAACTTGAACTGTACTCCCTTGTTCTCCAGGTGGGCGCCTGATTGCCATAACTTAAACTATATATTCCCTTGTTCTCCAGGTGGGCGCCTGATTGCCAAAAGTTGAACTATATTACCATATTCCCCAAGTGGGAGCCTGATTGCAAAAACGTGAACTGTATTCCTCTGTATTCTAGGTGGGCGCCTGATATCCATAACTTTAACTGGATTCCCTGTTCTCCAGATGGGTGCCTGATTGCCAAAACTTGAACTATATTCCCTCGTTCTCCAGGTGGGCTCCTGATTGCCAAAACTTGAACTGTACTCGCTTGTTCTCCAGGTGGGAGCCTGATTGCCAAAACTTAAACTGTATTCCCTTGTTCTCCAAGTGGGCGCTTGATTGCCAAAACTTGAACAGTATTCCCTTGTTCTTCAGGTGGGCGCCAGATTGCCAAAACTTGAACTGTATTCCCTTGTTCTCCAGGTGGGCGCCTGATTGCCAAAACATGAACTGTATTCCCTTGTTCTCTAGGTGGGCGCCTGATTGACATAACTTGAACTGTATTTCTTTGTTCTCCAGGTGGGCGCCTGATTGTCAAAACTTGAACTGTAATCCCTTGTTCTCCAGGTGGGCACCTGATTGCCATAACTTGAACTATATTCCCTTGTTCTCCAGGTGGGCGCCTGATTGCCAAAAGTTAAAATATATTACCATATTCTCCAAGTGCGCGCCTGATTGCCAAAACTTGAACTGTATTCCTCTATATTCTAGGTGGGCGCCTGATAGCCATAACTTTAACTGGATTCCCTGTGCTCCAGATGGGTGTCTGATTGCCAAAACTTGAACTATATTCCCTCGTTCTCCACGTGGGCTCCTGATTGCCAAAACTTGAACTGTACTCGCTTGTTCTCCAGGTGGGAGCCTGATTGCCAAAACTTAAACTATATTCCCTTATTCTCCAGGAGGGAGCCTAATTGCCAAAACATGAACTATATTCCCTTGTTCTTCAGGTAGGCGCCTGATTGCCAAAACTTGAACCACATTCCCTTGTTCTCCAGGTGGGTGCCTGATTGCCAAAACATGAACTATATTCCCTTGTTTTCCAGGTGGGTGCCTGATTGCCAAATCTTGAATTGTATTCCCTTATTCTCCATGTGGGCGCCTGATTGCCAAAACTTGAACTTTATTCCCTTGTTCTCCTGGTGGGTTCCTGTTTACCAAAACTTGAACTGTATTCCCTTATTCTCCAGGCGGGCGCCTGATTGCCAAAACTTGAACTGTATTCCTTTGTTGTCCAGGTAGGTGCCGGATTGCCAAAACTTGAACTGTATTCCCTTATTCTCGAGGTAGGCGCCTGATTGCCAAAATTTGAACTGTATTCCCTTGTTTTCCAGGTGGGCGCCTGATTGCCATAACTTGAATTGTACTTTTTATTCTCCAGGTGGGCGCCTTATTGCCAAAATTTGAACTGTACTCCCTTTTTCTCCAGGTGGGCGCTTTATTGCCATAACTTAAACTGTATTCCCTTGTTCTCCAGGTGGGCTCCTGATTGCCAAAAGTTGAACTATATTACCTTATTATCCAGGTGGGCGCTTGATTGCCAAAACTTGTACTATATTCCTCAATATTCTAGGTGGGCTCCTGATAGCCAAAACTTGAATTGTATTCCCCTGTTGTCTAGGTAGGCGCCTGATTGCCAAAACTTAAAATATATTCCCTTGTTCTCCAGGTGGGCGCTAGATTGCCAAAACTTGAATTGTATTCCTTTGTTCTTTAGGTGGGTGCCTGTTTGCCAGAACTTGGACTGTATTTCCTTATTCCCCATGTAGGTGCCTGATTGCCAAAATTTGAACTGTATTCCATTGTTCTCCAAGTGGTTTCCAAAACTTGAACTGTACTCCCTTATTCTCCAGGTGGGTGCCTGATTGCCAAAACTTGAACTGTATTCCCCTGTTCTCCGGGTGGGTTCATGATTGATAATACTTGAACTGTATTCCCTTATTCTCTATGTGGGCGCCTGATTGCCAAAACTTATATTGTATTCCCTTGTTCTCCAGGTGGGCGCCTGATTTCCAAAACTTCAACTGTATTCCCTTGTGCTCCAAGTGGGCGCTTGATTGCCAAAACTTAAACTGTATTCCCTTTTTCTTCAGGTGGGCGCCAGATTGACAAAACTTGAACTGTATTCCCTTGTTCTCCAGGTGGGCGCCTGATTGCCAAAACTTGAACTGTATTCCTTTGTTCTCCAGGTAGGAGCTTAATTTACATAACTTGAATTGTACTTCTTTGTTCTCCAGGTGGGAGCCTGATTGCCAAAACTTGAACTGTACTCCCTTGTTCTCCAGGTGGGCGCCTGATTGCCATAACTTGAACTATATTCCCTTGTTCTCCAGGTGGGCGCCTGATTGCCAAAAGTTGAACTATATTACCATATTCTCCAAGTAGGCGCCTGATTGCCAAAGCTTGAACTGTATCCCTCTGTATTCTAGGTGGGCGCCTGATAGCCATAACTTGAACTGTATTACCTGTTATCCAGATGGGTGCCTGATTGCCAAAACATGAACTATATTCCCTTGTTCTCCAGGTAGGCGCTTGATTGCCAAAACTTGAACCACATTCCCTTGTTCTCCAGGTGGGTGCCTGATTGCCAAAACTTGAACTGTATTCCCACGTTTTCCAGGTGGGCGCCTGATTGCCAAATCTTGAACTATATTCCCTTGTTCTCCAGGTGGGAGCCAAATTGCCAAAACTTTAACTGTATTTCCTTGTTCTCCAGGTGTGCGCCTTTTTGCTAGAACTTGAACTGTATTTCCTTATTCCCAATGTAGGCGCCTGATTGCCAAAATTTGAATTGTATTCCCTTGTTCTCCAAGTGGTTTCCAAAACTTGAACTATATTCCCTTGTTCTCCAAGTGGGTGCCTGATTGCCAAAACTTGAACAGTACTCCCCTGTTCTCCAGGCGGGAGCGTGATAGCCAAAACATAACCTGTATTCCCTTGTTCTCTAGGTGGGAGCCTGATTTCCAAAACACGAACTATATTCCCTTGTTTTCCAGGTGGGTGCCTGATTGACAAATCTTGAATTGTATTCCCCTGTTCTCTAGGTGGGCGGCTAATTTCCAAAACTTGAACTGTATTCCCCTGGTCTCCGGGTGGGTGCCTGATTGCTAATACTTGAACTATATTCCCTTATTCTCCATGTGGGTTCCTGATTGCCAAAACAAGAACTATATTCCTTTGTTCTACAGGTAGGCACCAAATTGCCAAAACTTGAACTGTATTCCCTTATTCTCCAGGTAGGCGCCTGATTGCCAAAACTTGAACTACATTCCCTTGTTCTCCAGGTGGGCGCCTGATTGCCAAAACTTGAACTATATTCCCTTGTTCTCCAGGTGGGAGCCTGATTGCCATAACTTGAATTGTACTCCTTTATTCTCCAGGTGGGCGCCTGATTGCCAAAACTTGAAATGTACTCCCTTTTTCTCTAGGTGGGTGCCTTATTGCCATAACTTGAACTGTATTCCCTTGTTCTCCAGGTGGGCTCCTGATTGCCAAAAGTTGAACTATATTATCTTATTCTCCAGGTGGGCGCCTGATTGCCAAAACTTGTACTGTATTCCTCTATATTCTAGGTGGGCTCCTAATAGCCAAAACTTGAACTGTACTCCCTTATTCTCCAGGGGGAGCCTGATTGCCAAAATTTGAACTATATTCCCTTGTTCTCCAGGTGGGAGCCTGATTACCAAAACTTGAACTATATTCCCTTATTCTTCAGGTGGGAGCTTGATTGACAAAACATGAACTATATTCCCTTGTTCTCCAGGTAGGCACCTTATTGCCAAAACTTGAACTGCATTCCCTTGTTCTCCAGGTGGGCGCCTGTTTTCCAAAACTTGAACTGTATTCCCTCGTTTTCCAGGTAGGCGCCTGATTGCCAATACTTGAACTATATTCCCTTGTTCTCCAGGTGGGTGCCAGATTGCCAAAACTTGAACTGTATTCCTTTGTTCTTCAGGTGGGTGCCTGTTTGCCAGAACTTGGACTGTATTTCCTTATTCCCCAGGTAGGTGCCATATTGCCAAAATTTGAACTGTATTCCCTTGTTCTCCAAGTGGTTTCCAAAACTTGAATTGTACTCCCTTATTCTCCAGGTGGGTGCCTGATTGCGAAAACTTGAACTTTACTCCCTTGTTCTCCCGGTGGGAACCTGATTTCCAGAATATAACATGTATTCCCTTGTTCTCTAGGTGGGAGCCTGATTGACAAAACATGAACTATATTCCCTTGTTCTCTAGGTGGGTGCCTGATTGCCAAAACAAGAACAGTACTCCCCTGTTATCCAGGTGGCAGCCTGATAGCCAAAACATGAACTATATTCCCTTGTTCTGCAGGTGGGTGCCTGATTGCCAAACTTGAATTGTATTCCCCTGTTCTCCAGGTGGGCACCTAATTGCCAAAACTTGAACTGTATTCCCCTGTTCTCCGGGTGGGTGCCTGATTGCTAATACTTGAACTGTATTCCCTTATTCTCCATGTGGGTGCCTGATTGCAAAAACTTAAACTGTATTCCCTTGTTCTCCAGGTGGGAGCCTGATTGCCAAAACTTCAACTGTATTCCCTTGTTCTCCAAGTGGGCGCTTGATTGCCAAAACTTGAACTGTATTCCCTTGTTCTTCAGGTGGGCGCCAGATTGCCAAAACTTGAACTGTATTCCCTTGTTCTCCAGGTGGGCGCCTGATTGCCAAAACTTGAACTGTATTCCCTTGTTCTGCAGGTGGGCGCCTGATTGACATAACTTGAACTGTACTTATTTGTTCTCCAGGTGGGCGCTTTATTGCCAAAACTTGAACTGTACTCCCTTTTTCTCCATGTGGGCGCCTTATTGCCATAACTTGAACTATATTCCCTTATTCTCCAGGTGGGCGCCTGATTGCCAAAAGTTGAACTATATTACTTTATTATCCAGGTGGGCTCCTGATTGCCAAAACTTGAACTGTATTCCTCTGTATTCTAGGTGGGCGCCTGATAGCCATAACTTTAACTGGATTCCTTATTCTCCAGATGGGTGCCTGATTTCCAAAACTTGAACTATATTGCCAAAATTTGAACTATATTCCCTCGTTCTCCAGGTGGGCACCTGATTGCCAAAACTTGAATTGTGCTCGCTTGTTCTCCAGGTGGGAGCCTGATTGACAAAACATAAACTATATACCCTTATTCTCCAGGTGGGAGCCTGATTGCTAGAACATGAACTATATTCCCTTGTTCTCCAGGTAGGCGCCTGATTGCCATAACTTTAACCACATTCCCTTGTTCTCCAGGTGGGTGCCTGATTGCCAAAACTTGAACTGTATTCCCACGTTTTCTAGGTGGGTGCCTGATTGCCAAGACTTGAACTATATTCCCTCATTCTCCAGGTGGGCTCCTGATTGCCAAAACTTGAACTATACTCGCTTGTTCTCCAGGTGGGAGCCTGATTGCCAGAACTTAAACTATATTCCCTTGTTCTCCAGGTGGGAGCCTGATTTCCAAAACATGAACTATATTCCCTTGTTCTCAGGGTAGGCGCCTGAATGCCAAAACTTGAACCACATTGCCTTGTTCTCCAGGAGTGTGCCTGATTGCCAAAACTTGAACTGTATTCTCTCGTTTTCCAGGTGGGCGCCTGATTGCCAAAACTTGAACTATATTCCCTTGTTCTCCAGGTGGGTGCCTGATTGCCAAAACTTGAACTGTATTCCCTCGTTTTCTAGGTGAGCGCCAAATTGCCAAAACTTGAACTATATTCCCTTGTTCTCCAGGTGGGCGCCAAATTGCCAAAACTTGAACTGTATTCCTTTGTTCTCCAGGTGGGCGCCTTTTTTCTAGAACTTGAACTGTATTTCCTTATTCCCAAGGTAGGCGCCTGATTGCCAAAATTTGAATTGTATTCCCTTGTTCTCCAAGTGGTTTCCAAAACTTGAACTATACTCCCTTGTTCTCCATGTGGGTGCCTGATTGCCAAAACATGAACAGTACTCCCCTGTTCTCCAGGTGGGAGCCTGATAGCCAAAACATAACTTGTATTCCCTTGTTCTCCAGGTGGGAGCCTGATTGCCAAAACATGAACTATATTCCCTTGTTTTCCAGGTGGGTGCCTAATTGCCAAATCTTGAATTGTATTCCCTTATTCTCCATGTGGGCGCCTGATTGCCAAAACTTGAACTTTATTCCCTTGTTCTCCTGGTGGGTTCCTGTTTACCAAAACTTGAACTGTATTCCCTTATTCTCCAGACGGGCGCCTGATTGCTTAAACTTGAACTGTATTCCTTTGTTCTCCAGGTAGGCGCCGGATTGCCAAACCTTGAACTGTATTCCCTTATTCTCCAGGTAGGCGCCTGATTGCCAAAACTTGAACTGCATTCCCTTATTCTCCAGGTGGGCGCCTGATTGCCAAAACTTGAACTGTATTCCCTTGTTCTCCAGGTGGGCGCCTGATTGCCAAAACTTGAATTGTACTTTTTTTTTCTCTAGGTGGGCGCCTTATTGCCAAAACTTGAACTGTACTCCCTTTTTCTCCATGTGGGCGCCTTATTGCCATAACTTGAACTGTATTCCCTTGTTCTCCAGGTGGGCGCCTGATTGCCAAAAGTTGAACTATATTACTTTATTATCCAGGTGGGCTCCTGATTGCCAAAACTTGTACTGTATTCCTCAATATTCTAGGTGGGCTCGTGATAGCCAAAACTTGAACTGTATTCCCCTGTTCTCCAGGTAGGCGCCTGATTGCCAAAACTTGATCTTTACTCCCTTGTTCCCCCGGTGGGAGCCTGATTGCCAAAACATAACCTGTATTCCCTTGTTCTCCAAATGGGAGCCTGATTGCCAAAACATGAACTATATTCCCTTGTTCTCTAGGTGGGTGCTTGATTGCCAAACTTGAATTGTATTCCCCTGTTCTCCAGGTGGGCGCCTAATTGCCAAAACTTGAACTGTATTCCCCTGTTCTCCGGGTGGGTGCCTGATTGCTAATACTTGAACTGTATTCCCTTATTCTCCATGTGGGCACCTGATTGCCAAAACTTAAACTGTATTCCCTAGTTCTCCAGGTGGGCGCCTAATTGTCAAAACTTGAACTGTATTCTCTTGTTCTCTAAGTGGGCGCCAAATTGCCAAAACTTAAACTATATTCCTTTGTTCTCCAGGTGGGCGCCTTTTTGCTAGAACTTGAACTGTATTTCCTTATTCCCAAGGTAGGCGCCTGATTGCCAAAATTTGAATTGTATTCCCTTGTTCTCCAAGTGGTTTCCAAAACTTGAACTATACTCCCTTGTTCTCCAGGTGGGTGCCTGATTGCCAAAACATGAACAGTACTCCCCTGTTCTCCAGGTGGGAGCCTGATAGCCAAAATATAACCTGTATTCCCTTGTTCTCCAGGTGGGAGCCTGATTGCCAAAACATGAACTATATTCCCTTATTTTCCAGGTGGGTGCCTGATTGCCAAATCTTGAATTGTATTCCCTTATTCTCCATGTGGGCGCCTGATTGCCAAAACTTGAACTTTATTCCCTTGTTCTCCTGGTGGGTTCCTGTTTACCAAAACTTGAACTGTATTCCCTTATTCTCCAAGCGAGCGCCTGATTGCTTAAACTTGAACTGTATTCCTTTGTTCTCCAGGTAGGCGACGGATTGCCAAAACTTGAACTGTATTCCCTTATTCTCCAGGTAGGCGCCTGATTGCCAAAAGTTGAACTGCATTCCCTTATTCTCCAGGTGGGCGCCTGATTGCCAAAACTTGAACTGTATTCCCTTGTTCTCCAGGTGGGCGCCTGATTGCCATAACTTGAATTGTACATTTTTATTCTCCAGGTGGGCGCCTTATTGCGAAAACTTGAACTGTACTCCCTTTTTCTCCAGGTGGGCGCCTTATTGCCATAACTTGAACTATATTCTATTGTTCTCCAGGTGGCCGCCTGATTGCCAAAAGTTGAACTATATTACCTTATTATCCAAGTGGGCGCCTGATTGCCAAAACTTGTATTGTATTCCTCAATATTCTAGGTGGGCTCGTGATAGCCAAAACTTGAACTGTATTCCCCTATTCTCCAGGTAGGCGCCTGATTGCCAAAACTTGAACTTTACTCCCTTGTTCCCCCGGTGGGAGCCTGATTACCAAAACATAACCTGTATTCCCTTATTCTCCAGGTAGGCGCCTGATTGCCAAAAGTTGAACTGCATTCCCTTATTCTCCAGGTGGGCGCCTGATTGCCAAAACTTGAACTGTATTCCCTTGTTCTCCAGGTGGGAGCCTGATTGCCAATACATGAACTATATTCCCTTGTTCTCCAGGTGGGTGCTTGATTGCCAAACTTGAATTGTATTCCCCTGTTCTCCAGGTGGGCGCCTAATTGCCAAAACTCTAACTGTATTCCCCTGTTCTCCGGGTGGGTGCCTGATTGCTAATACTTGAACTGTATTCCCTTATTCTCCATGTGGGCGCCTGATTTCCAAAACTTAAACTGTATTCCCTTGTTCTCTAGGTGGGCGCCTGATTGCCAAAACTTGAATTGTATTCCCTTGTTCTCCAAGTGGGCGCCAAATTGCCAAAACTTGAACTGTATTCCTTTGTTCTCCAGGTGGGCGCCTTTTTGCTAGAACTTGAAATGTATTTCCTTATTCCCAAGGTAGGCGCCTGATTGCCAAAATTTGAATTGTATTCCCTTGTTCTCCAAGTAGTTTCCAAAACTTGAACTATACTCCCTTGTTCTCCAGGTGGGTGCCTGATTGCCAAAACATGAACAGTACTCCCCTGTTCTCCAGGTGGGAGCCTGATAGCCAAAACATAACCTGTATTCCCTTGTTCTCCATGTGGGAGCCTGTTTGCCAAAACATGAACTATATTCCCTTATTTTCCAGGTGGGTGCCTGATTGCCAAATCTTGAATTATATTCCCTTATTCTCCATGTGGGCGCCTGATTGCCAAAACTTGAACTTTATTCCCTTGTTCTCCTGGTGGGTTCCTGTTTACCAAAACTTGAATTGTATTCCCTTATTCTCCAAGCGAGCGCCTGATTGCTTAAACTTGAACTGTATTCCTTTGTTCTCCAGGTAGGTGCCGGATTGCCAAAACTTGAACTGTATTCCCTTATTCTCCAGGTAGGCACCTGATTGCCAAAAGTTGAACTGCATTCCCTTATTCGCCAGGTGGGCGCCTGATTGCCAAAACTTGAACTGTATTCCCTTGTTCTCGAGGTGGGCGCCTGATTGCCATAACTTGAATTGTACTTTTTTATTCTCCAGGTGGGCGCCTTATTGCGAAAACTTGAACTGTACTCCCTTTTTCTCCAGGTGGGCGCCTTATTGCCATAACTTGAACTGTATTCCCTTGTTCTCCAGGTGGGCCCCTGGTTGCCAAAAGTTGAACTATATTACCTTATTATCAAGGTGGGCGCCTAATTTCCAAAACTTGTACTGTATTCCTCAATCTTGAACTGTATGCCCCTGTTCTCCAGGTAGGCGCCTGATTGCCAAAACATGAACTGTATTCCCTTGTTCTCCAGGTGGGCGCCTGATTGCCATAACTTGAATTGTACTTTTTTATTCTCCAGGTGGGCGCCTTATTGCCAAAACTTGAACTGTACTCCCTTTTTCTCCATGTGGGCGCCTTATTGCCATAACTTGAACTATATTCCATTGTTCTCAAGGTGGCCGCCTGATTGCCAAAAGTTGAACTATATTACCTTATTATACAGGTGGGCGCCTGATTGCCAAAACTTGTACTGTATTCCTCAATATTCTAGGTGGGCTCGTGATAGCCAAAACTTGAACTGTATTCCCCTGGTCTACAGGTAGGCGCCTGATTGCCAAAACTTGAACTTTACTCCCTTGTTCACCCGGTGGGAGCCTGATTGCCAAAACATAACCTGTATTCCATTGTTCTCCAGGTGGGAGCCTGATTGCCAAAACATGAACTATATTCCCTTGTTCTCCAGGTGGGTGCCTGATTGCCAAACTTGAATTGTATTCCCCTGTTCTCCAGGTGGACGCCTAATTGCCAAAACTTGAACTGTATTCCCCTGTTCTCCGGGTGGGTGCCTGATTGCTAATACTTGAACTGTATTCCCTTATTCTCCATGTGGGCGCCTGATTGCCAAAACTTAAATTGTATTTCCTTGTTCTCCAGGTGGGCGCCTGATTGCCAAAACTTGAACTATATTCCCTTGTTCTCTAAGTGGGCGCCAAATTGCCAAAACTTAAACTATATTCCTTTGTTCTCCAGGTGGGCGCCTTTTTGCTATAACTTGAACTGTATTTCCTTATTCCCAAGGTAGGTGACTGATTGCCAAAATTTGAATTGTATTCCCTTGTTCTCCAAGTGGTTTCCAAAACTTGAACTATACTCCCTTGTTCTCCATGTGGGTGCCTCATTGCCAAAACATGAGCAGTACTCCCCTGATCTCCAGGTGGGAGCCTGATAGCCAAAACATAACCTGTATTCCCTTGTTCTCCAGGTGGGAGCCTGATTGCCAAAACATGAACTATATTCCCTTGTTTTCCAGGTGGGTGCCTGATTGCCAAATCTTGAATTGTATTCCCTTATTCTCCATGTGGGCGCCTGATTGCCAAAACTTGAACTTTATTCCCTTGTTCTCCTGGTGGGTTCCTGTTTACCAAAACTTGAACTGTATTCCCTTATTCTCCAAGCGAGCGCCTGATTGCTTAAACTTGAACTGTATTCCTTTGTTCTCCAGGTAGGTGCCGGATTGCCAAAACTTGAACTGTATTCCCTTATTCTCCAGGTAGGCGCCTGATTGTCAAAAGTTGAACTGCATTCCCTTATTCTCCAGGCGGGCGCCTGATTGCCAAAACTTGAACTGTATTCCCTTGTTCTCCAGGAGGGCGCCGGATTGCCATAACTTGAATTGTACTTTTTTATTCTCCAGGTGGGCGCCTTATTGCGAAAACTTGAACTGTACTCCCTATTTCTCCAGATGGGCGCCTTATTGCCATAACTTGAACTGTATTCCCTTGTTCTCCAGGTGGGCGCCTGGTTGCCAAAAGTCGAACTATATTACCTTATTATCTAGGTGGGCGCCTGATTTCCAAAACTTGTACTGTATTCCTCAATCTTGAACTGTATTCCCCTGTTCTCCAGGTAGGCACCTGATTGCCAAAACTTGAACTTTACTCCCTTGTTCCCCCGGTGGGAGCCTGATTGCCAAAACATAACCTGTATTCCCTTGTTCTCCAGGTGGGAGCCTGATTGCCAAAACATGAACTATATTCCCTTGTTCTGCAGGTGGGTGCCTGATTGCCAAACTTGAATTGTATTCCCCTGTTCTCTAGGTGGGCGCCTAATTGCCAAAACTTGAACTGTATTCCCCTGTTCTCCGGGTGGGTGCCTGATTGCTAATACTTGAACTGTATTCCCTTATTCTCCATGTGGGCGCCTGATTGCCAAAACTTAAACTGTATTCCCTTGTTCTCCATGTCGGCGCCTGATTGCCAAAACTTGAACTGTATTCCCTTGTTCTCCAAGTGGGCGCTTAATTGCCAAAACTTGAACTGTATTCCCTTGTTCTTTAGGTGGGCGCCAGATTGCCAAAACTTGAACTGTATTCCCTTTTCTCCAGGTGGGCACCTTATTGACATAACTTGAACTGTACTTTTTTGTTCTCCAGGTAAGCACCTGATTGCTAAAACTTGAACTATACTCCCTTGTTCTTCAGGTGGGCGCCTGATTGCCATAACTTAAACTATATTCCCTTGTTCTCCAAGTGGGCGCCTAATTGCCAAAAATTGAACTATATTACCATATTCTCCAAGTGGGCGCCTGATTGCCAAAACTTGAACTGTATTCCTCTGTATTCTAGGTAGGCGCCGATAGCCATAAGTTGAACTGTATTCCCAGTTCTCCTGATGGGTGCCTGATTGCCAAAACTTGAATTATATTTCCTCGTTCTCCAGGTGGGCTCCTGATTGCCAAAACTTGAATTGTACTCGCTTGTTCTCCAGGTGGGAGCATGATTGCCAAAACTTAAACTATATTCCCTTGTTCTCCAGGTGGGAGTCTGATTGCCAAAACATGAACTATATTCCCTTGTTCTCTAGGTAGGCGCCTGATTGCCAAAACTTGAACCACATTCCCTTGTTCTCCAGGTGGGTGCCTGATTGCGAAAACTTGAACTATATTCCCTCGTTTTCTAGGTGGGCGCCTGATTTCCAAAACTTGAACTATATTCTCTCGTTCTCCAGGTGGCCGCCTGATTGCCAAAACATGAATTGTATTCATCTGTATTCTAGGTGGGCGCCGATAGCCATAAGTTGAACTGTATTCCCTGTTCTCCTGATGGGAGCCTGATTGCCAAAACTTGAACTATATTTATTAGTTCTCCAGGTGGGCTCCTGATTGCCAAAACTTGAACTGTACTCGCTTATTCTCCAGGTGGGAGCCTGAATGCCAAAACTTAAACTATATTCCCTTGTTCTCCAGGTGGGAGTCTGATTGCCAAAACATGAACTATATTCCCTTGTTCTCCAGGTGGGAGCCTGATTTCCAAAACATGAACAATATTCCCTTGTTCTCAGGGTAGGCGCCTGATTGCCAAAACTTGAACCACATTCCCTTGTTCTCCAGGTGGGTGCCTGATTGCCAAAACTTGAACTGTATTCCCTCGTTTTCCAGGTGGGCGCCTGATTGCCAAAACTTGAACTATATTCCATTGTTCTCCAGGTGGGCGCCAAATTGCCAAAACATTAACTGTATTCCCTTGTTTTCCAAGTGGTTTCCAAAACTTGAACTATACTCTCTTGTTCTCTAGGTGGGTGCCTGATTGCCAAAACAAGAACAGTACTCCCCTGTTCTCCAGGTGGGAACCTGATAGCCAAAACATAACCTGTATTCCCATGTTCTCCAGGTGGGAGCTTGATTGCCAAAACATGAGCTATATTCCCTTGTTTTCCAGGTGGGTGCCTGATTGCCAATACTTGAATTGTATTCCCTTATTCTCCATGTGGGCGCCTGATTGCCAAAACATAACCTGTATTCCCTTGTTCTCCAGGTGGGAGCCTGATTGCAAAAACATGAACTATATTCCCTTGTTCTGCAGGTGGGTGCCTGATTGCCAAACTTGAATTGTATTCCCCTGTTCTCCAGGTGGGCGCCTAATTGCCAAAACTTGAACTGTATTCCCCTGTTCTCCGGGTGGGTGCCTGATTGCTAATACTTGAACTGTATTCCCTTATTCTCCATGTGGGCGCCTGATTGCCAAAACTTAAACTGTATTCCCTTGTTCTCCAGGTGGGAGCCTGATTGCCAAAACATGAACTATATTCCCTTGTCCTCAGGGTAGGCGCCTGAATGCCAAAACTTGAACCACATTGCCTTGTTCTCCAGGTGGGTTCCTGATTGCCAAAACTTGAACTGTATTCCCTCATTTTCCAGGTGGGCGCCTGATTGCCAAAACTTGAACTATATTCCCTTGTTCTCCAGGTGGGTGCCTGATTGCCAAAACTTGAACTGTATTCCCTCGTTTTCTAGGTGGGCGCCAAATTGCCAAAACTTGAACTATATTCCCTTGTTCTCCAGGTGGGCGCCAAATTGCCAAAACTTGAACTGTATTCCTTTGTTCTCCAGGTGGGTGCCTTTTTTCTAGAACTTGAACTGTATTTCCTTATTCCCAAGGTAGGCGCCTGATTGCCAAAGTTTGAATTGTATTCCCTTGTTCTCCAAGTGGTTTCCAAAACTTGAACTATACTCCCTTGTTCTCCAGGTGGGTGCCTGATTGCCAAAACAAGAACAATACTCCCCTGTTCTCCAGGTGGGAGCCTGATAGCCAAAACATAATCTGTATTCCCTTGTTCTCCAGGTGGGAGCCTGATTGCCAAAACATGAACTATATTCCCTTTTTTTCCAGGTGGGTGCCTGATTGCCAAATCTTGAATTGTATTCCCTTATTCTCCATGTGGTCGCCTGATTGCCAAAACTTGAACTTTATTCCCTTGTTCTCCTGGTGGGTTTCTGTTTACCAAAACTTGAACTGTATTCCCTTATTCTCCAGGCGGGCGCCTGATTGCTTAAACTTGAACTGTATTCCTTTGTTCTCCAGGTAGGCGCCGGATTGCCAAAACTTGAACTGCATTCCCTTATTCTCCAGGTAGGCGCCTGATTGCCAAAACTTGAACTGCATTCCCTTATTCTCCAGGTGGGCGCCTGATTGCCAAAACTTGAACTGTATTCCCTTGTTCTCCAGGTGGGCGCCTTATTGCCAAAATTTGAACTGTACTCCCCTTTTCTCCATGTGGGCGCCTTATTGCCATGACTTGAACTATATTCCCTTGTTCTCCAGGTGGGCGCCTGATTGCCAAAAGTTGAACTATATTACCTTATTATCCAGGTGGGCGCCTGATTGCCAAAACTTGTACTGTATTCCTCAATATTCTAGGTGGGCTCGTGATAGCCAAAACTTGAACTGTATTCCCCTGTTCTCCAGGTAGGCGTCTGATTACCAAAACTTGAACTTTACTCCCTTGTTCCCCTGGTGGGAGCCTGATTGCCAAAACATAACCTGTATTCCCTTGTTCTCCAGGTGGGAGCCTGATTGCCAAAACATGAACTATATTCCCTTATTCTCCAGGTTGGTGCCTGATTACCAGACTTGAATTGTATTCCCCTGTTCTCCAGGTGGGCGCCTAATTGCCAAAACTTGAACTGTATTCCCCTATTCTCCGGATGGGTGCCTGATTGCTAATACTTGAACTGTATTCCCTTATTCTCAATGTGGGCGCCTGATTGCCAAAACTTAAACTGTATTCCCTTGTTCTCCAGGTGGGCACCTGATTGCCAAAACTTGAACTGTATTCCCTTGTTCTCCAAGTGGGCGCCAAATTGCCAAAACTTGAACTGTATTCCTTTGTTCTCTAGGTGGGCGCCTTTTTGCTAGAACTTGAACTGTATTTCCTTATTCCCAAGGTAGGCGCCTGATTGCCAAAATTTGAATTGTATTCCCTTGTTCTCCAAGTGGTTTCCAAAACCTGAACTAAACTCCCTTGTTCTCCAGGTGGGTGCCTGATTTCCAAAACATGAACAGTACTCCCATCTTCTCCAGGTGGGAGCCTGATAGCCAAAACATAACCTGTATTCCCTTGTTCTCCAGGTGGGAGCCTGATTGCCAAAACATGAACTATATTCCCTTGTTTTCCAGGTGGGTGCCTGATTGCCAAATCTTGAATTGTATTACCTTATTCTCCATGTGGGCGCCTGATTGCCAAAACTTGAACTTTATTCCCTTGTTCTCCTGGTGGATTCCTGTTTACCAAAACTTGAACTGTATTCCCTTATTCTCCAGGCGGGCACCTGATTGCTTAAACTTGAACTGTATTCCTTTGTTCTCCAGGTAGGTGCCGGATTGCCAAAACTTGAACTGTATTCCCTTATTCTCCAGGTAGGCGCCTGATTGCCAAAAGTTGAACTGTATTCCCTTATTCTCCAGGTGGGCGCCTTATTGCCAAAACTTGAACTGTATTCCCTTGTTCTCCAGGTGGGCGCCTGATTGCCATAACTTGAATTGTACTTTTTTATTCTCCAGGTGGGTGCCTTATTGCCAAAACTTGAACTGTACTCCCTTTTCCTCTAGGTGGGCGCCTTATTTCCATAACTTGAACTGTATTCCCTTGTTCTCCAGGTGGGCGCATGGTTGCCAAAAGTTGAACTATATTACCTTATTATCCAGGTGGGCGCCTGATTGCCAAAACTTGTACTGTATTCCTCAATATTCTAGGTGGGCTCGTGATAGCCAAAACTTGAACTTTATTCCCCTGTTCTCCAGGTAGGCGCCTGATTGCCAAAACTTGAACTTTACTCCCTTGTTCCCCCGGTGGGAGCCTGATTGCCAAAACATAACCTGTATTCTCTTGTTCTCCAGGTGGGAGCCTGATTGCCAAAACATGAACTATATTCCCTTGTTCTGCAGGTGGGTGCCTGATTGCCAAACTTGAATTGTATTCCCCTGTTCTCCAGGTGGGCGCCTAATTGCCAAAACTTGAACTGTATTCCCTTGTTCTCCGGGTGGGTGTCTGATTGCTAATACTTGAACTGTATTCCCTTATTCTCCATGTGGGCGCCTGATTGCCAAAACTTAAACTGTATTCCCTTGTTCTCCAGGTGGGTGCTTGATTGCCAAAACTTGAACTGTATTCCCTTGTTCTCCAAGTGGGCGCTTGATTTCCAAAACTTGAACTGTATTCCCTTGCTCTTTAGGTGGGCGCCAGATTGCCAAAACTTGAACTGTATTCCCTTGTTCTCCAGGTGGGCACCTGATTGACATAACTTGAACTGTACTTTTTTGTTCTCCAGTTGGGGGCCCGATTGCTAAAACATAACCTGTATTCCCTTGTTCTCTAGGTGGGAGCCTGATTGCCAAAACATAAACTATATTCCCTTGTTTTCGAGGTGGGCGCCTAATTGCCAAAACTTGAACAGTATTCCCTTGTTCTCCAGGTGGGAGCCTGATAGCCAAAACATAACCTATATTCCCTTGTTCTCCAGGTGGGAACCTGATTGCCAAAACATGAACTATATTCCTTTGTTTTCCAGGTGAGTGCCTGATTGCCAAATCTTGAATTGTATTCCCTTATTCTCCAAGTGGGCGCCTGATTGCCAAAACTTGAACTTTATTCCCTTGTTCTCCTGGTGGGTTCCTGTTTACCAAAACTTGAACTGTATTCCCTTATTCTCCAGGCGGGCGCCTGATTGCTTAAACTTGAACTGTATTCCTTTGTTCTCCAGGTAGGTGCCGAATTGCCAAAACATGAACTGTATTCCCTTATTCTCCAGGTAGGCGCCTGATTGCCAAAAGTTGAACTGTATTCCCTTATTCTCCAGGTGGGCGCCTGATTGCCAAAACTTGAACTGTATTCCCTTGTTCTCCAGGTGGGCGCCTGATTGCCATAACTTGAATTGTACTTTTTTATTCTCCAGGTGGGTGCCTTATTGCCAAAACTTGAACTGTACTCCCTTTTCCTCTAGGTGGGCGCCTTAGTGCCATAACTTGAACTGTATTTCCTTGTTCTCCAGGTGGGCGCATGGTTGCCAAAAGTTGAACTATATTACCTTATTATCCAGGTGGGCGCCTGATTTCCAAAACTTGTACTGTATTCCTCAATATTCTAGGTGGGCTCGTGATAGCCAAAACTTGAACTGTATTCCCCTGTTCTCCAGGTAGGCGCCTGATTGCCAAAACTTGAACTTTACTCCCTTGTTCCCCCGGTGGGAGCCCGATTGCCAAAACCTAACCTGTATTCCCTTGTTCTCCAGGTGGGAGCCTGATTGCCAAAACATGAACTATATTCCCTTGTTCTGCAGGTGGGTGCCTGATTGCCAAACTTGAATTGTATTCCCCTGTTCTCCAGGTGGGCGCCTAATTGCCAAAACTCTAACTGTATTCCCTTGTTCTCCGGGTGGGTGCCTGATTGCTAATACTTGAACGGTATTCCCTTATTCTCCATGTGGGCGCCTGATTGCCAAAACTTAAACTGTATTCCCTTGTTCTCCAGGTGGGCGCCTGATTGCCAAAACTTGAACTGTATTCCCTTGTTCTCCAAGTGGGCGCCAAATTGCCAAAACTTGAACTGTATTCCTTTGTTCTCCAGGTGGGCGCCTTTTTGCTAGAACTTGAACTGTATTTCCTTATTCCCAAGGTAGGCGCCTGATTGCCAAAATTTGAATTATATTCCCTTGTTCTCCAAGTGGTTTCCAAAACTTGAACTATACTTCCTTGTTCTCCAGGTGGGTGCCTAATTGCCAAAACATGAACAGTACTCCCCTATTCTCCATGTGGGAGCCTGATAGCCAAAACATAACCTGTATTCCCTTGTTCTCCAGGTGGGAGCCTGATTGCCAAAACATGAACTATATTCCCTTGTTTTCCAGGTGGGTGCCTGATTGCCAAATCTTGAATTGTATTCCCTTATTCTCCATATGGGCGCCTGATTGCCAAAACTTGAACTTTATTCCCTTGTTCTCCTGGTGGGTTCCTGTTTACCAAAACTTGAACTGTATTCCCTTATTCTCCAAGCGAGCGTCTGATTGCTTAAACTTGAACTGTATTCCTTTGTTCTCCAGGTAGGCGCCTGATTGCCAAAACTTGAACTGTATTCCCTTGTTCTCCAGGTGGGCGCCGGATTGCCATAACTTGAATTGTACTTTTTTATTCTCCAGGTGGGCGCCTTATTGCGAAAACTTGAACTGTACTTCCTTTTTCTCCAGGTGGGCGCCTTATTGCCATAACTTGAACTGTATTCCCTTGTTCTCCAAGTGGGCGCCTGGTTGCCAAAAATTGAACTATATTACCTTATTATCTAGGTGGGCGCCTGATTTCCAAAACTTGTACTATATTCCTCAATCTTGAACTGTATTCCCCAGTTCTCCAGGTAGGCGCCTGATTGCCAAAACTTGAACTTTACTCCCTTGTTCCCCCGGTGGGAGCCTGATTGCCAAAACATAACCTGTATTCCCTTGTTCTCCAGGTGGGAGCCTGATTGCCAAAATATGAACTATATTCCTTTGTTCTGCAGGTGGGTGCCTGATTGCCAAACTTGAATTGTATTCCCCTGTTCTCCAGGTGGGCGCCTAATTGCCAAAACTTGAACTGTATTCCCCTGTTCTCCGGGTGGGTGCATGATTGCTAATACTTGAACTGTATTCCCTTATTCTCCATGTGGGCGCCTGATTGCCAAAACTTAAACTGTATTCCCTTGTTCTCCCTGTCGGCGCCTAATTGCCAAAAGTTGAACTGTATTCCCTTGTTCTCCAAGTGGGCGCTTGATTGCCAAAACTTGAACTGTATTCCCTTGTTCTTTAGGTGGGCGCCAGATTGGCAAAACTTGAACTGTATTCCCTTGTTATCCAGGTGGGCACCTGATTGACATAACTTGAACTGTACTTTTTTGTTCTCCAGGTGGGCGCCTGATTGCTAAAACTTGAACTATACTCCCTTGTTCTTCAGGTGGGCGCCTGATTGCCATAACTTAAACTATATTCCCTTGTTCTCCAAGTGGGCGCCTAATTGCCAAAAGTTGAACTATATTACCATATTCTCCAAGTGGGCGCCTGATTGCCAAAACTTGAACTGTATTCCTCTGTATTCTAGGTGGGTGCCGATAGCTATAAGTTGAACTGTATTCCCTGTTCTCCTGATGGGTGCCTGATTACCAAAACTTGAACTATATTTCCTCGTTCTCCAGGTGGGCTCCTGATTGCCAAAACTTGAATTGTACTCGCTTGTTCTCCAGGTGGGAGCCTGATTGCCAAAACTTAAACTATATTCCCTTGTTCTCCAGGTGGGAGTCTGATTGCCAAAACATGAACTATATTCCCTTGTTCTCTAGGTAGGCGACTGATTGCCAAAACTTGAACCACATTCCCTTGTTCTCCAGGTGGGTTCCTGATTGCCAAAACTTGAACTATATTCCCTCGTTTTATAGGTGGGCGCCTGAATGCCAAAACTTGAACTATATTCCCTCGTTCTCCAGGTGGGCGCCTGATTGCCAATACTTGAATTGTATTCCTCTGTATTCTAGGTGGGCGCCGATAGCCATAAGTTGAACTGTATTCCCTGTTCTCCTGATGGGTGCCTGATTGCCAAAACTTGAACTATATTTCCTCGTTCTCCAAGTGGGCTCCTGATTGCCAAAACTTGAACTGTACTCGCTTGTTCTCCAGGTGGGAGCCTGATTGCCAAAACTTAAACTATATTCCCTTGTTCTCCAGGTGGGAGTCTGATTGCCAAAATATGAACTATATTCCCTTATTCTCCAGGTGGGAGCCTGATTTCCAAAACATGAACAATATTCCCTTGTTCTCAGGGTAGGCGCCTGATTGCCAAAACTTGAACCACATTCCCTTGTTCTCCAGGTGGGAGCCTGCTTGTAAAAACTTAAACTGTATTCCCTCGTTTTCCAGGTGGGCGCCTGATTGCCAAAACTTGAACTATATTCCATTGTTCTCCAGGTGGGCGCCAAATTGCCAAAACTTGAACTGTATTCCCTTGTTTTCCAAGTGGTTTCCAAAACTTGAACTACACTCTCTTGTTCTCTAGGTGGGTGCCTGATTGCCACAACAGGAACAGTACTCCCCTGTTCTCCAGGTGGGAGCCTGATAGCCAAAACATAACCTGTATTCCCTTGTTCTCCAAGTGGGATCTTGATTGCCAAAACATGAGCTATATTCCCTTGTTTTCCAGGTGGGTGCCTGATTGCCAAATCTTGATTTGTATTCCCTTATTCTCCATGTGGGCGACTGATTGCCAAAACATAACCTGTATTCCCTTGTTCTCCAGGTGGGAGCCTGATTGCAAAAACATGAACTATATACCCTTGTTCTGCAGGTGGGTGCCTGATTGCCAAACTTGAATTGTATTCCCCTGTTCTCCAGATGGGCGCCTAATTGCCAAAACTTGAACTGTATTCCCCTGTTCTCCGGGTGGGTGCCTGATTGCTAATACTTGAACTGTATTCCCTTATTCTCCATGTGGGCGCCTGATTGCCAAAACTTAAACTGTATTCCCTTGTTCTCCAGGTGGGAGCCTGATTGCCAAAACATGAACTATATTCCCTTGTCCTCAGGGTAGGCGCCTGAATGCCAAAACTTGAACCACATTGCCTTGTTCTCCAGGTGGGTGCCTGATTGCCAAAACTTGAACTGTATTTCCTCGTTTTCCAGGTGGGCGCCTGATTGCCAAAACTTGAACTATATTCCCTTGTTCTCCAGGTGGGTGCCTGATTGCCAAAACTTGAACTGTATTCCCTCGTTTTCTATGTGGGCGCCAAATTGCCAAAACTTGAACTATATTCCCTTGTTCTCCAGGTGGGCGCCAAATTGCCAAAACTTGAACTGTATTCCTTTGTTCTCCAGGTGGGTGCCTTTTTTGTAGAACTTGAACTGTATTTCCTTATTCCCAAGGTAGGCGCCTGATTGCCAAAGTTTGAATTGTATTCCCTTGTTCTCCAAGTGGTTTCCAAAACTTGAACTATACTCCCTTGTTCTCCAGGTGGGTGCCTGATTGCCAAAACATGAACAATACTCCCCTGTTCTCCAGGTGGGAGCCTGATAGACAAAACATAACCTGTATTCCCTTGTTCTCCATGTGGGAGCCTGATTGCCAAAACATGAACTATATTCCCTTGTTTTCCAGGTGGGTGCCTGATTGCCAAATCTTGAATTGTATTCCCTTATTCTCCATGTGGTCGCCTGATTGCCAAAACTTGAACTTTATTCCCTTGTTCTCCTGGTAGGTTCCTGTTTACCAAAACTTGAACTGTATTCCCTTATTCTCCAGGCGGGCGCCTGATTGCTTAAACTTGAACTGTATTCCTTTGTTCTCCAGGTAGGCGCCGGATTGCCAAAACTTGAACTGTATTCCCTTATTCTCCAGGTAGGCGCCTGATTGCCAAAACTTGAACTGCATTCCCTTATTCTCCAGGTGGGCGCTTGATTGCCAAAACTTGAACTGTATTCCCTTGTTCTCCAGGTGGGCGCCTTATTGCCAAAACTTGAATTGTACTCCCCTTTTCTCCATGTCGGCGCCTTATTGCCATGACTTGAACTGTATTCCCTTGTTCTCCAGGTGGGCGCCTGATTGCCAAAAGTTGAACTATATTACCTTATTATCCAGGTGGGCGCCTGATTGCCAAAACTTGAACTGTATTCCCCTGTTCTCCAGGTAGGCTTCTGATTACCAAAACTTGAACTTTACTCCCTTGTTCCCCCGGTGGGAGTCTGGTTGCCAAAACATAACCTGTATTCCCTTTTTCTCCAGGTGGGAGCCTGATTGCCAAAACATGAACTATATTACCTTGTTCTCCAGGTTGGTGCCTGATTACCAAACTTGAATTGTATTCCCCTGTTCTCCAGGTGGGCGCCTAATTGCCAAAACTTGAACTGTTTTCCCCTGTTCTCCGGGTGGGTGCCTGATTGCTAATACTTGAACTGTATTCCCTTATTTTCCATGTGGGCGCCTGATTGCCAAAACTTAAATTGTATTCCCTTGTTCTCCAGGTGGGCGCCTGATTGCCAAAACTTGAACTGTATTCCCTTGTTCTCCAAGTGGGCGCCAAATTGCCAAAACTTGAACTATATTTCTTTGTTCTCCAGGTGGGCGCCTTTTTGCTAGAACTTGAACTGTATTTCCTTATTCCCAAGGTAGGCGCCTGATTGCCAAAATTTGAATTGTATTCCCTTGTTCTCCAAGTGGTTTCCAAAACCTGAACTATACTCCCTTGTTCTCCAGGTGGGTGCCTGATTTCCAAAACATGAACAGTACTCCCATGTTCTCCAGGTGGGAGCCTGATAGCCAAAACATAACCTGTATTCCCTTGTTCTCCAGGTGGGAGCCTGATTGCCAAAACATGAACTATATTCCCTTGTTTTCCAGGTGGGTGCCTGATTGCCAAATCTTGAATTGTATTCCCTTATTCTCCATGTGGGCGCCTGATTGCCAAAACTTGAAATTAATTCCCTTGTTCTCCTGGTGGGTTCCTGTTTACCAAAACTTGAACTGTATTCCCTTATTCTCCAGGCGGGCGCCTGATTGCTTAAACTTGAACTGTATTCCTTTGTTCTCCAGGTAGGTGCCGGATTGCCAAAACTTGAACTGTATTCCCTTATTCTCGAGGTAGGCGCCAGATTGCCAAAAGTTGAACTGTATTCCCTTATTCTCCAGGTGGGCGCCTGATTGCCAAAACTTGAACTGTATTCCCTTGTTCTCCAGGTGGGTGCCTGATTGCCATAACTTGAATTGTAATTTTTTATTCTCCAGGTGGGTGCCTTATTGCCAAAACTTGAACTGTACTCCCTTTTTCTCCAGGTGGGCGCCTTATTGCCATAACTTGAACTGTATTCCCTTGTTCTCCAGGTGGGCGCCTGGTTGCCAAAAGTTGAACTATATTACCTTATTATCCAGGTGGGCGCCTGATTGCCAAAACTTGTACTGTATTCCTCAATATTCTAGGTGGGCTCGTGATAGCCAAAACATGAATTGTATTCCCCTGTTCTCTAGGTAGGCGCCTGATTGCCAAAACTTGAACTTTACTCCCTTGTTCCCCCGGTGGAAGCCTGATTGCCAAAACATAACCTGTATTCCCTTGTTCTCCAGGTGGGAGCCCGATTGCCAAAACATGAACTATATTCCCTTGTTCTGCAGGTGGGTGCCGGATTGCCAAACTTGATTTGTATTCCCCTGTTCTCCAGGTGGGCGCCTAATTGCCAAAACTTGAACTGTATTCCCTTGTTCTACGGGTGGGTGCCTGATTGCTAATACTTGAACTGTATTCCCTTATTCTCCATGTGGGCGCCTGATTGCCAAAACTTAAACTGTATTCCCTTGTTCTCCAGGTGGGCGCCTGATTTCCAAAACATGAACTGTATTCCCTTGTTCTCCAAGTGGGCGCTTGATTGCCAAAACTTGAACTGTATTCCCTTGTTCTTTAGGTGGGCGCCAGATTGCCAAAACTTGAACTGTATTCCCTTGTTCTCCAGGTGGGTACCTGATTGACATAACTTGAACTGTACTTTTTTGTTCTCCAGGTGGGCGCCTGATTGCTAAAACTTGAACTATACTCCCTTGTTCTCCAGGTGGGCGCCTGGTTGCCATAACTTAAACTATATTCCCTTGTTCTCCAAGTGGGCGCCTGATTGCCAAAAGTTGAACTATATTACCATATTCTCCAAGTGGGCGCCTGATTGCCAAAACTTGAACTGTATTCCTCTGTATTCTAGGTGGGCGCCGATAGCCATAAGTTGAACTGTATTCCCTGTTCTCATGATGGGTGCCTGATTGCCAAAACTTGAACTATATTTCCTCGTTCTCCAGGTGGGCTCCTGATTGCCAAAACATGAATTGTACTCGCTTGTTCTCCAGGTGGGAGCCTGATTGCCAAAACTTAAACTATATTCCCTTGTTCTCCAGGTGGCAGTCTAATTGCCAAAACATGAACTATATTCCCTTGTTCTCCAGGTAGGCTCCTGATTGCCAAAACTTGAGCCACATTCCCTTGTTCTCCAGGTGGGTGCCTGATTGCCAAAACTTGAACTATATTCCCTCGTTTTCTAGGTGGGCACCTGATTGCCAAAACTTGAACTATATTTCCTCGTTCTCTAGGTAGGCGCTTGATTGCCAAAACTTGAATTGTATTCCTCTGTATTCTAGGTGGCGCCGATAGCCATAAGTTTAACTGTATTCCCTGTTCTCCTGATGGGTGCCTGATTGACAAAACTTGAACTATATTTCCTCGTTCTCCAGGTGGGCTCCTGATTGCCAAAACTTGAACTGTACTCGCTTGTTCTCCAGGTGGGAGCCTGATTACCAAAACTTAAACTATATTCCCTTGTTCTCCAGGTGGGAGTCTGATTGCCAAAACATGAACTATATTCCCTTGTTCTCTAGGTGGGAGCCTGATTTCCAAAACATGAACAATATTCCCTTGTTCTCAGGGTAGTCGCCTGATTGCCAAAGCTTGAACCACATTCCCTTGTTCTCCAGGTGGGTGCCTGATTGCCAAAACTTGAACTGTATTCCCTCGTTTTCCAGGTGGGCGCCTGATTGCCAAAACTTGAACTATATTCCATTGTTCTCCAGGTGGGCGCCAAATTGCCAAAACTTGAACTGTATTCCCTTGTTTTCCAAGTGGTTTCCAAAACTTGAACTATAATCTCTTGTTCTCTAGGTGGGTGCTTGATTGCCAAAACAAGAACAGTACTCCCCTGTTCTCCAGGAGGGAGCCTGATAGCCAAAACATAACCTGTATTCCCTTGTTCTCCAGGTGGGAGCTTGATTGCCAAAACATGAACTATATTCCCTTGTTTTCCAGGTGGGTGCCTGATTGCCAAATTTTGAATTGTATTCCCTTATTCTCCATGTGGGCGCCTGATTGACTAAACATAACCTGTATTCCCTTGTTCTCCAGGTGGGAGCCTGATTGCCAAAACATGAACTATATTCCCTTGTTCTGCAGGTGGGTGCCTGATTGCCAAACTTGAATTGTATTCCCTTGTTTTCCAGGTGGGCGCCTAATTGCCAAAACTTGAACTGTATTCCCCTGTTCTCCGGGTGGGTGCCTGATTGCTAATACTTGAACAGTATTCCCTTATTCTCCATGTGGGCGCCTGATTGCAAAAACTTAAACTGTATTCCCTTGTTCTCCAGGTGGGAGCCTGATTGCCAATACATGAACTATATTCCCTTGTTCTCAGGGTAGGCGCCTGAATGCCAAAACTTGAACCACATTGCCTTGTTCTCCAGGAGGGTGCCTGATTGCCAAAACTTGAACTGTATTCCCTCGTTTTCCAGGTGGGCGCCTGATTGCCAAAACTTGAACTATATTCCCTTGTTCTCCAGGTGGGTGCCTGATTGCCAAAACTTGAATTGTATTCCCTCGTTTTCAAGGTGGGCACCAAATTGCCAAAACTTGAACTATATTCCCTTGTTCTCCAGGTAGGCGCCAAATTGCCAAAACTTGAACTGTATTCCTTTGTTCTCCAGGTGAGCGCCTTTTTTTCTAGAACTTGAACTGTATTTTCTTATTCCCAAGGTAGGCGCCTGATTGCCAAAATTTGAATTGTATTCACTTGTTCTCCAAGTGGTTTCCAAAATTTGAACTATACTCCCTTGTTCTCCAGGTGGGTGCCTGATTGCCAAAACATGAACAGTACTCCCCTCTTCTCCAGGTGGGAGCCTGATATCCAAAACATATCCTGTATTCCCTTGTTCTCCAGGTGGGAGCCTGATTGCCAAAACCTGAACTATATTCCCTTGTTTTCCAGGTGGGTGCCTGATTGCCAAATTTTGAACTATATTCCCTTGTTCTCCAGGTGGGCTCCTGATTGCCAAAACATGAATTATACTCGCTTGTTCTCCAGGTGGGAGCCTGATTGCCAAAACTTAAACTATATTCCCTTGTTCTCCAGGTGGCAGTCTAATTGCCAAAACATGAACTATATTCCCTTGTTCTCCAGGTAGGCTCCTGATTGCCAAAACTTGAACCACATTCCCTTGTTCTCCAGGTGGGTGCCTGATTGCCAAAACTTGAACTATATTCCCTCGTTTTCTAGGTGGGCGCCTGATTGCCAAAACTTGAACTATATTTCCTCGTTCTCTAAGTAGGCGATTGATTGCCAAAACTTGAATTGTATTCCTCTGTATTCTAGGTGGGCGCCGATAGCCATAAGTTTAACTGTATTCCCAGTTCTCCTGATGGGTGCCTGATTGACAAAACTTGAACTATATTTCCTCGTTCTCCAGGTGGGCTCCTGATTGCCAAAACTTGAACTGTACTCGTTTGTTCTCCAGGTGGGAGCCTGATTACCAAAACTTAAACTATATTCCCTTATTCTCCAGGTGTGAGTCTGATTGCCAAAACATGAACTATATTCCCTTGTTCTCCAGGTGGGAGCCTGATTTCCAAAACATGAACAATATTCCCTTGTTCTCAGGGTAGTCGCCTGATTGCCAAAACTTGAACCACATTCCCTTGTTCTCCAGGTGGGTGCCTGATTGCCAAAACTTGAACTGTATTCCCTCGTTTTCCAGGTGGGCGCCTGATTGCCAAAACTTGAACTATATTCCATTGTTCTCCAGGTGGGCGCCAAATTGCCAAAACTTGAACTGTATTCCCTTGTTTTCCAAGTGGTTTCCAAAACTTGACCTATAATCTCTTGTTCTCTAGGTGGGTGCCTGATTGCCAAAACAAGAACAGTACTCCCCTGTTCTCCAGGTGGGAGCCTGATAGCCAAAACATAACCTGTATTCCCTTGTTCTCCAGGTGGGAGCTTGATTGCCAAAACATGAACTTTATTCCCTTGTTTTCCAGGTGGGTGCCTGATTGCCAAATCTTGAATTGTATTCCCTTATTCTCCATGTGGGCGCCTGATTGCCTAAACATAACCTGTATTCCCTTGTTCTCCAGGTGGGAGCCTGATTGCCAAAACATGAACTATATTCCCTTGTTCTGCAGGTAGGTGCCTGTTTGCCAAACTTGAATTGTATTCCCTTGTTCTCCAGGTAGGCTCCTGATTGCCAAAACTTGAACCACATTCCCTTGTTCTCCAGGTGGGTGCCTGATTGCCAAAACTTGAACTATATTCCCTCGTTTTCTAGGTGGGCGCCTGATTGCCAAAACTTGAACTATATTTCCTCGTTCTCTAGGTAGGCGATTGATTGCCAAAACTTGAATTGTATTCCTCTGTATTCTAGGTGGGCGCCGATAGCCATAAGTTTAACTGTATTCCCTGTTCTCCTGATGGGTGCCTGATTGACAAAACTTGAACTATATTTCCTCGTTCTCCAGGTGGGCTCCTGATTGCCAAAACTTGAACTGTACTCGTTTGTTCTCCAGGTGGGAGCCTGATTACCAAAACTTAAACTATATTCCCTTATTCTCCAGGTGTGAGTCTGATTGCCAAAACATGAACTATATTCCCTTGTTCTCCAGGTGGGAGCCTGATTTCCAAAACATGAACAATATTCCCTTGTTCTCAGGGTAGTCGCCTGATTGCCAAAACTTGAACCACATTCCCTTGTTCTCCAGGTGGGTGCCTGATTGCCAAAACTTGAACTGTATTCCCTCGTTTTCCAGGTGGGCGCCTGATTGCCAAAACTTGAACTATATTCCATTGTTCTCCAGGTGGGCGCCAAATTGCCAAAACTTGAACTGTATTCCCTTGTTTTCCAAGTGGTTTCCAAAACTTGACCTATAATCTCTTGTTCTCTAGGTGGGTGCCTGATTGCCAAAACAAGAACAGTACTCCCCTGTTCTCCAGGTGGGAGCCTGATAGCCAAAACATAACCTGTATTCCCTTGTTCTCCAGGTGGGAGCTTGATTGCCAAAACATGAACTTTATTCCCTTGTTTTCCAGGTGGGTGCCTGATTGCCAAATCTTGAATTGTATTCCCTTATTCTCCATGTGGGCGCCTGATTGCCTAAACATAACCTGTATTCCCTTGTTCTCCAGGTGGGAGCCTGATTGCCAAAACCTGAACTATATTCCCTTGTTTTCCAGGTGGGTGCCTGATTGCCAAATCTTGAATTGTATTCCCTTATTCTCCATGTGGGCGCCTGATTGCCAAAACTTGAACTTTATTCCCTTGTTCTCCTGGTGGGTTCCTGTTTACCAAAACTTGAACTGTATTCCCTTATTCTCCATGCGGGCGCCTGATTGCTTAAACTTGAACTGTATTCCTTTGTTCTCCAGGTAGGTGCCGGATTGCCAAAACTTGAACTGTATTCCCTTATTCTCCAGGTAGGCGCCTGATTGCCAAAAGTTGAACTGCATTCCCTTATTCTCCAGGTGGGCGCCTGATTGCCAAAACTAGAACTCTATTCCCTTGTTCTCCAGGTGGGCGCCTGATTGCCATAACTTGAATTGTACTTTTTTATTCTCCATGTGGGCGCCTTATTGCCAAAACTTGAACTGTACTCCCTTTTTCTCCAGGTGGGCGCCTTATTGACATAACTTGAACTGTATTCCCTTGTTCTCCAGGTGGGCGCCTGATTGCCAAAACATGAATTGTACTCGCTTGTTCTCCAGGTGGGAGCCTGATTGCCAAAACTTAAACTATATTCCCTTGTTCTCCAGGTGGGAGTCTAATTGCCAAAACATGAACTATATTCCCTTGTTCTCCAGGTAGGCGCATGATTGCCAAAACATGAACCACATTCCCTTGTTCTCCAGGTGGGTGCCTGATTGCCAAAACTTGAACTATATTCTCTCGTTTTCTAGGTGGGCGCCTGATTGCCAAAACTTGAACTATATTTCCTCGTTCTCTAGGTGGGCGCCTGATTTCCAAAACTTGAATTGTATTCCTCTGTATTCTAGGTGGGCGCCGATAGCCATAAGTTGAACTGTATTCCCTGTTCTCCTGATGGGAGCCTGATTGCCAAAACTTGAACTATATTTCCTCGTTCTCCAGGTGGGCTCCTGATTGCCAAAACTTGAACTGTACTCGCTTGTTCTCCAGGTGGGAGCCTGATTGCCAAAACTTAAACTATATTCCCTTGTTCTCCAGGTGGGAGTCTGATTGCCAAAACATGAACTATATTCCCTTATTCTCCAGGTGGGAGCCTGATTTCCAAAACATGAACAATATTCCCTTGTTCTTAGGGTAGTCGCTTGATTGCCAAAACTTGAACCACATTCCCTTGTTCTCCAGGTGGGTGCCTGATTGTCAAAATTTGAACTATACTCCCTTGTTCTCCAGGTGGGTGCCTGATTGCCAAAACATGAACAGTACTCCCCTGTTCTCCAGGTGGGAGCCTGATATCCAAAACATAACCTTTATTCCCTTGTTCTCCAGGTGGGAGCCTGATTGCCAAAACATGAACTATATTCCCTTGTTTTCCAGGTGGGTTCCTGATTTCCAAATCTTGAATTGTATTCCCTTATTCTCCATGTGGGCGCCTGATTGCCAAAACTTGAACTTTATTCCCTTGTTCACCTGGTGGGTTCCTGTTTACCAAAACTTGAACTGTATTCCCTTATTCTCCAGGCGGGCGTCTGATTGCTTAAACTTGAACTGTATTCCTTTGTTCTCCAGGTAGGTGCCGGATTGCCAAAACTTGAACTGTATTCCCTTATTCTCCAGGTAGGCGCCTGATTGCCAAAAGTTGAACTGCATTCCCTTATTCTCCAGGTGGGCGCCTGATTGCCAAAACTAGAACTCTATTCCCTTGTTCTCCAGGTGGGCGCCTGATTGCCATAACTTGAATTGTACTTTTTTATTCTCCATGTGGGCGCCTTATTGCCAAAACTTGAATTGTACTCCCTTTTTCTCCAGGTGGGCGCCTTATTGACATAACTTGAACTGTATTCCCTTGTTCTCCAGGTGGGCGCCTGGTTGCCAAAAGTTGAACTATATTACCTTATTATCTAGGTGGGCGCCTGATTGCCAAAACTTGTACTGTATTCCTCAATATTCTAGGTGGGCTCGTGATAGCCAAATCTTGAACTGTATTCCCCTGTTCTCCAGGTAGGCGCCTGATTGCCAAAACTTGAACTTTACTCCCTTGTTCCCCCGGTGGGAGCCTGATTGCCAAAACATAACCTGTATTCCCTTGTTCTCCAGGTGGGAGCCTGATTGCCAAAACATGAACTATATTCCCTTGTTCTGCAGGTGGGTGCCTGATTGCCAAACTTGAATTGTATTCCCCTGTTCTCCAGGTGGATGCCTGATTGCTAATACTTGAACTGTATTCCCTTGTTCTCCGGGTGGATGCCTGATTGCTAATACTTGAACTGTATTCCCTTATTCTCCATGTGGGCGCCTGATTGACAAAACTTAAACTATATTCCCTTGTTCTCCAGGTGGGCGCCTGATTGCCAAAACTTGAACTGTATTCCCTTGTTCTCCAAGTGAGCGCTTGATTGCCAAAACTTGAAATGTATTCCCTTGTTCTTTAGGTGGGCGCCTGATTGCCAAAACTTGAACTTTATTCCCTTGTTCACCTGGTGGGTTCCTGTTTACCAAAACTTGAACTGTATTCCCTTATTCTCCAGGCGGGCGTCTGATTGCTTAAACTTGAACTGTATTCCTTTGTTCTCCAGGTAGGTGCCGGATTGCCAAAACTTGAACTGTATTCCCTTATTCTCCAGGTAGGCGCCTGATTGCCAAAAGTTGAACTGCATTCCCTTATTCTCCAGGTGGGCGCCTGATTGCCAAAACTAGAACTCTATTCCCTTGTTCTCCAGGTGGGCGCCTGATTGCCATAACTTGAATTGTACTTTTTTATTCTCCATGTGGGCGCCTTATTGCCAAAACTTGAATTGTACTCCCTTTTTCTCCAGGTGGGCGCCTTATTGACATAACTTGAACTGTATTCCCTTGTTCTCCAGGTGGGCGCCTGGTTGCCAAAAGTTGAACTATATTACCTTATTATCTAGGTGGGCGCCTGATTGCCAAAACTTGTACTGTATTCCTCAATATTCTAGGTGGGCTCGTGATAGCCAAATCTTGAACTGTATTCCCCTGTTCTCCAGGTAGGCGCCTGATTGCCAAAACTTGAACTTTACTCCCTTGTTCCCCCGGTGGGAGCCTGATTGCCAAAACATAACCTGTATTCCCTTGTTCTCCAGGTGGGAGCCTGATTGCCAAAACATGAACTATATTCCCTTGTTCTGCAGGTGGGTGCCTGATTGCCAAACTTGAATTGTATTCCCCTGTTCTCCAGGTGGATGCCTGATTGCTAATACTTGAACTGTATTCCCTTGTTCTCCGGGTGGATGCCTGATTGCTAATACTTGAACTGTATTCCCTTATTCTCCATGTGGGCGCCTGATTGACAAAACTTAAACTATATTCCCTTGTTCTCCAGGTGGGCGCCTGATTGCCAAAACTTGAACTGTATTCCCTTGTTCTCCAAGTGAGCGCTTGATTGCCAAAACTTGAAATGTATTCCCTTGTTCTTTAGGTGGGCGCCAGATTGCCAAAACTTGAACTGCATTCCCTTGTTCTCCAGGTGGGCACCTGATTGACATAACTTGAACTGTACTTTTTTGTTCTCCAGGTGGGCGCCTGATTGCTAAAACTTGAACTATACTCCTTTTTTCTCCAGGTGGGCGCCTGATTGTCATAACTTAAACTATATTCCCTTGTTCTCCAAGTGGGGGCCTGATTGCCAAAAGTTGAACTATATTACCATATTCTCCAAGTGGGCGCCTGATTGCCAAAACTTGAACTGTATTCCTCTGTATTCTAGGTGGGCACCGAAAGCCATAAGTTGAACTGTATTCCCTGTTCTCCTGATGGTTGCCTGATTGCCAAAACTTGAACTATATTTCCTCATTCTCCAGGTGGGCTCCTGATTGCCAAAACTTGAACTGTACTCGCTTGTTCTTCAGGTGGGAGCCTGATTACCAAAACTTAAACTATATTCCCTTGTTCTCCAGGTGGGAGTCTGATATGCCAAAACATGAACTATATTCCCTTGTTCTCCAGGTAGGCGCCTGATTGCCAAAACTTGAACCACATCCCCTTGTTCTCCAGGTGGGTGCCTGATTTCCAAAACTTGAACTATATTCCCTCGTTTTCTAGGTGGGCGCCTGATTGCCAAAACTTGAACTATATTCCCTCATTCTCCAGGTGGGCGCCTGATTGCCAAAACTTGAACTGTATTCCTCTGTATTCTAGGTGGGCGTCGATAGCCATAAGTTGAACTGTATTCCCTGTTCTCCTGATGGGTGCCTGATTGCCAAAACTTGAACTATATTTCCTCGTTCTCTAGGTGGGCTCCTGATTTCCAAAACATGAACTGTACTCGCTTGTTCTCCAGGTGGGAGCCTGATTGTCAAAACATAAACTATATTCCCTTGTTCTCCAGGTGAGAGTTTGATTGCCAAAACAGGAACTATATTCCCTTGTTCTCCAGGTGGGAGCCTGATTTCCAAAACATGAACAATATTCCCTTGTTCTCAGGGTAGGCGCCTGATTGCCAAAACTTGAACCACATTCCCTTGTTCTCTAGGTGGGTGCCTGATTGCCAAAACTTGAACTGTATTTTCTCGTTTTCCAGGTGGGCGCCTGATTGCCAAAACTTGAACTATATTCCATTGTTCTCCATGTGGGCGCCAAATTGCCAAAACTTGAACTGTATTCCCTTATTTTCCAAGTGGTTTCCAAAACTTGAACTATACTCTCTTGTTCTCTAGGTGGGTGCCTGATTGCCAAAACAAGAACTGTACTCCCCTGTTCTCCAGGTGGGAGCCTGATAGCCAAAACATAACCTGTATTCCCTTATTTTCCAGGTGGGAGCTTGATTGCCAAAACATGAACTATATTCCCTTGTTTTCCAAGTGGGTGCCTGATTGCCAAATCTTGAATTGTATTCCCTTATTCTCCATGTGGGCGCCTGATTGCCAAAACATAACCTGTATTCCCTTGTTCTCCAGGTGGGAGCCTGATTGCCAAAACATGAACTATATTCCCTTGTTCTGCAGGTGGGTGCCTGATTGCCAAACTAGAATTGTATTCCACTGTTCTCCAGGTAGGCGCCTAATTGCCAAAACTTGAACTGTATTCCCCTGTTCTCCGGGTGGGTGCCTGATTGCTAATACTTGAACTGTATTCCCTCATTCTCCATGTGGGCACCTGATTGCTAAAACATAAATTGTATTCCCTTGTTCTCCAGGTGGGAGCCTGATTGCCAAAACATGAACTATATTCCCTTGTTCTCAGGGTAGGCGCCTGAATGCCAAAACATGAACTGTATTCCCTTGTTCTTTAGGTGGGTGCCAGATTGCCAAAACTTGAACTGTATTCCCTTGTTCTCCAGGTGGGCACCTTATTGACATAACTTGAACTATATTTTGTTGTTCTCCAGGTGGGCGCTTGATTGCTAAAACTTGAACTATACTCCCTTGTTCTCTAGGTGGGCGCCTTATTGCCATGACTTAAACTATATTCCCTTGTTCTCCAGGTGGGCGCCTAATTGCCAAAAGTTGAACTATATTACCATATTCTCCAAGTGGGCGCCTGATTGCCAAAACATGAACTGTATTCCTCTGTATTCTAGGTGGGCGCCGATAGCCATAAGTTGAACTGTATTCCCTGTTCTCCTGATGGGTGCCTGATTGCCAAAACTTGAACTATATTTCCTCGTTCTCCAGGTGGGCTCCTCTGCCAAAACTTGAACTGTACTCGCTTGTTCTCCAGGTGGGAGCCTGATTGCCAAAACTTAAACTATATTCCCTTGTTCTCCAGGTGGGAGTCTGATTGCCAAAACATGAACTATATTCCCTTGTTCTCCAGCTAGGCGCCTGATTGCCAAAACTTGAACTACATTACCTTGTTCTCCAGGTGGGTGCCTGATTGCCAAAACTTGAACTATATTCCCTCCTTTTCTAGGTGTGCGCCTGATTTCCAAAACTTGAACTATATTCCCTCGTTCTCCAGGTGTGCTCCTAATTGCTAAAACTTGAACTGTACTCGCTTGTTCTCCAGGTGGGAGCCTGATTGCCAAAACTTAAACTATATTCCCTTGTTTTCCAGGTGGGAGCTTGATTTCCAAAACATGAACAATATTCCCTTGTTCTCAGGGTAGGCGCCTGATTGCCAAAACTTGAACCACATTCCCTTGTTCTCCAGGTGGGTGCCTGATTGCCAAAACTTGAACTGTATTCCCTCGTTTTCCAGGTGGGCGCCTGATTGCCAAAACTTGAACTATATTCCATTGTTCTCTAGGTGGGCGCCAAATTGCCAAAACTTGAACTGTATTCCCTTGTTTTCCAAGTAGTTTCCAAAACTTGAACTATACTCTCTTGTTCTCTAGGTGGGTGCCTGATTGCCAAAACAAGAACAGTACTCCCCTGTTCTCCAGGTGGGAGCCTGATAGCCAAAACATAACCTGTATTCCCTTGTTCTCCAGGTGGGAGCTTGATTACCAAAACATGAACTATATTCCCTTGTTATCCAGGTGGGCGCCTGATTGCCAAAACTTGTACTGTATTCCTCAATATTCCAGGTGGGCTCCTGATAGCCAAAACTTGAACTGTATTCCATTGTTCTCCAGGTGGGAGCCTGATTGCCAAAACTTGAAGTATATTCCCTCGTTCTCCAGGTAGGCACCTGATAGCCAAAACTTGAACTGTACTCCCTTGTTCTCCAAGGGGGAGCCTGATTGCAAAAATTTGAACTATATTCCCTTGTTCTCCAGGTGGGAGCCTGATTGCAAAAACTTGACCTATTTTCCCTTGTTCTTCAGGTGGGAGCCTGATTGCCAAAACATGAACGATATTCCCTTGTTCTCCAGGTAGGCACCTGAATGCCAAAACTTGAACTGCATTCCCTTGTTCTCCAGGTAGGCGCCTGTTTGCCAAAACTTGAACTGTATTCCCTCGTTTTCCAGGTAGGCGCCTGATTGCCAAAACTTGAACTATATTCCCTTGTTCTCCAGGTGGGCGCCAGATTGCCAAAACTTGAACTGTCTTCCGTTGTTCTTCAGGTGGGTGCCTTTTTGCCAGAACTTGGACTGTATTTCCTTATTCCCCAGGTAGGTGCCTGATTGCCAAAATTTAAATTGTATTCCCTTGTTCTCCAAGTGGTTTCCAAAACTTGAACTGTACTCCCTTATTCTCCAGGTGGGTGCCTCATTGCCAAAACTTGAACTTTACTCCCTTGTTCCCCAAGTGGGAGCCTGATTGCCAAAACATAACCTGTGTTCTCTTGTTCTCCAGGTGGAAGCCTGATTGCCAAAACATGAACTATATTCCCTTGTTCTCCAGGTGGGTGCCTGATTGCCAAAACTTGAATTATGTTCCCCTGTACTCCGGGTGGGCGCCTAATTGCCAAAACTTGAACTGTATTCCCCTGTTCTCTGGGTGGGTGCCTGATTGTTAATACTTGAACTGTATTCCCTTATTCTCCATGTTGGCGCCTGATTGCCAAAACTTAAACTGTATTCCCTTATTCTCCAGGTGGGCGCCTGATTGCTAAAACTTCAACTGTATTCCCTTGTTCTCCAAGTGGGCGCTTGATTGCCAAAACTTGAACTGTATTCCCTTATTCTTCAGGTGGGCGCCAGATTGCCAAAACTTGAACTGTAATCCCTTGTTCTCCAGGTGGGCGCCTAATTCCCAACACCTGAACTGTATTCCCTTGTTCTCCAGGTGGACGCCTGATTGCTAAAACTTGAAATGTATTTCCTTGTTATTCAGGAGGGTGCCTGATTGCCAAAAGTTGAACTATATTACCTTATTATCCAGGTGGGCGCCTGATTGCCAAAACTTGTACTGTATTCCTCAATATACCAGGTGGGCTCCTGATAGCCAAAACTTGAACTGTATTACCCTGTTCTCCAGGTGGGAGCCTGATTGCCAAAACTTGAAGTATATTCCCTCGTTCTCCAGGTGGGCGCCTGATAGCCAAAACTTGAACTGTACTCCCTTGTTCTCAAAGGGGGAGCTTGGTTGCAAAAATTTGAACTATATTCCCTTGTTCTCCAGGTGGGAGCCTGATTGCCAAAACTTGACCTATTTTCCCTTGTTCTTCAGGTGGGAGCCTGATTGCCAAAAAATGAACGATATTCCCTTGTTCTCCAGGTAGGCACCTGAATGCCAAAACTTGAACTGCATTCCCTTGTTCTCCAGGTGGGCGCCTGATTGCCATAACTTGAATTGTACTCCTTTATTCTCCAGGTGGGCGCCTTATTGCCAAAACTTGAACTATATTCCCTTGTTCTCCAGGTGGGCGCCAGGTTGCCAAAACTTGAACTGTCTTCCGTTGTTCTTCAGGTGGGTGCCTTTTTGCCAGAACATGGACTGTATTTCCTTATTCCCCATGTAGGTGCCTGATTGCCAAAATTTGAACTGTATTCCCTTGTTCTCCAAGTGGTTTCCAAAACTTGAACTGTACTCCCTTATTCTCCAGGTGGGTGCCTCATTGCCAAAACTTGAACTTTACTCCCTTGTTCCCCAAGTGGGAGCCTGATTGCCAAAACATAACCTGTGTTCTCTTGTTCTCTAGGTGGAAGCCTGATTGCCAAAACATGAACTATATTCCCTTGTTCTCCAGGTGGGTGCCTGATTGCCAAAACTTGAATTATGTTCCCCTGTACTCGGGGCGGGCGCCTAATTGCCAAAACTTGAACTGTATTCCCCTGTTCTCTGGGTGGGTGCCTGATTGCTAATACTTGAACTGTATTCCCTTATTCTCCATGTGGGTGCCTGATTGCCAAAACTTAAACTGTATTCCCTTGTTCTCCATGTGGGCGCCTGATTGCCAAAACATGAACTATATTCCCTTGTTCTCAGGGTAGGCGCCTGAATGCCAAAACATGAACTGTATTCCCTTGTTCTTTAGGTGGGCGCCAGATTGCCAAAACTTGAACTATATTCCCTTGTTCTCCAAGTGGGCGCTTGATTGCCAAAACATGAACTGTATTCCCTTGTTCTTCAGGTGGGCGCCAGATTGCCAAAACTTGAACTGTAATCCATTGTTCTCCAGGTGGGCGCCTAATTCCCAACACTTGAACTGTATTCCCTTGTTCTCCAAGTGGACGCCTGATTGCTAAAACTTGAAATGTATTTCCTTGTTCTCTATGTGGGCTCCTGAATGCCAAAACTTGAACTGTATTCCCTTGCTATTCAGGAGGGCACATGATTGCCAAAAGTTGAACTATATTACCTTATTATCCAGGTGGGCGCCTGATTGCCAAAACTTGTACTGTATTCCTCAATATTCCAGGTGGGCTCCTGATAGCCAAAACTTGTACTATATTCCCCTGTTCTCCAGGTGGGAGCCTGATTGCCAAAACTTGAAGTATATTCCCTTGTTCTCCAGGTGGGCACCTGATAGCCAAAACCTGAACTGTACTCCCTTGTTCTCCAAGGGGGAGCCTGATTGCAAAAATTTGAACTATATTCCCTTGTTCTCCAGGTGGGAGCCTGATTGCCAAAACTTGACCTATTTTCCCTTGTTCTTCAGGTGGGAGCCTGATTGCCAAAACATGAACGATATTCCCTTGTTCTCCAGGTAGGCACCTGAATGCCAAAACTTGAACTGTATTCCCTTGTTCTCCAGGTGGGCGCCTGTTTGCCAAAACTTGAACTGTATTCCCTCGTTTTCCAGGTAGGCGCCTGATTGCCAAAACTTTAACTATATTCCCTTGTTCTCCAGGTGGGCGCCAGATTGCCAAAACTTGAACTGTCTTCCGTTGTTCTTCAGGTGGGTGACTTTTTGCCAGAACATGGACTGTATTTCCTTATTACCCAGGTAGGTGCCTGATTGCCAAAATTTGAACTGTATTCCCTTGTTCTCCAAGTGGTTTCCAAAACTTGAACTGTACTCCCTTATTCTCCAGGTGGGTGCCTCATTGCCAAAACATGAACTTTACTCCCTTGTTCCCCAGGTGGGAGCCTGATTGCCAAAACATAACCTGTATTCTCTTGTTCTCCAGGTGGAAGCCTGATTGCTAAAACATGAACTATATTCCCTTGTTCTCCAGGTGGGTGCCTGATTGCCAAAACTTGAATTATGTTCCCCTGTTCTCCAGGTGGGCGCCTAATTGCCGAAACTTGAACTGTATTCCCCTGTTCTCTGGGTGGGTGCCTGATTGCTAATACTTGAACTGTATTCCCTTATTCTCCATGTGGGTGCCTGATTGCCAAAACTTAAACTGTATTCCCTTGTTCTCCAGGTGAGCGCCTGATTGCCAAAACTTCAACTATATTCCCTTGTTCTCCAAGTGGGTGCTTGATTGCCAAAACTTGAACTGTATTCCCTTGTTCTTCAGGTGGGCGCCAGATTGCCAAAACTTGAACTGTAATCCCTTGTTCTCCAGGTGGGCGCTTAATTGCCAAAACTTGAACTGTATTCCCTTGTTCTCCAGGTGGGCGCCTGATTGCTAAAACTTGAAATGTATTTCCTTGTTATCTATGTTGGCTCCTGATTCCCAAAACTTGAACTGTATTCCCTTGTTATTCAGGAGGGCGCCTGATTGCCAAAAGTTGAACTGTACTCCCTTGTTCTGCTGGTGGGCGCCTGATTGCCAAAACTTGAACTGTACTCCCTTGTTCTCTAGGTGGGCGCCTGATTGCCAAAACTTGAACAGTTTTCCCTTGTTCTCCAGGTGGGCGCCTGATTGCCAAAACTTATACGGTATTTCTTTATTCTCCAGGAGGGCACCTGATTGACAAAACTTCAACTGTAATCCCTTGTTCTCTAGGTGGGAGTCTGATTGCCAAAAACCTTAACTGTATTCCATTGTTCTCCAGGTGGTTGTTTGATTGTCAAAACTTGAACTGTATTCCCTTGTTCTCCAGGTGGGCACCTAAATCCGAAAACTTGAACTATATTCCCTCGTTTTCTAGGTGGGCGCCTGATTGCCAAAACATGAACTGTATTCCCTTGTTCTCCAGGTGGGCACCTGATTTCCATAACTTGAATTGTACTCCTTTATTCTCCAGGTGGGCGCCTTATTGCCAAAACTTGAACTGTACTCCCTTTTTCTCCAGGTAGGCGCCTTATTGCCATAACTTGAACTGTATTCCCTTGTTCTCCAGTTGGGCGCCTGATTGCCAAAAGATGAACTATATTACCTTATTATCCAGGTGGGCGCCTGATTGCCAAAACGTGTACTGTATTCCTCAATATTCTAGGTGGGCTCCTGATAGCCAAAACTTGAACTATATTTCCTTGTTCTCCAGGTGGGCGCCTGATTGCCAAAAGTTGAACTATATTACCATATTCTCCAAGTGGGCGCCTGATTGCCAAAACTTGAACTGTATTCCTCTGTATTCTAGGTGGGCGCCTGATAGCCAAAACTTGAAATGTATTCGCTGTTCTCCAGATAGGTGCCTGATTGCCAAAACTTGAACTATATTCCCTCGTTCTCCAGGTGGGCTCCTGATTGCCAAAACTTGAACTGTACTCGCTTGTTCTCCAGGTGGGAGCCTGATTACCAAAACTTAAACTATATTCCCTTGTTCTCCAGGTGGGAGCCTGATTGCCAAAACATGAACTATATTCCCTTGTTCTCAAGGTAGGAGCCTGATTGCCAAAACTTGAACCACATTCCCTTGTTCTCCAGGTGGGTGCCTGATTGCCAAAACATGAACTATATTCCCTTGTTCTTCAGGTGGAAGCCTGATTGCCAAAACATGAACGATATTCCCTTGTTCTCCAGGTAGGCACCTGATTGCCAAAACTTGAACTGCTTTCACTTGTTCTCCAGGTGGGCGCCTGTTTGCCAAAACTTGAACTATATTCCCTCGATTCCAGGTAGGCGCCTGATTGCCAAAACTTGAACTATATTCCCTTGTTCTCCAGGTGGGTGCCAGATTGCCAAAACTTGAACTGTCTTCCGTTGTTCTTTAGGTGGGTGCTTGTTTGCCAGAACTTGGACTGTATTTCCTTATTCCCCAGGTAGGTGCCTGATTGCCAAAATTTGAACTGTATTCCCTTGTTCTCCAAGTGGTTTTCAAATCTTGAACTGTACTCCCTTATTCTCCAAGTGGGTGCCTGATTGCCAAAACTTGAACTTTACTCCCTTGTTCCCCAGGTGGGAGCCTGATTGCCAAAACATAACCTGTATTCCCTTGTTCTCTAGGTGGAAGCCTGATTGCCAAAACATAAACTATATTCCCTTGTTCTCTAGGTGGGTGCCTGATTGCCAAAACTTGAATTATGTTCCCCTGTACTCCGGGCGGGCGCCTAATTGCCAAAACTTGAACTGTATTCCCCTGTTCTCCCGGTGGGTGCCTGATTGCTAATACTTAAACTGTGTTCCCTTATTCTCCATGTGGGCGCCTGTTTGCCAAAACTTGAACTGTATTCCCTCGTTTTCCAGGTAGGCGCCTGATTGCCAAAACTTGAACTATATTCCCTTGTTCTCCAGGTGGGCGCCAGATTGCCAAAACTTGAACTGTCTTCCGTTGTTCTTCAGGTGGGTGACTTTTTGCCAGAACATGGACTGTATTTCCTTATTACCTAGGTAGGTGCCTGATTGCCAAAATTTGAACTGTATTCCCTTGTTCTCCAAGTGGTTTCCAAAACTTGAACTGTACTCCCTTATTCTCCAGGTGGGTGCCTCATTGCCAAAACTTCAACTTTACTCCCTTGTTCCCCAGGTGGGAGCCTGATTGCCAAAACATAACATGTATTCTCTTGTTCTCCAGGTGGAAGCCTGATTGCTAAAACATGAACTATATTCCCTTGTTCTCAAGGTAGGAGCCTGATTGCCAAAACTTGAACCACATTCCCTTGTTCTCCAGGTGGGTGCCTGATTGCCAAAACATGAACTATATTCCCTTGTTCTTCAGGTAGAAGCCTGATTGCCAAAACATGAACGATATTCCCTTGTTCTCCAGGTAGGCACCTGATTGCCAAAACTTGAACTGCTTTCACTTGTTCTCCAGGTGGGCGCCTGTTTGCCAAAACTTGAACTATATTCCCTCGATTCCAGGTAGGCGCCTGATTGCCAAAACTTGAACTATATTCCCTTGTTCTCCAGGTGGGTGCTAGATTGCCAAAACTTGAACTGTCTTCCGTTGTTCTTTAGGTGGGTGCCTGTTTGCCATAACTTGGACTGTATTTCCTTATTCCCCAGGTAGGTGCCTGATTGCCAAAATTTGAACTGTATTCCCTTGTTCTCCAAGTGGTTTCCAAATCTTGAACTGTACTCCCTTATTCTCCAAGTGGGTGCCTGATTGCCAAAACTTGAACTTTACTCCCTTGTTCCCCAGGTGGGAGCCTGATTGCCAAAACATAACCTGTATTCCCTTGTTCTCCAGGTGGAAGCCTGATTGCCAAAACATAAACTATATTCCCTTGTTCTCTAGGTGGGTGCCTGATTGTCAAAACTTGAATTGTATTCCCCTGTTCTCCAGGTAGGCGTCTAATTGCAAAAACTTGAACTGTATCCCCCTGTTCTCCCGGTGGGTGCCTGATTGCTAATACTTGAACTGTGTTCCCTTATTCTCCACGTGGGTGCATGATTGCCAAAACTTAAACTGTATTCCCTTGTTCTCCAGGTGGGCGCCTGATTGCCAAAACTTCAACTGTATTCCCTTTTTCTCCAAGTGGGCGCTTGATTGCCAAAACTTGAACTTTATTCCCTTGTTCTCCAGGTGGGCGCCTGATTGCCAAAACTTGAACTGTATCCCTTGTTCTCCAGGTGGGCGCCTGATTGCTAAAACTTGAAATGTATTTCCTTGTTCTCTATGTGGGCTCTTGATTGCCAAAACTTGAACTGTATTCCCTTGTTATTCAGGAGGGCACCCGATTGCCAAAAGTTGAACTGTACTCCCTTGTTCTGTAGGTGGGCGCCTGATTGCCAAAACTTGAACTGTATTCCTCTGTATTCTAGGTGGGCGCCTGATAGCCAAAACTTGAACTGTATTCCCTGTTCTCCAGATGAGTGCCTGATTGCCAAAACTTTAACCACATTCCCTTGTTCTCCAGGTGGGTGCCTGATTGCCAAAACATGAACTATATTCCCTTGTTCTTCAGGTGGGAGCCTGATTGCCAAAACATGAACGATTTTCCCTTGTTCTCCAGGTAGGCACCTGATTGCCAAAACTTGAACTGCTTTCACTTGTTCTCCAGGTGGGCGCCTGTTTGCCAAAACTTGAATTATATTCCCTCGATTCCAGGTAGGCGCCTGATTGCCAAAACTTCAACTATATTCCCTTGTTCTCCAGGTGGGTGCCAGATTGCCAAAACATAACCTGTATTCCCTTGTTCTCCAGGTGGAAGCCTGATTGCCAAAACATAAACTATATTCCCTTGTTCTCTAGGTGGGTGCCTGATTGCCAAAACTTGAATTATGTTCCCCTGTACTCCGGGCGGGCGCCTAATTGCCAAAACTTGAACTGTATTCCCCTGTTCTCCCGGTGGGTGCCTGATTGCTAATACTTGAACTGTGTTCCCTTATTCTCCATGTGGGCGCCTGTTTGCCAAAACTTGAACTGTATTCCCTCGTTTTCCAGGTAGGCGCCTGATTGCCAAAACTTGAACTATATTCCCTTGTTCTCCAGGTGGGCGCCAGATTGCCAAAACTTGAACTGTCTTCCGTTGTTCTTCAGGTGGGTGACTTTTTGCCAGAACATGGACTGTATTTCCTTATTACCCAGGTAGGTGCCTGATTGCCAAAATTTGAACTGTATTCCCTTGTTCTCCAAGTGGTTTCCAAAACTTGAACTGTACTCCCTTATTCTCCAGGTGGGTGCCTCATTGCCAAAACTTGAACTTTACTCCCTTGTTCCCCAGGTGGGAGCCTGATTGCCAAAACATAACCTGTATTCTCTTGTTCTCCAGGTGGAAGCCTGATTGCTAAAACATGAACTATATTCCCTTGTTCTCAAGGTAGGAGCCTGATTGCCAAAACTTGAACCACATTCCCTTGTTCTCCAGGTGGGTGCCTGATTGCCAAAACATGAACTATATTCCCTTATTCTTCAGGTGGAAGCCTGATTGCCAAAACATGAACGATATTCCCTTGTTCTCCAGGTAGGCACCTGATTGCCAAAACTTGAACTGCTTTCACTTGTTCTCCAGGTGGGCGCCTGTTTGCCAAAACTTGAACTATATTCCCTCGATTCCAGGTAGGCGCCTGATTGCCAAAACTTGAACTATATTCCCTTGTTCTCCAGGTGGGTGCCAGATTGCCAAAACTTGAACTGTCTTCCGTTGTTCTTTAGGTGGGTGCCTGTTTGCCAGAACATGGACTGTATTTCCTTATTCCCCAGGTAGGTGCCTGATTGCCAAAATTTGAACTGTATTCCCTTATTCTCCAAGTGGTTTCCAAATCTTGAATTGTACTCCCTTATTCTCCAAGTGGGTGCCTGATTGCCAAAACTTGAACTTTACTCCCTTGTTCCCCAGGTGGGAGCCTGATTGCCAAAACATAACCTGTATTCCCTTGTTCTCCAGGTGGAAGCCTGATTGCCAAAACATAAACTATATTCCCTTGTTCTCTAGGTGGGTGCCTGATTGTCAAAACTTGAATTGTATTCCCCTGTTCTCCAGGTAGGCGTCTAATTGCCAAAACTTGAACTGTATTCCCCTGTTCTCCCGGTGGGTGCCTGATTGCTAATACTTGAACTGTGTTCCCTTATTCTCCATGTGGGTGCATGATTGCCAAAACTTAAACTGTATTCCCTTGTTCTCCAAGTGGGCGCCTGATTGCTAAAACTTCAACTGTATTCCCTTTTTCTCCAAGTGGGCGCTTGATTGCCAAAACTTGAACTTTATTCCCTTGTTCTCCAGGTGGGCGCCTGATTGCCAAAACTTGAACTGTATCCCTTGTTCTCCAGGTGGGCGCCTGATTGCTAAAACTTGAAATGTATTTCCTTGTTCTCTATGTGGGCTCTTGATTGCCAAAACTTGAACTGTATTCCCTTGTTATTCAGGAGGGCACCTGATTGCCAAAAGTTGAACTGTACTCCCTTGTTCTGTAGGTGGGCGCCTGATTGCCAAAACTTGAACTGTATTCCTCTGTATTCTAGGTGGGCGCCTGATAGCCAAAACTTGAACTGTATTCCCTGTTCTCCAGATGAGTGCCTGATTGCCAAAACTTTAACCACATTCCCTTGTTCTCCAGGTGGGTGCCTGATTGCCAAAACATGAACTATATTCCCTTGTTCTTCAGGTGGGAGCCTGATTGACAAAACATGAACGATTTTCCCTTGTTCTCCAGGTAGGCACCTGATTGCCAAAACTTGAACTGCTTTCACTTGTTCTCCAGGTGGGCGCCTGTTTGCCAAAACTTGAATTATATTCCCTCGATTCCAGGTAGGCGCCTGATTGCCAAAACTTCAACTATATTCCCTTGTTCTCCAGGTGGGTGCCAGATTTCAAAAACTTGAACTGTCTTCCGTTGTTCTTCAGCTGGGTGCCTGTTTGCCAGAACTTGGACTGTATTTCCTTATTCCCCAGGTAGGTGCCTGATTGCCAAAATTTGAATTGTATTCCCTTGTTCTCCAAGTGGTTTCCAAATCTTGAATTGTACTCCCTTATTCTCCAAGTGGGTGCCTGATTGCCAAAACTTGAACTTTACTCCCTTGTTCCCTAGGTGGGAGCCTGATTGCCAAAACATAACCTGTATCCTTGTTCTCCAGGTGGAAGCCTGATTGCCAAAACATAAACTATATTCCCTTGTTCTCTAGGTGGGTGCCTGATTGCCAAAACTTGAATTGTATTCCCCTATTCTCCAGGTAGGCGTCTAATTTCCAAAACATGAACTGTATTCCCCTATTCTCCCGGTGGGTACCTGATTGCTAATACTTGAACTGTATTCCCTTATTCTCCATGTGGGTGCCTGATTGCCAAAACTTAAACTGTATTCCCTTGTTCTCCAGGTGGGTGCCTGATTGCCAAAACTTCAACTGTATTCCCTTGTTCTCCAAGTGGGCGCTTGATTGCCAAAACTTGAACTTTATTCCCTTGTTCTCCAGGTGGGCGCCTGATTACAAAAACTTGAACTGTATGCCCTTGTTCTCCAGGTGGGCGCCTGATTGCTAAAACTTGAAATGTATTTCCTTGTTCTCTATGTGGGCTCTTGATTGCCAAAACTTGAACTGTATTCCCTTGTTATTCAGGAGGGCGCCTGATTGCCAAAAGTTGAAATGTACTCCCTTGTTCTGCAGGTGGGCGCCTGATTGCCAAAACTTGAACTGTATTCCTCTGTATTCTAGGTGGGCGCCTGATAGCCAAAACTTGAACTGTATTCCCTGTTCTCCAGATGGGTGCCTGATTGCCAAAACTTGAACTATATTCCCTCGTTCTCCAGGTGGGCTCCTGATTGCCAAAACTTGAACTGTACTCGCTTGTTTTCCAGGTGGGAGCTTGATTGCCATAACTTAAACTATATTCCCCTGTTCTCCAGGTGGGAGCCTGATTGCCAAAACATGAACAATATTCCCTTGTTCTCCAGGTAGGCTCCTGATTACCAAAACTTGAACCACATTCCCTTGTTCTCCAGGTGGGCGCCTGATTGCTAAAACTTGAACTGTATTACCTTGTTCTCCAGGTGGGCGCCTGATTGCTAAAACTTGAAATGTATTTCCTTGTTCTCTATGTGGGTTCCTGATTGCCAAAACTTGAATTGTATTCCCTTGTTATTCAGGAGGGCGCCTGATTGCCAAACGTTGAACTATATTACCTTATTATCCAGGTGGGCGCCTGATTGCCAAAACTTGTACTGTATTCCTCAATATTCCAGGTGGGCTCCTGATTGCCAAAACTTGAACAGTTTTCCCTTGTTCTCCAGGTGGGCGCCTGATTGCCAAAACTTATACAGTATTTCTTTATTTTCCAGGAGGGCACCTGATTGACAAAACTTCAACTGTAATCCCTTGTTCTCTAGGTGGGAGTCTGATTGCCAAAAACTTGAACTGTATTCCCTTGTTCTCCAGGTGGTTGTTTGATTGTCAAAACTTGAACTGTACATCTTTGTTCTCCATGTGGGCGCCTGATTGCCAAAAACTTGAACTGTATTCCCTTCTTCTCTAGGTGGGCGCCTAATTGCTAAAAACATGAACTGTATTCCCTTGTTCTCCAAGTGGGTGCCTGATTGCCAAAAACATGATATGTGTTCCCTTATTCTCCAGGTGGGCGCTGGATTGCCAAAAACGTGAATTGTATTCCGTTGTTCTCTAGGAAGGCGCATGAAAGCCAAAACATGACTTGTATACCCTCGTTCTCGAGGTGGGCGCCTGATTGCCAAAACTTGAACTATACTCCCTTGCTCTACAGGTGGGCGCTTGTTTGCCAAAACATGAACTGTATTCCCTTGTTCTCCAGGTGGGAGCATAAATCCGAAAACTTGAACTATATTCCCTCGTTTTTTAGGTGGGCGCCTGATTGCCAAAACTTGAACTGTATTCCCTTGTTCACCAGATGGGCGCTTGATTGCCATAACTTGAATTGTACTCCTTTATTCTCCTGGTGGGCGCCTTATTGCCAAAACTTGAACTGTACTCCCTTTTTCTCCAGGTAGGCGCCTTATTGCCATAACTTGAATTGTATTCCCTTGTTCTCCAGGTGGGCGCCTGATTGCTAAAAGTTGAACTATATTACCTAATTATCCAGGTGGGCGCCTGATTGCCAAAACTTGTACTGTATTCCTCAATATTCTAGGTGGGCTCCTGATAGCCAAAACTTGAACTGTATTCCCCTGTTCTCCAGGTGGGAGCCTGATTGCGAAAACTTGAAGTATATTCCCTCGTTCTCCAGGTGGGAGCCTGATTGCCAAAACTTCAACTGTACTCCCTTGTTCTCCAGGGGGGAGCCTGATTGCAAAAATTTGAAATATATTCCCTTGTTCTCCATGTGGGAGCCTGATTGCCAAAACTTGAACTATATTCCCTTGTTCTTCAGGTGGGAGCCTGATTGCCAAAACTTGAACTGTATTACCTTGTTATTCAGGAGGGCGCCTGATTGCCAAAAGTTGAACTGTACTCCCTTGTTCTGCTGTTGGGCACCTGATTGCCAAAACTTGAACTGTACTCCCTTGTTCTCTAGGTGGGCGCCTGATTGCCAAAACTTTAACAGTTTTCCCTTATTCTCCATGTGGGCGCCTGATTGCCAAAACTTATACGGTATTTCTTTATTCTCCAGGAGGGCACCTGATTGACAAAACTTCAACTGTAATCCCTTGTTCTCTAGGTGGGAGTCTGATTGCCAAAAACTTGAACTGTATTCCCTTATTCTCCAGGTGGTTGCTTGATTGTCAGAACTTGAACTATACATCTTTGTTCTCCATGTGGGCGCTTGATTGCCAAAAACTTGAACTGTATTCCCTTCTTCTCTAGGTGGGCGCCTGATTGCTAAAAACATGAACTGTATTCCCTTGTTCTCTAGGTGGGTGCCTGATTGCCAAAAACATGAACTGTGTTCCCTTGTTCTCCAGGTGGGCGCTGGATTGCCAAAAACGTGAATTGTATTTCGTTGTTCTCTAGGTAGGCGCATGAAATCCTAAACATGACCTGTATTCCCTCGTTCTCGAGGTGGGCGCCTGATTGCCAAAACTTGAACTATACTCGCTTGTTCTACAGGTGGGCGCTTGTTTGCCAAAACTTGAACTGTATTCCCTTGTTCTCCAGGTGGGCGCCTAAATTCGAAAACTTGAACTATATTCCCTCGTTTTCTTGGTGGGAGCCTGATTGCCAAAACTTGAAATGTATTCCCTTGTTCTCCAGGTGGGCGCCTAATTGCCATAACTTTAATTATACTCCTTTATTCTCCAGGTGGGTGCCTTATTGCCAAAACTTGAACTGTACTCCCTTTTTCTCCAGGTAGGCGCCTTATTGCCATAACTTGAACTGTATTCCATTGTTCTCCAGGTGGGCGCCTGATTGCCAAAAGTTGAACTAAATTACCTTATTATCCAGGTGGGCGCCTGATTGCCAAAACTTGTATTGTATTCCTCAATATTCTAGGTGGGCTCCTGATAGCCAAAACTTGAAATGTATTCCCCTGTTCTCCAGGTGGGAGCCTGATTGCGAAAACTTGAAGTATATTCCCTCGTTCTCCAGGTGGGCGCCTGATTGCCAAAACTTGAACTGTACTCCCTTGTTCTCCAGGGGGAGCCTGATTGCAAAAAATTGAAATATATTCCCTTGTTCTCCATGTGGGAGCCTGATTGCCAAAACTTGAACTGTACTCCCTTTTTCTCCAGGTAGGCGCCTTATTGCCATAACTTGAATTGTATTCCCTTGTTCTCCAGGTGGGCGCCTGATTGCCAAAAGTTGAACTATATTACCTTATTATCCAGGTGGGCGCCTGATTGCCAAAACTTGTACTGTATTCCTCAATATTCTAGGTGGGCTCCTGATAGCCAAAACTTGAACTGTATTCCCCTGTTCTCCAGGTGGGAGCCTGATTGCGAAAACTTGAAGTATATTCCCTCGTTCTCCAGGTGGGCGCCTGATTGCCAAAACTTGAACTGTACTCCCTTGTTCTCCAGGGGGGAGCCTGATTGCAAAAATTTGAAATATATTCCCTTGTTCTCCATGTGGGAGCCTGATTGCCAAAACTTGAACTATATTCCTTTGTTCTTCAGGTGGGAGCCTGATTGCCAAAACTTGAACTGTATTACCTTGTTATTCAGGAGGGCGCCTGATTGCCAAAAGTTGAACTGTACTCCCTTGTTCTGCTGGTGGGCGCCTGATTGCCAAAACTTGAACTGTACTCCCTTGTTCTCTAGGTGGGCGCCTGATTGCCAAAACTTTAACAGTTTTCCCTTGTTCTCCAGGTGGGCGCCTGATTGCCAAAACTTATATGGTATTTCTTTATTCTCCAGGAGGGCACCTGATTGACAAAACTTCAACTGTAATCACTTGTTCTCTAGGTGGGAGTCTGATTGCCAAAAACTTGAACTGTATTCCCTTATTCTCCAGGTGGTTGCTTGATTGTCAAAACTTGAACTGTACATCTTTGTTCTCCATGTGGGTGCCTGATTGCCAAAAACTTGAACTGTATTCCCTTCTTCTCTAGGTGGGCGCCTAATTGCTAAAAACATGAACTGTATTCCCTTGTTCTCCAGGTGGGTGCCTGATTGCCAAAAACATGAACTGTGTTCCCTTGTTCTCCAGGTGGGCGCTGGATTGCCAAAAACGTGAATTGTATTTCGTTGTTCTCTAGGTAGGCGCATGAAATCCTAAACATGACCTGTATTCCCTCGTTCTCGAGGTGGGCGCCTGATTGCCAAAATTTGAACTATACTCCCTTGTTCTACAGGTGGGCGCTTGTTTGCCAAAACTTGAACTGTATTCCCTTGTTCTCCAAGTGGGCGCCTAAATCCGAAAACTTGAACTATATTCCCTCGTTTTCTAGGTGGGACCCTGATTGCCAAAACTTGAAATGTATTCCCTTGTTCTCCAGGTGGGCGCCTAATTGCCATAACTTGAATTATACTCCTTTATTCTCCAGGTGGGTGCCTTATTGCCAAAACTTGAACTGTACTCCCTTTTTCTCCAGGTAGGCGCCTTATTGCCATAACTTGAACTGTATTCCATTGTTCTCCAGGTGGGCGCCTGATTGCGAAAAGTTGAACTAAATTACCTTATTATCCAGGTGGGCGCCTGATTGCCAAAACTTGTATTGTATTCCTTAATATTCTAGGTGGGCTCCTGATAGCCAAAACTTGAAATCTATTCCCCTGTTCTCCAGGTGGGAGCCTGATTGCGAAAACTTGAGGTATATTCCCTCGTTCTCCAGGTGGGCGCCTGATTGCCAAAACTTGTACTGTACTCCCTTGTTCTCCAGGGGGAGCCTGATTGCAAAAATTTGAAATATATTCCCTTGTTCTCCATGTGGGAGCCTGATTGCCAAAACTTGAACTATATTCCCTTGTTCTTCAGGTGGGAGCCTGATTGCCAAAACTTGAACTGTATTACCTTGTTATTCAGGAGGGCGCCTGATTGCCAAAAGTTGAACTGTACTCCCTTCTTCTGCTGGTGGGCGCCTGATTGCCAAAACTTGAATTGTACTCCCTTGTTCTCTAGGTGGGCGCCTGATTGCCAAAACTTGAACAGTATTCCCTTGTTCTCCAGGTGGGCGCCTGATTGCCAAAACTTATACGGTATTTCTATATTCTCCAGGAGGGCACCTGATTGACAAAACTTCAATTGTAATCCCTTGTTCTCTAGGTGGGAGTCTGATTGCCAAAAACTTAAACTGTATTCCCTTGTTCTCCAGGTGGTTGCTTGATTGATAAAACTTGAACTGTACATCTTTGTTCTCCATGTGGGCGCCTGATTGCCAAAAACTTGAACTGTATTCCCTTCTTCTCTAGGTGGGCGCCTAATTGCTAAAAACATGAACTGTATTCCTTGTTCTCTAGGTGGGTGCCTGATTGCCAAAAACATGAACTATTTTCCGTTGTTCTCCAGGTGGGCGCTGGATTACCAAAAACGTGAATTGTATTCCGTTGTTATCTAGGTAGGTGCATGAAAGCCAAAACATGACCTGTATTCCCTCGTTCTCGAGGTGGGCGCCTGATTGCCAAAACTTGAACTATACTCCCTTGTTCTACAGGTAGGCACTTGTTTGCCAAAACTTGAACTGTATTCCCTTGTTCTCCAGGTGGGCGCCTAAATCCGAAAACTTGAACTATATTCCCTCGTTTTCTAGGTGGGCGCCTGATTGCCAAAACTTGAACAGTATTCCCTTGTTCTCCAGGTGGGCGCCTGATTGCCATAACTTGAATTGTACTCCTTTATTCTCCAGGTGGGCGCCTTATTGCCAAAACTTGAACTGTACTACCTTTTTCTCTAGGTAGGCGCCTTATTGCCATAACTTGAATTGTATTCCCTTGTTCTCCAGGTGGGCGCCTGATTGCCAAAAGTTGAACTATATTACCTTATTATCCAGGTGGGCGCCTGATTGCCAAAACTTGTACTGTATTCCTCAATATTCTAGGTGGGCTCCTGATAGCCAAAACTTGAACTGTATTCCCCTGTTCTCCAGGTGGGAGCCTGATTGCGAAAACATCAAGTATATTCCCCCGTTCTCCAGGTGGGCGCCTGATTGCCAAAACTTGAATTGTACTCCCTTGTTCTCCAGGGGGGAGCCTGATTGCAAAAATTTGAAATATATTCCCTTGTTCTCCATGTGGGAGCCTGATTGCCAAAACTTGAACTATATTCCCTTGTTCTTCAGGTGGGAGCGTGATTGCCAAAACTTGAACTGTATTACCTTGTTATTCAGGAGGGCGCCTGATTGCCAAAAGTTGAACTGTACTCCCTTGTTCTGCTGGTGGGCGCCTGATTGCCAAAACTTGAACTGTACTCCTTTGTTCTCTAGGTGGGCGCCTGATTGTCAAAACTTTAACAGTTTTCCCTTGTTCTCCAGGTGGGCGCCTGATTGCCAAAACTTATACGATATTTCTTTATTCTCCAGGAGGGCACCTGATTGACAAAACTTCAACTGTAATCCCTTGTTTTCTAGGTGGGAGTCTGATTGCCAAAAACTTGAACTGTATTCCCTTATTCTCCAGGTGGTTGCTTGATTGTCAAAACTTGAACTGTACATATTTGTTCTCCATGTGGGCGCCTGATTGACAAAAACTTGAACTGTATTACCTTCTTCTCTAGGTGGGCACCTAATTGCTAAAAACATGAACTGTATTCCCTTGTTCTCCAGGTAGGTGCCTGATTGCCAAAAACATGAACTGTGTTCCCTTGTTCTCCAGGTGGGCGCTGGATTGCCAAAAACGTGAATTGTATTCCGTTGTTCTCTAGGTAGGCGCATGAAAGCCTAAACATGACCTGTATTCCCTCGTTCTCGAGGTGGGCGCCTGATTGCCAAAACTTGAACTATACTCCCTTGTTCTACATGTGGGCGCTTGTTTGCCAAAACTTGAACTGTATTCCCTTGTTCTCCAGGTGGGCGCCTAAATCCGAAAACTTGAACTATATTCCCTCGTTTTCTAGGTGGGCGCCTGATTGCCAAAACTTGAACTGTATTCCCTTATTCTCCAGGTGGGTGCCTGATTGCCATAACTTGAATTATACTCCTTTATTCTCCAGGTGGGTGCCTTATTGCCAAAACTTGAACTGTACTCCCTTTTTCTCCAGGTAGGCGCCTTATTGCCATAACTTGAACTGTATTCCCTTGTTCTCCAGGTGAGCGCCTGATTGCCAAAAGTTGAACTAAATTACCTTATTATCCAGGTGGGCGCCTGATTGCCAAAACTTGTACTGTATTCCTCAATATTCTAGGTTGGCTCCTGATAGCCAAAACTTGAACTGTATTCCCCTGTTCTCCAGGTGGGAGCCTAATTGCGAAAACTTGAAGTATATTCCCTCGTTCTCCAGGTGGGCGCCTGATTCCCAAAACTTGAACTGTACTCCCTTGTTCTCCAGGGGGAGCCTGATTGCAAAAATTTGAAATATATTCCCTTGTTCTCCATGTGGGAGCCTGATTGCCAAAACTTGAACTATATTCCCTTGTTCTTCTGGTGGGAGCCTGATTGCCAAAACATGAAGGATATTCCCTTGTTCTCCAGGTAGGCACCTGATTGCCAAAACATGAACTGCAGTCCCTTGTTCTCCAGGTGGGCGCCTATTTGCCAAAACATGAACTGTATTCCCTCGTTTTCTAGGTAGGCGCCATATTGCTGAAACTTGAACTATATTCCCTTGTTCTCTAGGTGGGCGCCAGATTGCCAAAACTTGAACTGTCTTCCGTTGTTCTTCAGGTGGGTGCCTATGTGCCAGAACTTGGACTGTATTTCCTTATTCCCCAAGTAGGTGCATGATTGCCAAAATTTGAACTGTATTCCCTTGTTCTCTAAGTGGTTTCCAAAACTTGAACTGTACTCCCGTATTCTCCAGGTGGGTGCCTGATTTCCAAAACTTGAACTTTACTCCCTAATTCCCCAGGTGGGAGCCTTATTGCCAAAACATAACCTGTATACCCTTGTTCTTCAGGTGGAAGCCTAATTGCCAAAACATGAACTATATTTCCTTGTTCTCCAGGTGGGTGCCTGATTGCCAAAATTTGAATTGTATTCCCCTATTCTCCATGTTGGGCGCCTAATTGCCAAAACATGAACTGTATTCCCCTGTTCTCCGGGTGGGTGCCTAATTGCTAATACTTGAACTGTATTCCCTTATTCTCCATGTGGGCGCCTGATTGCCAAAACTTAAATTGTATTACCTTGTTCTCCAGGTGGGCGCCTGATTGCCAAAACTTGAATTGTATTCCCTTGTTCTCCAGGTGGGCGCCCGATTGCCAAAACTTCAACTGTAATCCCTTGTTCTCTAGGTGGGAGTCTTTTTGCCAAAAACTTGAACTGTATTCCCTTCTTCTCTAGGTGGGCGCCTAATTGCTAAAAACATGAACTGTATTCCCTTGTTCTCCAGGTGGGTGCCTGATTGCCAAAAACATGAACTGTGTTCCCTTGTTCTCCAGGTGGGAGCTAGATTGCCAAAAATGTGAATTGTATTTCGTTGTTCTCTAGGTAGGCACCTGAAATCCAAAACATGACCAGTATTCCCTCGTTCTCGAGGTGGGCGCCTGATTGCCAAAACTTGAACTGTACTCTCTTGTTCTCCAGGAGGGCGTTTGATTGCCAAAACTTGAACTGTACTACCTTGTTCTCCAGGTGGGCGCTTGATTTCCGAAAACTTGAACTATATTCCCTTGTTCTCCAGCTGGGTGCCTGATTGCCAAAAGTTGAACTGTATTCCTCTGTATTCTAGGTGGGCGCCTGATAGCCAAAACCTGAAATGTATTCCCCGTTCTCCAGATGGGTGCCTGATTGCCAAAACTTGAACTATATTCTCTCGTTCACCAGGTGGGCTCCTGATTGCCAAAACTTGAACTGTACTCGCTTGTTCTCCAAGTGGGAGCCTGATTGCCAAAACATAAACTATATTCCCTTGTTCTCCAGGTGGGAGCCTGATTGCCAAAACATGAACTATATTCCCTTATTCTCAAGGTAGGAGCCTGATTGTCAAAACTTGAACCACATTCCCTTGTTCTCCAGGTGGGTGCCTGATTGCCAAAACATGAACTATATTCCCTTGTTCTTCAGGTGGAAGCCTGATTGCCAAAACATGAACGATATTCCCTTGTTCTCCAGGTAGGCACCTGATTGCCAAAACTTGAACTGCATTCCCTTGTTCTCCACGTGGGCGCCTGTTTGCCAAAACTTGAACTATATTCCCTCGATTCCAGGTAGGCGCCTGATTGCCAAAACTTGAACTATATTCCCTTGTTCTCCAGGTGGGTGCCAGATTGCCAAAACATGAACTGTCTTCCGTTGTTCTTCAGGTGGGTGCCTGTTTGCCAGAACTTGGACTGTACATCCTTGAAATGTATTCCCTCGTTGTCCAGGTAGGCGCCATATTGCTGAAACTTGAATTATATTCCCTTGTTCTCCAGGTGGGTGCCAGATTGCCAAAACTTGAACTGTCTTCCGTTGTTCTTCAGGTGGGTACCTATTTGCCGGAACATGGAGTGTATTTCCTTATTCACCAGGTAGGTGCCTGATTGCCAAAATTTGAACTGTATTCCCTTGTTCTCCAAGTGGTTTCTAAATCTTGAACTGTACTCCCTTAATCTCCAGGTGGGTGCCTGATTGCCAAAATTTGAACTTTACTCCCTTGTTCCCCAGGTGGGAGCCTGATTGCCAAAACATAACCTGTATTCCATTGTTCTCCAGGTGGAAGCCTGATTGCCAAAACATAAAATATATTCCCTTGTTCTCTAGGTGGGTGCCTGATTGCCAAAATTTGAATTGTATTCCCCTGTTCTCCAGGTGGGCGTCTAATTGCCAAAAGTTGAACTGTATTCCCATGATCTCCCGGTGGGTTCCTGATTGCTAATACTTGAACTGTATTCCCTTATTCTCCATGTGGGTGCCTAATTGCCAAAACTTAAACTGTATTCCCTTGTTCTCCAGGTGGGCGCCTGATTGCCAAAACTTCAACTGTATTCCCTTGTTCTCCAAGTGGGTGCTTGATTGCCAAAACTTGAACTTTATTCCCTTGTTCTCCATGTGGGCGCCTGATTGCTAAAACTTGAACTGTATTCCCTTGTTCTCCAGGTGGGCGCCTGATTGCTAAAACTTGAAATGTATTTCCTTGTTCTCTATGTGGGCTCTTGATTGCCAAAACTTGAACTGTATTCCCTTGTTATTCAGGAGGGCGCCTGATTGCCAAAAGTTGAACTGTACTCCTTTGTTCTGCAGGTGGGTGCCTGATTGCCAAAACTTGAACTGTATTCCTCTGTATTCTAGGTGGGTGCCTGATAGCCAAAACTTGAACTGTAATCCCTGTTCTCCAGATGGGTGCCTGATTGCCATAACTTGAATTATACTCCTTTATTCTCCAGGTGGGTGCCTTATTGCCAAAACTTGAACTGTACTCCCTTTTTCTCCAGGTAGGCGCCTTATTGCCATAACTTGAACTGTATTCCCTTGTTCTCCAGGTGAGCGCCTGATTGCCAAAAGTTGAACTAAATTACCTTATTATCCAGGTGGGCGCCTGATTGCCAAAACTTGTACTGTATTCCTCAATATTCTAGGTTGGCTCCTGATAGCCAAAACTTGAACTGTATTCCCCTGTTCTCCAGGTGGGAGCCTAATTGCGAAAACTTGAAGTATATTCCCTCGTTCTCCAGGTGGGCGCCTGATTCCCAAAACTTGAACTGTACTCCCTTGTTCTCCAGGGGGAGCCTGATTGCAAAAATTTGAAATATATTCCCTTGTTCTCCATGTGGGAGCCTGATTGCCAAAACTTGAACTATATTCCCTTGTTCTTCTGGTGGGAGCCTGATTGCCAAAACATGAATGATATTCCCTTGTTCTCCAGGTAGGCACCTGATTGCCAAAACATGAACTGCAGTCCCTTGTTCTCCAGGTGGGCGCCTATTTGCCAAAACATGAACTGTATTCCCTCGTTTTCTAGGTAGGCGCCATATTGCTGAAACTTGAACTATATTCCCTTGTTCTCTAGGTGGGCGCCAGATTGCCAAAACTTGAACTGTCTTCCGTTGTTCTTCAGGTGGGTGCCTATGTGCCAGAACTTGGACTGTATTTCCTTATTCCCCAAGTAGGTGCATGATTGCCAAAATTTGAACTGTATTCCCTTGTTCTCTAAGTGGTTTCCAAAACTTGAACTGTACTCCCGTATTCTCCAGGTGGGTGCCTGATTTCCAAAACTTGAACTTTACTCCCTAATTCCCCAGGTGGGAGCCTTATTGCCAAAACATAACCTGTATACCCTTGTTCTTCAGGTGGAAGCCTAATTGCCAAAACATGAACTATATTTCCTTGTTCTCCAGGTGGGTGCCTGATTGCCAAAATTTGAATTGTATTCCCCTATTCTCCATGTTGGGCGCCTAATTGCCAAAACATGAACTGTATTCCCCTGTTCTCCGGGTGGGTGCCTAATTGCTAATACTTGAACTGTATTCCCTTATTCTCCATGTGGGCGCCTGATTGCCAAAACTTAAATTGTATTACCTTGTTCTCCAGGTGGGCGCCTGATTGCCAAAACTTGAATTGTATTCCCTTGTTCTCCAGGTGGGCGCCCGATTGCCAAAACTTCAACTGTAATCCCTTGTTCTCTAGGTGGGAGTCTTTTTGCCAAAAACTTGAACTGTATTCCCTTCTTCTCTAGGTGGGCGCCTAATTTCTAAAAACATGAACTGTATTCCCTTGTTCTCCAGGTGGGTGCCTGATTGCCAAAAACATGAACTGTGTTCCCTTGTTCTCCAGGTGGGAGCTAGATTGCCAAAAATGTGAATTGTATTTCGTTGTTCTCTAGGTAGGCACCTGAAAGCCAAAACATGACCAGTATTCCCTCGTTCTCGAGGTGGGCGCCTGATTGCCAAAACTTGAACTGTACTCTCTTGTTCTCCAGGAGGGCGTTTGATTGCCAAAACTTGAACTGTACTACCTTGTTCTCCAGGTGGGCGCTTGATTTCCGAAAACTTGAACTATATTCCCTTGTTCTCCAGCTGGGTGCCTGATTGCCAAAAGTTGAACTGTATTCCTCTGTATTCTAGGTGGGCGCCTGATAGCCAAAACCTGAAATGTATTCCCCGTTCTCCAGATGGGTGCCTGATTGCCAAAACTTGAACTATATTCTCTCGTTCACCAGGTGGGCTCCTGATTGCCAAAACTTGAACTGTACTCGCTTGTTCTCCAAGTGGGAGCCTGATTGCCAAAACATAAACTATATTCCCTTGTTCTCCAGGTGGGAGCCTGATTGCCAAAACATGAACTATATTCCCTTATTCTCAAGGTAGGAGCCTGATTGTCAAAACTTGAACCACATTCCCTTGTTCTCCAGGTGGGTGCCTGATTGCCAAAACATGAACTATATTCCCTTGTTCTTCAGGTGGAAGCCTGATAGCCAAAACATGAACGATATTCCCTTGTTCTCCAGGTAGGCACCTGATTGCCAAAACTTGAACTGCATTCCCTTGTTCTCCACGTGGGCGCCTGTTTGCCAAAACTTGAACTATATTCCCTCGATTCCAGGTAGGCGCCTGATTGCCAAAACTTGAACTATATTCCCTTGTTCTCCAGGTGGGTGCCAGATTGCCAAAACATGAACTGTCTTCCGTTGTTCTTCAGGTGGGTGCCTGTTTGCCAGAACTTGGACTGTACATCCTTGAACTGTATTCCCTCGTTGTCCAGGTAGGCGCCATATTGCTGAAACTTGAATTATATTCCCTTGTTCTCCAGGTGGGTGCCAGATTGCCAAAACTTGAACTGTCTTCCGTTGTTCTTCAGGTGGGTACCTATTTGCCGGAACATGGAGTGTATTTCCTTATTCACCAGGTAGGTGCCTGATTGCCAAAATTTGAACTGTATTCCCTTGTTCTCCAAGTGGTTTCTAAATCTTGAACTGTACTCCCTTAATCTCCAGGTGGGTGCCTGATTGCCAAAATTTGAACTTTACTCCCTTGTTCCCCAGGTGGGAGACTGATTGCCAAAACATAACCTGTATTCCATTGTTCTCCAGGTGGAAGCCTGATTGCCAAAACATAAAATATATTCCCTTGTTCTCTAGGTGGGTGCCTGATTGCCAAAATTTGAATTGTATTCCCCTGTTCTCCAGGTGGGCGTCTAATTGCCAAAAGTTGAACTGTATTCCCATGATCTCCCGGTGGGTTCCTGATTGCTAATACTTGAACTGTATTCCCTTATTCTCCATGTGGGTGCCTAATTGCCAAAACTTAAACTGTATTCCCTTGTTCTCCAGGTGGGCGCCTGATTGCCAAAACTTCAACTGTATTCCCTTGTTCTCCAAGTGGGTGCTTGATTGCCAAAACTTGAACTTTATTCCCTTGTTCTCCATGTGGGCTCCTGATTGCTAAAACTTGAACTGTATTCCCTTGTTCTCCAGGTGGGCGCCTGATTGCTAAAACTTGAAATGTATTTCCTTGTTCTCTATGTGGGCTCTTGATTGCCAAAACTTGAACTGTATTCCCTTGTTATTCAGGAGGGCGCCTGATTGCCAAAAGTTGAACTGTACTCCTTTGTTCTGCAGGTGGGTGCCTGATTGCCAAAACTTGAACTGTATTCCTCTGTATTCTAGGTGGGTGCCTGATAGCCAAAACTTGAACTGTAATCCCTGTTCTCCAGATGGGTGCCTGATTGCCAAAACTTGAACTATATTCCCTCGTTCTCCAGGTGGGCTCCTGATTGCCAAAACTTGAACTGTACTCGCTTGTTCTTCAGGTAGGAGCTTGATTGCCAAAACTTAAACTATATTCCCTTGTTCTCCAGGTGGGAGCCTGATTGCCAAAACATGAACAATATTCCCTTGTTCTCCAGGTAGGCTCCTGATTGCCAAAACTTGAATCACATTCCCTTGTTCTCCAGGTGGGTGCCTGATTGCCAAAACTTGAACTATATTCCCTTGTTCTTTAGGTGGGAGCCTGATTGCCAAAACATGAACGATATTCCCTTGTTCTCCAGGTAGGCACCTAATTGCCAAACTTGAACTGCATTCCCTTGTTCTCCAGGTGGGTGCCTGTTTGCCAAAACTTGAACTATATTCCCTCGTTTTCCAGGTGGGCGCCTGATTGCCAAAACTTGAACTATATTCCCTTGTTCTCCAGGTGGGTGCCAGATTGCCAAAACTTGAGCTTTCTTCAATTGTTCTTCAGGTGGGTGCCTGTTTGCCAGAACTTGGACTGTATTTCCTTATTCCCCAGGTAGGTGCCTGATTGACAAAATTTGAACTGTATTCCCTTGTTCTCCAAGTGGTTTCCAAATCTTGAACTGTACTCCCTTATTCTCCAGGTGGGTGCCTGATTGCCAAAACTTGAACTTTACTCCCTTGTTCCCCAGGTGGGAGCCTGATTGCCAAAACATAACCTGTATTCCCTTGTTCTCCAGGTGGAAGACTGATTGCCAAAACATAAACTATATTCCCTTGTTCTTTAGGTGGGTGCCTGATTGCCAAAACTTGAATTGTATTCCCCTGTTCTCCAGGTGCGCGCCTAATTGCCAAAACTTGAACTGTATTCCCCTGTTCTCCGGGTGGGTGCCTCATTGCTAATACTTGAACTGTATTCCCTTATTCTCCATGTGGGTGCCTGATTGACAAAACTTAAACTGTATTCCTTTGTTCTCCAGGTGGGCGCCTGACTGCCAAAACTTCAACTGTATTTCCTTGTTCTCCAAGTGGGCGCTTGATTGCCAAAACGTGAACTGTATTCCCTTGTTCTTCAGGTGGGCGCCAGATTGCCAAAACTTGAAGTGTATTCCCTTGTTCTCCAGGTGGGCGCCTGATTGCCAAAACTTGAACTGTATTCCCTTGTTCTCCAGGTAGGCGCCTGATTGCTAAAACTTGAAATGTATTTCCTTGTTCTCTATGTGGGCTCCTGATTGCCAAAACTTGAACTGTATTCCCTTGTTCTCCAGGTGGGCGCCTGATTGCCAAAAGTTGAACTGTACTCCCTTGTTCTCCAGGTGGGCGCCTGATTGCCAAAACTTGAATTGTACTCCCTTGTTCTCCAGGTGGGCGCCTGATTGCCAAAACTTGAACAGTATTCCCTTGTTCTCCAGGTGGGCGCCTGATTGCCAAAACTTATACAGTATTTCTTTATTCACCAGGTGGGCACCTGATTGACGAAACTTCAACTGTAATCCCCTATTCTCTAGGTGGGAGTCTGATTGCCAAAAACTTGTACTATATTCCGTTGTTCTCCAGGTGGTTGCTTGATTATCAAAACTTGAACTTTACATCTTTGTTCTCCATATGGGCGCCTGATTGTCAAAAACTTGAACTGTATTCCCTTCTTCTCTAGGTGGGCGCCTAATTACTAAAAACATGAACTGTATTCCCTTGTTCTCCAAGTGGGTGCCTGATTGCCAAAAACATGAACTGTGTTGTCTTGTTCTCCAGGTGGGCGCTGGATTGCCAAATACGTGAATTGCATTCCTTTGTTCTCTAGGTAGGCGCCTGAAAGCCAAAACATGACCTGTATTCCCTCGTTCTCGAGGTGGGCGCCTGATTGCCAAAACTTAAACTGTACTCTCTTGTTCTCCAGGAGTGCATTTGATTGCCAAAACTTGAACTGTACTCCCTTGTTCTCCAGGTGGGCGCCTGATTCTCATAACTTGAACTATATTGCCTTGTTCTCCAGGTGGGCGCCTGATATCCAAAAGTTGAACTATATTACCAAATTCTCCAAGTGGGCGCCTGATTGCCAAAACTTGAACTTTATTCCTCTGTATTCTAGGTGGGCGCCTGATAGCCAAAACTTGAACTGTATTCCCTGTTCTCCAGATGGGTGCCTAATTGCCAAAACTTGAACTATATTCCCTTGTTCTCCAGGTGGGCTCCTGATTGCCAAAACTTGAATTGTACTCGCTTGTTCTCCAGGTAGGCGCCTGATTGCCAAATTTTGAACCACATTCCCTTGTTCTCCTGGTGGGTGCCTGATTGCCAAAACTTGAACTGTATTTCCACGTTTTCCAGTGGCCGCCTGATTGCCAAAACTTGAACTATATTCCCTCGTTCTCCAGGTTGTCTCCTGATTGCCAAAACTTGAACGTTATTCCTATGTATTCTAGGTGGGCGCCTGATAGCCAAAACATGAACTGTGTTCCCTGTTCTCCAGATGGGTGCCTGATTGCCAAAACTTGACCTATATTCCCTTATTCTCCAGGTGGGCTCCTGATTGCCAAAACTTGAACTGTACTCGCTTGTTCTCTAGGTAGGCGCCTGATTGCCAAAACTTGAACTATATTCCCTCGTTCTCCAGGTTGTCTCCTGATTGCCAAAACTTGAACTGTACTCGCTTGTTCTCCAGGTGGAAGCCTGATTGCCAAAACATGAACTATATTCCCTTGTTCTCAGGGTAGGCGCCTGATTGCCAAAACTTGAGCCACATTCCCTTGTTCTCCAGGTGGGTGCCTGATTGCCAAAACTTGAACTGTATTCTCTCGTTTTCCAGGTGGGCGCCTGATTGCCAAAACTTGAACTATATTCCCTTGTTCTCCAGGTTGGGGCCAAATTGCCAAAACTTGAACTGTGTTCCCTTGTTCTCCAGGTGGGCGCCTTTTTGCTAGAACTTGAACAGTATTTCCTTATTCCCAAGGTAGGCGCCTGATTGCCAAAATTTGAACTGTATTCCCATGTTCTCCAAGTGGTTTCCAAAACTTGAACAATATTCCCTTGTTCTCCAGGTGGGTGACTGATTGCTAATACTTGAATTGTATTCCCTTATTCTCCATGTGGGCGCCTGATTGCCAAAACTTAAACTGTATTCCCTTGTTTTCCAGGTGGGCGCCTGATTGCCATAACATCAACTGTATTCCCTTGTTCTCCAAGTGGGCACTTGATTGCAAAAACTTGAACTGTATTCCCTTGTTCTTCAGGTGGGTGCAGCTTGCCAAAACTTGAACTGTATTCCCTTGTTCTCCAGGTGGGCGCCTGATTGCCAAAACTTGAACTGTATTCCCTTGTTCTCCAGGTAGGCACCTAATTGCTAAAACTTGAAATGTATTTCATTGTTCTCTATGTGGTCTCCTGATTGCCAAAACTTGAACTGTATTCCCTTGTTATTAAGGAGGGCGCCTGATTGCCAAAAGTTGAACTGTACTCCCTTGTTCTACAGGTGGGCGCCTGATTGCCAAAACTTGAACTGTACTCTCTTGTTCTCCAGGTGGGCGCCTGATTTCCAAAACTTTAACTGTACTCCCTTGTTCTTTAGGTGGGCGCCTGATTGCCAAAACTTGAACAGTATTCCCTTGCTCTCCAGGTGGGCGCCTGATTGCCAAAACTTATACAGTATTTCTTTATTCACCAGGTAGGGACCTGATTGACAAAACTTCAACTGTAATCCCTTGTTCTCTAGGTGGGAGTGTGATTGCCAAAAACTTGAACTGTATTCCCTTGTTCTCCAGGTGGTTGCTTGATTGTCAAAACTTGAACTGTACATCTTTGTTCTCTATGTGGGCGCTTGATTGCCAAAAACTTGAATTGTATTCCCTTCTTCTTTCGGTGGGCGCCTAATTGCTAAAAACATAAACTGTATTCCCTTGTTCTTCAAGTGGGTGCCTGATTTCCAAAAACATGAACTGTGTTCCCTTGTTCTCCAGGTGGGCGCTGGATTGCCAAAAACGTGAATCGTATTCCGTTGTTCTCTAGGTAGACGCCTGAAAGCCAAAACATAACATGTATTCCCTCATTCTCGAGGTGGGCGGCTGATTGCCAAAACTTGAATTGTACTCTCTTGTTCTCCAGGAGGGCATTTGATTGCAAAAACTTGAACTGTACTCCCTTGTTCTCCAGGTGGGTGCCTGTTTGCCAGAACTTGGACTGTATTTCCTTATTCCCCAGGTAGGTGCCTGATTGCCAAAATTTGAACTGTATTCCCTTGTTCTCCAAGTGGTTTCCAAATGTTGAACTGTACTCCCTTATTCTCCAGGTGGGTGCCTGATTGCCAAAACTTGAAATTTACTCCCTTGTTCCCCAGGTGGGAGCCTGATTGCCAAAACATAACCTGTATTCCCTTGTTCTCCAGGTGGAAGCCTGATTGCCAAAACATAAACTATATTCCCTTGTTCTTTAGGTGGGTGCCTGATTGCCAAAACTTGAATTCTATTCCCCTGTTCTCCGGGTAGGCGCCTGATTTCTAAAACTTGAAATGTATTTCCTTGTTCTCTATGTGGGCTCTTGATTGCCAAAACTTGAACAGTATTCCCTTGTTATTCAGGAGGGCGCCTGATTGCCAAAAGTTGAACTGTACTCCCTTGTTCTGCAGGTGGGCGCCTGATTACCAAAACTTGAACTGTACTCCCTTGTTCTCCAGGTGGGCGCCTGATTGCCAATACTTGAATTGTACTCCCTTGTTCTCCAGGTGGGCGCCTGATTGCCAAAACTTGAACAGTATTCCCTTGTTCTCCAGGTGGGCGCCTGATTGCCAAAACTTATACAATATTTCTTTATTCACCAGGTGGGCACCTGATTGACAAAACTTCAACTGTAACCCCTGTTCTCTAGGTGGGAGTCTGATTGCCAAAAACTTGTACTGTATTCCGTTGTTCTGTAGGTGGTTGCTTGGTTATCAAAACTTGAACTGTACATCTTTGTTCTCCATGTGGGCGCCTGATTGTCAAAAACTTGAACTGTATTTCCTTATTCTCTAGGTGGGCGCCTAATTGCTAAAAACATGAATTGTATTCCCTTCTTCTTTCGGTGGGCGCCTAATTGCTAAAAACATAAACTGTATTCCCTTGTTCTCCAAGTGGGTGCCTGATTGCCAAAAACATGAACTGTGTTGTCTTGTTCTCCAGGTGGGCGCTGGATTGCCATATACGTGAATTGTATTCCTTTGTTCTCTAGGTAGGCGCCTGAAAGCTAAAACATGACCTGTATTCCCTCGTTCTCGAGGAGGGCGCCTGATTGCCAAAACATAAACTGTACTCTCTTGTTCTCCAGGATGGCATTTGATTGCCAAAACTTGAACTGTACTCCCTTGTTCTCCAGGTGGGCACCTGATTCTCATAACTTGAACTATATTGCCTTGTTCTCCAGGTGGGCGCCTGATATCCAAAAGTTGAACTATATTACCAAATTTTCCAAGTGGGCGCCTGATTGCCAAAACTTGAACTTTATTCCTCTGTATTCTAGGTGGGCGCCTGATAGCCAAAACTTGAACTGTATTCCCTGTTCTCCAGATGGATGCCTGATTGCCAAAACTTGAAATATATTCCCTTGTTCTCCAGGTGGGCTCCTGATTGCCAAAACTTGAATTGTACTCGCTTGTTCTCCAGGTAGGCGCCTGATTGCCAAATCTTGAACTATATTCCCTCGTTCTCCAGGTTGTCTCCTGATTGCCAAAACTTGAACTGTATTCGCTTGTTCTCCAGGTGGGAGCCTGATTGACAAAACATGAACTATATTCCCTTGTTCTCAGGGTAGGCGCCTGATTGCCAAAACATGAACCACATTCCCTTGTTCTCCAGGTGGGTGCCTGATTGCCAAAACTTGAACTGTATTCTCTCGTTTTCCAGGTGGGCGCCTGATTGCCAAAACTTGAACTATATTCCCTTGTTCTCCAGGTGGGGGCCAAATTGCCAAAACTTGAACTGTGTTCCCTTGTTCTCAAGGTGGGCGCCTTTTTGCTAGAACTTGAACTGTATTTCCTTATTCCCAAGGTAGGCGCCTGATTTCCAAAATTTGAACTGTATTCCCATCTTCTCCAAGTGGTTTCCAAAACTTGAACAATACTCCCTTGTTCTCCAGGTGGGTGCCTGATTGCTAATACTTGAACTGTATTCCCTTATTCTCCATGTGGGCGCCTGATTGCCAAAACTTGAACTGTATTCCCTTGTTATTCAGGAGGGCGCCTGATTGCCAAAAGTTGAACTGTACTCCCTTGTTCTGCAGGTGGGCGCCTGATTGCCAAAACTTGAACTATATTCTCTCGTTCTCCAGGTTGTCTCCTGATTGCCAAAACTTGAACTGTACTCGCTTGTTCTCCAGGTGGGAGCCTGATTGACAAAACATGAACTATATTCCCTTGTTCTCAGGGTAGGCGCCTGATTGCCAAAACTTGAACCACATTCCCTTGTTCTCCAGGTGGGTGCCTGATTGCCAAAACTTGAACTGTATTCTCTTGTTTTCCAGGTGGGCGCCTGATTGCCAAAACTTGAACTATATTCCCTTGTTCTCCAGGTGGGGGCCAAATTGCCAAAACTTGAACTGTGTTCCCTTGTTCTCCAGGTGGGCGCCTTTTTGCTAGAACTTGAACTGTATTTCCTTATTCCCAAGGTAGGCGCCTGATTTCCAAAATTTGAACTGTATTCCCATGTTCTCCAAGTGGTTTCCAAAACTTGAACAATACTCCCTTGTTCTCCAGGTGGGTGCCTGATTGCTAATACTTGAACTGTATTCCCTTATTCTCCATGTGGGCGCCTGATTGCCAAAACTTGAACTGTATTCCCTTGTTATTCAGGAGGGCACCTGATTGCCAAAAGTTGAACTGTACTCCCTTGTTCTGCAGGTGGGCGCCTGATTGCCAAAACTTGAACTGAACTCCCTTGTTCTCCAGGTGGGCGCCTGATTGCCAAAACTTGAATTGTACTCCCTTGTTCTCCAGGTGGGCGCCTGATTGCCAAAACTTGAACAGTATTCCCTTGTTCTCCAGGTGGGCGCCTGATTGCCAAAACTTATACAGTATTTCTTTATTCACCAGGTGGGCACCTGATTGAAAAAACTTCAACTGTAATCCCCTATTCTCTAGGTGGGAGTCTGATTGCCAAAAACTTGTACTGTATTCCGTTGTTCTCTAGGTGGGCGCCTAATTGCTAAAAACATGAACTGTATTCCCTTGTTCTCCAAGTGGGTGCCTGATTGCCAAAAACATGAACTGTGTTGTCTTGTTCTCCAGGTGGGCGCTGGATTGCCAAATACGTGAATTTTATTCCTTTGTTCTCTAGGTAGGCCCCTGAAAGCCAAAACATGACCTGTATTCCCTCGTTCTCGAGGTGGGCACCTGATTGCCAAAACTTAAACTGTACTCTCTTGTTCTCCAGGAGGGCATTTGATTGCCAAAACTTGAACTTTACTCCCTTGTTCTCCAGGTGGGCGCCTGATTCTCATAACTTGAACTATATTGCCTTGTTCTCCAGGTGGGCGCCTGATATCCAAAAGTTGAACTATATTACCAAATTATCCAAGTGGGCGCCTGATTGCCAAAACTTGAACTTTATTCCTCTGTATTCTAGGTGGGCGCCTGATAGCCAAAACTTGAACTGTATTCCCTGTTCTCCAGATGGGTGCCTGATTGCCAAAACTTGAACTATATTCCCTTGTTCTCCAGGTGGGCTCCTGATTGCCAAAACTTGAATTGTACTCGCTTGTTCTCCTGGTAAGCGCCTGATTGCCAAATCTTGAACCACATTCCCTTGTTCTCCAGGTGGGTGCCTAATTTCCAAAACTTGAACTGTATTCCCCCGTTTTCCAGTGGCCGCCTGATTGCCAAAACTTGAACTATATTCCCTCGTTCTCCAGGTTGTCTCCTGATTGCCAAAACTTGAACTGTATTCCTCTATATTCTAGGTGGGCGCCTGATAGCCAATACTTGAACTGTATTCCCTGTTCTCCAGATGGGTGCCTGATTGCCAAAACTTGAACTATATTCCCTTATTCTCCAGGTGGGCTCCTGATTGCCAAAAGTTGAACTGTACTCCCTTGTTCTGCAGGTGGGCGCCTGGTTGCCAAAACTTGAACTATATTCCCTCGTTCCCCAGGTTGTCTCCTGATTGCCAAAACTTGAACTGTACTCGCTTGTTCTCCAGGTGGGAGCCTGATTGACAAAACATGAACTATATTCCCTTGTTCTCAGGGTAGGCGCCTGATTGCCAAAACTTGAACCACATTCCCTTGTTCTCCAGGTGGGTGCCTGATTGCCAAAACTTGAACTGTATTCTCTTGTTTTCCAGGTGGGCGCCTGATTGCCAAAACTTGAACTATATTCCCTTGTTCTCCAGGTGGGGGCCAAATTGCCAAAACTTGAACTGTGTTCCCTTGTTCTCCAGGTGGGCGCCTTTTTGCTAGAACTTGAACTGTATTTCCTTATTCCCAAGGTAGGCGCCTGATTTCCAAAATTTGAACTGTATTCCCATGTTCTCCAAGTTGTTTCCAAAACTTGAACAATACTCCCTTGTTCTCCAGGTGGGTGCCTGATTGCTAATACTTGAACTGTATTCCCTTATTCTCCATGTGGGCGCCTGATTGCCAAAACTTGAACTGTATTCCCTTGTTATTCAGGAGGGCTCCTGATTGCCAAAAGTTGAACTGTACTCCCTTGTTCTGCAGGTGGGCGCCTGATTGCCAAAACTTGAACTGAACTCCCTTGTTCTCCAGGTGGGCGCCTGATTGCCAAAACTTGAATTGTACTCCCTTGTTCTCCAGGTGGGCGCCTAATTGCCAAAACTTGAACAGTATTCCCTTGTTCTCTAGGTGGGCGCCTGATTGCCAAAACTTATACAGTATTTCTTTATTCACCAGGTGGGCACCTGATTGAAAAAACTTCAACTGTAATCCCCTGTTCTCTAGGTGGGAGTCTGATTGCCAAAAACTTGTACTGTATTCCGTTGTTCTCCAGGTGGTTGCTTGATTATCAAAACATGAACTGTACATCTTTGTTCTCCATGTGGGCGCCTGATTGTCAAAAACTTGAACTGTATTCCCTTCTTCTCTAGGTGGGCGCCTAATTGCTAAAAACATGAACTGTATTCCCTTGTTCTCCAAGTGGGTGCCTGATTGCCAAAAACATGAACTGTGTTGTCTTGTTCTCCAGGTGGGCGCTGGATTGCCAAATACGTGAATTTTATTCCTTTGTTCTCTAGGTAGGCCCCTGAAAGCCAAAACATGACCTGTATTCCCTCGTTCTCGAGGTGGGCACCTGATTGCCAAAACTTAAACTGTACTCTCTTGTTCTCCAGGAGGGCATTTGATTGCCAAAACTTGAACTTTACTCCCTTGTTCTCCAGGTGGGCGCCTGATTCTCATAACTTGAACTATATTGCCTTGTTCTCCAGGTGGGCGCCTGATATCCAAAAGTTGAACTATATTACCAAATTATCCAAGTGGGCGCCTGATTGCCAAAACTTGAACTTTATTCCTCTGTATTCTAGGTGGGCGCCTGATAGCCAAAACTTGAACTGTATTCCCTGTTCTCCAGATGGGTGCCTGATTGCCAAAACTTGAACTATATTCCCTTGTTCTCCAGGTGGGCTCCTGATTGCCAAAACTTGAATTGTACTCGCTTGTTCTCCAGGTAGGCGCCTGATTGCCAAATCTTGAACCACATTCCCTTGTTCTCCAGGTGGGTGCCTGATTTCCAAAACTTGAACTGTATTCCCCCGTTTTCCAGTGGCCGCCTGATTGCCAAAACTTGAACTATATTCCCTCGTTCTCCAGATTGTCTCATGATTGCCAAAACTTGAACTGTATTCCTCTATATTCTAGGTGGGCGCCTGATAGCCAATACTTGAACTGTATTCCCTGTTCTCCAGATGGGTGCCTGATTGCCAAAACTTGAACTATATTCCCTTATTCTCCAGGTGGGCTCCTGATTGCCAAAACTTGAACTGTACTCGCTTGTTCTCCAGGTAGGCGCCTGGTTGCCAAAACTTGAACTATATTCCCTCGTTCTCCCGGTTGTCTCCTGATTGCCAAAACTTGAACTGTACTCGCTTGTTCTCCAGGTGGGAGCCTGATTGCCAAAACATGAACTATATTCCCTTGATCTCAGGGTAGGCGCCTGATTGCCAAAACTTGAACCACATTCCCTTGTTCTCCAGGTGGGTGCCTGATTGCCAAAACTTGAACTGTATTCTCTCGTTTTCTAGGTGGGCGCCTGATTGCCAAAACTTGTACTATATTCCCTTGTTCTCCAGGTGGGGGCCAAATTGCCAAAACTTGAACTGTGTTCCCTTGTTCTCTAGGTGGGCGCCTTTTTGCTAGAACTTGAACTGTATTTCCTTATTCCCAAGGTAGGCGCCTGATTGCCAAAATTTGAACTGAATTCCCATGTTCTCCAAGTGGTTTCCAAAACTTGAACAATACTCCCTTGTTCTCCAGGTGGGTGCCTGATTGCTAATACTTGAACTGTATTTTCTTATTCTCCATGTGGGCGCCTGATTGCCAAAACTTAAACTATATTCCCTTGTTTTCCAGGTGGGCGCCTGATAGCCAAAACATCAAATGTATTCCCTTGTTCTCCAAGTGGGCACTTGATTGCAAAAACTTGAACTGTATTCCCTTGTTCTTCAGGTGGGTGCAGCTTGCCAAAACTTGAATTGTATTCCCTTGTTCTCCAGGTGGGCGCCTGATTGCCAAAACTTGAACTGTATTCCCTTGTTCTCCAGGTAGGCACCTAATTGCTAAAACTTGAAATGTATTTCCTTGTTCTCTATGTGGGCTCCTGATTGCCAAAACTTGAACTGTATTCCCTTTTTATTCAGGAGGGCTCCTGATTGCCAAAAGTTGAACTGTACTCCCTTGTTCTACAGGTGGGCGCCTGATTGCCAAAACATGAACTGTACTCCCTTGTTCTCCAGGTGGGCGCCTGATTTCCAAAACTTGAACTGTACTCCCTTGTTCTTTAGGTGGGCACCTGATTGCCAAAACTTGAACAGTATTCCCTTGTTCTACAGGTGGGCGCCTGATTGCCAAAACTTATACAGTATTTCTTTATTCACCAGGTAGGCACCTGATTGACAAAACTTCAACTGTAATCCCTTGTTCTCTGGGTGGGAGTGTGATTGCCAAAAACTTGAACTGTATTCCCTTGTTCTCGAGGTGGTTGCTTGATTTTCAAAACTTGAACTGTACATCTTTGTTCTCTATGTGGGCGCTTGATTGCCAAAAACTTGAATTGTATTCCCTTCTTCTTTCGGTAGGCGCCTAATTGCTAAAAACATGAACTGTATTCCCTTGTTCTCCAAGTGGGTGCCTGATTGCCAAAAACATGAACTGTGTTCCCTTGTTCTCCAGGTGGGCGCTGGATTGCCAAAAACGTGAATTGTATTCCGTTGTTCTCTAGGTAGACGCCTGAAAGCCAAAACATAACCTGTATTCCCTCATTCTCGAGGTGGGCGGCTGATTGCCAAAGCTTGAATTGTACTCTCTTGTTCTCCAGGAGGGCATTTGATTGCCAAAACTTGAACTGTACTCCCTTGTTCTCCAGGTGGGCGCCTGATTGCCATAACTTGAACTATATTGCCTTGTTATCCAGGTGGGCGCCTGATTGCCAAAAGTTGAACTATATTACCATATTCTCCAAGTGGGCGCCTGATTGCCATAACTTGAACTGTATTCTAGGTGGACGCCTGATAGCCAAAACTTGAATTGTATTCCCTGTTCTCCAGATGGGTGCCTGATTGCCAAAACTTGAACTATATTCCCTTGTTCTCCAGGTGGGCTCCTGATTGCCAAAACATGAACTGTACTCGCTTGTTCTCCAGGTGGGTGCCTGATTGCCAAAACTTGAACTGTATTCCCTCGTTTTCCAGGTGGGTGCCTGATTGCCAGAACTTGAACTATATTCTCTCATTCTCCAAGTGGGCTCCTGATTGCCAAAACTTGAACTATACTCACTTGTTCTCCAGGTGGGCGCCTGATTGCCAAAACTTGAACTGTATTCCCTTGTTCTCCAGGTAGGCACCTAATTGCTAAAACTTGAAATGTATTTTCTTGTTCTCTATGTGGGCTCCTGATTGCCAAAACTTGAACTGTATTCCCTTTTTATTCAGGAGGGCGCCTGATTGCCAAAAGTTGAACTGTACTCCCTTGTTCTACAGGTGAGCGCCTGATTGCCAAAACATGAACTGTACTCCCTTGTTCTCCAGGTGGGCGCCTGATTTCCAAAACTTGAACTGTACTCCCTTGTTCTTTAGGTGGGCGCCTGATTGCCAAAACTTGAACAGTATTCCCTTGTTCTACAGGTGGGCGCCTGATTGCCAAAACTTATACAGTATTTCTTTATTCACCAGGTAGGCACCTGATTGATAAAACTTCAACTGTAATCCCTTGTTCTCTAGGTGGGAGTGTGATTGCCAAAAACTTGAACTGTATTCCCTTGTTCTCGAGGTGGTTGCTTGATTTTCAAAACTTGAATTGTACATCTTTGTTCTCTATGTGGGCGCTTGATTGCCAAAAACTTGAATTGTATTCCCTTCTTCTTTCGGTGGGCGCCTAATTGCTATAAACATGAACTGTATTCCCTTGTTCTCCAAGTGGGTGCCTGATTGCCAAAAACATGAACTGTGTTCCCTTGTTCTCCAGGTGGGCGCTGGATTGCCAAAAACGTGAACTGTATTCCGTTGTTCTCTAGGTAGACGCCTGAAAGCCAAAACATAACCTGTATTCCCTCATTCTCGAGGTGGGCGGCTGATTGCCAAAGCTTGAATTGTACTCTCTTGTTCTCCAGGAGGGCATTTGATTGCCAAAACTTTAACTGTATTCCCTTGTTCTCCAGGTGGGCGCCTGATTGCCATAACTTGAACTATATTGCCTTGTTATCCAGGTGGGCGCCTGATTGCCAAAAGTTGAACTATATTACCATATTCTCCAAGTGGGCGCCTGATTGCCATAACTTGAACTGTATTCTAGGTGGACGCCTGATAGCCAAAACTTGAATTGTATTCCCTGTTCTCCAGATGGGTGCCTGATTGCCAAAACTTGAACTATATTCCCTTGTTCTCCAGGTGGGCTCCTGATTGCCAAAACATGAACTGTACTCGCTTGTTCTCCAGGTGGGAGCCTGATTGCCAAAACTTAAACTATATTCCCTTGTTCTCCAGGTGGGAGCCTGATTGCCAAAACATGAACTATATTCCCTTGTTCTCAGGGTAGGCGCCTGATTGCCAAAACTTGAACCACATTCCCTTGTTCTCCAGGTGGGTGCCTGATTGCCAAAACTTGAACTGTATTCTCTCGTTTTCTAGGTGGGCGCCTGATTGCCAAAACTTGTACTATATTCCCTTGTTCTCCAGGTGGGGGCCAAATTGCCAAAACTTGAACTGTGTTCCCTTGTTCTCTAGGTTGGCGCCTTTTTGCTAGAACTTGAACTGTATTTCCTTATTCCCAAGGTAGGCGCCTGATTGCCAAAATTTGAACTGAATTCCCATGTTCTCCAAGTGGTTTCCAAAACTTGAACAATACTCCCTTGTTCTCCAGGTGGGTGCCTGATTGCTAATACTTGAACTGTATTTCCTTATTCTCCATGTGGGCGCCTGATTGCCAAAACTTAAATTGTATTCCCTTGTTTTCCAGGTGGGCGCCTGATTGCCAAAACATCAACTGTATTCCCTTGTTCTCCAAGTGGGCACTTGATTGCAAAAACTTGAACTGTATTCCCTTGTTCTTCAGGTGGGTGCAGCTTGCCAAAACTTGAATTGTATTCCCTTGTTCTCCAGGTGGGCGCCTGATTGCCAAAACTTGAACTGTATTCCCTTGTTCTCCAGGTAGGCACCTAATTGCTAAAACTTGAAATGTATTTCCTTGTTCTCTATGTGGGCTCCTGATTGCCAAAACTTGAACTGTATTCCCTTTTTATTCAGGAGGGCGCCTGATTGCCAAAAGTTGAACTGTACTCCCTTGTTCTACAGGTGGGCGCCTGATTGCCAAAACATGAACTGTACTCCCTTGTTCTCCAGGTGGGCGCCTGATTTCCAAAACTTGAATTGTACTCCCTAGTTCTTTAGGTGGGCACCTGATTGCCAAAACTTGAACAGTATTCCCTTGTTCTACAGGTGGGCGCCTGATTGCCAAAACTTATACAGTATTTCTTTATTCACCAGGTAGGCACCTGATTGACAAAACTTCAATTGTAATCCCTTGTTCTCTGGGTGGGAGTGTGATTGCCAAAAACTTGAACTGTATTCCCTTGTTCTCGAGGTGGTTGCTTGATTTTCAAAACTTGAACTGTACATCTTTGTTCTCTATGTGGGCGCTTGATTGCCAAAAACTTGAATTGTATTCCCTTCTTCTTTCGGTGGGCGCCTAATTGCTAAAAACATGAACTGTATTCCCTTGTTCTCCAAGTGGGTGCCTGATTGCCAAAAACATGAACTGTGTTCCCTTGTTCTCCAGGTGGGCGCTGGATTGCCAAAAACGTGAATTGTATTCCGTTGTTCTCTAGGTAGACGCCTGAAAGCCAAAACATAACCTGTATTCCCTCATTCTCGAGGTGGGCGGCTGATTGCCAAAACTTGAATTGTACTCTCTTGTTCTCCAGGAGGGCATTTGATTGCCAAAACTTGAACTGTACTCCCTTGTTCTCCAGGTGGGCGCCTGATTGCCATAACTTGAACTATATTGCCTTGTTATCCAGGTGGGTGCCTGATTGCCAAAAGTTGAACTATATTACCATATTCTCCAAGTGGGCGCCTGATTGCCATAACTTGAACTGTATTCTAGGTGGACGCCTGATAGCCAAAACTTGAATTGTATTCCCTGTTCTCCAGATGGGTGCCTGATTGCCAAAACTTGAACTATATTCCCTTGTTCTCCAGGTGGGCTCCTGATTGCCAAAACATGAACTGTACTCGCTTGTTCTCCAGGTGGGAGCCTGATTGCCAAAACTTAAACTATATTCCCTTGTTCTCCAGGTGGGAGCCTGATTGCCAAAACATGAACTATATTCCCTTGTTCTCCAGGTAGGCGCCTGATTGCCAAAACTTGAACCACATTCCCTTGTTCTCCAGGTGGGTGCCTGATTGCCAAAACTTGAACTGTATTCCCTCGTTTTCCAGGTGGGTGCCTGATTGCCAGAACTTGAACTATATTCTCTCATTCTCCAAGTGGGCTCCTGATTGCCAAAACTTGAACTATACTCACTTGTTCTCCAGGTGGGCGCCTGATTGCCAAAACTTGAACTGTATTCCCTTGTTCTCCAGGTAGGCACCTAATTGCTAAAACTTGAAATGTATTTTCTTGTTCTCTATGTGGGCTCCTGATTGCCAAAACTTGAACTGTATTCCCTTTTTATTCAGGAGGGCGCCTGATTGCCAAAAGTTGAATTGTACTCCCTTGTTCTACAGGTGGGCGCCTGATTGCCAAAACATGAACTGTACTCCCTTGTTCTCCAGGTGGGCGCCTGATTTCCAAAACTTGAACTGTACTCCCTTGTTCTTTAGGTGGGCACCTGATTGCCAAAACTTGAACAGTATTCCCTTGTTCTACAGGTGGGCGCCTGATTGCCAAAACTTATACAGTATTTCTTTATTCACCAGGTAGGCACCTGATTGACAAAACTTCAACTGTAATCCCTTGTTCTCTGGGTGGGAGTGTGATTGCCAAAAACTTGAACTGTATTCCCTTGTTCTCGAGGTGGTTGCTTGATTTTCAAAACTTGAACTGTACATCTTTGTTCTCTATGTGGGCGCTTGATTGCCAAAAACTTGAATTGTATTCCCTTCTTCTTTCGGTGGGCGCCTAATTGCTAAAAACATGAACTGTATTCCCTTGTTCTCCAAGTGGGTGCCTGATAGCCAAAAACATGAACTGTGTTCCCTTGTTCTCCAGGTGGGCGCTGGATTGCCAAAAACGTGAATTGTATTCCGTTGTTCTCTAGGTAGACGCCTGAAAGCCGAAACATAACCTGTATTCCCTCATTCTCGAGGTGGGCGGCTGATTGCCAAAGCTTGAATTGTACTCTCTTGTTCTCCAGGAGGGCATTTGATTGCCAAAACTTGAACTGTACCCCCTTGTTCTCCAGGTGGGCGCCTGATTGCCATAACTTGAACTATATTGCCTTGTTATCCAGGTGGGCGCCTGATTGCCAAAAGTTGAACTATATTACCATATTCTCCAAGTGGGCGCCTGATTGCCATAACTTGAACTGTATTCTAGGTGGACGCCTGATAGCCAAAACTTGAATTGTATTCCCTGTTCTCCAGATGGGTGCCTGATTGCCAAAACTTGAACTATATTCCCTTGTTCTCCAGGTGGGCTCCTGATTGCCAAAACATGAACTGTACTCGCTTGTTCTCCAGGTGGGAGCCTGATTGCCAAAACATAAACTATATTCCCTTGTTCTCCAGGTGGGAGCCTGATTGCCAAAACATGAACTATATTCCCTTGTTCTCCAGGTAGGCGCCTGATTGCCAAAACTTGAACCACATTCCCTTGTTCTCCAGGTGGGTGCCTGATTGCCAAAACTTGAACTGTATTCCCTCGTTTTCCAGGTGGGTGCCTGATTGCCAGAACTTGAACTATATTCTCTCATTCTCCAAGTGGGCTCCTGATTGCCAAAACTTGAACTATACTCACTTGTTCTCCAGGTGGGCGCCTGATTGCCAAAACTTGAACTGTATTCCCTTGTTCTCCAGGTAGGCACCTAATTGCTAAAACTTGAAATGTATTTTCTTGTTCTCTATGTGGGCTCCTGATTGCCAAAACTTGAACTGTATTCCCTTTTTATTCAGGAGGGCGCCTGATTGCCAAAAGTTGAACTGTACTCCCTTGTTCTACAGGTGGGCGCCTGATTGCCAAAACATGAACTGTACTCCCTTGTTCTCCAGGTGGGCGCCTGATTTCCAAAACTTGAACTGTACTCCCTTGTTCTTTAGGTGGGCGCCTGATTGCCAAAACTTGAACAGTATTCCCTTGTTCTACAGGTGGGCGCCTGATTGCCAAAACTTATACAGTATTTCTTTATTCACCAGGTAGGCACCTGATTGATAAAACTTCAACTGTAATCCCTTGTTCTCTAGGTGGGAGTGTGATTGCCAAAAACTTGAACTGTATTCCCTTGTTCTCGAGGTGGTTGCTTGATTTTCAAAACTTGAACTGTACATCTTTGTTCTATATGTGGGCGCTTGATTGCCAAAAACTTGAATTGTATTCCCTTCTTCTTTTGGTGGGCGCCTAATTGCTAAAAACATGAACTGTATTCCCTTGTTCTCCAAGTAGGTGCCTGATTGCCAAAAACATGAACTGTGTTCCCTTGTTCTCAGGTGGGCGCTGGATTGCCAAAAACGTGAACTGTATTCCGTTGTTCTCTAGGTAGACGCCTGAAAGCCAAAACATAACCTGTATTCCCTCATTCTCGAGGTGGGCGGCTGATTGCCAAAGCTTGAATTGTACTCTCTTGTTCTCCAGGAGGGCATTTGATTGCCAAAACTTGAACTGTACTCCCTTGTTCTCCAGGTGGGCGCCTGATTGCCATAACTTGAACTATATTGCCTTGTTATCCAGGTGGGCGCCTGATTGCCAAAAGTTGAACTATATTACCATATTCTCCAAGTGGGCGCCTGATTGCCATAACTTGAACTGTATTCTAGGTGGACGCCTGATAGCCAAAACTTGAATTGTATTCCCTGTTCTCCAGATGGGTGCCTGATTGCCAAAACTTGAACTATATTCCCTTGTTCTCCAGGTGGGCTCCTGATTGCCAAAACATGAACTGTACTCGCTTGTTCTCCAGGTGGGAGCCTGATTGCCAAAACTTAAACTATATTCCCTTGTTCTCCATGTGGGAGCCTGATTGCCAAAACATGAACTATATTCCCTTGTTCTCCAGGTAGGCGCCTGATTGCCAAAACTTGAACCACATTCCCTTGTTCTCCAGGTGGGTGCCTGATTGCCAGAACTTGAACTATATTCTCTCATTCTCCAAGTGGGCTCCTGATTGCCAAAACTTGAACTATACTCACTTGTTCTCCAGGTGGGAGCCTGATTGCCAAAACTTAAACTATATTCCCTTGTTCTCCAGGTGGGAGCCTAATTGCCAAAACATGAACTATATTCCCGTGTTCTCAAGGTAGCCGCCTGATTGCCAAAACTTGAACCACATTCCCTTGTTCTCCAGGTGGATGCCTGATTGCCAAAACTTGAACTGTATTCTCTCGTTTTCCTGGTGGGCGTCTGATTGCCAAAACTTGAACTATATTCCCTTGTTCTCCAGGTGGGCGCCAAATTGCCAAAACTTGAACTGTGTTCCCTTGTTCTCCAGGTGGGCGCCTTTTTGCTAGAACTTGAACTGTATTTCCTTATTCCCAAGGTAGGTGCCTGATTGCCAAAATTTGAACTGTATTCCCATGTTCTCCAATTGGTTTCCAAAACTTGAACTATACTCCCTTGTTCTCCAAGTGGGTGCCTGATTGCCAAAACTTGAACAGTACTCCCCTGTTCTTCAGGTGGGAACCTGATAGCCAAAACATAACCTTTATTTCCTTGTTCTCTAGGTGGGAGCCTGATTTCCAAAACATGAACTATATTCCCTTATTTTCCAGGTGGGTCTCTGATTGCCAAATCTTGAATTGTATTCGCTTATTCTCCATGTGATCGCCTGATTGCCAAAACTAGCACATTATTCCCTTATTTTCCTTGTGGGTTCCTGTTTATCGAAACTTGAACTGTATACCTTTATTCTCCAGGCAGGCACCTGATTGACAAAACTTGAACTGTATTCCTTTGTTCTCCAGGTAGCCGTAGATTGCCAAAACTTGAACTGTATTACCTTATTCTCTAGGTAGGTGCCTGATTGCCAAAACTTGAACTACATTCCCTTGTTCTCCAGGTGGGCGCCTGATTGCCAAAACTTGAACTGTATTCCCTTGTTCTACAGGTGGGCATCTGATTGCCATAACTTGAATTATACTCCTTTATTCTCCAGGTGGGCGCCTTATTGCTAAAACTTGAACTATACTCCCTTTTTCTCCAGGTGGGCACCTTATTGCCATAACTTGAACTGTATTCCCTTGTTCTCCAGGTGGGCGACTGATTGCCAAAAGTTGAACTATATTACCTTATTCTCCAGGTGGGCGCCTGATTGCCAAAACTTGTACTGTATTCCTCAATATTCTAGGTGGGCTCCTCATAGCCAAAACTTGAAATGTATTCCCCCGTTCTCCAGGTGGGAGCCTGATTACCAAAATTTGAACTATATTCCCTCGTTCTCCAAGTGGGAGCCTGATTGCCAAAACTTGAACTGTACTCCCTTGTTCTCCAGGGGGAGCCTGATTGCCAAATTTTGAACTATATTCCCTTGTTCTCCAGGTGGGAGCCTGATTGCCAAAACTTGAACTATATTCCCCTGTTCTTCAGGTTGGAGCCTGATTGCCAAAACATGAACTATATTCCCTTATTCTCCAAGTAGGCACCAGATTGCCAAAACTTGAACTGCATTCCCTTGTTCTCCAAGTGGGCGCCTGTATGCCAAAACTTGAACTGTATTCCCTCGTTTTCCAAGTAGGCCCCTGATTGCCAAAACTTGAACTATATTCCCTTGTTCTCCAGGTGGGTGCCAGGTTGCAAAAACTTGAACTGTATTCCTTTGTTCTTCAGGTGGGTGCCTGTTTGCCAGAACTTGGACTATATTTCCTTATTCTCCAAGTAGGTGCCTGATTGCCAAAATTTGAACTGTATTTCCTTGTTCTCCAAGTGGTTTCCAAAACATGAACTGTACTCCCTTATTCTTCAGGTGGGTGCCTGATTGCCAAAACTTGAACTTTACTCCCTTGTTCCCAGGTGGGAGCCTGATTGCCTAAACATAACCTGTATTCCCTTGTTCTCTAGGTGGAAGCCTGATTGCCAAAACATGAACTATATTCCCTTGTTCTTCATATGGGTTCCTGATTGCCAAAACTTGAATTGTATTCCCCTATTCTCTAGGTGAGCGACTAATTGCCAAAACTTGAACTGTATTCCCCTGTTCTCCTTGTGGGTGCCTGATTGCTAATACTTGAACTGCATTCCCTTATTCTCCAAGTGGGCGCCTGATTGCCAAAACTTAAACTGTATTCCATTGTTCTCCAGGTGGGCGCCTGATTTGCAAAACTTTAACTGTATTCCCTTGTTCTCCAAGTGGGCGCTTGATTGCCAAAACTTGAATTGTATTCCTCAATATTCTAGGTGGGCGCCTAATAGCCAAAACTTGAACTGTATTCCCCCGTTCTCCAGGTGGGAGCCTGATTGCCAAAATTTGAACTATATTCCCTCGTTCTCCAAGTGGGCACCTGATTGCCAAAACTTGAACTGTACTCCCTTGTTCTCCAGGGGGAGCCTGATTGCCAAAATTTGAACTATATTGCCTTCTTATCCAGGTGGGAGCCTGATTGCCAAAACTTCAACTATATTCCCTTGTTCTTCAGGTTGGAGCCTGATTGCCCAAACATGAACTATATTCCCTTGTTCTCTAGGTAGGCACCAGATTGCCAAAACTTGAACTGCATTCCATTGTTCTCCAAGTGGGCGCCTATATGCCAAAACTTGAACTGTATTCCCTCGTTTTCCAGGTAGGCGCCTGATTGCCAAAACTTGAACTGTATTCCCTTGTTCTCCAGGTGGGCACCTGATTGCTAAAACTTGAAATGTATTTCCTTGTTCTCTATGTGGGCTCCTGATTGCTAAAACTTGAATTGTATTCCCTTGTTATTCAGAAGGGCGCGTGATTGCCAAAAGTTGAACTGTACTCCCTTGTTCTACAGGTGGACGCCTGATTGCCAAAACTTGAACTGTACTCCCTTGTTCTCCAGATGGGTGCCTGATTTCCAAAACTTGAACTGTACTCCCTTGTTCTCTAGGTGGGCGCCTGATTGCCAAAACTTGAACAGTATTCCCTTGTTCTCCAGGTGGGCGCCTGATTGCTAATACTTGAACTGTAATCCCTTGTGCTCTAGGTGGGAGTCTGATTGCCAAAAACTTGAACTGTATTCCCTTGTTCTCCAGGTGGTTGCTTGATTGTCAAAACTTGAACTGTACATCCTTGTTCTCCATGTGGGCGCCTGATTGCCAAAAACATGAACTGTGTTACCTTGTTCTCCAGGTGGGCGCTGGATTGCCAAAAACGTGAATTGTATTCCGTTGTTCCTAGGTAGGCACCTGAAAACCAAAACATAACCTATATTCCCTCATTCTCGAGGTGGGCGCCTGATTGCCAAAACTTGAATTGTACTCTCTTGTTCTCCAGGAGGGCATTTGATTTCCAAAACTTGAACTGTACTCCCTTGTTCTCCTGGTCGGCGCCTGATTGCCTTTACTTGAACTATATTACCATATTCTCCAAGTGGGCGCCTGATTGCCAAAAGTTGAACTATATTACCATATTCTCCAAGAGGGCGCCTGATTGCCAAAACTTGAAATGTATCCTCTGTATTCTAGGTGGGCGCATGATAGCTAAAACTTGAATTGTATTCCCTGTTCTCCAGATGGGTGTCTGATTGCCAAAACTTGAACTATATTCTCTTGTTCTTCAAGTGGGCTCCTGATTGCCAATACTTGAACTGTACTCGTTTGTTCTACAGGTGGGAGCCTGATTGCCAAAACTTAAACTATATTCCCTTGTTCTCCAGGTGGGAGCCTGATTGCCAAAACATGAACTATATTCCCTTGTTCTCCAGGTAGGCGCCTAATTGCCAAAACTTGAACTGTACTCGCTTGTTCTCCAGATGGGAGCCTGATTGCCAAAACTTAAACTGTATTCCCTCGTTTTCCAGGTGGGTGCCTGATTGCCAAAACTTGAACTATATTCCCTCATTCTCCAGGTGGGCTCCTGATTGCCAAAACTTGAACTGTACTCGCTTGTTCTCCAGATGGGAGCCTGATTGCCAAAACTTAAACTATATTCCCTTGTTCTCTAGGTGGGAGCCTAATTGCCAAAACATGAACTATTTTCCCTTGTTCTCAGGGTAGGCGCCTGATTGCCAAAACTTGAACCACATTCCCTTGTTCTCCAGGTGGGTGCCTGATTGCCAAAACTTGAACTGTATTCTCTCGTTTTCCAGGTGGGCGCCTGATTGCCAAAACTTGAACTATATTACCTTGTTCTCCAGGTGGGCGCCAAATTGCAAAAACTTGAACTGTGTTCCCTTGTTCTCCAGGTGGGCGCCTTTTTGCTAGAACTTGAATTGTATTTCCTTATTCCCAAGGTAGGTGCCTGATTGCGAAAATTTGAACTGTATTCCCATGTTCTCCAAGTGGTTTCCAAAACTTGAACTATACTCCCTTATTCTCCAGGTGGGTGCCTGATTGCCAAAACTTGAACAGTACCCACCTGTATTTCCTTGTTCTCCAGGTGGGAGCCTGATTGCCAAAACATGAACTATATTCCCTTGTTTTCCAGGTGGGTGCCTGATTGCCAAATCTTGAATTGTATTCGCTTATTCTCCATGTGGGCGCCTGATTGCCAAAACTTGAACTTTATTCCCTTATTCTCCTGGTGGGTTCCTGTTTACCAAAACTTGAACTGTATACCTTTATTCTCCAGGCGGGCGCCTAATTGCCAAAACTTGAACTGTATTCATTTGTTCTCTAGGTAGGCGTAGATTGCCAAAACTTGAACTGTATTACCTTATTCTCCAGGTAGGTGCCTGATTGCCAAAACTTGAACTGAATAAACCTTGTTCTCCAGGTGGGCGCCTGATTGCCAAAAATTGAACTGTATTCCCTTGTTCTCCGGGTGGGCGTCTGATTGCCATAACTTGAATTGTACTCCTTTATTCTCCAGGTGGGCGCCTTATTGCTAAAACTTGAACTGTACTCCCTTTTTCTCCAGGTGGGCACCTTATTGCCATAACTTGAACTGTATTCCCTTGTTTTCCAGGTGGGCGCCTGATTGCCAAAAGTTGAACTATATTACCTTATTCTCCAGGTGGGCGCCTGATTGCCAAAACTTGTACTGTATTCCTCAATATTCTAGGTGGGCGCCTAATAGCCAAAACTTGAACTGTATTCCCCCGTTCTCCAGGTGGGAGCCTGATTGCCAAAATTTGAACTATATTCCCTCGTTCTCCAAGTGGGCACCTGATTGCTAAAACTTGAACTGTACTTCCTTGTTCTCCAGGGGGAGCCTGATTGCCAAAATTTGAACTATATTCCCTTGTTATCCAGGTGGGAGCCTGATTGCCAAAACTTCAACTATATTCCCTTGTTCTTCAGGTTGGAGCCTGATTGCCCAAACATGAACTATATTCCCTTGTTCTCTAGGTAGGCACCAGATTGCCAAAACTTGAACTGCATTCCCTTGTTCTCCAAGTGGGCGCATGTATGCCAAAACTTGAACTGTATTCCCTCGTTTTCCAGGTAGGCGCCTGATTGCCAAAACTTGAACTATATTCCCTTGTTCTCCAAGTGGGCGCCAGATTGCAAAAACTTGAACTGTATTCCTTTGTTCTTCAGGTGGGTGCCTATTTGCCAGAACTTGGACTGTATTTCTTTATTCCCCAGGTAGGTGCCTGATTGCCAAAATTTGAACTGTATTCCCTTGTTCTCCAAGTGGTTTCCAAAACATGAACTGTACTCCCTTATTCTCCAGGTGGGTTCCTGATTTCCAAAACTTGAACTTTACTCCCTTGTTCCCCAGGTGGGAGCCTGATTGCTTAAACATAACCTGTATTCCCTTGTTCTCCAGGTGGAAGCCTGATTGCCAAAACATGAACTATATTCCCTTGTTCTCCATGTGGGTGCCTGATTGCCAAAATTTGAATTGTATTCCCCAGTTCTCCAGGTGGGCAACTAATTGCCAAAACTTGAACTGTATTCCCCTGTTCTCCGAGTGGGTGCCAGATTGCTAATACTTGAACTGTATTCCCTTATTCTCCATGTGGGCGCCTGATTGCCAAAACTTAAACTGTATTCCCTTGTTCACCAGGTGGGCGCCTGATTGCCAAAACTTCAACTGTATTCCCTTGTTCTCCAAGTGGGCGCTTGATTGCCAAAACTTGAATTGTATTCCCTTGTTCTTCAGGTGGGCACCAGATTGCCAAAACTTGAACTGTATTCCCTTGTTCTCCAGGTGGACACCTGATTGCAAAAACTTGAACTGTATTCCCTTGTTCTTCAGGTGGGCGCCTGATTGCTAAAACTTGGAATGTATTTCTTTGTTCTCTATGTGGGCTCCTGATTGCCAAAACTTGAACTGTATTCCCTTGTTATTCAGGTGGGCGCCTGATTGCCAAAAGTTGAACTGTACTCCCTTTTTCTGCTGGTGGGCGCCTGATTGCCAAAACTTGAACTGTACTCCCTTATTCTCTAGGTGGGCGCCTGATTGCCAAAACTTGAACTGTACTCCCTTGTTCTCTAGGTGGGCGCCTGATTGCCAAAACTTATACAATATTTCTTTATTCTCCAGGTGGGCACCTGATTGACAAAACTTCAACTGTAATCCCTTGTTCTCTAGGTGGGAGTCTGATTGCCAAAAACTTGAACTGTATTACCTTGTTCTCCAGGTGGTTGCTTGATTGTCAAAACTTGAACTGTACATCTTTGTTCTCCATGTAGGCGCATGATTGCCAAAAACTTGAATTGTATTCCCTTCTTCTCTAGGTGGGCACCTAATTCCTAAAAACATGAACTGTATTCCCTTGTTCTCCAGGTGGGTGCCTGATTAGCAAAAACATGAACTGTGTTCCCTTGTTCTCCAGGTGGGTGCTGGATTGCAAAAAACCTGAATTATATTCCGTTGTTCTCTAGGTAGGAGCCTGAAAGCCAAAACATGACCTATATTCCCTCGTTCTCGAAGTGGGCGCCTGATTGCCAAAACTTGAACTGTACTCCCTTGTTCTACATGTGGGCGCTTGATTGCCAAAACATGAACTGTATTCCCTTGTTCTCCAGGTGGACGCCTAAATCCGAAAACGTGAACTGTATTCCCTTGTTTTCCTGGTGGGCGCCTGATTGCTGAAACATGAACTGTACTCTCTTGTTCTCCATGAGGGCGTTTGATTGCCAAAACTTGAACTGTATTCCCTTGTTCACCAGGTGGGCGTTGATTGCCAAATCTTGAACTGTATTCCCTTGTTCTCCAGGTGGGTGCCTGATTGCCGAAACTTGAACTGTATTCCCTCGTTCTCCAGGTGGGTGCCTTATTGCCGAAACTTGAATTGTACTCCCTTGTTCTCCAGGTGGGTGTTTGATTGCCAAAACTTGAACTGTATTCCCTTGTTCTCCAGGTGGGTGCCTGATTGCCAAAACTTGAACTGTATTCCCCTATTCTCCATGTGGGTGCCTAATTGCCGAAACTTGAACTGTATTCCCTTGTTCTCCAGCTGTGAGCCTGATTGCCAAAACATGAACTGTATTACCTTATTCTCCAGATGATTGCCTGATTGCCAAACGTTGAACTATATTCCCTTGTTCTCCAGGTGGGCGCCTGATTGCCAAAACTTGAACAGTATCCCCAGTTCTTTATGTGGGCGCCTAATTGCAAAAACTTGAACTTTATTCCCCTGTTCTTCAGGTGGGCGCCTGATTGCCAATACTTGAACTGTATTCCCTCATTTTCCGGGTGGGCTCTTGATTTCCAAAATTTGAACTGTATTCCCTTGTTCTCTAGGTGGTCGCCTATTTGCCAAAACTTGAATTGTATTCCCTTGTTCTCCAGGTGGGCGCCTAATTGCCAAAACTTGAACTATATTCCCTTGTTCTCCAGGTAGGTGCCTGATTGCCAAAAGTTGAACTGTATTCCTTTGTTCTTCAGGTGGGCGCCTAATTGCAAAAAGTTGAAGTGTATTCCTTTGTTATTCAGGTGGGCGCCTGATTGCCAAAACTTGAACTGTGTTCCCTCGTTCTCCAAGTGGGCGCCTGATTGCGAAAACATGATCTGTATTCTCTTGTTCTCCAGGTGGGCGCCAGATTGCCAAAACTTGAACTCTATTCCCTTATTCTCCAGGTGGGAGCCTGTTTGCCAAAACTTGAACTATATTCCCTTATTTCCAGGTAGGTGCCTGATTGCAAATATTTGAACTGTATTCCCTTGTTGTCCAGGTGGTTTCCAACACTTGAACTATACTCCCCAGTTCTCCGGGTGGGTGCCTGATTGCCAATACTTGAACTATATTCGACCGTTCTTCGGGTGGGAGCTTGAGGTCAAAAACATGAACTGTATTCCCTTGTTCTCCAGGCGTGCGCCTGATTGCCAAAACATGAACTGTAATCCCTTGTTCTCCAGGTGGGTGTGTGATTACCAAAATTTGAACTATATTGTCTTGTTCTCCAAGTGGCCGCCTGATTGCCAAAACTTGAACTGTATTCCCTTGTTCTCCAGGTGGGCACCTGATTGCCAAAACTTGAACTATATTCCTCTGTATTATAGAAATGCGCCTGATAGCCAAAACTTGAACTGTATTCCCCTGTTCTCCAGGTAGGTGCCTGATTACCAAAACTTGAACTATATTCCTTCGTTCTCCAAGTGGGCTCCTGATTGCCAAAACTTGAACTATATTCCCTTGTTCTCCTGGTGGGAGCCTGATTGCCAAAACATGAACTATATTCCCTTGTTCTCTAAGTAGGTGCCTGATTGCCAAAACTTGAACCACATTCCCTTGTTCTCCAGGTGGGTGCCTGATTGCCAAAACATGAACTATATTCCACTGTTCTCCTGGTGGGAGCCTGATTGCCAAAACATGAACTATATTCCCTTGTTCTCTAAGTAGGCGCCTGATTGCCAAAACTTGAACCACATTCCCTTGTTCTCCAGGTGGGCGCCTGATTGCCAAAACTTGAATTGTATTCCCTCGTTTTCCAGGTGGGCACCTGATTGCCAAAACTTGAACTATATTCCCTTATTCTCCAGGTGGGCGCCAGATTGCCAAAACTTGAACTGTATTTCCTTATTCCCATGTAGGCGCCTGATTGCCAAAATTTGAACTGTATTCCCTTGTTCTCCAAGTGGTTTCCAAAACTTGAACTATACTCCCTTGTTCTCTAGGTAGGTCCCTGATTGCCAAAACTTGAACTGTACTCCCTTGTTCCAGGTCGGAGCCTGATAGCGAAAACATAACCTGTATTCCCTTGTTCTCCAGGTGGGATCCTGATTGCCAAAATATGAACTATATTCTCTTGTTCTCCAGGTGGGTGCCTGATTGCCAAAACTTGAATTGTATTCCAATGTTCTCCAGGTGGGCGCCTAATTGCCAAAACTTGAACTGTATTCCCCTGTTCTCCGGGTGGGTGCCTGATTGCTAATACTTGAATTGTGTTCCCTTAGTTTCCATGTGGGCGCCTGATTTCCAAAACTTTAACTTTATTCCCTTGTTCTCCTAATGGTTCCCTTTTTATCAAAACTTGAACTGTATTCCCTTATTCTCCAGGTAGGTGCCTGATTAAGAAAACTTGAACTGCATTCCCTTGTTCTCCAGGTGGGCGCCTGATAGCCAAAACTTGAACTGTATTTCCTTGTTCTCCAGGTGTGCGCCTAATTGCAAAAAGTTGAAGTGTATTCCTTTGTTATTCAGGTGGGCGCCTGATTGCCAAAACATGAACTGTGTTCCCTCGTTCTCCAAGTGGGCGCCTAATTGCGAAAACATGATCTGTATTCTCTTGTTCTCCAGGTGGGCGCCAGATTGCCAAAACTTGAACTCTATTCCCTTATTCTCCAGGTGGGCGCCTGTTTGCCAAAACTTGAACTATATTCCCTTATTCCCAGGTAGGTGCCTGATTGCAAATATTTGAACTGTATTCCCTTGTTGTCCAGGTTGTTTCCAACACTTGAACTATACTCCCCAGTTCTCCGGGTGGGTGCCTGATTGCCAATACTTGAACTATATTCGACCGTTCTTCGGGTGGGAGCTTGAATTCCAAAACATGAACTGTATTCCCTTGTTCTCCAGGTGGGCGCCTGATTGCCAAAACATGAACTGTAATCCCTTGTTCTCCAGGTGGGTGTGTGATTACCAAAATTTGAACTATATTGTCTTGTTCTCCAAGTGGCCGCCTGATTGCCAAAACTTGAACTGTATTCCCTTGTTCTCCAGGTGGGCACCTGATTGCCAAAACTTGAACTATATTCCTCTGTATTATAGAAATGCGCCTGATAGCCAAAACTTGAACTGTATTCCCCTGTTCTCCAGGTAGGTGCCTGATTACCAAAACTTGAACTATATTCCCTCGTTCTCCAGGTGGGCTCCTGATTGCCAAAACTTGAACTATATTCCCTTGTTCTCCTGGTGGGAGCCTGATTGCCAAAACATGAACTATATTCCCTTGTTCTCTAAGTAGGCGCCTGATTGCCAAAACTTGAACCACATTCCCTTGTTCTCCAGGTGGGCGCCTGATTGCCAAAACTTGAATTGTATTCCCTTGTTTTCCAGGTGGGCACCTGATTGCCAAAACTTGAACTATATTCCCTTATTCTCCAGGTGGGCGCCAGATTGCCAAAACTTGAACTGTATTTCCTTATTCCCATGTAGGCGCCTGATTGCCAAAATTTGAACTGTATTCCCTTGTTCTCCAAGTGGTTTCCAAAACTTGAACTATACTCCCTTGTTCTCTAGGTGGGTGCGTGATTGCCAAAATTTGAACTGTACTCCCTTGTTCCAGGTCGGAGCCTGATAGCGAAAACATAACCTGTATTCCCTTGTTCTCCAGGTGGGATCCTGATTGTCAAAATATGAACTATATTCTCTTGTTCTCCAGGTGGGTGCCTGATTGCCAAAACTTGAATTGTATTCCAATGTTCTCCAGGTGGGCGCCTAATTGCCAAAACTTGAACTGTATTCCCCTGTTCTCCGGGTGGGTGCCTGATTGCTAATACTTGAATTGTGTTCCCTTAGTTTCCATGTGGGCGCCTGATTTCCAAAACTTTAACATTATTCCCTTGTTCTCCTAATGGTTCCCTTTTTATCAAAACTTGAACTGTATTCCCTTATTCTCCAGGTAGGTGCCTGATTGCGAAAACTTGAACTGCATTCCCTTGTTCTCCAGGTGGGCGCCTGATAGCCAAAACTTGAACTGTATTCCCTTGTTCTCCAGGTGTGCGCCTAATTGCCATAACTTGAACTGTACTCCTTTGTTATCCAGGTGGACGCCTGATTGCCAAAACTTGAACTGTACTCCCTTGTTCTCCAGGTGGGTGCTTGATTGCCAAAACATAACCTGTATTCCCTTGTTCTCCAGGTGGGCGCCTGATTGCCAAAACTTGAACTATATTCCCTTGTTCTCCAGGTGGGCGCCAGATTACCAAAACTTGAACTGTATTCCCTTTTTCTCTAGGTGGGGGCCTAATTTCTAAAAACATGAACTGTATTCGTTTGTTCTCCAGGTGGGCGCTGGATTGCCAAAAATGTGAATTGTATTCCGTTGTTATCCAGGTAGGCGCCTGAAAGCCAAAACTTGACATGTATTCCCTCGTTCTCTATGTGGGCACCTGATTGCCAAAACTTGAATTGTACTCCGTTGTTCTACAGGTGGGCGCTTGATTGCCAAAACTAGAACTGTATTCCCTTGTTTTCCAGGTGGGCGCCTAAATCCTAAAACTTGAACTGTATTCCCTCGTTTTTCAGGTGGGCGCCTGATTGCCAAAACTTGAACTGTACTCCCTTGTTCTCCAGGTGGGTGTTTTATTGCCAAAATGTGAACTATGTTCCCTTGTTCTCCAGATGGGCGCTTGATTACCAAAACATTAACTATATTCCCTTGTTCTCTAGGTGGGTGCCTGATTGCCAAAACTTGAACTGTATTCCCCTGTTCTCTAGGTGGGTGCCTAATTGCCAAAACTTAAACTGTATTCCCTTGTAATCCGGGTAGGTGCCTGATTGCTAATACTTGAACTGTATTCCTTTGTTCTCCATGTGGTGCCTGATTGCCAAAACTTGAACTTTATTCCCTTATTCTCTAGGTGGGAACCTGATTGCCAAAACTTGAACTGTATTCCCTTGTTCTCCAGGTGGGCGCCTGATTTCCAAAACTTGAACTGTATTCCCTTATTCTCCAGGTGGGTACCTGATTGCCAACACTTGAACTGTATTCCCTTATTCTCTAGGTGGGCGCCTGGTTGTGAAAACTTGAAATGTATTCCCTTGTCCTCCAGGTGGGCTCCTGATTGCCAAAACTTGAACTGTATTCCCTTGTTCTCCAGGGGGGCGCCTGATTGCAAAAACTTGAACTGTACTTTAATGTTCTCCAGGTAGGCGCCTGATTGCCAAAACTTATACAATATTTCTTTATTCACCAGGTGGGCACCTGATTGCCAAAACTTCAACTGTAATCCCTTGTTCTATAGGTGGGAGTCTGATTGCCAAAAACATGAACTGTATTCCCTTGTTCTTCATTTGGTTGCTTGATTGCCAAAACGTGAATTGTATATCCTTGTTCTCCATGTGGGCGCCTGATTGCCAAAAACTTGAACTGTATTCCCTTGTTCTCCAGGTGGGCGCCTGATTGCCAAAAACGTGAACTGTATTCCCTTGTTCTCCAGATGGGCGCCTCTTAAAAACTTGAACTGTATTCCCTTGTTCTTCAGGTGGACGTTTGATTGCCAAAAATGTGAATTTTATTCCCTTGTTCTCTAGGTGCCCGCCTGAAAGACAAAACTTGAACTGTATTCCCCTGTTCTCCAGGTGGGTGCCTGATTACCAAAACTTGAACTATGTTCCCTCGTTCTCCAGGTAGGCTCCTGATTGCCAAAACTTGAACTGTACTCCCTTGTTCTCCAGGTGGGAGCCTGATTGCCAAAACTTGAACTATATTCCCTTGTTCTCCTGGTGGGAGCCTGATTGCCAAAACATGAACTATATTCCCTTGTTCTCCAAGTAGGCGCCTGATTGCCAAAACTTGAACCACATTCCCTTGTTCTCCAGGTCGGTGACTGATTGCCAAAACTTGAATTGTATTCCCTCGTTTTCCAGGTGGGCGCCTGATTGCCAAAACTTGAACTGTATTTCCTTATTCCCAGGTAGGCGCCTGATTGCCAAAATTTGAACTGTATTCCCTTGTTCTCCAATTGGTTTCCAAAACTTGAACTATACTCCCTTGTTATCTAGGTGCGTGCCTGATTGCCAAAACTTGAACTGTACTCCCTTGTTCTCCAGGTCGGAGCCTGATAGCGAAAACATAACCTGTATTCCCTTGTTCTCCAGGTGGGAGCCTGATTTTCAAAATATGAACTATATTCCCTTGTTCTCCAGGTGGGTGCCTGATTGCCAAAACTTGAATTGTATTCCCCTATTCTCCAGGTGGGCGCCTAATTGCCAAAACTTGAACTGTATTCCCCTGCTCTCCTGGTGGGTGCCTGATTGCTAATACTTGAATTGTGTTCCCTTAGTTTCCATGTGGGCGCCTGATTTCCAAAACTTTAACATTATTCCCTTGTTCTCCTAGTGGTTCCCTGTTTATCAAAACTTGAAATGTATTCCCTCATTCTCCAGGTAGGCGCCTGATTGCCAAAACTTGAACTGCATTCCCTTGTTCTCCAGGTGGGAGCCTGATTGCCAAAACTTGAACTATATTCCCTTGTTCTCCAGGTGTGCGCCTAATTGCCATAACTTGAACTGTACTCCTTTGTTCTCTAGGTGGACGCCTGATTGCCAAAACTTGAACTGTACTCCCTTGTTCTCCAGGTGGGCGCCTTATTTCCATAACTTGAACTGTATTCCCTTGTTCTTCAGGTGGGCGCCTGATTGCCAAAAATTGAACTATATTACCTTATTCTCCAGGTGGGGGCCTGATTGCCAAAACTTGAACTGTATTCCTCAGTATTCTAGGTGGGATCCTGATAGCCAAAACTTGAACTGTATTCCCCTGTTCTCCAGGTAGGTACCTGATTGCCAAAACTTGAACTATAATCCCTCGTTCTCCAAGTGGGCGCCTGATTGCCAAAACTTGAACTGTACTCCCTTGTTCTACAGGTGGGCGCATGATTGCCAAAACTTGAACTGTATTCCCTTGATCTCCATGTGGGCACCTGATTGCAAAAACATGAACTGTATTCCCTTGTTCTCTAGGTGGGCACCTGATTTCCAAAACTTGAACTGTATTCCCTTATTGTCCATGTAGGTTCCTGATTGCCAAAACTTGAAGTGTATTCCCTTGTTCTTCATGTAGGCGTTGATTGTCAAAACTTGTACAGTATCCCCTCATTCTCCAAGTGGACGCCTGATTGCCAAAACTTAAACTGTACTCCCTTTTTCTCCATGTGGGTGCATAATTGCCAAAACTTGAACTGTATTCCCATGTTCTCCAGGTGGGCGCCTAAATCCCAAAACTTGAACTGTATTCCCTCGTTTTTCAGGTGGGCGCCTGATTGCCAAAACTTGAACTGTACTCCTTTGTTCTCCAGGTGGGTGTTTTATTGCCAAAACTTGAACTATGTTCCCTTGTTCTCCAGGTGGGCGCTTGATTACCAAAACTTTAACTATATTCCCTTTTTCTCCAGGTGGGTGCCTGATTGCCAAAACTTAAACTGTATTCCCCTGTTCTCAAGGTGGGTGCCTAATTGCCAAAACTTGAACTGTATTCCCTTGTTCTCCAGGTGGGCGCCTGATTTCCAAAACTTGAATTGTATCCCCTTGTTCTCCAGGAGGGTACCTGATTGCCAAAACTTGAATTGTATTCCCTTGTTCTCTAGGTGGGCGCCTGGTTGTGAAAACTTGAAATGTATTCCCTTGTCCTTCAGGTTTGCTCCTAATTGCCAAAACTTGAACTGTATTCCCTTGTTTTCCAGGGGGTGCCTGATTGCAAAAACTTGAATTGTACTCTCTTGTTCTCTAGGTAGGCACCTGATTGCCAAAACTTCAGCTGTAATCCCTTGTTCTATAAGTGGGAGTCTGATTTCCAAAAACTTGAACTATATTCCCTTGTTCTCCATTTGGTTTGCTTGATTGCCAAAACTTGAATTGTATATCCTTGTTCTCCATGTGGGCGCCTGATTGCCAAAAACTTGAACTGTATTCCCTTGTTCTCCAGGTGGGCGCCTGATTGCCAAAAACGTGAACTGTATTCCCTTGTTCTCCAGGTGGACGCCTACCAAAAACGTGAACTGTATTCCCTTGTTCTCTAGGTGGGCGTTTGATTGCCAAAAATGTTAATTGTATTACCTTGTTCTCCAGGTGGGCGCCTGAAAGCCAAAAGTTGAACTGTATTCCCTCGTTCTCCAGGTGGGCGCCTGATTGCCAAAACTTGAACTGTACTCCCTTGTTCTCCATGCGGGCGCATGATTGCCAAAACTTGAACTGTATTACCTTGATCTCCAGTGGGCGCCTAATTACCATAACTTGAACTGTATTTCCTTGTTCTCCAGGTGGGCGCCTAATTGCCAAAACTTTAACTGTAATCCCTTGTTCTCTAGGTGGGCGCCTAATTGCCAAAAACTTGAACTGTAATCCCTTGTTCTCCAGGTGGGCTCTGATTACAAAAAACTTGAATTGTATTCCCTTGTTCTCCAGGTGGGCGCCTAAATACCAATACATGGATTGTATTCCCTCGTTTCCTGGTTGGCACATGATTGCTGAAACTTGAACTTTATTCCCTTGTTCTCCTTGTGGGTTACTGTTTACCAAAACATGAACTGTATTCCCTTATTCTCTAGGCGGGCGCCTGATTTCCAAAACTTGAACTGTATTCCTTTGTTCTCCAGGTAGGCGCCGGATTGCCAAAACATGAACTGTATTCCCTTATTGTCCAGGTAGGCTCCTGATTGCCAAAACATGAACTGCATTCTCTTGTTCTCCAGGTGGGCGCCTGATTTCCAAAACTGGAACTTTATTCCCTTGTTCTCCAGGTGGGTGCCTGATTGCCATAACTTGAATTGTACTCCTTTATTCTCCAGGTGGGCGCCTTATTGACAAAACTTGAACTGTACTCCCTTTTTCTCCATGTGGGCGCCAGATTGCCATAACTTGAACGGTATTCCCTTGTTCTCCAGGTGGGCGCCTGATTGCCAAAAGTTGAACTATATTACCTTATTATCCAGGTGGGCGCCTGATTGCCGAAACTTGTACTGTATTCCTCAATATTCTAGGTGGGCTCCTGATAGCCAAAACTTGAACTGTATTCCCCTATTCTCCAGGTGGGAGCCTGATTGCCAAAACTTGAAGTATATTCCCTCGTTCTCCAAGTGGGCGCCTGATTGCCAAAACTTGAACTGTAATCCCTTGTTCTCCAGGGGGAGCCTGATTGCAAATATTTGAACTATATTCCCTTGTTCTCCAGGTGGGATCCTGATTGCCAAAACTTGAACTATATTCCCTTGTTCTTCAAGTGGGAGCCTGATTGCCAAAACATGAATAATATTCCCTTGATCTCCAGGTAGGCACCTGATTGCCAAAACTTGAACTGCATTCCCTAGTTCTCTAGGTGAGTGCCTGTTTGCCAAAACTTGAACTGTATTCCCTCGTTTTCTAGGTAGGCCCCTAATTGCCAAAACTTGAACTATATACCCTTGTTCTCTAGGTGGGCGCCAGATTGCCAAAACTTGAACTGTCTTCCGTTGTTCTTCAGGTGGGTGCCTGTTTGCCAGAACTTGGACTGTATTTCCTTATTCCTCAGGTAGGTGCCAGATTGCCAAAATTTGAACTGTATTCCCTTGTTCTCCAAGTGATTCCAAAACTTCAACTGTACTCCCTTATTCTCCAGGTGGGTGCCTGATTGCCAAAACATAAACTTTACTCCCTTGTTCCCCAGGTGGGAGCCTGATTGCCAAAATATAACCTGTATTCCTTTGTTCTCCAGGTGGAAGCCTGATTGCAAAAACATGAACTATATTCCCTTGTTCTCTAGGTGGGTGCCTGATTGCCAAAACTTGAATTGTATTCCCCTGTTCTCCAGGTGGGCGCCTAATTGCCAAAACTTGAACTGTATTCCCCTGTTCTGCGGGTGTGTGCCTGATTGCTAATACTTGAACTGTATTCCCTTATTCTCCATGTGGGCGCCTGATTGCCAAAACATAAACTTTATTCCCTTCTTCTCCAGGTGGCGCCTGATTGCCAAAACTTCAACTGTATTCCCTTGTTCTCCAAGTGGGCGCTTGATTGCCAAAAATTGAACTGTATTCCCTTGTTCTTCAGGTGGGCGCCAGATTGCCAAAACTTGAACTGTATTCTCTTATTCTCCAGGTGGGCGCCTGATTGCCAAAACTTGAAATGTATTCCCTTGTTCTCCAGGTGGGCACCTGATTGCTAAAATTTGAAATGTATTTCCTTGTTATCTATGTAGGCTCCTGATTGCCAAAACTTGAACTATATTCCCTTGTTCTTCAAGTGGGAGCCTGATTGCCAAAACATGAATAATATTCCTTTGTTCTCCAGGTAGGCACCTGATTGCCAAAACTTGAACTGCATTCCCTTGTTCTCCAGGTGGGCGCCTGTTTGCCAAAACTTGAACTGTATTCCCTCGTTTTCCAGGTAGGCGCCTGATTGCCAAAACTTGAACTATATTCCCTTGTTCTTCAGGTGGGCGCCAGATTGCCAAAACTTGAACTGTCTTCCGTTGTTCTTCAGGTGGGTACCTGTTTGCCAGAACATGGACTGTATTTCCTTATTCCCCAGGTAGGTGCCTGATTGCCAAAATTTGAACTGTATTCCCTTGTTCTCCAAGTGGTTTCCAAAACTTGAACTATACTCCCTTATTCTCCAGGTGGGTGCCTGATTGCCAAAACTTTAACCTTACTCCTTTGTTCCCCAGGTGGGAGCTTGATTGCCAAAACATAACCTGTATTCCCTTGTTCTCCAGGTGGAAGCCTGATTGCCAAAACATGAACTATATTCCCTTATTCTCCAGGTGGGTGCCTGATTGCCAAAACTTGAATTGTATTCCCCTGTTCTCCAGGTGGGCGCCTAATTACCAAAACTTGAACTGTATTCCCCTGTTCTCTGGGTGGGTGCCTGATTGCTAATACTTGAAATGTATTCCCTTATTCTCCATGTAGGCGCCTGATTTCCAAAACTTAAACTGTATTCCCTTGTTCTCCAGGTGGGCGCCTGATTGCCAAAACTTCAACTGTATTCCCTTGTTCTCCTAGTGGGCGCTTGATTGCCAAAACTTGAACTGTATTCCCTTGTTCTTCAGGTGGGCGCCAGATTACCAAAACTTGAACTGCATTCTCTTGTTCTCCAGGTGGGAGCCTGATTGCAAAAACTTGAACTGTATTCTCTTGTTCTCCAGGTGGGCGCCTGATTGCTAAAACTTGAAATGTATTTCCTTTTTCTATATGTGGGCTCCTGATTGCCAAAACTTGAACTGTATTCCCTTGTTATTCAGGAGGGCGCCTGATTGCCAAAAGTTGAACTGTACTCCTTTGTTCTGCAGGTGGGCGCCTGATTGCCAAAACTTGAACTGTACTCCCTTGTTCTCCAGGTGGGCGCCTGATTGACAAAACTTGAACAGTATTCCCTTGTTCTCCAGGTGGGCGCCTGATTGCCAAAACATATACAGTATTTCTTTATTCACCAGGTGGGCACCTGATTGACAAAACTTTAAATGTAATCCCTTGTTCTCTAGGTGGGAGTCTGATTGCCAAAAACTTGAACTATTTTTCCTTGTTCTCCAGGTGGTTGCTTTATTGTCAAAACTTGAACTGTACATCTTTGTTCTCCATGTGGGCGCCTGATTGCCAAAATCTTGAACTGTATTCCCTTCTTCTCTAGGTGGGCGCCTAATTGCTATAAACATGAAATGTATTCTCTTGTTCTCAAGGTGGGTGCCTGATTGCCAAAAACATGAACTGTGTTCCCCATTTCTCCAGGTGGGCGCTGGATTGCCAAAAATGTGAATTGTATTCCGTTGTTCTCTAGGTAGGCACCTAAAAGCCAAAACATGACCTGTATTCCCTCGTTCTCGAGGTGGGCGCCTGATTGCCAAAACTTGAACTGTACTCTCTTGTTCTCCAGGAGGGCATTTGATTGCCAAAACTTGAACTGTATTCCCTTGTTCTCCAGGTGGGCGCCTGATTGCTAAAATTTGAAATGTATTTCCTTGTTATCTATGTGGGCTCCTGATTGCCAAAACTTGAACTATATTCCCTTGTTATTCAGGAGGGTGCCTGATCCAAGAGTTGAACTGTACTCCCTTGTTCTGCAGGTGGGTGCCTGATTGCTAAAACTTGAACTGTACTCCCTTGTTCTCCACGTGAGCGCCTGATTGCCAAAACTTTAACTGTATTCCCTTGTTCTCCAAGTGGGCGCTTGATTGCCAAAACTTGAACTATATTCCTTTGTTCTCCAGGTAGGCACCTGATTGCCAAAACTTGAACTGCATTCCCTTGTTCTCTAGGTGGGCGCCTGTTTGCCAAAACTTGAACTGTATTCCCTCATTTTCTAGGTAGGCGCCTGATTGCCAAAACTTGAACTATATTCCCTTGTTCTCCAGGTGGGCGCCAGATTGCCAAAACTTGAACTGTCTTCCGTTGTTCTTCAGGTGGGTGACTTTTTGCCAGAACATGGACTGTATTTCCTTATTCCCCAGGTAGGTGCTTGATTGCCAAAATTTGAACTGTATTCCCTTGTTCTACAAGTGGTTTCCAACACTTGAACTGTACTCCCTTATTTTCCAGGTGGGTGCCTGATTGCCAAAACTTTAACTTTACTCCCTTGTTCCCCAGGTGGGAGCCTGATTGGCAAAACATAACCTGTATTCCCTTGTTCTCCAGGTGGAAGCCTGATTGCCAAAACATGAACTATATTCCCTTGTTCTCCAGGTGGGTGCCTGATTGCCAAAACTTGAATTGTATTCCGCTGTTCTCCAGGTGGGCGCCTAATTGCCAAAACTTGAACTGTATTCCCCTGTTCTCTGGGTGGGTGCCTGATTGTTAATACTTGAAATGTATTCCCTTATTCTCCATGTGGGCACCACATTGCCAAAACTTAAACTGTATTCCCTTGTTCTTCAGGTGGGCGCCTTATTGCCAAAACTTCAACTGTATTCCCTTGTTCTCCAGGAGGGCATTTGATTGCCAAAACTTGAACTGTACTCCCTTGTTCTCTAGGTGGGCGTCTGATTTCCATAACTTGAACTATATTCCTTTGTTCTCCAGGTGGGCGCCTGATTGTCAAAAGTAGAACTATATTACCATATTATCCAAGTGGGCGCCTGATTGCCAAAACTTGAACTGTATTCCCTTGTATTCTAGGTGGGCGCCTGATAGCCAAAACTTGAACCTTATTCCCTGTTCTCCAGATGGGTGCCTGATTGCCAAAACTTGAACTATATTCCCTCGTTGTCCAGGTGGGCTCCTGATTGCCAAAACTTGAACTGTACTCGCTTGTTCTCCAGGTGGGAGCCTGATTGCCAAAACTTAAACTATATTCCCTTGTTCTCCAGGTAGGCGCCTGATTGCCAAAACTTGAACCACATTCCCTTGTTCTCCAGGTGGGTGCCTGATTGCCAAAGCTTGAACTGTATTTCCTCGTTTTCCAGGTGGGCGCCTGATTGCCAATACTTGAACTATATTCCCTCATTCTCCAGGTGGGCTCCTGATTGCCAAAACAAGAACTGTACTCGCTTGTTCTCCAGGTGGGAGCTTGATTTCCAATACTTAAACTATATTCCCTTGTTCTCCAGGTGGGAGCCTGATTGCCAAAACATGAACTATATTCCCTTGTTCTCAGGGTAGGAGCCTGATTGCCAAAACTTGAACCACATTCCCTTGTTCTCCAGGTGGGTGCCTGACTACCAAATCTTGAACTGTATTCTCTCGTTTTCCAGGTGGGCGCATTTTTGCAAAAACTTGAACTATATTCCCTTGTTCTCCAGGTGGGCGCCAAATTGCCAAAACTTGAACTGTGGTCCCTTGTTCTCCAGGTGGGCGCCTTTTTGCTAGAACTTGAATTGTATTTCCTTATTCCCAAGGTAGGCGCCTGATTGCCAAAATTTGAACTGTATTCCCACGTTCTCCAAATGGTTTCCAAAACATGAACTATACTCCCTTGTTCTCCAGGTGGGTTCCTGATTGCCAAAACTTGAACAGTACTCCCCTGTTCTCCAGGTGGGAGCCTAATAGCCAAAACATAACCAGTATTCCCTTGTTCTCCAGGTGGGATCCTGATTGCCAAAACATGAACTATATTCCCTTGTTCTCCAGGTGGTTGCCTGATTGCCAAAACTTGAACTATATTCCCTTGTTCTTTAGGTGGGAGCCTGATTGCCAAAACATGAACGATATTCCCTTGTTCTCCAGGTAGGAACCTGATTGCCAAAACTTGAACTGCATTCCCTTGTTCTCCAGGTGGGCGCCTGTTTGCCAGAACATGAACTGTATTCCCTCGTTTTCCAGGTAGGTGCCTGATTGCCAAAACTTGAACTTTACTCCCTTGTTCCCCAGGTGGGAGCCTGATTGCCAAAACATAGCCTGTATTCCCTTGTTCTCCAGGTGGAAGCCTTATTGCCAAAACATGAACTATATTCCCTTGTTCTCCAGGTGGGTGCCTAATTGCCAAAACTTGAATTGTATTCCCCTATTCTCCAGGTGGGCGCCTACTTGCCAAAACTTGAACTGTATTCCCCTGTTATTCGGGTGGGTGCCTGATTGCTAATACTTGAACTACATTCCTTTATTCTCCATGTGGGCGCCTGATTGCCAAAACTTAAACTGTATTCCCTTGTTCTCCAGGTGAGAGCCTGATTGCCAAAACTTCAACTATATTCCCTTGTTCTCCAAGTGGGTGCTTGATTGCCAAAACTTGAACTGTATTCCCTTGTTCTTCAGGTGGGCACCAGATTGCCAAAACATGAACTGTATTCCCTTGTTCTCCAGGTAGGTGCCTGATTGCCTAAACTTGAAATGTATTTCCTTTTTCTCTATGTGGGCTCCTTATTGCCAAAACTTGAACTGTATTCCCTTGTAATTCAGGAGGGCACCTGATTGCCAAAAGTTGAACTGTACTCCTTTGTTCTGCAGGTGGGCGCCTGATTGCCAAAACTTGAACTGTACTCCCTTATTCCCCAGGTGGGCGCCTGATTGCCAAAACTTGAACAGTATTCCCTTGTTCTCCAGGTGGGCGCCTGATTGCCAAAACATATACAGTATTTCTTTATTCACCAGGTGGGCACCTGATTGACAAAACTTCAACTGTAATCCCTTGTTCTCTTGGTGGGAGTCTGATTGCCAAAAACTTGAACTATATTCCCTTGTTCTCCAGGTGGTTGCTTGATTGTCAAAACTTGAACTGTACATCTTTTTTCTCCATGTGGGCACCTGATTGCCAAAAACTTGAACTGTATTCCCTTCATCTCTAGGTGGGCGCCTAATTGCTAAAAACATGAAATGTATTCCCTTGTTCTCCAGGTGGGTTCCTGATTGCCAAAAACAAGAACTGTGTTCCCTTGTTCTCCAGGTGGGCGCTGGATTGCCAAAACGTGAATTGTATTCCGTTGTTCTCTAGGTAGGCGCCTGAAAGCCAAAACATGACCTGTATTCCCTCGTTCTCGAGGTGGGCGCCTAATTGCCAAAACTTGAACTGTACTCTCTTGTTCTCCAGGAGGGCATTTGATTGCCAAAACTTGAACTGTACTCCCTTGTTCTCTAGGTGGGCGCCTGATTTCCATAACTTGAACTATATTCCTTTGTTCTTCAGGTGGGCGCCTGATTGTCAAAAGTAGAACTATATTACCATATTATCCAAGTGGGCGCCTGATTGCCAAAACTTGAACTGTATTCCCTTGTATTCTAGGTGGGCGCCTGATAGCCAAAACTTGAACCTTATTCCTTGTTCTCCAGATGGGTGCCTGATTGCCAAAACTTGAACTATATTCCCTCGTTGTCCAGGTGGGCTCCTGATTGCCAAAACTTGAACTGTACTCGTTTGTTCTCCAGGTGGGAGCCTGATTGCCAAAACTTAAAATATATTCCCTTGTTCTCCAGGTAGGCGCCTGATTGCCAAAACTTGAACCACATTCCTTTGTTCTCCAGGTGGGTGCCTGATTGCCAAAGCTTGAACTGTATTCCCTTGTTTTCCAGGTGGGCGCATGATTGCCAATACTTGAACTATATTCCCTCATTCTCCAGGTGGGCTCCTGATTGCCAAAACTTGAACTGTACTCGCTTGTTCTCAAGGTGGGAGCTTGATTTCCAATACTTAAACTATATTCCCTTGTTCTCCAGGTGGGAGCCTGATTGCCAAAACATGAACTATATTCCCTTGTTCTCAGGGTAGGCGCCTGATTGCCAAAACTTGAACCACATTCCCTTGTTCTCCAGGTGGGTGCCTGATTACCAAATCTTGAACTGTATTCTCTCGTTTTCCAGGTGGTCGCCTGTTTGCCAAAACTTGAACTATATTCCCTTGTTCTCCAGGTGGGCGCCAAATTGCCAAAACTTGAACTGTGGTCCCTTGTTCTCCAGGTGGGCGCCTTTTTGCTAGAACTTGAATTGTATTTCCTTATTCCCAAGGTAGGCGCCTGATTGCCAAAATTTGAACTGTATTCCCATGTTCTCCAAATGGTTTCCAAAACTTGAACTATACTCCCTTGTTTTCCAGGTGGGTTCCTGATTGCCAAAACTTGAACAGTACTCCCCTGTTCTCCAGGTGGGAGCCTAATAGCCAAAACATAACCTGTATTCCCTTGTTCTCCAGGTGGGATCCTGATTGCCAAAACATGAACTATATTCCCTTGTTCTCCAGGTGGGTGCCTGATTGCCAAAACTTGAACTATATTCCCTTGTTCTTTAGGTGGGAGCCTGATTGCCAAAACATGAACGATATTCCCTTGTTCTCCAGGTAGGAACCTGATTGCCAAAACTTGAACTGAATTCCCTTGTTCTCCAGGTGGGCGCCTGTTTGCCAGAACATGAACTGTATTCCCTCGTTTTCCAGGTAGGTTCCTGATTGCCAAAACTTGAACTTTACTCCCTTTTTCCCCAGGTGGGAGCCTGATTGCCAAAACATAGCCTGTATTCCCTTGTTCTCCAGGTGGGAGCCTGATTGCCAAAACATGAACTATATTCCCTTGTTCTCAGGGTAGGCGCCTGATTGCCAAAACTTGAACCACATTCCCTTGTTCTCCAGGTGGGTGCCTGATTACCAAATCTTGAACTGTATTCTCTCGTTTTCCAGGTGGGCGCCTGTTTGCCAAAACTTGAACTATATTCCCTTGTTCTCCAAGTGGGCGCCAAATTGCCAAAACTTGAACTGTGGTCCCTTGTTCTCCAGGTGGGTGCCTTTTTGCTAGAACTTGAATTGTATTTCCTTATTCCCAAGGTAGGCGCCTGATTGCCAAAATTTGAACTGTATTCCCATGTTCTCCAAATGGTTTCCAAAACTTGAACTATACTCCCTTGTTTTCCAGGTGGGTTCCTGATTGCCAAAACTTGAACAGTACTCCCCTGTTCTCCAGGTGGGAGCCTAATAGCCAAAACATAACCTATATTCCCTTGTTCTCCAGGTGGGATCCTGATTGCCAAAACATGAACTATATTCCCTTGTTCTCCAGGTGGGTGCCTGATTGCCAAAACTTGAACTATATTCCCTTGTTCTTTAGGTGAGAGCCTGATTGCCAAAACATGAACGATATTCCCTTGTTCTCCAGGTAGGAACCTGATTGCCAAAACTTTAGCTGCATTCCCTTGTTCTCCAGGTGGGCGCCTGTTTGCCAGAACATGAACTGTATTCCCTCGTTTTCCAGGTAGGTGCCTGATTGCCAAAACTTGAACTTTACTCCCTTTTTCCCCAAGTGGGAGCCTGATTGCCAAAACATAGCCTGTATTCCCTTGTTCTCCAGGTGGAAGCTTTATTGCCAAAACATGAACTATATTCCCTTGCTCTCCAGGTGGGTGCCTAATTGCCAAAACTTGAATTGTATTCCCCTGTTCTCCAGGTGGGCGCCTACTTGCCAAAACTTGAACTGTATTCCCCTGTTATTCGGGTGGGTGCCTGATTGCTAATACTTGAACTGCATTCCCTTATTCTCCATGTGGGCGCCTTATTGCCAAAACTTAAACTGTATTCCCTTGTTCTCCAGGTGGGCGCCTGATTGCCAAAACTTCACCTATATTCCCTTGTTCTCCAAGTGGGTGCTTGATTGCCAAAACTTGAACTGTATTCCCTTGTTCTTCAGGTGGGCACCAGATTGCCAAAACATGAACTGTATTCCCTTGTTCTCCAGGTAGGCGCCTGATTGCCAAAACTTGAACTATATTCCCTTGTTAACCAGGTGGGCGCCTGATTGCTAAAACTTGAAATGTATTTCCTTGTTCTCTATGTGGGCTCCTGATTGGCAAAACTTGAACTGTATTCCCTTGTTATTCAGGAGGGCGCCTGATTGCCAAAAGTTGAATTGTACTCCCTTGTTCTGCAGGTGGGCGCCTGATTGCCAAAACTTGAACTGTACTCCCTTGTTCTCCAGGTGGGCGCCTGATTGCCAAAACTTGAACAGTATTTCCTTGTTCTCCAGGTGGGCGTCTCATTGCCAAAACTTATACAGTATTTCTTTATTCACCAGGTGGGCACCTAATTGACAAAACTTCAAGTATAATCCCTTGTTCTCTAGGTGGGAGTTTGATTGCCAAAAACATGAACTGTATTCCCTTGTTCTCCAGGTGGTTGCTTGATTGTCAAAACTTGAACTGTACATTTTTGTTCTCCAGGTGGGTGCCTGATTGCCACAACATGAATTGTATTCCCATGTTCTCCAGCTGGGCGCCTAATTTCTAAAAACATGAACTGTATTCCCTTGTTCTCCAGGTGGGTGCCTGATTGCTAATACTTGAACAATATTCCCTTATTCTCCATGTGGGCGCTGGATTGTCAAAAACGTGAATTGTATTTCGTTGTTCTCTAGGTAGGCGCCTAAAAGCCAAAACATGACCTGTATTCCCTCGTTCTCGAGGTGGGCACCTGATTGCCAAAACTTGAACTGTACTCTCTTGTTCTTCAGGAGGGCATTTGATTTCTAAAACTTAAACTGTACTCCCTTGTTCTCCGTGTGGGCGCCTGATTGCCATAACTTGAACTATATTCCCTTGTTCTCCAGGTGGGCGCGTGATTGCCAAAAGTTGTACTATATTACCATATTCTCCAAGTGGGCGCCTGATAGCCAAAACTTGAACTGTATTCCCTGTTCTCCAGATGGGTACCTGATTGCCAAAACTTGAGCTATATTCCCTCGTTCTCCAGGTGGGCTCCTGTTTGCCAAAACTTGAACTGTACTCGCTTGTTCTCCAGGTGGGAGCCTGATTGCCAAAACATAAACTATATTCCCTTGTTCTTCAGGTGGGAGCTTGATTGCCAAAACAAGAACTATATTCCCTTGTTCTCCAGGTGGGCACCTGATTGCCAAAACTTTAACCACATTCCCTTGTTCCTCAGGTGGGTGCCTGATTGCCAAAACTTGAACTATATTCCCTTGTTCTTCAGGTGGGAGCCTGATTGTCAAAACATGAACGATATTCCCTTGTTATCCAGTTAGGCACCTGATTGCCAAAACTTGAACTGCATTCCCTTGTTCTCCAGGTGGGCGCCCGTTTTCCAAAACTTGAACTGTATTCCCTCGTTTTCCAGGTAGGCGCCTGATTGCCAAAACTTGAACTATATTCCCTTATTCTCCAGGTGGGCGCCAGATTGCCAAAACTTGAACTGTCTTCCGTTGTTCTTCAGGTGGGTGCCTATTTGCCAGAACTTGGACTGCATTTCCTTATTTCCCAGGTAGGTGCCTGATTGTCAAAATTTGAACTGTATTCCCTTGTTCTCCAAGTGGTTTCCAAAACATGAACTGTACTCCCTTATTCTCCAGGTGGGTGCCTGATTGCCAAAACTTGAACTTTACTCCCTTATTCCCCAGGTGGGAGCCTGATTGCCAAAACATAACCTGTATTCCCTTGTTCTCCATGTGGAAGCCTGATTACCAAAATATGAAGTATATTCCCTTGTTCTCCAGGTGGGTGCCTCATTGCCAAAACTTGAATTGTATTCCCCTATTCTCCAGGTGGGCGCCTACTTGCCAAAACTTGAACTGTATTCCCCTGTTATCCGGGTGGGTACCTGATTGCTAATACTTGAACTGCATTCCCTTATTCTCCATGTGGGCGCCTGATTTCCAAAACTTAAACTGTATTCCCTTGTTCTCCAGGTGGGCGCCTGATTGCCAAAACTTCAACTATATTCCCTTGTTCTCCAAGTGGGTGCTTGATTGCCAAAACTTGAACTGTATTCCCTTGTTCTTCAGGTGGGCACCAGTTTGCCAAAACATGAACTGTATTCCCTTGTTCTCCAGGTGGGCGCCTGATTGCCAAAACTTGAACTGTATTCCCTTGTTAACCAGGTGGGCGCCTAATTGCTAAAACTTGAAATGTATTTCCTTGTTCTCTATGTGGGCTCCTGATTGGCAAAACTTGAACTGTATTCCCTTGTTATTCAGGAGGGCGCCTGATTGTCAAAATTTGAACTGTATTCCCTTGTTCTCCAAGTGGTTTCCAAAACTTGAATTGTACTCCCTTATTCTCCAGGTAGGTGCCTGATTGCCAAAACTTGAACTTTACTCCCTTGTTCCCCAGGTGGGAGCCTGATTGCCAAAACATAACCTGTATTCCATTGTTCTCCAGGTGAAAGCCTGATTGCCAAAACATGAACTATATTCCCTTTTCTCCAGGTGGGTGCCTGATTGCCAAAACTTGAATTGTATTCCCCTGTTCTCCAGGTGGGCGCCTACTTGCCAAAACATGAACTGTATTCCACTGTTATCCGGGTGGGTGCCTGATTGCTAATACTTTAACTGCATTCCCTTATTCTCCATGTGGGCGCCTGATTGCCAAAACTTAAATTGTATTCCCTTGTTCTCTAGGTGGGCGCCTGATTGACAAGACTTCAACTATATTCCCTTTTTCTCCAAGTGGGTGCTTGATTGCCAAAACTTGAACTGTATTCCCTTGTTCTTCAGGTGGGCACCAGATTGCCAAAACATGAACTGTATTCCCTTGTTCTCCAGGTGGGCGCCTGATTGACAAAACTTGAACTGTATTCCCTTGTTAACCAGGTGGGCGCCTGATTGCTAAAACTTGAAATGAATTTCCTTGTTCTCTATGTGGGCTCCTGATTGGCAAAACTTGAACTGTATTCCCTTTTTATTCAAGAGGGCGCCTGATTGCCAGAAGTTGAATTGTACTCCCTTGTTCTGCAGGTGGGTGCCTGATTGCCAAAACTTGAACTGTACTCCCTTGTTCTCCAGGTGGGCGCCTGATTGCCAAAACTTGAACAGTATTCCCTTGTTCTCCAGGTGGGCGTCTGATTGCCAAAACTTATACAGTATTTCTTTATTCACCAGGTGGGCACTTGATTGACAAAACTTCAACTGTAATCCCTTGTTCTCTAGATGAGAGTCTGATTGCCAAAAACTTGAACTGTATTCCCTTGTTCTCTAGGTGGGCGTTGGATTGCTAAAAACGTGAATTGTATTCCGTTGTTCTCGAGGTGGGCGCCTGATTGCCAAAACTTGAACTGTACTCTATTGTTCTCTAGGAGGGCATTTGATTGCCAAAACATGAACTGTACTCCCTTGTTCTCCAGGTGGGCGCCTGATTGCGATAACTTGAATTATATTCCCTTGTTCTCCAGGTGGGCGCCTGATTGCCAAAAGTTGAACTATATTACCATATTCTCTAAGTGGGCGCCTGATTGCCAAAACTTGAACTGTATTCCTCTGTATTCTAGGTGGGCGCCTGATAGCCAAAACTTGAACTGTATTCCATATTCTCCAGATGGGTGCCTAATTACCAAAACTTGAAATTTATTCCCTCGTTCTCCAGGTGGGCTCCTGATTGCCAAAACTTGAACTATACTCGCTTGTTCTCCAGGTGGGAGCCTGATTGCCAAAACTTAAACTATATTCCCTTGTTCTCCAGGTGGGAGCATGATTGCCAAAATATGAACTATATTCCCTTGTTCTCCAGGTAGGCGCCTGATTGCCAAAACTTGAACCACATTCCCTTGTTCTCCAGGTGGTTTCCTGATGGCCAAAACTTGAACTATATTCCCTTGTTCTCCAAGTGGGCGCCAAATTGCCAAAACTTGAACTGTGGTCCCTTGTTCTCCATGTAGGCACCTGATTGCCAAAACTTGAACTGCATTCCCTCGTTCTCCAGGTGGGCGCCTGATTGCCAAAATTTGAACTGTATTCCCTCGTTTTCCAGGTAGGAGCCTGATTGCCAAAACTTGAACTATACTCGCTTGTTCTCCTGGTGGGAGCCTGATTGCCAAAACTTAAACTATATTCCCTTGTTCTCCAGGTGGGAGCATGATTGCCAAAATATGAACTATATTCCCTTGTTCTCTAGGTTGGCGCCTGATTGCCAAAACTTGAACCACATTCCCTTGTTCTCCAGGTTGTTTCCTGATGGCCAAAACTTGAACTATATTCCCTTGTTCTTCACATGGTAGCCTGATTGCCAAAAGATGAACGATATTCCCTTGTTCTCCATGTAGGCACCTGATTGCCAAAACTTGAACTGCATTCCATTGTTCTCCAGGTGGGCGCCTGTTTGCCAAAACTTGAACTGTATTCCCTCGTTTTCCAGGTAGGCGCCTGATTGCCAAAACTTGAACTATATTCCCTTGTTCTCCAGGTGGGCGCCAGATTGCCAAAACTTGAACTGTCTTCCGTTGTTCTTCAGGTGGGTGCCTGTTTGCCAGAACTTGGACTGTATTTCCTTATTCCCCATGTAGGTGCCTGATTGCCAAAATTTGAACTGTATTCCCTTGTTCTCTAAGTGGTTTCCAAAACATGAAGTGTACTCCCTTATTCTCCAGGTGGGTGCCTGATTGCCAAAACATGAACTTTACTCACTTGTTCCCCAGGTGGGAGCCTGATTGCCAAAACATAACCTGTATTCCCTTGTTCTCCAGGTGGAAGCCTGATTGCCAAAACATGAAATATATTCCCCTGTTCTCCAGGTGGGTGCCTGATTGCCAAAACATGAATTGTATTCCCCTGTTCTCCAGCTGGGCGCCTAATTGCCAAAACTGAACTGTATTCCCCTATTCTCCGGGTGGGTGCCTGATTGCTAATTCTTGAACTGTATTCCCTTATTCTCCATGTGGGCGCCTGATTGCCAAAACTTAAACTGTATTCCCTTGTTCTCCAGGTGGGCGCCTGATTGTCAAAACTACAACTGTATTCCCTTGTTCTCCAAGTGGGCGCTTGATTGCCAAAACTTGAACTGTATTCCCTTGTTCTTCTGGTGGGCGCCAGATTGCCAAAACATAAACTGTATTCCCTTGTTCTCCAGGTGGGCGCCTGATTGCCTAAACTTGAACTGTATTCCGTTTTTCTCCAGGTGGGCGCCTGATTGCTAAAACTTGAAATGTATTTCCTTGTTCACTATGTGGGATCCTGATTGCCAAAACTTGAACTGTATTTCCTTGTTATTCTGGAGGGCGCCTGATTGCCAAAAGTTGATACGTACTCCCTTGTTCTGCAAGTGGGCGCCTGATTGCCAAAACTTGAACTGTACTCCCTTATTCTCCAGGTGGGCACCTGATTGCCAAAACTTGAACTGTACTCCCTTGTTCTCTAGGTGGGCGCCTGATTGCCAAAACTTGAACAGTATTCCCTTGTTCTCCGGGTGGGCGCCTGATTGCCAAAACTTATACAGTATTTCTTTATTCACCAGGTGGGCACCTGATTGACAAAACTTCAACTGTAATCCCTTGTTCTCTAGGTGGGAGTCTGATTGCCAAAAACTTGAACTGTATTCCCTTGTTCACCAGGTGGTTGCTTGATTGTCAAAATTTTAACTGTACATCTTTGTTCTCCATGTGGGTGCCTGATTGCGAAAAAACTTGAACTGTATTCCCTTCTTCTCTAGGTGGGCGCCTAATTGCTAAAAACATGAACTGTATTCCCTTGGAGCTGAACTGTATTCCCTTGTTCTCCAGGTGGGTGCCTGATTGCCAAAAACATGAACTGTGTTCCCTTGTTCTCCAGGTGGGCGCTGGATTGCCAAAAACGTGAATTGTATTCCGTTGTTCTCTAGGTAGGCGCCTGAAAGCCAAAACATGACCTGTATTCCCTCGTTCTCGAGGTGGGTGCCTGATTGCCAAAACTTGAACTGTACTCTCTTTTTCTCCAAAAGGGCATTTGATTGCCAAAATTTGAACTGAACTCCCTTGTTCTCAAGGTGGGCGCCTGATTGCCATAACTTGAACTATATTCCCTTGTTCTCCAGGTGGGTGCCTTATTGCCAAAAGTTGAACTATATTACAAAATTCTCCAAGTGGGCGCCTGATTGCCAAAACTTGAATTGTATTCCTCTGTATTTTAGGTGGGCGCCTGATAGCCAAAACTTGAACTGTATTCCCTGTTCTCCAGATGGGTGCCTTATTGCCAAAACTTGAACTATATTCCCTTGTTCTCCAGGTGGGCTCCTGATTGCCAAAACTTGAACTGTACTCGCTTGTTCTCCAGGTGGGAGCCTGATTGCCAAAACTTATACTATATTCCCTTATTCTCTAGGTGGGAGCCTGATTGCCAAAACATGAACTATATTCACTTGTTCTCCAGGTAGGCGCCTGATTGCCATAACTTGAACCACATTCCCTTGTTCTCTAGGTGGGTGCCTGATTGCCAAAACTTGAACTGTATTCCCTCGTTTTCCGGGTGGGCGGCTGATTTCCAAAACTTGAACTATATTCCCTCGTTCTCCAGGTGGGCTTCTGATTGCCAAAACTTGAACTGTACTCGCTTCTTCTCCAGGTGGGAGCCTGATTGCCAAAAATTAAACTATATTCCCTTGTTCTCCAGGTGGGAGCCTGATTGCCAAAACATGAACTATATTCCCTTGTTCTCAGGGTAGGCGCCTGATTGCCAAAACTTGAACCACATTCCCTTGTTCTCCAGGTGGGTGCCTGATTGCCAAAACTTGAAATGTATTCTCTCGTTTTCCAGGTGGGCGCCTGATTGCCAAAACTTGAACTATATTCCCTTGTTCTCCAGGTGGGTGCCAAATTGCCAAAACTTGAACTGTGTTCCCTTGTTCTCCAGGTGGGCGCCCTTTTGCTAGAACTTGAACTGTATTTCCTTATTCCCAAGGTAGGCGCCTGATTGCCAAATTTTGAACTGTATTCCCTTGTTCTCTAAGTGGTTTCCAAAACTTTAACTATACTCCCTTGTTCTCCAGGTGGGTATTTTATTTCCAAAACTTGAACAGTACTCCCCTGTTCTCCAGGTGGGAGCCTGATAGCCAAAACATAACTTGTATTCTCTTGTTCTCCAGGTGGGAGCCTGATTTCCAAAACATGAACTATATTCCCTTGTTTTCCAGGTGGGTTCCTGATTGCCAAATCTAGAATTGTATTCCCTTATTCTCCATGTAGGTGCCTTATTGCCAAAACTTGAACTTTATTCCCTTGTTCTCCTGGTTGGTTCCTTTTTACCAAAACTTGAACTGTATTCCCTTATTCTCCAAGTTGGCGCCTGATTTCCAAAACTTGAACTGTATTCCTTTGTTCTCCAGGTAGGCGCCGGATTACCAAAACTTAAACTGTATTCCCTTATTCTCCAGGTAGGTGCCTGATTGCCAAAACATGAACTGCATTCCCTTGTTCTCCAGGTGGGCGCCTGATTGCCAAAACTTGAACTTTATTCCCTTGTTCTCCGGGTGGGTGCTTGATTGCTAATACTTGAACTGTATTCCCTTATTCTCCATGTGGGCGCCTGATTGCAAAAACTTAAACTGTATTCCCTTGTTCTCCAGGTGGGCGCCTAATTGCCAAAACTTCAACTGTATTCCCTTGTTCTCCAATTGGGCGCTTGATTGCCAAAAACTTGAACTGTATTCCCTTGTTCTCCAGGTGGGCGCCTGATTGCCAAAAATGTGAATTGTATTCCCTTGTTCTCCAGGTGGGTGCCTACCAAAAACTTGAATTGTATTCCCTTGTTCTCCAGGTGGGCGTTTGATTGCCAAAAATGTGAATTGTATTCCCTTGTTCTCCAGGTGGGCGCCTGAAAGCCAAATCTTGAACTGTATTACACTGTTCTCCAGGTGGGTGCTTGATTTCCAAAACTTGAACTATGTTCCCTCGTTCTCCAGGTGGGCTCCTGATTGCCAAAACTTGAACTGTACTCTCTTATTCTCCAGGTGGGCATTTGATTGCCAAAACTTGAACTGTACTCCCTTGTTCTCCAGGTGGGCGCCTGATTGCCAAAACTTATACAGTATTACTTTATTCACCAGGTGGGCACCTGATTGACAAAACTTCAACTGTAATCCCTTCTTCTCTAGGTGGGCGCCTAATTGCTAAAAACATGAATTGTATTCCCTTGTTCTCCAGGTGAGAGTCTGATTGCCAAAAACATGAACTGTGTTCCCTTGTTCTCCAGGTGGGCGCTGGATTGCCAAAAATGTGAATTGTATTCCGTTGTTCTATAGGTAGGCGCCTAAACGCCAAAATATGACCTGTATTCCCTCGTTCTGGAGGTGGGCACCTGATTGCCAAAACTTGAACTGTACTCTCTTATTCTCCAGGAGGGCATTTGATTGCCAAAACTTGAACTGTACTCCCTTGTTCTCCAGGTGGGCGCTTGATTGCCATAACTTGAACTATATTCCCTTGTTCTCTAGGTGGGCGCCTGATTGGCAAAAGTTGAACTATATTAGAAAATTCTCCAAGTGGGCGCAAGATTCCAAAACTTGAACTGTATTCCTCTATATTCTAGGTGGGCGCCTGATAGCCAACACTTGAACTGTATTCCCTGTTCTCCAGATGGGTGCCTGATTGCCAAAACTTGAACTATATTCCCTTGTTCTCCAGGTGGGAGCCTGATTTCCAAAACTTAAACTATATTCCCTTGTTCTCTAGGTGGGAGCCTGATTGCCAAAACATGAACTATATTCCTTTGTTTTCCATGTAGGCGCCTGATTGCCAAAACTTGAACCACATTCCCTTGTTCTCCAGGTGGGTGCCTGATTGCCAAAACTTGAACTGTATTCCCTCAGTTTCCAGGTGGGCAGCTGATTTCCAAAACTTGAACTATATTCCCTCGTTTTCCAGGTGGGCTCCTGATTGCCAAAACTTGAACTGTACTCGCTTGTTCTTCAGGTGGGAGCCTGATTGCCAAAACATAAACTATATTCCCTTGTTCTCAGGATAGGCGCCAGATTGCCAAAACTTGAACCACATTCCCTTGTTCTCCAGGTGGGTGCCTGTTTGCCAAACTTGAACCGTATTCTCTCATTTTCCATGTGGGTGCCTGATTGCAAAAACTTAAACTGTATTCCCTTGTTCTCCAGGTGGGCTCCTGATTGCCAAAAATGTGAACTGTATTCCCTTGTTCTCCAGGTGGGCGCCTACCAAAAACTTGAATTGTATTCCCTTGTTCTCAAGGTGGGCGTTTGATTGCCAAAAATGTGAATTGTATTCCCTTGTTCTCCAGGTGGGCGCCTGAAAGCCAAATCTTGAACTGTATTACACTGTTCTCCAGGTGGGTGCCTGATTACCAAAACTTGAACTATGTTCCCTCGTTCTCCAGGTGGGCTCCTGATTGCCAAAACTTGAACTGTACTCCCTTGTTCTCCAGGTGGGCACCTGATTGCCAAAACTTGAACTGTACTCCCTTGTTCTCTAGGTGGGCGGCTGATTGCCAAAACTTGAACAATATTCCCTTGTTCTCAAGGTGGGCGCCTAATTGCTAAAACTTATACAGTATTACTTTATTCACCAGGTGGGCACCTGATTGACAAAACTTCAACTGTAATCCCTTGTTCTCTAGGTGGGACTCTGATTGCCAAAAACTTGAACTTTATTCCCTTGTTCTCCAGGTGGTTGCTTGATTGTCAAAACTTGAACTGTACATTTTTGTTCTCCATGTGGGCGCCTGATTGCCAAAAACTTGAACTGTATTCCCTTCTTCTCTAGGTGGGCGCCTAATTGCTAAAAACATGAACTGTATTCCCTTGTTCTCCAGGTGGGTGCCTGATTGCCAAAAACATGAACGGTGTTCCCTTGTTCTCCAGGTGGGCGCTGGATTGCCAAAAACGTGAATTGTATTCCGTTGTTCTCTAGGTAGGCGCCTGAAAGCCAAAATATGACCTGTATTCCCTCGTTCTCGAGGTGGGCACCTGATTGCCAAAACTTGAACTGTACTCTCTTATTCTCCAGGAGGGCATTTGATTGCCAAAACTTGAACTGTACTCCCTTGTTCTCCAGGTGGGCGCCTGATTGCCATAACTTGAACTATATTCCCTTGTTCTCTAGGTGGGCGCCTGATTGGCAAAAGTTGAACTATATTACAAATTTCTCCAAGTGGGCGCATGATTTCCAAAACTTGAACTGTATTCCTCTATAAAAATTCTAGGTGGGCGCCTGATAGCCAAAACTTGAACTATATTCCCTGTTCTCCAGATGGGTGCCTGATTGCCAAAACTTGAACTATATTCCCTTGTTCTCCAAGTGGGCTCCTAATTGCCAAAACTTGAATTGTACTTGCTTGTTCTCCAGGTGGGAGCCTGATTTCCAAAACTTAAACTATATTCCCTTGTTCTCTAGGTGAGAGCCTGATTGCCAAAACATGAACTATATTCCTTTGTTTTCCATGTAGGCGCCTGATTGCCAAAACTTGAACCACATTCCCTTGTTCTCTAGGTGGGTGCCTGATTGCCAAAACTTGAACTGTATTCCCTTATTTTCCAGGTGGGCAGCTGATTTCCAAAACTTGAACTATATTCCCTCGTTTTCCAGGTGGGCTCTTTATTGCAAAAACTTGAACTGTACTCGCTTGTTCTCCAGGTGGGATCCTGATTGCCAAAACTTAAACTATATTCCCTTGTTCTCCAGGTGGGAGCCTGATTGCCAAAACATAAACTATATTCCCTTGTTCTCAGGGTAGGCGCCTGATTGCCAAAACATGAACCACATTCCCTTGTTCTCCAGGTGGGTGCCTGATTGCCAAAACTTGAACCGTATTCTCTCATTTTCCAGGTGGGCGCGTGATTGCCAAAACTTGAACTATATTCCCTTGTTCTCTAGGTGGGCGCCAAATTGCCAAAACTTGAATTGTGTTCCCTTGTTCTCCAGGTGGGCGCCGTTTTGCTAGAACTTGAACTGTATTTCCTTATTCCCAAGGTAGGCGCCTGATTGCCAAAATTTGAATTGTATTCCCTTGTTCTCCAAGTGGTTTCCAAAACTTGAACTATACTCCCTTGTTCTCCAGGTGGGTGCCTGATTGCCAAAACTTGAACAGTACTCCCCTGTTCTCCAGGTGGGAGCCTGATAGCCAAAACATAACATGTATTCCCTTGTTCTCCAAGTGGGAGCTTGATTGCCAAAACATGAACTATATTCCCTTGCTTTCCAGGTGGGTGCCTGATTGCCAGATCTGGAATTGTATTCCCTTATTCTCCATGTAGGCGCCTGATTACCAAAACTTGATCTTTATTCCCTTGTTCTCCTTGTGGGTTCCTGTTTACCAAAACTTGAACTGTATTCCCTTATTCTCCAGGCAGGCGCCTGATTGCCAAAACATGAACTGTATTCCTTTGTTCTCCAGGTAGGCGCCGGATTGCCAAAACTTGAACTATATTCCCTTGTTCTCCAGGTGGTTGCTTGATTGTCAAAACTTGAACTGTACATTTTTGTTCTCCATGTGGGCGCCTGATTGTCAAAAACTTGAACTGTATTCCCTTCTTCTCTAGGTGGGCGCCTAATTGCTAAAAACATGAACTGTATTCCCTTGTTCTCCAGGTGGGTGCCTGATTGCCAAAAACATGAACTGTACTCCCTTTTTCTCTAGGTGGGCGCCTTATTGCCATAACTTGAACTGTATTCCCTTGTCCTTCAGGTGGGCGCCTGATTGCCAAAAGTTGAACTATATTACCTTATTCTCCAGGTGGGCGCCTGATTTCCAAAACTTGTACTGTATTCCTCAATATTCTAGGTGGGCTCCTGATAGCCAAAACTTGAACTGTATTCCCCTGTTCTCCAGGTGAGAGCCTGATTGCCAAAACTTGAGCTATATTCCCTCGTTCTCCAGGTGGGCGCCTGATTGCCAAAACTTGAAGTGTACTCCCTTGTTCTCCAGGTGGGCGTCTGATTGCCAAAAGTTGAACTATATTACCTTATTCTCCGGGTGGGCGCCTGATTGCCAAAACTTGTACTGTATTCCTCAATATTCTAGGTGGGCTCCTGATAGCCAAAACTTGAACTGTATTCCCCTGTTCTCCAGGTGAGAGTCTGATTGCCAAAAGTTGAACTATATTACCTTATTCTCCAGGTGGGCGCCTGATTTCCAAAACTTGTACTGTATTCCTCAATATTCAAGATGGGCTCCTGATAGCCAAAACTTGAACTGTATTCTCCTGTTCTCCAGGTGAGAGCCTGATTGCAAAAACTTGAACTATATTTCCTCGTTATCCAGGTGGGCACCTGATTGCCAAAACTTGAAGTGTACTCCCTTGTTGTCCATGGGGGATCCTGATTGCCAAAATTTGAACTATATTCCCTTGTTCTCCATATGGGAGCCTGATTTCCAAAATTTGAACTGTATTCCCCAGTTCTTTATGTGGGCGCCTAATATTAAATTTTATTCCCTTGTTCTTCAGGTGGGCGCCTGATTGCCAATACTTGAACTGTATTCCCTCATTTTTCGGGTGGGCTCTTGATTTCCAAAATTTGAACTGTATTCCCTTATTCTCTAAGTGGTCGCCTGTTTGCCAAAATTTGAACTGTACTCTCTTGTTCTCCAGGTAGGCGTCTAATTGCCAAAACTTGAACTATATTCCCTTGTTCACCAGGTAGGTGCCTGATTGTCAAAAGTTGAACAGTATTCCCTTGTTCTTCAGGTGGGCGCCTAATTGCAAAAACTAGAAGTGTATTCCTTTGTTCTTCATGTGGGCGCCTAATTGCCAAAACTTGAATTGTGTTCCCTCGTTCTCCAAGTGGGCGCCTGATTGCCAAAACATGATCTGTATTCTCTTGTTCTCCAGGTGGTTGCCTGATTGCCAAAACTTGAATTGTTTCCCCTATTCTCCAGGTGGGTGCCTACTTGCCAAAACTTGAACTGTATTCCCCTGTTCTCCGGGTGGGTGCCTGATTGTTAATACTTGAACTGCATTCACTTATACTCCATGTGGGCGCCTGATTACCAAAACTTATACTGTATTCCCTTGTTCTCCAGGTGGGCGCCTGATTAGCAAAACTTCAACTATATTCCCTTGTTCTCCAAGTGGGTGCTTGATTGCCAAAACTTGAACTGTATTCCCTTGTTCTTCAGCTGGGCACCAGATTGCCAAAACTTGAACTGTATTCCCTTGTTCTCCAGGTGGGCGCCTGATTGCGAAAACTTGAACTGTATTCCCTTGTTCTCCAGGTGGGCGCCTGATTGCTAAAACTTAAAATGTATTTCCTTGTTCTCTATGTGGGCTCCTGATTGCCAAAACTTGAACCACATTCCCTTGTTCTCTAGGTGGGTGCCTGATTGCCAAAACTTGAACTGTATTCCCTTATTTTCCAGGTGGGCAGCTGATTTCCAAAACTTGAACTATATTCCCTCGTTTTCCAGGTGGGCTCTTTATTGCAAAAACTTGAACTGTACTCGATTGTTCTCCAGGTGGGATCCTGATTGCCAAAACTTAAACTATATTCCCTTGTTCTCCAGGTGGGAGCCTGATTGCCAAAACATTAATTATATTCCCTTGTTCTCTAGGTGGAAGTCTGATTGCCAAAAACTTGAATTGTATTCCCTTATTCTCTAGGTGGTTGCTTGATTGTCAAAACTTGAACTGTATTCCCTTGTTCTCCAAGTGGGCGCCTGATTGCGAAAACTTGAACTGTATTCCCTTGTTCTCCAGGTGGGCGCCTGATTGCTAAAACTTGAAATGTATTTCCTTGTTCTCTATGTGGGCTCCTGATTGCCAAAACTTTAACTGTATTCCCTTGTTATTAAGGTGGGCGCCTGATTGCCAAAAGTTGAATTATACTCCATTGTTCTGCAGGTGGGCGCCTGATTGCCAAAACTTGAACTGTACTCCCTTGTTATCTAGGTGGGCGCCTGATTGCCAAAACATGAACTGTACTCCCTTGTTCTCCAGGTGGGCGCCTGATTACCAAAACTTATACAATATTTCTTTGTTCTCCAGGTGGGCACCTGATTGACAAAACTTCAACTGTAATCCCTTGTTCTCTTAGTGGAAGTTTGATTGCCAAAAACTTGAATTGTATTCCCTTGTTCTCCAGGTGGTTGCTTGATTGTCAAAACTTGAACTGTACATCTTTGTTCTCCATGTGGGCGCCTGATTGCCAAAAACTTGAATTGTATTCCCTTCTTCTCTAGGTGGGTGCCTAATTGCTAAAAACATGAACTGTATTCCCTTGTTCTCCAGGTGGGTGCCTGATTGCCAAAAGCATGAACTGTGTTCCCTAGTTCTCCAGGTGGGTGCTGGATTGCCAAAAACCTGAATTATATTCCGTCGTTCTCTAGGTAGGCGCCTGAAAGACAAAACATGACTTTTATTCCCTCATTCTCGAAGTGGGCCCCTTGATTGCCAAAACTTGAACTGTACTACCTTGTTCTATAGGTGGGCGCTTGATTTCCAAAAATTGAACTGTATTTCCTTGTTCTCCAGGTGGGCGCCTAAATTCGAAAACCTGAACTGTATTCCCTCGTTTTCCAGGTGGGCGCCATATTGCCGAAACGTGAACTGTACTCTCTTATTCTCCAGGAGGGCGTTTGATTGCCAAAAGTTGAACTTTATTCCCTTGTTCTCCAGGTGGGCGCTGATTGCCGAAACTTGAACTGTATTCCCTCGTTCTCCAGGTGGGTGCCTGATTGCCAAAACTTGAACTATACTCCCTTGTTCTCCAGGTGGGTGTTTGATTGCCAAAACTTTAACTGCATTCCCTTGTTCTCCAGGTAGGCTCCAGATTACACAAACTTTAACTATATTCCCTTTACCTCCAAGTGGGTGCCTGATTGCCAAAACTTGAACTGTATTCCCCTGTTCTCTAGGTGGGTGCCTAATTTCAAAAACTTGAACTGTGTTCCCCTGTAATCCGGGTAGGTGCCTGATTGCTAATACTTGAACTGTATTCTTTTGTTCTCCTTGTGGGTGCCTGATTTCCAAAATTTGAACTGTATTCCCTTGTTCTCTAGGTGGTCGCATGTTTGACAAAACTTGAACTATATTCCCTTATTCTCCAGGTGGGCGCCTAATTGCCAAAACTTGAACTATATTCCCTTGTTCTCCAGGTAGGTGCCTGATTGCCAAAAGTTGAACTGTATTCCCTTGTTCTTCAGGTGGGCGCCTAATTGCAAAAACTTGAAGTGTATTCTTTTGTTATTCAGGTGGGCGCCTGATTGCCAAAACTTGAACTGTGTTCCCTCGTTCTCCAAGTGGGCGCCTGATTGCCAAAACATGATCTGTATTCTCTTGTTCTCCAGGTGGGCGCCAGATTGCCAAAACTTGAACTGTATTCCCTTGTTCTCCAGGTGGGCGCCTGATTGCCAAAACTTGAACAGTATTCCCCAGTTCTTTATGTGGGCGCCTAATTGCCAAAACTTGAAATTTATTCCCCTGTTCTTCAGGTGGGCGCCTGATTGCCAATACTTGAACTGTATTCCCTCATTTTCCGGGTGGGCTCTTGATTTCCAAAATTTGAACTGTATTCCCTTGTTCTCAAGGTGGTCGCCTGTTTGCCAAAACTTGAACTGTATTCCTTCGTTCTCCAGGTAGGCGCCTAATTGCCAAAACTTGAACTATATTCCCTTGTTCTCCAAGTAGGTGCCTGATTGCCAAAAGTTGAACTGTATTCCCTTGTTCTTCAGGTGGGCACCTAATTGCAAAAACTTGAAGTATATTCCTTTGTTCTTCAGGTGGGCGCCTGATTGCCAAAACTTGAACTGTGTTCCCTCGTTGTCCAAGTGGGTGCCAGATTGCCAAAACTTGACCTGTATTCCCTTGTTCTCCAAGTGGGCGCTTGTTTGCCAAAACTTGAAATGTATTCCCTTATTCCCCAGGTAGGTGCTTGATTGCAAAAATTTGAACTGTATTACCTTGTTCTCCAGGTGGTTTCCAACATTTGAACTGTACTCCCCAGTTCTCCGGGTGGGCGCCTGATTGCCAATACTTGAACTGTATTCCCTCGTTCTCCGGGTGGGCGCTTGATTTCCAAAACCTGAATTGTATTCCCTTGTTCTCTAGGTGGGCGCCTGATTGCCAAAATATGAACTGTAGTCCCTTGTTCTCCAGGTGGGTGCCTGATTGCCAAAATTTGAACTATATTGCCTTGTTATCCAGGTGGCCGCTTGATTGCCAAAACTTGAACTGTATTCCCTTGTTCTCCAGGTGGGCACCTAATTGCCAAATTTAACTATATTACCTTATTCTCCAGGTAGGCGCCTGATTGCCAAAACTTGAAGTGTACTCCCATGTTCTCCAGGTGGGCGTCTGATTGCCAAAAGTTGAACTATATTACCTTATTCTCGAGGTGGGCGCCTGATTGCCAAAACTTGTACTGTATTCCTCAATATTCTAGGTGGGCTCCTGATAGCCAAAACTTGAACTGTATTCCCCTGTTCTCCAGGTGAGAGCCTGATTGCCAAAAGTTGAACTATATTACCTTATTCTCCAGGTGGGCGCCTGATTTCCAAAACTTGTACTGTATTCCTCAATATTCTAGGTGGGCTCCTGATAGCCAAAACTTGAACTGTATTCTCCTGTTCTCCAGGTGAGAGCCTGATTGCAAGAACTTGAATTATATTCCCTCGTTATCCAGGTGGGCGCCATATTGCCAAAACTTGAAGTGTACTCCCTTGTTGTCCATGGGGGATCCCGATTGCCAAAATTTGAAATATATTCCCTTGTTCTCCATGTGGGATCCTGATTGCCAAAATTTGAACTGTATTCCCCAGTTCTTTATGTGGGCGCCTAATATTAAATTTTATTCCCTTGTTCTTCAGGTGGGCGCCTGATTGCCAATACTTGAACTGTATTCCCTCATTTTTCGGGTGGGCTCTTGATTTCCAAAATTTGAACTGTATTCCCTTGTTCTCTAGGTGGTCGCCTGTTTGCCAAAATTTGAACTGTACTCTCTTGTTCTCCAGGTAGGCGTCTAATTGCCAAAACTTGAACTATATTCCCTTGTTCACCAGGTAGGTGCCTGTTTGTCAAAAGTTGAACAGTATTCCCTTGTTCTTCAGGTGGGCGCCTAATTGCAAAAACTAGAAGTGTATTCCTTTGTTCTTCATGTGGGCGCCTAATTGCCAAAACTTGAATTGTGTTCCCTCGTTCTCCAAGTGGGCGCCTGATTGCCAAAACATGATCTGTATTCTCTTGTTCTCCAGGTGGTTGCCTGATTGCCAAAACTTGAATTGTTTCCCCTATTCTCCAGGTGGGCGCCTACTTGCCAAAACTTGAACTGTATTCCCCTGTTCTCCGGGTGGGTGCCTGATTGTTAATACTTGAACTACATTCACTTATACTCCATGTGGGTGCCTGATTACCAAAACTTAAACTGTATTCCCTTGTTCTCCAGGTGGGCGCCTGATTACCAAAACTTCAACTATATTCCCTTGTTCTCCAAGTGGGTGCTTGATTGCCAAAACTTGAACTGTATTCCCTTGTTCTTCAGCTGGGCACCAGATTGCCAAAACTTGAACTGTATTCCCTTGTTCTCCAGGTGGGCGCCTGATTGCGAAAACTTGAATTGTATTCCCTTGTTCTTCAGGTGGGCGCCTGATTGCTAAAACTTGAAATGTATTTCCTTGTTCTCTATGTGGGCTCCTGATTGCCAAAACTTTAACTGTATTCCCTTGTTATTCAGGTGGGCGCCTGATTGCCAAAAGTTGAACTATACTCCCTTGTTCTACAGGTGGGCGCCTAATTGCCAAAACTTGAACTGTACTCCTTTGTTATCTAGGTGGGCGCCTGATTGCCAAAACATGAACTGTACTCCCTTGTTCTCCAGGTGGGCGCCTGATTACCAAAACTTATACAGTATTTCTTTATTCTCCAGGTGGGCACCTGATTGACAAAACTTCAACTGTAATCCCTTGTTCTCTAGGTGGAAGTCTGATTGCCAAAAACTTGAATTGTATTCCCTTGTTCTCTAGGTGGTTGCTTGATTGTCAAAACTTGAACTGTATTCCCTTGTTCTCCAAGTGGGCGCCTGATTGCGAAAACTTGAACTGTATTCCCTTGTTCTCCAGGTGGGCGCCTGATTGCTAAAACTTGAAATGTATTTCCTTGTTCTCTATGTGGGCTCCTGATTGCCAAAACTTTAACTGTATTCCCTTGTTATTCAGGTGTGCGCCTGATTGCCAAAAGTTGAACTATACTCCATTGTTCTGCAGGTGGGCGCCTGATTGCCAAAACTTGAACTGTACTCCCTTGTTATCTAGGTGGGCGCCTGATTGCCAAAACTTGAACTGTACTCCCTTGTTCTCCAGGTGGGCGCCTGATTACCAAAACTTATACAGTATTTCTTTGTTCTCCAGGTGGGCACCTGATTGACAAAACTTCAACTGTAATCCCTTGTTCTCTTGGTGGAAGTCTGATTGCCAAAAACTTGAATTGTATTCCCTTGTTCTCCAGGTGGTTGCTTGATTGTCAAAACTTGAACTGTACATCTTTGTTCTCCATGTGGGCGCCTGATTGCCAAAAACTTGAATTGTATTCCCTTCTTCTCTAGGTGGGTGCCTAATTGCTAAAAACATGAACTGTATTCCCTTGTTCTCCAGGTGGGTGCCTGATTTCCAAAAGCATGAACTGTGTTCCCTTGTTCTCCAGGTGGGTGCTGGATTGCCAAAAACCTGAATTATATTCCGTTGTTCTCTAGGTAGGCGCCTGAAAGCTAAAACATGACTTTTATTCCCTCATTCTCAAAGTGGGCCCCTTGATTGCCAAAACTTGAACTGTACTCCCTTGTTCTATAGGTGGGCGCTTGATTTCCAAAAATTGAACTGTATTTCCTTGTTCTCCAGGTGGGCGCCTAAATTCGAAAACTTGAACTGTATTCCCTCGTTTTCCAGGTGGGCGCCATATTGCCGAAACGTGAACTGTACTCTCTTATTCTCTAGGAGGGCGTTTGATTGCCAAAAGTTGAACTTTATTCCCTTGTTCTCCAGGTGGGCGCTGATTGCCAAAACTTGAACTGTATTCCCTCGTTCTCCAGGTGGGTGCCTGATTGCCAAAACTTGAACTATACTCCCTTGTTCTCCAGGTGGGTGTTTGATTGCCAAAACTTGAACTGCATTCCCTTGTTCTCCAGGTAGGCTCCATATTACACAAACTTTAACTATATTCCCTTTACCTCCAAGTGGGTGCCTGATTGCCAAAACTTGAACTGTATTCCCCTGTTCTCTAGGTGGGTGCTATTTCAAAAACTTGAACTGTGTTCCCCTGTAATCCGGGTAGGTGCCTGATTGCTAATACTTGAACTGTATTCCTTTGTTCTCCTTGTGGGTGCCTGATTTCCAAAATTTGAACTGTATTCCCTTGTTCTCTAGGTGGTCGCATGTTTGACAAAACTTGAACTGTATTCCCTTGTTCTCCAGGTGGGCGCCTAATTGCCAAAACTTGAACTATATTCCCTTGTTCTCCAGGTAGGTGCCTTATTGCCAAAAGTTGAACTGTATTCCCTTGTTCTTCAGGTGGGCGCCTAATTGCAAAAACTTGAAGTGTATTCTTTTGTTATTCAGGTGGGCGCCTGATTGCCAAAACTTGAACTGTGTTCCCTCGTTCTCCAAGTGGGCGCCTGATTGCCAAAACATGATCTGTATTCTCTTGTTCTCCAGGTGGGCGCCAGATTGCCAAAACTTGAACTGTATTCCCTTGTTCTCCAGGTGGGCGCCTGATTGCCAAAACTTGAACAGTATTCCCCAGTTCTTTATGTGGGCGCCTAATTGCCAAAACTTGAAATTTATTCCCCTGTTCTTCAGGTGGGCGCCTGATTGCCAATACTTGAACTGTATTCCCTCATTTTCCGGGTGGGCTCTTGATTTCCAAAATTTGAACTGTATTCCCTTGTTCTCAAGGTGGTCGCCTGTTTGCCAAAACTTGAACTGTATTCCTTCGTTCTCCAGGTAGGCGCCTAATTGCCAAAACTTGAACTATATTCCCTTATTCTCCAAGTAGGTGCCTGATTGCCAAAAGTTGAACTGTATTCCCTTGTTCTTCAGGTGGGCACCTAATTGCAAAAACTTGAAGTATATTCCTTTGTTCTTCTGGTGGGCGCCTGATTGCCAAAACTTGAACTGTGTTCCCTCGTTCTCCAAGTGGGTGCCAGATTGCCAAAACTTGACCTGTATTCCCTTGTTCTCCAAGTGGGCGCTTGTTTGCCAAAACTTGAACTGTATTCCCTTATTCCCCAGGTAGGTGCTTGATTGCAAAAATTTGAACTGTATTCCCTTGTTCTCCAGGTGGTTTCCAACATTTGAACTGTACTCCCCAGTTCTCCGGGTGGGCGCCTGATTGCCAATACTTGAACTGTATTCCCTCGTTCTCCGGGTGGGCGCTTGATTTCCAAAACTTGAATTGTATTCCCTTGTTCTCTAGGTGGGCGCCTGATTGCCAAAACATGAATTGTAGTCCCTTGTTCTCCAGGTGGGTGCCTGATTGCCAAAATTTGAACTATATTGCCTTGTTATCCAGGTGGCCGCCTGATTGCCAAAACTTGAACTGTATTCCCTTGTTCTCCAGGTGGGTACCTAATTGCTAAATTTAACTATATTACCTTATTCTCCAGGTGGGCGCCTGATTGCCAAAACTTGAACTGTATTCCTCTGTATTTTAGAAAGGCGCTTGATAGCCAAAACTTGAACTGTATTCCCCTTTTCTCCAGGTGGGTGCCTGATTACCAAATCTTGAACAATATTCCCTCGTTCTCCAGGTGGGCTCCTGATTGCCAAAACTTGAACTGTGCTCCCTTGTTCTCCAGGTGGGAGCCTGATTGCCAAAACTTGAACTAAATTCACTTGTTCTCTTGGTGGGAGCCTGATTGCCAAAACATGAACTCTATTCCCTTGTTCTCCAAGTAGGCGCCTGATTGCCAAAAGTTGAACCACATTCCCTTGTTCTCCAGGTGGGCGCCTGATTGCCAAAACTTGAACTGTACACCCTTAGTTTTTTAGGTGGGCGCCTGATTGCCAAAATTTGAACTATATTCCCTTGTTCTCCAGGTAGGCGCCAGATTGCCAAAACTTGAACTGTATTCCCTTATTCTCCAGGAGGGCGCCTATTTGCCAAAACTTGAATTGTATTTCCTTATTCCCAAGTAGGCGCCTGATTGCCAAAATTTGAACTGTATTCCCTTATTCTCCAAGTGGTTTCCAAAACTTGAACTATACTACCTTGTTCTCTAGGTGGGTGCCTGATTACCAAAACTTGAACTGTACTCCCTTGTTCTACAGGTGGGCGCTTGATTTCCAAAACTTGAACTGTATTTCCTTGTTCTCCAGGTGGGCGCCTAAATTCGAAAACCTGAACTGTATTCCCTCGTTTTCCAGTAGGGTGCCTTATTGCCGAAACGTGAACTGTACTCTCTTATTCTCCAGGAGGGTGTTTGATTGCCAAAAGTTGAACTTTATTCCCTTGTTCTCCAGGTGGGCGCTGATTGCCAAAACTTGAACTGTATTCCCTTATTCTCCAGGTGGGCTCCAGATTACACAAACTTTAACTATATTCCCTTTACCTCCAGGTGGGTGCCTGATTGCCAAAACTTGAACTGTATTCCCCTGTTCTCTAGGTGGGTGCCTAATTTCAAAAACTTGAACTGTGTTCCCCTGTAATCCGGGTAGGTGCGTGATTGCTAATACTTGAACTGTATTACTTTGTTCTCCATGTGGGTGCCTGATTTCTTAAATTTGAACTGTATTCCCTTCTTCTCTAGGTGGTCGCATGTTTGCCAAAACTTGAACTGTATTCCCTTGTTCTCCTGGTGGGCGCCTAATTGCCAAAACTTGAACTATATTCCCTTGTTCTCCAGGTAGGTGCCTGATTGCCAAAAGTTGAACTGTATTCCCTTGTTCTTCAGGTGGGCGCCTAATTGCAAAAACTTGAAGTGTATTCCTTTGTTCTTCAGGTGGGCGCCTGATTGCCAAAACTTGAACTGTGTTCCCTCGTTCTCCAAGTGGGCGCCTGATTGCCAAAACATGATCTATATTCTCTTGTTCTCCAGGTGGGCGCCAGATTGCCAAAACTTGAATTGTATTCCCTTGTTCTCCAGGTGGGCGCTTGATTGACAAAACTTGAACAGTATTCCCCAGTTCTTTATGTGGGCGCCTAATTGCCAAAACTTGAACTTTATTCCCCTGTTCTTCAGGTGGGCGCCTGATTGCCAATACTTGAACTGTATTCCCTCATTTTCCGGGTGGGCTCTTGATTTCCAAAATTTAAACTGTATTCCCTTGTTCTCTAGGTGGTCGCCTGTTTGCCAAAACTTGAACTGTATTCCTTCGTTCTCCATGTGGGCGCCTAATTGCCAAAACTTGCACTATATTCCCTTGTTCTCCAGGTAGGTTCATGATTGCCAAAAGTTGAACTGTATTCCCTTGTTCTTCAGGTGGGCACCTAATTGCAAAAACTTGAAGTATATTCCTTTGTTCTTCAGGTGGGCGCCTGGTTGCCAAAACTCGAACTGTGTTCCCTCGTTCTCCAAGTGGGCGCCAGATTGCCAAAACTTGACCTGTATTCCCTTGTTCTCCAAGTGGGTGCTTGTTTGCCAAAACTTGAACTGTATTCCCTTATTCCCCAGGTAGGTGCTTGATTGCAAAAATTTGAACTGTATTCCCTTGTTCTCCAGGTGGTTTTCAACATTTGAACTGTACTCCCCAGTTCTCCGGGTGGGCGCCTGATCGCCAATACTTGAACTGTATTCCCTCGTTCTCCGGGTGGACGCTTGAATTCCAAAACTTGAATTGTATTCACTTGTTCTCCAGGTGGGCGCCTGATTGCCAAAACATGAACTGTAGTCCCTTGTTCTCCAGGTGGGCGCCTGATTGCCAAAATTTGAACTATATTGCCTTGTTATCCAGATGGCCGCCTGATTGCCAAAACTTGAACTGTATTCTCTTGTTCTCCAGGTGGGCGCCTAATTGCCAAATTTAACTATATTACCTTATTCTCCAGGTGGGCGCCTGATTGCCAAAACTTGAACTGTATTCCTCTGTATTTTAGAAAGGCACCTGATAGCCACAACTTGAACTGTATTCCCCTGTTCTCCAGGTGGGTGCCTGATTACCAAAACTTGAACAATATTCCCTCGTTTTCCAGGTGGGCTCCTGATTGCCAAAACTTGAACTATGCTCCCTTGTTCTCCAGGTGGGAGCCTGATTGCCAAAACTTGAACTATATTACCTTGTTCTCTTGGTGGGAGCCTGATTGCCAAAACATGAACTCTATTCCCTTGTTCTCCAAGTAGGCGCCTGATTGCCAAAACTTGAACCACATTCCCTTGTTCTCCAGGTGGGCGCCTGATTGCCAAAACTTGAACTGTACTCCCTTAGTTTTTTCGGTGGGCGCCTGATTGCCAAAATTTGAACTATATTCCCTTGTTCTCCAGGTAGGCACCAGATTGCCAAAACTTGAACTGTATTCCCTTATTTTCCAGGTGGGCGCTTATTTGCCAAAACTTGAACTGTATTTCCTTATTCCCAAGTAGGCGCCTGATTGCCATAATTTGAACTGTATTCCTTATTCTCCAAGTGGTTTCCAAAACTTGAACTATACTCCCTTGTTCTCTAGGTGGGTGCCTGATTACCAAAACTTGAACAGTACTCCCTTGTTCTCCAGGTCGGAACCTGATAGCCAAAACATAACCTGTATTCCCTTGTTCTCCAGGTGAGAGCCTGATTGCCAAAATATGAACTATATTCCCTTGTTCTCCAGGTGGGTGCCTGATTGCCAAAACTTGATATATATTCCACTGTTCTCCAGGTGGGCGCCTAATTGCCAAAACATGAACTGTATTCCCCTGTTCTGCGGGCGGGTGCCTGATTGCTAATACTTGAACTGTCTTTCCTCAGTTTCCATGTGGGCGCCTGATTGCCAAAACTTTAACTTTATTCCCTTGTTCTCCTAGTGGTTCCATGTTTATTAAAACTTGAACTGTATTCCCTTATTCTCCAGGTAGGCGCCTGATTGACAATACTTGAACTGCATTCCCTTGTTCTCCAGGTGGGCGCCTCATTGCCAAAACTTGAACTGTATTCCCTTGTTCTCCAGGTGTGCGCCTAATTGCGATAACTTGAACTGTACTCCTTTGTTCTCCAGGTGTGCGCCTGATTGCTAAAACTTGAACTGTACTCCCTTGTTCTCCAGGTGGGCGCCTTATTGCCATAACTTGAACTGTATTCCCTTGTTCTCCAGGTGGGCGCCTGATTGCGAAAAGTCTAACTATATTACCTTATTCTTCAGGTGGACGCCTGATTGTCAAAACTTGAACATTATTCATCTGTATTCTAGGTGGGCTCCTGATATCCAAAACTTGAACTGTATTCCCTTGTTCTCCAGGTAGGTGCCTGATTGCCAAAACATGAACTATATTCCCTCGTTCTCCAGGTGGACGCCTGATTGCCAAAACTTGAACTGTACTACCTTGTTCTCCAGGGGGAGCCTGATAGCGAAAACTTGAACTGTATTCCCTTGTTCTCCAAGTGGGAGACTGATTGCCAAAACTTGAACTATATTCCCTTTTTCTCCGGGTAGGAGCCTGATTACCAAAACATGAATTATATTCCCTTGTTCTCCAGGTAGACACCTGATTGCCAAAACTTTAACTACATTCCCTTATTCTCCAGGTGGGCGCCTGTTTGCCAAAACTTGAACTGTATTCCCTCGTTTTCCAGTTGGGCGCCTGATTGCCAAAACTTGAACTATATTCCCTTGTTCTCTCGGAGGGTGCCTAATTGCTAAAAACATGAACTGTATTCCCTTGTTCCCCAGGTGGGTGCCTGATTGCCAAAAACATGAACTGTATTCCTTTGTTCTCCAGGTGGGCGCTGAATTGCCAAAAATGTGAATTGTATTCCGTTGTTCTCCAGGTAGGCGCTTGAAAGACAAAACTCGACCTGTATTCCCTCGTTCTCTATGTGGGCGCCTGATTGCCAAAACATGAATTGTACTCCCTTGTTCTACAGGTAGGCTCTTGATTGCCAAAACTTGAACTGTATTCCCTTGTTTTCTAGGTGGCCACCTAAATCCCAAAACTTGAACTGTATTCCCTCATTTTCCAGGTGGGCGCCTGATTGCCAAAACTTGAACTATATTCCCTTGTTCTCCAGGTGGGCGCCAGATTGCTAAAACTTGAACTGTATTCCCTTTTTCTCTGGGTGGGGGCCTAATTGCTAAAAACATGAACTGTATTCCCTTGTTCTCCAAGTGGGTGCCTGATTGCCAAAAACTTGAACTGTATTCCTTTGTTCTCCAGGTGGGAGCTGGATTGCAAAAAATGTGAATTGTATTCCGTTGTTCTCCAGGTAGGCGCCTGAAAGCCAAAACTTGACCTGTATTCCCTCGTTCTCCAGGTGGGCGCCTGATTGCCAAAACTTGAACTGTACTCCCTTGTTCTCCAAGTGGACTCTTGATTGCCAAAACTTGAACTGTATTTCCTTGATCTCCAGGTAAGCACCTGATTGCCAAAACTTCAACTGTAATCCCTTGTTCTCTAGGTGGGTACCTAATTGCCAAAAACTTGAACTGTAATCCCTTGTTCTCCAGGTGGGCTCTGATTACAAAAAACTTGAATTGTATTCTCTTGTTCTCCAGGTGGGCGCCTAAATACCAATACATGGATTGTATTCCCTCGTTTTCTAGGTGGGCACATGATTGCCGAAACTTGAATTGTACTCCCTTGTTCTCTAGGTGGGCGTTTGATTGCCAAAACTTGAACTGTATTCCCTTGTTCTCCAGGTGAGTTCCTGATTACCAAAACTTGAACTGTATTCCCTTGTTCTCCAGGTGGACGCCTGATTGCCAAAAACATGAACTAAATTCCCTAGTTCTACAGGTGGGCGCCTGATTGCCAAATATGTAAATTGTATTCCCTTTTTCTCAAGGTGGACGCCCGTTTGCCAAAAACATGAAATGTATTTTCTTTTTCTCCAGGTGGGCGCTTGATTGCCAATAACGTGAATTGTATTCCCTTGTTCTCCAGGTGGGTGCCTAAAAGCAAAAACTTGAACTATATTCCCTCGTTCTCCAGGTGGGCACCTGATTGCCAAAACTTGAACTGTACTACCTTGTTCTCCAGGTGGGCGCTTGATCACCAAAACTTGAACTGTATTCCCTTATTCTCCAGGTGGGAGCCCGATTACCAAAACTTGAACTATACTCCCTTATTCTCCAGGTGGGCGCTTGATTGCCAAAACTTGAACTGTATTCCCTTGTTCTCCAGGTGGGAGCCTGATTGCCAAAACTTGAACTGTGTTCCCTTGTTCTCCAAGTGGGCGCCTGATTGCTAAAACTTGAACTGTATTCCCTTATTCTCTAGGTGGGTGCCTGATTGCCAATCCTTGAATTGTATTCCCTTATTCTGCAGGTGGGCGCCTGACTGCCAAAACTTGAAATGTATTTCCTTGTTCTCCAGGTGGGCTCCTGATTGGCAAAACTTGAACTGTATTCCCTTGTTCTCCAGGTGGGCGCCTGATTGCCAAAATTTGAACTGTACTCTCTTGTTCTCCTGGTAGGCGCCTGATTGCCAAAACTTGAACTGTATTTCCTTGTTCTCTACGTGGGTGCCTAATTGCCAAAACTTGAACTGTATTCTTTTTTTCTCCATGTGTGCGCCTGATTGCCAAAACTTCAACTGTATTTCCTTGTTCTCTAGGTAGGCACCTTATTGCCAAAACTTCAACTGTAATCCCTTGTTCTCTAGGTGGGAGTCTGATTGCCAAAAACTTGAATTGTATTCCCTTGTTCTCCATTTGGTTGCTTGATTGCGAAAACTTGAACTGTATATCCTTGTTCTCCATGTGGGCTCCTGATTGCCAAAAACATGAACTGTATTCCCTTGTTCTCCAGGTGGGCGCCTGATTTCCCAAAACATGAACTGTATTCCCTTGTTCTCCAGGTGGGCGCCTGCCAAAAACTTGAACTGTATTCCCTTGTTCACCAGGTGGCAGCTTGATTGCCAAAAACGTGAATTGTTTTCTCTTGTTCTCTAGGTAGGCGCCTGAAAGGCAAAACTTGAACTTTATTCCCTCGTTCTCCAGATGGGCGCCTGATTGCCAAAACTTGAGCTGTACTCCCTTGTTCTCCAGGTGGACGCTTGATTGCCAAAACTTGAACTGTATTTCCTTGATCTCCAGGTGGGCACCTGATTGCCAAAACTTCAACTGTAATCCATTGTTCTCTAGATAGGCGCTTGATTGCTAAAAACATGAAATGTAATCCCTTGTTCTCCATGTGGGCGCCTGATTGCCAAAACTTTAACTGTAATCCCTTGTTCTCCAGGTGGGCGCTTTATTTCCAAAACTTGAACTGTACTCCCTTATTCTCCAGGTGGGAGCCTGATTGCCAAAACATGAACTGTATTCCCTTATTCTCCAGGTGGGAGCCTGATTGCCAAAACTTGTATTATATTTCCTTGTTCTCCAGGTGGGTGCCTGATTGCCAAAACTTGAACAGTATTCCCTTGTTCTCTAGTTGAGCGCCTGATTGCCAAAACTTGAATTGTATTCCCCTGTTCTCCAGGTGGGCGCCTTATTGCAAAAACTTGAACTATATTTCCCTGTTCTCCGGGTGGGTGCATGATTGCTAATACTTAAACTGTATTCCCTTGTTCTCCATGTGGGCGCCTGATTGCCAAAACATGAACTGTATTCCCTTGTTCTATAGGTGGGCACCTGATTTCCAAAACTTGAACTGTATTCCTTTATTGTCAAGGTGGGCTCCTGATTGCCAAAACTTGAATAGTATTCCCTTATTCTCCAGGTGAGCGCCTGATAGCCAATAACGTGTAGTTTATTCCCTTGTTCTCTAGGTGTGCGCCTGATTGCCAAAAACTTGAACAGTATTCCCTTCTTCTCCAGGTTGGCGCTTGATTGCCAAAAACGTGAATTATATTCCCTTGTTCTTCAGGTGGGCACCTGAAAGCAAAAACTTGAATTGTATTCCCTCATTCTCCAGGTGGGTGCCTGATTGCCAAAACTTGAACTATACTACCTTGTTCTCCAGGTGGGCGCATGATTGTCAAAACTTGAACTATATTCCCTTGATCTCCAGTGGGCACCTAATTACCATAACTTGAACTGTATTTCCTTGTTCTCCAGGTGGGCGCTTAATTGCCAAAACTTTAACTGTAATCCCTTGTTCTCTAGGTGGGCGCCTAATTGCAAAAACTTGAACTATATTCCCTTGTTCTCCAGGTGGGCTCTGATTGCAATAAACTTGAACTGTATTCCCTTGTTCTCAAGGTGGGCACCTAAATCCCAAAATATGAACTGTATTCCCTCGTTTTCCAGGTGGGCGCCTGATTGCCGAAACTTGAACTGTACTCCCTTGTTCTCCAGGTAGGCGTTTGATTGCCAAAATTTGAACTGTATTCCCTTGTTCTCCAGGTGGGTTACTGATTACCAAAACTTGAAATGTATTCCCTTGTTCTCCAGGTGGATACCTGATTGCCAAAAACATGAACTGAATTCCCTAGTTCTCCAGGTGGGAACCTGATTGCCAAAAACGTAAACTGTATTCCCTTGTTCTCCAGGTGGATGCTTGATTGCCAAAAACATGAACTGAATACCCTAGTTCTACAGGTGGGCGCCTTATTGCCAAAAACGTAAACTGTATTCCCTTATTCTCAAGGTGGACGCCCGTTTGCCAAAAAACATGAAATGTATTTTCTTTTTCTCCAAGTGGGTGCTTGATTACCAATAACGTGAATTGTATTCCCTTGTTTCCAGGTGGGTGTCTAAAAGCCAAAACTTGAACTATATTCCCTCGTTCTCCAGGTGGGCACCTGATTGCCAAAACTTGAACTGTACTACCTTGTTCTCCAGGTGGGCGCTTGATTGCCAAAACTTGAACTGTATTCCCTTGTTCTCCAGGTGGGCGCCCGATTACCAAAACTTGAACTGTACTCCCATGTTCTCCAGGTGGGTGCTTGATTGCCAAAACTTGAACTGTATTCCCTTGTTCTCCAGGTGGGAGCCTGATTGCCAAAACTTGAACTGTGTTCCCTTAATCTCTATGTGGGCGCTTGATTGCCAAAACTTGAACTGTATTCCATTATTCACCAGGTGGTGCGTGATTGCCAATACTTGAATTGTATTCCCTTGTTCTCCAAGTGGGCGCCTGACAGCCAAAACTTGAAATATATTTCCTTGTTCTCCAGGAGGGCTCCTAATTGCCAAAACTTGAACTGTATTCCCTTGTTCTCCAGGTGGGCGCCTGATTGCCAAAATTTGAAATATACTCTCTTGTTCTCTAGGTAGGCGCCTGATTGCCAAAACATGAACTGTATTTCCTTGTTCTCTACGTAGGCGCCTAATTGCCAAAACTTGAATTGTATTCCTTTTTCTCCAGGTGTGTGCCTGATTGCCAAAACTTCAAATGTATTTCCTTGTTCTCCAGGTAGGCACCTTATTGCCAAAACTTCAACTGTAATCCCATGTTCTCTAGGTGGGAGTGTGATTGCCAAAAACTTGAACTGTATTCCCTTGTTCTCCATTTAGTTGCTTGATTGCCAAAACTTGAACTGTATATCCTTGTTCTCCATGTGCGCTCCTGATTGCCAAAAACTTGAACTGTATTCCCTTGTTCTCCAGGTGGGCGCCTGATTTCCAAAAATGTGAACTGTATTCCGTTGTTCTCCAGGTGGGCACCTGCCAAAAACTTGAATTGTATTCCCTTGTTCTCCAGGTGGTAGCTTGATTGCCAAAAACGTGAATTGTATTCCCTTGTTCTCCAGGTAGAAGCCTGAAAGGCAACACTCGAACTTTACTCCCCCGTTCTCCAGGTGGGCGCCTGATTGCCAAAACTTTAACTGTACTCCCTTGTTCTCCAGGTGGACGCTTGATTGCCAAAACTTCAACTGTAATCCCTTGTTCTCTAGATAGGCGCTTGATTGCTAAAAACATGAAATGTAATCCCTTGTTCTCCATGTGGGCGCCTGATTGCCAAAACTTTAACTGTAATCCCTTGTTCTCCAGGTGGGTGCTTGATTGCCAAAACTTGAACTATACTCCCTTGTTCTCCAGGTGGGAGCCTGATTGCCAAAACATGAACTGTATTCCCTTGTTCTCCAGGTGGGAGCCTGATTACCAAAACATGAATTATATTCTCTTGTTCTCCAGGTGGGTGCCTGATTACCAAAACTTGAACAGTATTCCCTTGTTCTCTAGTTGAGCGCCTGATTGCCAAAACTTGAATTGTGTTCCCCTGTTCTCCAGGTGGGCGCCTTATTGCAAAAACTTGAACTATATACCCCTGTTCTCCGGATGGGTGCATGATTGCTAATACTTGAACTGTATTCCCTTGTTCTCCATGTGGGCGCCTAATTGCCAAAACTTGAACTGTATTCCCTTGTTCTATAAGTGGGCACCTGATTTCCAAAACTTGAACTGTATTCCTTTATTCTCAAGGTGGGCGCCACTTTGCCAAAACTTAAACAGTATTCCCTTGTTCTCCAGGTGAGGGCCTGATTGCCACTAACCTGTAGTTTATTCCCTTGTTCTCTAGGTGTGCGCCTGATTGCCAAAAACTTGAACAGTATTCCCTTGTTCTCCAAGTTGGCGCTTGATTGCCAAAAACGTGAATTATAATCCCTTGTTCTCCAGGTGGGCGCCTGAAAGCAAAAACTTGAACTGTATTCCCTCGTTCTCCAGGTGGGCGCCTGATTGCCAAAACATGAACTGTACTCCCTTGTTGTCCAGGTGGGCGCATAATTGCCAAAACATGAACTGTATTCCCTTGATCTCCAGTGGGCACCTAATTACCATAACTTGAACTGTATTTCCTTGTTCTCAAAGTGGGCGCCTAATTGCCAAAACTTTAACTGTAATCCCTTGTTCTCTAGGTGGGCGCCTAATTACCAAAAACTTGAACTGTATTCCCTTGTTCTCCAGGTAGGCTCAGATTGCAAAAAACTTGAACTGTATTCCCTTGTTCTCTAGGTGGGCACCTAAATCCCATAATATGAACTATATTCCCTCGTTTTCCAGGTGGGCGCCTAATTGCCGAAACTTGAACTGTACTCTCTTGTTCTCCAGGTGGGCGTTTGATTGCCAAAACATGAACTATATTCCCTTGGTCTCCAGGTGGGTTCCTGATTACCAAAACTTGAATTGTATTCCCTTGTTCTCCAGGTGGATACCTGGTTGCCAAAAACATGAACTGAATTCTCTAGTTCTCCAGGTGGGAACCTGATTGCCAAAAACGTAAACTCTATTCGCTTGTTCTCCAGGTGGACGCCTATTTGCCAAAAACATGAACTATATTTTCTTGTTCTCTAGGTGGGCGCTTGATTGCCAAAAACGTGAATTGTATTCCCTTGTTCTCCAGGTGGGTGCCTAAAAGCCAAAACTTGAACTATATTCCCTCGTTCTCTAGGTGGGCACCTGATTACCAAAACTTGAACTATACTACCTTGTTCTCTAGGTGGGCGCTTGATTGCCAAAACTTTAACTGTATTCCCTTGTTCTCCAGGTGGGAGCCCGATTACCAAAACTTGAACTGTACTACCATGTTCTCCAGGTGGGTGCTTGATTGCCAAAACTTGAACTGTATTCCCCTGTTCTCCGGGTGGGAGCCTGATTGCCAAAACTTGAACTGTGTTCCCTTAATCTCTAAGTGGGCGCCTGATTGCCAAAACTTGAATTGTATTCCATTATTCTCCAGGTGGTGCCTGATTGCCAATACTTGAATTGTATTCCCTTGTTCTCCAGGTGGGCGCCTGACAGCCAAAACTTGAAATATATTTCCTTGTTCTCCAGGAGGGCTCCTGATTGGCAAAACTTGAACTGTATTCCCCTGTTCTCCAAGTGGGCGCCAGATTGCCAAAATTTGAACTGTACTCTCTTGTTCTCCAGGTAGGCGCCTGATTGCTAAAACTTGAACTGTATTTCCTTGTTCTCTACGTAGGCGCCTAATTGCCAATACTTGAACAATATTCCCTTTTTCTCCAGGTGTGCGCCTGATTGCCAAAACTTCAACTGTATTTCCTTGTTCTCTAGGTAGGCACCTTATTGCCAAAACTTCAACTGTAATCCCTTGTTCTCTAGGGGGAGTCTGATTGCCAAAAACTTGAACTGTATTCCCTTGTTCTCCATTTGGTTGCTTGATTGCCAAAACTTGAACTGTATATCCTTGATCTCCATGTGGGCTCCTGATTGCCAAAAACTTGAATTGTATTCCCTTGTTCTCCAGGTGGGCGCCTGATTTCCAAAAACATGAACTGTATTCTATTGTTCTCCAGGTGGGCGCCTGCCGAAAACTTGAACTGTATTCCCTTGTTCTCCAGGTGGGAGCTTGATTGCCAAAAACGTGAATTATACTCCCTTGTTCTCCAGGTAAGAGCTTGAAAGACAAAACTTGAACTTTATTCCCTCGTTCTCCAGGTGGGCGCCTGATTGCCAAAACTTTAACTGTACTCCCTTGTTCTCCAGGTGGACGCTTGATTGCCAAAACTTCAACTGTAATCCCTTGTTCTCTAGATAGGCGCTTGATTGCTAAAAACATGAAATGTAATCCCTTGTTCTCCATGTGGGCGCCTGATTGCCAAAACTTTAACTGTAATCCCTTGTTCTCCAGGTGGGTGCTTGATTGCCAAAACTTGAACTATACTCCCTTGTTCTCCAGGTGGGAGCCTGATTGCCAAAACATGAACTGTATTCCCTTGTTCTCCAGGTGGGAGCCTGATTACCAAAACATGAATTATATTCTCTTGTTCTCCAGGTGGGTGCCTGATTACCAAAACTTGAACAGTATTCCCTTGTTCTCTAGTTGAGCGCCTGATTGCCAAAACTTGAATTGTGTTCCCCTGTTATCCAGGTGGGCGCCTTATTGCAAAAACTTGAACTATATTCCCTTGTTCTCCGGGTGGGTGCATGATTGCTAATTCTTGAACTGTATTCCCTTGTTCTCCATGTGGGCGCCTAATTGCCAAAACTTGAACTGTATTCCCTTGTTCTATAGGTGGGCACCTGATTTCCAAAACTTGAACTGTATTCCTTTATTCTCAAGGTGGGCGCCTCATTGCCAAAACTTAAACAGTATTCCCTTGTTCTCCAGGTGAGCGCCTGATTGCCAATAACCTGTAGTTTATTCCCTTGTTCTCTAAGTGTGCGCCTGATTGCCAAAAACTTGAACAGTATTCCCTTGTTCTCCAAGTTGGCGCTTGATTGCCAAAAACGTGAATTATATTCCCTTGTTCTCCTGGTGGGCACCTGAAAGCAAAAACTTGAACTGTATTCCCCCGTTCTCCAGGTGGGCGCCTGATTGCCAAAACTTGAACTGTACTCCCTTGTTGTCCAGGTGGGCGCATAATTGCCAAAACTTGAACTGTATTCCCTTGATCTCCAGTGGGCACCTAATTACCATAACTTGAATTGTATTTCCTTGTTCTCCAAGTGGGCGCCTAATTGCCAAAACTTTAAATGTAATCCCTTGTTCTCTAGGTGGGCGCCTAATTGCCAAAAACTTGAACTGTATTCCCTTGTTCTCCAGGTAGGTTCTGATTGCAAAAAATTGAACTATATTCCCTTGTTCTCTAGATGGGCACCTAAATCCCAAAATATGAACTGTATTCCCTCGTTTTCCAGGTGGGCGCCTAATTGCCGAAACTTGAACTATACTCCCTTGTTCTCCAGGTGGGCATTTGATTGCCAAAACTTGAACTGTATTCCCTTGGTCTCCAGGTGGGTTCCTGATTACCAAAACTTGAATTGTATTCCCTTGTTCTCCAAGTGGATACCTGGTTGCCAAAAACATGAACTGAATTCCCTAGTACTCCATGTGGGAACCTGATTGCCAAAAACGTAAACTTTATTCCCTTGTTCTCCAGGTGGACGCCTATTTGCCAAAAACATGAACTATATTTTCTTGTTCTCTACGTGGGCGCTTGATTGCCAAAAATGTAAATTGTATTCCCTTGTTCTCCAGGTGGGAACCTGATTGCCAAAACTTAAACTGTACTCCCTTGTTCTCCAGGTGGGTGCTTGATTGCTAAAACCTGAACTGTATTCCGCTGTTCTCCAGGTGGGAGCCTGATTACCAAAACGTCAACTATACTCCCTTCTTCTCTTGGTAGGCGCTTGATTGCCAAAACTTGAACTGTATTCCCTTGTTCTCCAGGTGGGAGCCTGATTGCCAAAACTTGAACTGTATTACCTTATTCTCCAGGTGGGTGCCTGATTACCAAAACTTGAACTGTATTCCCTTGTTCTCAAGGTGGGCTCCTGATTGCCAAGACTTTAACTATATTCCCTTGTTCTCCAGGTGGAAGCCTGATTGGCAAAACTTGAACTGTACTCCCTTGTTCTCCAAGTGGGCGCTTGACTGCCAAAACTTGTACTGTATTCCCTTGTTCTCCATGTGGGCACCTGATTGCCAAAACTTGAACTGTATTCCCTTATTCTCTAGGTGGATACCTTATTTCCAAAACTTGAACTGTATTCCCTTATTCTCCAGGTAGGCTCCTGATTGCCAAAACTTGAACAGTATTCCTTTGTTCTCCATGTAGGCATTGATTGTCAAAACTTGAACTGTATTCCCTCGTTCTCCATGTGGGCGCCTGATTGTCAAAACGTGAACTATACTCCCTTGTTCTCCAGATTGGCGCATAATTGCCAAAACTTGAACTGTATTCCCCTGTTCTCCAGGTGGGCGCCTAATTGCAAAAACCTGAACTGTATTCCCTTGTTCTCCGGGTGGGTGCCTGATTGTTAATACATGAACTGTATTCCCCTGTTCTCTATGTGGGCACCTGATTGCCTAAACTTGAACTGTATTTCCTTGTTCTCTAGGTTGGCGCTGATTGCCAAAACTTGAACTGTATTCCCCTGTTCTCCAGGTGGGCGCCTAATTGCAAAAACTTGAACCGTATTCCCTTGTTCTCTATGTGGGCACCTGATTGCCAAAACTTGAACTATATTCCCTTGTTCTCTAGGTGGGTGCCTGATTTCCAAAACTTGAAATGTATTCCCTTAGTCTCCAGGTAGGTTCCTGATTGCCAAAACTTGAACAGTATTCCCTTGTTCTCCATGTAGGCATTTATTGTCAAAACTTGAACTGTATTCCCTCGTTCTCCAGTTGGGCGCCTGATTGCCAAAACTTGAACTGTACTCCCTCGTTCTCCAAAACCTGATTGCCAAAACTTGAACTGTATTCCCATGTTCTCCAGGTGGGCACATAATTGCCAAAATTTGAAATGTATTCCCATGTTCTCCAGGTGGGTGCCTAATTGCAAAAACCTGAACTGTATTCCCTTGTTCTCCGGGTGGGTGCCTGATTGTTAATACTTGAACTGTATTCCCTTGTTCTCCATGTGGGCACCTGATTGCCTAAACATGAACTGTATTCCCTTGTTCTCCAGGTTGGCACTGATTGCCAAAAACTTGAACTGTATTCCCTTTTTCTCCATGTGTGCGCTTGATTGCCAAAACTTCAACTGTATTTCCTTGTTCTCCATTTGGTTGCTTGATTGCCAAAACTTGAACTGTATTCCCTTGTTCTCCAGGTGGGCGCCAGTCAAAAACTTAAACTGTATTCCCTTGTTCTTCAGGTGGGAGCTTGATTGCCAAAAACATGAATTGTATTCCCTAGTTCTCCAGGGTAGGTGCCTGAAAGGCAAAACTTGAACTTTATTCCCTCGTTCTCCAGGTGGGCGCCTGATTGCCAAAACTTGAACTGTACTCCCTTATTCTCCAGGTGGGCGCTTGATTGCCAAAACATGAAGTGTATTCCCTTGATCTCCAGGTGAGCACCTGATTGCCAAAACTTCAATTGTAATCCCTTGTTCTCTTGATAGGCGCTTGATTGCTAAAAACATGAAATGTAATCCCTTATTCTCCATGTGGGAGCCTGATTGCCAAAACATTAACTGTAATCCCTTGTTCTCCAGGTAGGTGCTTGATTGCCAAAACTTGAACTATACTCCCTTGTTCTCCAGGTGGGAGCCTGATTGCCAAAACATGAACTATATTCCCTTGTTCTCCAGGTGGGAGCCTGATTTCCAAAACTTGAAGTATATTCCCTTGTTCTCCAGGTTGGTTCCTGATTGCCAAAACTTGAACAATATTCCCTTGTTCTCCAGTTGAGCGCCTGATTGCCAAAACTTGAATTGTATTCCCCTGTTCTCTAGGTGGGCGCCTTATTGCAAAAATTTGAACTGTATTCCCCTGTTCTCCGGGTGGGTGCATGATTTCTAATACTTGAACTGTATTCCCTTGTTCTCCATGTAGGTGCCGGATTGCCAAAACTTGAATTGTACTCCCCTGTTCTGCAGGTGGGAGCCTGATTACCAAAACTTCCACTGTACTCCCTTGTTCTCCAGGTGGGCGCTTGATTGTAAAAACTTGAACCATATTCCCTTATTCTCCATGTGGGCACCTGATTGCCAAAACTTGAACTGTGTTCCTTGTTCTCTAGGTGGGTACCTGATTTCCAAAACTTGAACTGTATTCCCTTATTCTCCAGGTAGGCTCCTGATTGCCAAAACTTGAACAGTATTCCTTTGTTCTCCATGTAGGCATTGATTGTCAAAACTTGAACTGTATTACCTCGTTCTCCAGGTGGGCGCCTGATTGTCAAAACGTGAACTATACTCCCTTGTTCTCCAGGTGGGCGCATAATTGCCAAAACTTGAACTGTATTCCCCTGTTCTCCAGGTGGGCGCCTAATTGCAAAAACCTGAACTGTATTCCCTTGTTCTCCGGGTGGGTGCCTGATTGTTAATACTTGAACAGTATTCCCCTGTTCTCCATGTGGGCACCCGATTGCCTAAACTTGAACTGTATTTCCTTGTTCTCCAGGTTGGCACTGATTGCCAAAACTTGAACTGTATTCCCCTATTCTCCAGGTGGGCGCCTAATTGCAAAAACTTGAACCGTGTTCCTTTGTTCTCCATGTGGGCACTTGATTGCCAAAACTTGAACTGTATTCCCTTGTTCTCTAGGTGGGTACCTGATTTCTAAAACTTGAAATGTATTCCCTTAGTCTCTAGGTAGGTTCCTGATTGCCAAAACTTGAACAGTATTCCCTTGTTCTCCATGTAGGCGTTTATTGTCAAAACTTGAACTGTATTCCCTCGTTCTCCAGGTGGGCGCCTGATTGCCAAAACTTGAATTGTACTCCCTTGTTCTCCAGGTGGGCACATAATTGCCAAAACTTGAACTGTATTCCCATGTTCTCCAGGTGGGCACCTAATTGCAAAAACCTGAACTGTATTCCCTTGTTCTCCGGGTGGGTGCCTGATTGTTAATACTTGAACTGTATTCCCTTGTTCTCCATGTGGGCACCTGATTGCCTAAACTTGAACTGTATTCCCTTGTTCTCCAGGTTGGCGCTGATTGCCAAAAACTTGAACTGTATTCCCTTGTTCTCCATTTGGTTGCTTGATTGCCAAAACTTGAACTGTATATCCTTGTTCTCCATGTGGGCTCCTGATTGCCAAAAACTTGAACTGTATTCCCTTGTTCTCCAGGTGGGAGCCTGATTTCCAAAAACGTGAACTGTATTCCATTGTTCTCCAGGTGGGCGCCTGCCAAAAACTTGAATTGTATTCCCTTGTTCTCCAGGTGGGAGCTTGATTGCCAAAAACGTGAATTATACTCCCTTGTTCTCCAGGTAGGAGCCTGAAAGACAAAACTTGAACTTTATTCCCTCGTTCTCCAGGTGGGCGCTTGATTGCCAAAACTTTAACTATACTCCCCTGTTCTCCAGGTGGACACTTGATTGCCAAAACTTCAACTGTAATCCCTTGTTCTCTAGATAGGCGCTTGATTGCTAAAAACATTAAATGTAATCCCTTGTTCTCCATGTGGGCGCCTGATTGCCAAAACTTTAACTGTAATCCCTTGTTCTCCAGGTGGGTGCTTTATTGCCAAAACTTGAACTATACTCCCTTGTTCTCCAAGGTGGGAGCCTGATTGCCAAAACATGAACTGTATTCACTTGTTCTCCGGGTGGGAGCCTGATTACCAAAACATGAATTATATTCTCTTGTTCTCCAGGTGGGTGCCTGATTGCCAAAACTTGAACAGTATTCCCTTGTTCTCTAGTTGAGCCCGTGATTGCCAAAACTTGAATTGTGTTCCCCTGTTATCCAGGTGGGCGCCTTATTGCAAAAACTTGAACTATATTCCCCTATTCTCCGGGTGGGTGCATGATTGCTAATTCTTGAACTGTATTCCCTTGTTCTCCATGTGGGCGCCTAATTGCCAAAACTTGAACTGTATTCCCTTGTTCTATAGGTGGGCACCTGATTTCCAAAACTTGAACTGTATTCCTTTATTCTCAAGGTGGGCGCCTCATTGCCAAAACTTAAACAGTATTCCCTTGTTCTCCAGGTGAGCGCCTGATTGCCAATAACCTATAGTTTATTCCCTTGTTCTCTAGGTGTGCGCCTGATTGCCAAAAACTTGAACAGTATTCCCTTGTTATCCAAGTTGGCGCTTGATTGCCAAAAACGTGAATTATATTCCCTTGTTCTCCAGGTGGGCGCCTGAAAGCAAAAACTTGAACTGTATTCCCTCGTTCTCCAGGTGGGCGCCTGATTGCCAAAACTTGAACTGTACTCCCTTGTTGTCCAGGTGAGCGCATAATTGCCAAAACTTGAACTGTATTCCCTTGATCTCCAGTGGACACCTAATTACCATAACTTGAATTGTATTTCCTTGTTCTGCAAGTGGGCGCCTAATTGCCAAAACTTTAATTGTAATCCCTTGTTCTCTAGGTGGGCGCCTAATTGCCAAAAACTTGAACTGTATTCCCTTATTCTCCAGGTAGGTTCTGATTGCAAAAAACTTGAACTATATTCCCTTGTTCTCTAGGTGGGCACCTAAATCCCAAAATATGAACTGTATTCCCTCGTTTTCCAGGTGGGCGCCTAATTGCCGAAACTTGAACTATACTCCCTTGTTCTCCAGGTGGGCGTTTGATTGCCAAAACTTGAACTGTATTCCCTTGGTCTCCAGGTGGGTTCCTGATTACCAAAACTTGAATTGTATTCCCTTGTTCTCCAAGTGGATACCTGGTTGCCAAAAACATGAACTGAATTCCCTAGTTCTCCAGGTGGGAACCTGATTGCCAAAAACGTAAACTTTATTCCCTTGTTCTCCAGGTGGACGCCTATTTGCCAAAAACATGAACTATATTTTCTTGTTCTCTAGGTGGGCGCTTTATTGCCAAAAATGTAAATTGTATTCCCTTGTTCTCCAGGTGGGTGCCTAAAAGCCAAAACTTGAACTATATTCCCTCGTTCTCCAGGTGGGCACCTTATTGCCAAAACTTAAACTGTACTCCCTTGTTCTCCAGGTGGGTGCTTTATTGCTAAAACTTGAAATGTATTCCCCTGTTCTCCAGGTGGGAGCCTGATTACCAAAACGTCAACTATACTCCCTTCTTCTCTTGGTAGGCGCTTGATTGCCAAAACTTGAACTGTATTCCCTTGTTCTCCAGGTGGGAGCCTGATTGCCAAAACTTGAACTGTATTACCTTGTTCTCCAGGTAGGCGCCTGATTGCCAAAACTTGAACTGTATTCCCTTATTCTCCAGGTGGGTGCCTGATTGCCAAAACTTGAAATGTATTCCCTTGTTCTCCAGGTGGGCGCCTGATTGCCAAGACTTTAACTATATTCCCTTGTTCTCCAGGTGGAAGCCTGATTGGCAAAACTTGAACTGTACTCCCTTGTTCTCCAGGTGGGCGCTTGACTGCCAAAACTTGTACTGTATTCCCTTGTTCTCCATGTGGGCACCTGATTGCCAAAACTTGAACTGTATTCCCTTGTTCTCTAGGTGGATACCTGATTTCCAAAACTTGAACTGTATTCCCTTATTCTCCAGGTAGGCTCCTGATTGCCAAAACTTGAACAGTATTCCTTTGTTCTCCATATAGGCATTGATTGTCAAAACTTGAACTGTATTCCCTCGATCTCCATGTGGGCGCCTGATTGTCAAAACGTGAACTATACTCCCTTGTTCTCCAGATGGGCGCATAATTGCCAAAACTTGAACTGTATTCCCCTGTTCTCCAGGTGGGCGCCTAATTGCAAAAACCTGAACTGTATTCCCTTGTTCTCCGGGTGGGTGCCTGATTGTTAATACATGAACTGTATTCCCCTGTTCTCCATGTGGGAACCTGATTGCCTAAACTTGAACTGTATTTCCTTGTTCTCTAGGTTGGCGCTGATTGCCAAAACTTGAATTGTATTCCCCTGTTCTCCAGGTGGGCGCCTAATTGCAAAAACTTGAACCGTATTCCCTTGTTCTCTATGTGGGCACCTGATTGCCAAAACTTGAACTATATTCCCTTGTTCTCTAGGTGGGTGCCTGATTTCCAAAACTTGAAATGTATTCTCTTAGTCTCCAGGTAGGTTCCTGATTGCCAAAACTTGAACAGTATTCCCTTGTTCTCCATGTAGGCATTTATTGTCAAAACTTGAACTGTATTCCCTCGTTCTCCAGTTGGGCGCCTGATTGCCAAAACTTGAACTGTACTCCCTCGTTCTCCAAAACCTGATTGCCAAAACTTGAACTGTATTCCCATGTTCTCCAGGTGGGCTCATAATTGCCAAAACTTGAAATGTATTCCCATGTTCTCCAGGTGGGTGCCTAATTGCAAAAACCTGAACTGTATTCCCTTGTTCTCCGGGTGGGTGCCTGATTGTTAATACTTGAACTGTATTCCCTTGTTCTCCATGTGGGCACCTGATTGCCTAAATATGAACTGTATTCCCTTGTTCTCCAGGTTGGCACTGATTGCCAAAAACTTGAACTGTATTCCCTTTTTCTCCATATGTGCGCTTGATTGCCAAAACTTCAACTGTATTTCCTTGTTCTCCAGGTAGGTGCCTCATTGCCAAAACATCAACTGTATTCCCTTGTTCTCCATTTGGTTGCTTGATTGCCAAAACTTGAACTGTATTCCCTTGTTCTCCAGGTGGGCGCCTGTCAAAAACTTAAACTGTATTCCCTTGTTCTCCAGGTGGGAGCTTGATTGCCAAAAACATGAATTGTATTCCCTAGTTCTCCAGGGTAGGTGCCTGAAAGGCAAAACTTGAACTTTATTCCCTCGTTCTCCAGGTGGGCGCCTGATTGCCAAAACTTGAACTGTACTCCCTTATTCTCCAGGTGGGCGCTTGATTGCCAAAACATGAAGTGTATTCCCTTGATCTCCAGGTGAGCACCTGATTGCCAAAACTTCAATTGTAATCCCTTGTTCTCTTGATAGGCGCTTGATTGCTAAAAACATGAAATGTAATCCCTTATTCTCCATGTGGGAGCCTGATTGCCAAAACATTAACTGTAATCCCTTGTTCTCCAGGTAGGTGCTTGATTGCCAAAACTTGAACTATACTCCCTTGTTCTCCAGGTGGGAGCCTGATTGCCAAAACATGAACTATATTCCCTTGTTCTCCAGGTGGGAGCCTGATTTCCAAAACTTGAAGTATATTCCCTTGTTCTCCAGGTTGGTTCCTGATTGCCAAAACTTGAACAATATTCCCTTGTTCTCCAGTTGAGCGCCTGATTGCCAAAACTTGAATTGTATTCCCCTGTTCTCCAGGTGGGCGCCTTATTGCAAAAATTTGAACTGTATTCCCCTGTTCTCCGGGTGGGTGCATGATTGCTAATACTTGAACTGTATTCCCTTGTTCTCCATGTGGGTGCCGGATTGCCAAAACTTGAATTGTACTCCCCTGTTCTGCAGGTGGGAGCCTGATTACCAAAACTTCCACTGTACTCCCTTGTTCTCCAGGTGGGCGCTTTATTGTAAAAACTTGAACCATATTCCCTTATTCTCCATGTGGGCACCTGATTGCCAAAACTTGAACTGTATTCCCTTGTTCTCTAGGTGGGTACCTGATTTCCAAAACTTGAACTGTATTCCCTTATTCTCCAGGTAGGCTCCTGATTGCCAAAACTTGAACAGTATTCCTTTGTTCTCCATGTAGGCATTGATTGTCAAAACTTGAACTGTATTCCCTCGTTCTCCAGGTGGGCGCCTGATTGTCAAAACGTGAACTATACTCCCTTGTTCTCCAGTTGGGCGCATAATTGCCAAAACTTGGACTGTATTCCCCTGTTCTCCAGGTTGGCGCCTAATTGCAAAAACCTGAACTGTATTCCCTTGTTCTCCGGGTGGGTGCCTGATTGTTAATACTTGAACAGCATTCCCCTGTTCTCCATGTGGGCACCCGATTGCCTAAACTTGAACTGTATTTCCTTGTTCTCCAGGTTGGCGTTGATTGCCAAAACTTGAACTGTATTCCCCTATTCTCCAGGTGGGCGCCTAATTGCAAAAACTTGAACCGTGTTCCTTTGTTCTCCATGTGGTCACTTGATTGCCAAAACTTGCACTATATTCCCTTGTTCTCTAGGTGGGTACCTGATTTTTAAAACTTGAACTGTATTCCCTTAGTCTCCAGGTAGGTTCCTGATTGCCAAAACTTGAACAGTATTCCCTTGTTCTCCATGTAGGCGTTTATTGTCAAAACTTGAACTGTATTCCCTCGTTCTCCAGGTGGGCGCCTGATTGCCAAAACTTGAATTGTACTCCCTTGTTCTCCAGGTGGGCACATAATTGCCAAAACTTGAACTGTATTCCCATGTTCTCCAGGTGGGCACCTAATTGCAAAAACCTGAACTGTATTCCCTTGTTCTCCGGGTGGGTGCCTGATTGTTAATACTTGAACTGTATTCCCTTGTTCTCCATGTGGGCACCTGATTGCCTAAACTTGAACTGTATTCCCTTGTGCTCCAGGTTGGTGCTGATTGCCAAAAACTTGAACTGTATTCCCTTGTTCTCCATTTGGTTGCTTGATTGCCAAAACTTGAACTGTATATCCTTGTTCTCCATGTGGGCTCCTGATTGCCAAAAACTTGAACTGTATTCCCTTGTTCTCCAGGTGGGAGCCTGATTTCCAAAAACGTGAACTGTATTCCATTGTTCTCCAGGTGGGTGCCTGCCAAAAACTTGAATTGTATTCCCTTGTTCTCCAGGTAGGAGCTTGATTGCCAAAAACGTGAATTATACTCCCTTGTTCTCCAGGTAGGAGCCTGAAAGACAAAACTTGAACTTTATTCCCTCGTTCTCCAGGTGGGCGCCTGATTGCCAAAACTTTAACTGTACTCCCTTGTTCTCCAGGTGGACGCTTGATTGCCAAAATTTCAACTGTAATCCCTTGTTCTCTAGATAGGTGCTTAATTGCTAAAAACATTAAATGTAATCCCTTGTTCTCCATGTGGGCGCCTGATTGCCAAAACTTTAACTGTAATCCCTTGTTCTCCAGGTGGGTGCTTTATTGCCAAAACTTGAACTATACTCCCTTGTTCTCCAAGGTGGGAGCCTGATTGCCAAAACATGAACTGTATTCACTTGTTCTCCAGGTGGGAGCCTGATTACCAAAACATGAATTATATTCTCTTGTTCTCCAGGTGGGTGCCTGATTGCCAAAACTTGAACAATATTCCCTTGTTCTCTAGTTGAGCGCCTGATTGCCAAAACTTGAATTGTGTTCCCCTGTTATCCAGGTGGGCGCCTTATTGCAAAAACTTGAACTATATTCCCCTGTTCTCCGGGTGGGTGCATGATTGCTAATTCTTGAACTGTATTCCCTTGTTCTCCATGTGGGCGCCTAATTGCCAAAACTTGAACTGTATTCCCTTGTTCTATAGGTGGGCACCTGATTTCCAAAACTTGAACTGTATTCCTTTATTCTCAAGGTGGGCGCCTCATTGCCAAAACTTAAACAGTATTCCCTTGTTCTCCAGGTGAGCGCCTGATTGCCAATAACCTGTAGTTTATTCCCTTGTTCTCTAGGTGTGCGCCTGATTGCCAAAAACTTGAACAGTATTCCCTTGTTCTCCAAGTTGGCGCTTGATTGCCAAAAACGTGAATTATATTCCCTTGTTCTCCAGGTGGGCGCCTGAAAGCAAAAACTTGAACTGTATTCCCTCGTTCTCCAGGTGGGCGCCTGATTGCCAAAACTTGAACTGTACTCCCTTGTTGTCCAGGTGGGCGCATAATTGCCAAAACTTGAACTGTATTCCCTTGATCTCCAGTGGGCACCTAATTACCATAACTTGAATTGTATTTCCTTGTTCTCCAAGTGGGCGCCTAATTGCCAAAACTTTAACTGTAATCCCTTGTTCTCTAGGTGGGCGCCTAATTGCCAAAAACTTGAACTGTATTCCCTTGTTATCCAGGTAGGTTCTGATTGCAAAAAACTTGAACTATATTCCCTTGTTCTCTAGGTGGGCACCTAAATCCCAAAATATGAACTGTATTCCCTCGTTTTCCAGGTGGACGCCTAATTGCCGAAACTTGAACTATACTCCCTTGTTCTCCAGGTGGGCGTTTGATTGCCAAAACTTGAACTGTATTCCCTTGGTCTCCAGGTGGGTTCCTGATTACCAAAAATTGAATTGTATTCCCTTGTTCTCCAAGTGGATACCTGGTTGCCAAAAACATGAACTGAATTCCCTAGTTCTCCAGGTGGGAACCTGATTGCCAAAAACGTAAACTTTATTCCCTTGTTCTCCAGGTGGACGCCTATTTGCCAAAAACATGAACTATATTTTCTTGTTCTCTAGGTGGGCGCTTGATTGCCAAAAATGTAAATTGTATTCCCTTGTTCTCCAGGTGGGTGCCTAAAAGCCAAAACTTGAACTATATTCCCTCGTTCTCCAGGTGGGCACCTGATTGCCAAAACTTAAACTGTACTCCCTTGTTCTCCAGGTGGGTGCTTTATTGCTAAAACTTGAACTGTATTCCCCTGTTCTCCAGGTGGGAGCCTGATTACCAAAACGTCAACTATACTCCCTTCTTCTCTTGGTAGGCGCTTGATTGCCAAAACTTGAACTGTATTCCCTTGTTCTCCAGGTGGGAGCCTGATTGCCAAAACTTGAACTGTATTACCTTGTTTTCCAGGTGGGCGCCTGATTGCCAAAACTTGAACTGTATTCCCTTATTCTCCAGGTGGGTGCCTGATTGCCAAAACTTGAACTGTATTCCCTTGTTCTCCAGGTGGGCGCCTGATTGCCAAGACTTTAACTATATTCCCTTGTTCTCCATGTGGGCACCTGATTGCCAAAACTTGAACTGTATTCCCTTGTTCTCTATGTGGATACCTAATTTCCAAAACTTGAACTGTATTCCCTTATTCTCTAGGTAGGCTCCTGATTGCCAAAACTTGAACAATATTCCTTTGTTCTCCATGTAGGCATTTATTGTCAAAACTTGAACTGTATTCCCTCGTTCTCCATGTGGGCGCCTGATTGTCAAAACGTGAACTATACTCCCTTGTTCTCCAGATGGGCGCATAATTGCCAAAACTTGAACTGTATTCCCCTGTTCTCCAGGTGGGCGCCTAATTGCAAAAACCTGAACTGTATTCCTTTGTTCTCCGGGTGGGTGCCTGATTGTTAATACATGAACTGTATTCCCCTGTTCTCCATGTGGGCACCTGATTGCCTAAACTTGAACTGTATTTCCTTGATCTCTAGGTTGGCGCTGATTGCCAAAACTTGAACTGTATTCCCCTGTTCTCCAGGTGGGCGCCTAATTGCAAAAACTTGAACCGTATTCCCTTGTTCTCTATGTGGGCACCTGATTGCCAAAACTTGAACTATATTCCCTTGTTCTCTAGGTGGGTGCCTGATTTCCAAAACTTGAAATGTATTCCCTTAGTCTCCAGGTAGGTTCCTGATTGCTAAAACTTGAACAGTATTCCCTTGTTCTCCATGTAGGCATTTATTGTCAAAACTTGAACTGTATTCCCTCGTTCTCCAGTTGGGCGCCTGATTGCCAAAACTTGAACTGTACTCCCTCGTTCTCCAAAAACCTGATTGCCAAAACTTGAACTGTATTCCCATGTTCTCCAGGTGGGCACATAATTGCCAAAACTTGAAATGTATTCCCATGTTCTCCAGGTGGGTGCCTAATTGCAAAAACCTGAACTGTATTCCCTTGTTCTCCGGGTGGGTGCCTGATTGTTAATACTTGAACTGTATTCCCTTGTTCTCAATGTGGGCACCTGATTGCCTAAACATTAACTGTATTCACTTGTTCTCCAGGTTGGCACTGATTGCCAAAAACTTGAACTGTATTCCCTTTTTCTCCATGTGTGCGCTTGATTGCCAAAACTTCAACTGTATTTCCTTGTTCTCCAGGTAGGTGCCTCATTGCCAAAACATCAACTGTATTCCCTTGTTCTCCATTTGGTTGCTTGATTGCCAAAACTTGAACTGTATTCCCTTGTTCTCCAGGTGGGCGCCTGTCAAAAACTTGAACTGTATTCCCTTGTTCTCCAGGTGGGAGCTTGATTGCCAAAAACATGAATTGTATTCCCTAGTTCTCCAGGGTAGGTGCCTGAAAGGCAAAACTTGAACTTTATTCCCTCGTTCTCCAGGTGGGCGCCTGATTGCCAAAACTTGAACTGTACTCCCTTATTCTCCAGGTGGGCGCTTGATTGCCAAAACATGAAGTGTATTCCCTTGATCTCCAGGTGAGCACCTGATTGCCAAAACTTCAATTGTAATCCCTTGTTCTCTTGATAGGCACTTGATTGCTAAAAACATGAAATGTAATCCCTTATTCTCCATGTGGGAGCCTGATTGCCAAAACTTTAACTGTAATCCCTTGTTCTCCAGGTAGGTGCTTGATTGCCAAAACTTGAACTATTCTCCCTTGTTCTCCAGGTGGGAGCCTGATTGCCAAAACATGAACTATATTCCCTTGTTCTCCAGGTGGGAGCCTGATTTCAAAAACTTGAAGTATATTCCCTTGTTCTCCAGGTGGGTGCCTGATTGCCAAAACTTGAACAATATTCCCTTGTTCTCCAGTTGAGCGCCTGATTGCCAAAACTTGAATTGTATTCCCCTGGTCTCCAGGTGGGCGCCTTATTGCAAAAATTTGAACTGTATTCCCCTGTTCTCCGGGTGGGTGCATGATTGCTAATACTTGAACTGTTTCCCTTGTTCTCCATGTGGATGCCGGATTGCCAAAACTTGAATTGTACTCCCCTGTTCTCCAGGTGGGAGCCTGATTACCAAAACTTCAACTGTACTCCCTTGTTCTCCAGGTGGGCGCTTGATTGTAAAAACTTGAACCATATTCCCTTATTCTCCATGTGGGCACCTGATTGCCAAAACTTGAACTGTATTCCCTTGTTCTCTAGGTGGGTACCTGATTTCCAAAACTTGAACTGTATTCCCTTATTCTCCAGGTAGGCTCCTGATTGCCGAAACTTGAACAGTATTCCTTTGTTCTCCATGTAGGCATTGATTGTCAAAACTGGAACTGTATTCCCTCGTTCTCCAGGTGGGCGCCTGATTGTCAAAATGTGAACTATACTCCCTTGTTCTCCAGGTGGGCGCATAATTGCCAAAACTTGAACTGTATTCCCCTGTTCTCCAGGTGGGCGCCTAATTGCAAAAACCTGAACTGTATTCCCTTGTTCTCCATGTGGGTGCCTGATTGTTAATACTTGAATTGTATTCCCCTGTTCTCCATGTGGGCACCCGATTGACTAAACTTGAATTGTATTTCCTTGTTCTCTAGGTTGGCGCTGATTGCCAAAACTTGAACTGTATTCCCCTGTTCTCCAGGTGGGCGCCTAATTGCAAAAACTTGAACCGTGTTCCTTTGTTCTCCATGTGGGCACCTGATTGCCAAAACTTGAACTGTATTCCCTTGTTCTCTAGGTGGGTACCTGATTTCTAAAACTTGAACTGTATTCCCTTAGTCTCCAGGTAGGTTCCTGATTGCCAAAACTTGAACAGTATTCCCTTGTTCTCCATGTAGGCGTTTATTGTCAAAACTTGAACTGTATTCCCTCGTTCTCCAGGTGGGCGCCTGATTGACAAAACTTGAATTATACTCCCTTGTTCTCCAGGTGGGCACATAATTGCCAAAACATGAATTGTATTCCCATGTTCTCCAGGTGGGCACCTAATTGCAAAAACCTGAACTGTATTCCCTTGTTTTCCGGGTGGGTGCCTGATTGTTAATACTTGAACTGTATTCCCTTGTTCTCCATGTGGGCACCTGATTGCCTAAACTTGAACTGTATTCCCTTGTTCTCCAGGTTGGCGCTGATTGCCAAAAACTTGAACTGTATTCCCTTGTTCTCCAAGTGGGTGCCTAAATCCCAAAACTTGAACTGTATTCCTTCGTTCTCCAGGTGGGCGCCTGATTACCGAAACTTGAACTGTACTCCCTTGTTCTCCAGGTGGGCATTTAATTGCCAAAACTTGAACTGTATTCCCTTGTTCTCCAGGTGGGAGCCTTATTACCAAAACATGAACTGTATTCCCTTGTTCTCCAGGTGGGCGCCTGATTGCCAAAAATTTGAACTGCATTCCCTTGTTCTGTAGGTGGGTGCTTGACTATCAAAACCGTGAATTGTATTCCCATATTCTCCAGGTGGGCGCCTGAAAGCCAAAACTCGAACTGTATTCCCTCGTTCTCTAGGTGGGCACCTGATTGCCAAAACGTAAGCTGTACTCCCTTGTTCTCTAGGTGGGCGCATGATTAGCAAAATTTGAACTGTATTTCCTTCTTCTCACGGTGGGCGCCTAAATCCCAAAACTTGAACTGTGTTCCTTTGTTCTCCAGGTGGGCGCCTGATTACCGAAACTTGAACTGTACTCCCTTGTTCTCCAGGTGGGCAATTGATTGCCAAAACTTGAACTGTATTCCCTTATTCTCCAGGTGGGCGCCTGATTGCCAAAACTTTAACAGTATTCACTTGTTCTCCAGCTGAGCGTCTGATTGCCAAAAACTTGAACTGTATTCCCTTGTTCTCTAGGTTGGCACTTGATTGCCAAAAACGTAAATTATATTCCCTTGTTCTCCAGGTGGGCTCCTGAAAGCCAAAACTTGAACTGTATTCCCTTGTTCTCCATGTGGGTTCCTGATTGCCGAAACTTGAACTGTAGTCCCTTGTTCTCCAGGTGGGAGCCTGATTACTAAAACTTCAACTGTACTCCCTTGTTCTCTAGGTGGGCGCTTGATTGCCAAAACTTGAACTGCATTCGCTTGTTCTCTAGGTGGGAGCCTGATTGCCAAAACTTGAACTGTATTCCCTTGTTCTCCAGGTGGGCGCCTGATTGCCAAAACTTGAACTGTATTCCCTTATTCTCCAGGTGGGTACCTGATAGCCAAAATTTGAACTGTACCACATTGTTCTCCAGGTGGGCGCCTGATTGCCAAAACTTGAACTGTATTCTATTGATCTCCAGTGGGCGCCTAATTACCATAACTTGAACTGTATTTCCTTGTTCTCGAGGTAGGCGCCTAATTGCCAAAACTTTAACTGTAATCCCTTGTTCTCTAGGTGGGCGCCTAATTGCCAAAAACTTGAACTGTAATCCCTTGTTCTCCAAGTGGGCTCTGATTGCAAAAAACTTGAATTATATTCCCTTGTTCTCCAGGTGGGCGCCTAAATCCCAATACATGAATTGTATTCCCTAGTTTTCCAGGTGGGCACCTGATTGCCGAAACTTGAATAGTACTCCCTTGTTCTCCAGGTGGGCGTTTGATTGCCAAAACTTGAACTATATTCCCTTGTTCTCCAGGTGGGTTCCTGATTACCAATACTTGAACTGTATTCCCTTGTTCTCCAGGTGGACGCATGATTGCTAAAAACATGAACTGAATTCCCTAATTATCCAGGTGGGCGCCTGATTGCCAAAAACATAAACTGTATTCCCTTGTTCTCTAGGTGGACGCCCATTTGCCAAAAACATGAACTGTATTTTCTTGTTCTCCAGGTGGGCGCTTGATTGCCAACAACGTGAATTGTATTCCCTTGTTCTCTAGGTGGGTGCCTAAAAGCCAAAACTTGAACTATATTCCCTCATTCTCTAGGTGGGCACCTGATTAACAAAATTTGAACTGTACTACCTTGTTCTCCAGGTGGGCGCTTGATTGCAAAAACTTGAACTGTATTATCTTGTTCTCCAGGTGGGAGCCCGATTACCAAAACTTGAACTGTACTCCCTAGTTCTCCAGGTGGGCGTTTGATTGCCAAAACATGTACTGTATTCCCTTGTTCTCCAGGTAGGAGCCTGATTGGCAAAACTTAAACTGTATTCTGTTGGTCTCCAAGTGGGCGCCTGATTTCCAAAACTTGAACTGTATTCACTTATTCTCCAGGTGGGTGCCTGATTGCCAATACTTGAATAGTATTTCCTAGTTATCCAGGTGGGCGCCTGATTGCCAAAACTTGAAATGTATTCCCTTGTTCTCCAGGTGGGTGCCTGATTGCCAAAACTTGAACTGTACTCTCTTGTTCTCCAGGTAGGTGCCTGATTGCCAAAACTTGAACGTTACTCCCTTGTTCCCCAGGTGGGAGCCTGATTGCCAAAACATAACCTGTATTCCCTTGTTCTCCAGGTGGAAGCCTGATTGCCAAAACATGAACTATATCCCCTTGTTCTCCAAGTGGGTTCCTGATTGCCAAAACATGAATTGTATTTCCCTATTATCCAGGTGGGCGCCTGATTGCCAAAAACATAAACTATATTCCCTTGTTCTCCAGGTGGACGCCCGTTTGCCAAAAACATGAACTATATTTTCTTGTTCTCCAGGTGGGTGCTTGATTGCCAATAACGTGAATTGTAGTCCCTTGTTCTCCAGGTGGCTGCCTAAAAGCCAAAACTTGAACTATATTCCCTCGTTCTCCAGGTGGGCACCTGATTGCCAAAATTTGAACTGTACTACATTGTTCTCCAGGTGGCGCTTGATTGCAAAAACTTGAACTGTATTCTATTGATCTCTAGTGGGCACCTAATTACCATAACTTGAACTATATTTCCTTGTTCTCGAGGAAGGCGCCTAATTGCCAAAACTTTAACTGTAATCCCTTGTTCTCTAGGTGGGCGCCTAATTGCCAAAAACTTGAACTGTAATCCCTTGTTCTCTAGGTGGGCTCTGATTGCAAAAAACTTGAATTTTATTCCCTTGTTCTCCAGGTAGGAGCCTGATTGGCAAAACTTGAACTGTACTCCCTTATTCTCCAGGCGGGAGCTTGATTGCCAAAACTTGTACTGTATTCCCTTGTTCTCCAGGTGGGCGCCTAATTGCCAAAACTTGAACTATATTCCGTTGGTCTTCAAGTGGGCGCCTGATTTCCAAAACTTGATTTGTATTCCCTTATTCTCCATGTGGGTGCCTGATTGCCAATACTTGAAATGTATTCCCTTGTTCTCCAGGTGGGCGCCTGATTGCCAAAAACATAAACTGTATTCCCTTGTTCTCCAGGTGGACGCCCATTTGCCAAAAACATGAACTGTATTTTCTTGTTCTCCAGGTGGGCGCTTAATTGCCAATAACGTGAATTGTATTCCCTTGTTCTCCAGGTGGGTGCCTAAAAGCCAAAACTTGAACTATATTCCCTCGTTCTCTAGGTGGGCACCTGATTGCCAAAATTTGAACTGTACTACCTTGTTCTCCAGGTGGGCGCTTGATTGAAAAAACTTGAAATGTATTATCTTATTCTCCAGTTGAGAGCCCGATTACCAAAACTTGAACGATACTCCCTTGTTCTCTAGGTGGGCACTTTATTGCCAAAACCTGTACTGTATTCCCTTGTTCTCCAGGTAGGAGCCTGATTGGCAAAACTTGAACTGTATTCCGTTGGTCTCCAAGTGGGCGCCTGATTTCCAAAACTTGAACTGTATTCCCTTATTCTCCAGGTGGGTGCCTGATTGCCAATACTTGAACAGTATTGCCTTGTTCTCCAAGTGGGCGCCTGATTGCCAAAAATTAAAATGTATTCCCTTGTTCTCCAGGTGGGTGCCTGATTGACAAAACTTGAAATGTACTCTCTTGTTCTCCAGGTAGGTGCTGATTGCCAAAACTTGAATTGTATTCCCTTATTCTCCAGGTGGGTGCCTGATTGCCAATACTTGAACAGTATTGCCTTGTTCTCCAAGTGGGCGCCTGATTGCCAATACTTGAAATGTATTCCCTTGTTCTCCAGGTGGGTGCCTGATTGCCAAAACTTGAAATGTACTCTCTTGTTCTCCAGGTAGGTGCCGGATTGCCAAAACTTGAACATTACTCCTTTGTTCCCCAGGTGGGAGCCTGATTGCCAAAACATAACCTGCATTCCCTTGTTCTCCAGGTGGAAGCCTGATTGCGAAAACATGAACTATATTCCTTTGTTCTCTAGGTGGGTGCCTGATTGCCAAAACATGAATTGTATTCCCCTGTTCTCCAGGTGGGCTCCTGATTGCCAAAAACATAAACTATATTCCCTTGTTCTCCAGGTGGACGCCCGTTTGCCAAAAACATGAACTATATTTTCTTGTTCTCCAGGTGGGCGCTTGATTGCCAATAACGTGAATTGTATTCCCTTGTTCTCCAGGTGGGTGCCTAAAAGCCAAAACTTGAACTATATTCCCTCGTTCTCCAGGTGGGCACCTGATTGCCAAAATTTGAACTGTACTACATTATTTTCCAGGTGGGCGCTTGATTGCAAAAACTTGAACTGTATTACCTTGTTCTCCAGGTGGGAGCCCGATTACCAAAACTTGAACTGTACTCCCTTGTTCTCCAGGTGGGCGCTTGATTGCCAAAACTTGAAATGTATTCCCTTGTTCTCCAGGTGGGCTCCTGATTGGCAAAACATGAACTGTATTCCCTTGTTCTCCAGGTGAGTGCCTGATTGACAAAACTTGAACTGTACTCTCTTGTTCTTCAGGTAGGCGCCTGATTGTCAAAACTTGAACTGTATTTCCTTGTTCTCTACGTGGGCGCCTAATTGCCAAAACTTGTACTGTATTCCCTTTTTTTCCATGTGTGCGCCTGATTGCCAAAACTTTTACTGTATTACCTTGTTCTCCAAGTGGGTGCCTGATTGCCAAAACTTAAATTGTACTCTCTTGTTCTCTAGGTAGGTGCCTGATTGCCAAATCTTGAAATTTACTCCCTTGTTCCCCAGGTGGGATCCTGATTGCCAAAACATAACCTGTATTCCCTTGTTCTCTAGGTGGAAGCCTGATTGCCAAAACATGAACTATATTCCCTTGTTCTCCAGGTGGGTGCCTGATTGCCAAAACATGAATTGTATTCCCCTGTTCTCCAGGTGGGCGCCTGATTGCCAAAAACATAAACTATATTCCCTTGTTCTCCAGGTGGGCGCTTGATTTCCAATAACGTGAATTGCAGTCCCTTGTTCTCCAGGTGGGTGCCTAAAAGCCAAAACTTGAACTATATTCCCTCGTTCTCCAGGTGGGCACCTGATTGCCAAAATTTGAATTGTACTACATTGTTCACCAGGTGGGCGCTTGATTGCAAAAACTTGAACTGTATTAACTTGTTCTCCAGGTGGGCGCTTGATTGCCAAAACTTGTACTGTATTCCCTTATTCTCTAGGTGGGCGCTTGATTGGCAAAACTTGTATTGTATTCCCTTGTTCTCCAAGTGGGCGCCTGATTGCCAAACCTTGAACTGTATTTCGTTGGTCTCCAAGTGGGCGCCTGATTTCCAAAACTTGATTTGTATTCCCTTATTCTCCATGTGGGTGCCTGATTGCCAATACTTGAAATGTATTCCCTTGTTCTCCAGGTGGGCGCCTAATTGCCAAAAACATAAACTGTATTCCCTTGTTCTCCAGGTGGACGCCCATTTGCCAAAAACATGAACTGTATTTTCTTGTTCTCCAGGTGGGCGATTGATTGCCAATAACGTGAATTGTATTCCCTTGTTCTCTAGGTGGGTGCCTAAAAGCCAAAACTTGAACTATATTCCCTCGTTCTCTAGGTGGACACCTGATTGCCAAAATTTGAACTGTACTACCTTGTTCTCCAGGTGGGCGCTTGATTGAAAAAACGTGAACTGTATTATCTTGTTCTCCAGGTGGGAGCCCGATTACCAAAACTTGAACTGTACTCCCTTGTTCTCCAGGTGGGCGCTTGATTGCCAAAACTTGAACTGTACTCTCTTGTTCTCCAGGTAGGTGCCTGATTGCCAAATCTTGAACTTTACTCCCTTGTTCCCTAGGTGGGAGCTTGATTGCCAAAACTTGAACTGTATTCCGTTGGTCTCCAAGTGGGCGCCTGATTTCCAAAACTTGATTTGTATTCCCTTATTCTCCATGTGGGTGCCCGATTGCCAATACTTGAAATGTATTCCCTTGTTCTCCAGGTGGGCGCCTGATTGCCAAAAACATAAACTTTATTCCCTTGTTCTCCAGGTGGACGACCATTTGCCAAAAACATGAACTGTATTTTCTTGTTCTCCAGGTGGGCTTGATTGCCAATAACGTGAATTGTATTCCCTTGTTCTCTAGGTGGGTGCCTAAAAGCCAAAACTTGAACTATATTCCCTCGTTCTCCAGGTGGGCACCTGATTGCCAAAATTTGAACTGTACTACATTGTTCTCCAGGTGGGCGCTTGATTGCAAAAACTTGAACTGTATTACCTTGTTCTCCAGGTGGGAGCCCGATTACCAAAACTTGAACTGTACTCCCTCGTTCTCCAGGTGGGCGCTTGATTGCCAAAACTTGTACTGTATTCCCTTGTTCTCCAGGTGGGCACCTGTTGCCAAAACTTGAACTGTATTCCGTTGGTCTCCAAGTAGGCGCCTGATTTCCAAAACTTGATTTGTATTCCCTTATTCTCCATGTGGGTGCCTGATTGCCAATACTTGAAATGTATTCCCTTGTTCTCTAGGTGGGCGCCTGATTGCCAAACCTTGAAGTGTATTCCCTTGTTCTCCAGGTGGGCTCCTGATTGCCAAAACTTGAACTGTATTCCCTTGTTCTCCAGGTGGGCGCCTGATTGACAAAACTTGAACTGTACTCTCTTGTTCTTCACGTAGGCGCCTGATTGCCAAAACTTGAACTGTATTTCCTTGTTCTCTACGTGGGCGCCTAATTTCCAAAACTTGAACTGTATTCCCTTTTTTTCCATGTGTGCGCCTGATTGCCAAAACTTCAACTGTATTACCTTGTTCTCCAGGTGGCTGCCTGATTGCCAAAACTTGAACTGTACTCTCTTATTCTCCAGGTAGGTGCCTGATTGCCAAAACTTGAACTTTACTCCCTTGTTCCCCAGGTGGGAGCCTAATTGCCAAAACATAACCTGTATTCCCTTGTTCTCCAGGTGGAAGCCTGATTGCCAAAACATGAACTATATTCCCTTGTTCTCCAGGTGGGTGCCTGATTGCCAAAACATGAATTGTATTCCCCTGTTCTCCAGGTGGGCGCCTGATTGCCAAAAACATAAACTGTATTCCCTTATTCTCCAGGTGGACGCCCATTTACCAAAAACATGAACTGTATTTTCTTGTTCTCCAGGTGGGTGCTTGATTGCCAATAATGTGAATTGTATTCCCTTGTTCTCTAGGCGGGTGACTAAAAGCCAAAACTTGAACTATATTCCCTCGTTCTATAGGTGGACACCTGATTGCCAAAATTTGAACTGTACTACCTTGTTCTCCAGGTGGGCGCTTGATTGAAAAAACTTGAATTGAATTATCTTGTTCTCCAGGTGGGAGCCCGATTACCAAAACTTGAACTGTACTCCCTTGTTCTCCAGGTGGGCGCTTGATTGCCAAAACTTGAACTGTACTCTCTTGTTCTCCAGGTAGGTACCTGATTGCCAAATCTTGAACTTTACTCCCTTGTTCCCCAGGTGGGAGCTTGATTGCCTAAACTTGAACTGTATTCCGTTGGTCTCCAAGTGGGCGCCTGATTTCCAAAACTTGATTTGTATTCCCTTATTCTCCATGTGGGTGCCTGATTGCCAATACTTGAAATGTATTCCCTTGTTCTCCAGGTGGGCGCCTGATTGCCAAAAACATAAACTGTATTCCCTTGTTCTCCAGGTGGACGCCCATTTGCCAAAAACATGAACTGTATTTACTTGTTCTCCAGGTGGGTGCTTGATTGCCAATAACGTGAATTGTATTCCCTTGTTCTTTAGGTAAGTGCCTAAAAGCCAAAACTTGAACTATATTCCCTCGTTCTCCAGGTGGGCACCTGATTGCCAAAATTTGAACTGTACTACATTGTTCTCGAGGTGGGCGCTTAATTGCAAAAACTTGTACTGTATTACCTTGTTCTCCAGGTGGGAGCCGGATTACCAAAACTTGAACTGTACTCCCTTATTCTCCAGGTGGGCGCTTGATTGCCAAAACTTGTACTGTATTCCCTTGTTCTCCAGGTGGGCGCCTGATTGCCAAAACTTGAACTGTATTCCGTTAGTCTCCAAGTGGGCGCCTGATTTCCAAAACTTGATTTGTATTCCCTTATTCTCCACGTGGGTGGTTGATTGCCAATATTTGAAATGTATTCCCTTGTTCTCTAGGTGGCGCCTGATTGCCAAAACTTGAAATGTATTCCCTTGTTCTCCAGGTGGGCTCCTGATTGCCAAAACTTGAACTGTATTCCCTTGTTCTCCAGGTGGGCGCCTGATTGACAAAACTTGAACTGTACTCTCTTGTTCTTCAGGTAGGCGCCTGATTGCCAAAACTTGAACTGTATTTCCTTGTTCTCTACGTGGGCGCCTAATTTCCAAAACTTGAACTGTATTCCCTTTTTTTCCATGTGTGCGCCTGATTGCCAAAACTTCAACTGTATTACCTTATTCTCCAGGTGGCTGCCTGATTGCCAAAACTTGAACTGTACTCTCTTGTTCTCCAGGAAGGTGCCTGATTGCAAAAACTTGAACTTTACTCCCTTGTTCCCCAGGTGGGAGCCTAATTGCCAAAACATAACCTGTATTCCCTTGTTCTCCAGGTGGAAGCCTGATTGCCAAAACATGAACTATATTCCCTTGTTCTCCAGGTGGGTGCCTGATTGCCAAAACATGAATTGTATTCCCTTGTTCTCCAGGTGGGCGCCTGATTGCCAAAAACATAAACTATATTCCCTTGTTCTCCAGGTGGACGCCCGTTTGCCAAAAACATGAACTATATTTTCTTGTTCTCTAGGTGGGCGCTTGATTGCCAATAACGTGAATTGTAGTCCCTTGTTCTCCAGGTGGGTGCCTAAAAGCCAAAACTTGAACTATATTCCCACGTTCTCCAGGTGGGCACCTGATTGCCAAAATTTGAACTGTACTACATTGTTCTCCAGATGGGCGCTTGATTGCAAAAACTTGAACTGTATTCTATTGATCTCCAGTGGGCACCTAATTACCATAACTTGAACTGTATTTCCTTGTTCTCGAGGTAGGCGCCTAATTGCCAAAACTTTAACTGTAATTTCTTGTTCTCTAGGTGGGCGCCTAATTGCCAAAAACTTGAACTGTAATCCCTTGTTCTCCAGGTGGGCTCTGATTGCAAAAAACTTGAATTATATTCCCTTGTTCTCCAGGTGGGTGCCTAAATCCCAATACATGAATTGTATTCCCTAGTTTTCCAGGTGGGCACCTGATTGCCGAAACTTAAACTATACTCCCTTGTTCTCTAGGTGGGCGTTTATTTGCCAAAACTTGAACTGTATTCCCTTGTTCTCCAGGTGGGTTCCTGATTACCAAAACTTGAACTGTATTCCCTTGTTCTCCAGGTGAACACATGATTGCTAAAAACATGAACTGAATTCCCTAGTTATCCAGGTGGGCGCCTGATTGCCAAAAACATAAATTGTATTCCCTTGTTCTCCAGGTGGACGCCCATTTGCCAAAAACATGAACTGTATTTTCTTGTTCTCCAGGTGGGCGCTTGATTGCCAATAACGTGAATTGTATTCCCTTGTTCTCTAGGTGGGTGCCTAAAAGCCAAAACTTGAACTATATTCCCTCGTTCTCTAGGTGGACACCTGATTGCCAAAATTTGAACTGTACTACCTTGTTCTCCAGGTGGGCGCTTGATTGAAAAAACTTGAACTGTATTATCTTGTTCTCCAGGTGGGAGCCCGATTACCAAAACTTGAACTGTACTCCCTTGTTCTCCAGGTGGGCGCTTGATTGCCAAAACTTGTATTGTATTCCCTTGTTCTCCAGGTAGGAGCCAGATTGGCAAAACTTGAACTGTATTCCGTTGCTCTCCAAGTGGGCGCCTGATTTCCAAAACTTGAACTGTATTCCCTTATTCTCCAGGTGGGTGCCTGATTGCCAATACTTGAACAGTATTGCCTTGTTCTCCAGGTGGGCGCCTGATTGCCAAAACTTGAAATGTATTCCCTTGTTCTCCAGGTAGGTGCCTGATTGCCAAAACTTGAACTGTACTCTCTTGTTCTCCAGGTAGGTGCCTGATTGCCAAAACTTGAACTTTACTCCCTTGTTCCCCAGGTGGGAGCCTGATTGCCAAAACATAACCTGTATTCCCTTGTTCTCCAGGTGGAAGCCTGATTGCCAAAACATGAACTATATTCCCTTGTTCTCCAGGTGGGTGCCTGATTGCCAAAACATGAATTGTATTCCCCTGTTCTCCAGGTGGGCGCCTGATTGCCAAAAACATAAACTATATTCCCTTGTTCTCCAGGTGGACGCCCGTTTGCCAAAAACATGAACTATATTTTCTTGTTCTCCAGGTGGGCGCTAGATTTCCAATAACGTGAATTGTATTCCCTTGTTCTCCAGGTGGGTGCCTAAAAGCCAAAACTTGAACTATATTCCCTCGTTCTCCAGGTGGGCTCCTGATTGCCAAAATTTGAACTATACTACATTATTCTCCAGGTGGGCGCTTGATTGCAAAAACTTGAACTGTATTACCTTGTTCTCCAGGTGGGAGCCCGATTACCAAAACTTGAATTGTACTCCCTTGTTCTCCAGATGGGCGCTTGATTGCCAAAACTTGTACTGTATTCCCTTGTTCTCCAGGTGGGCGCCTGATTTCCAAAACTTGAACTGTATTCCGTTGGTCTCCAAGTGGGCGCCTGATTTCCAAAACTTGATTTGTATTCCCTTATTCTCCATGTGGGTGCCTGATTGCCAATACTTGAAATGTATTCCCTTGTTCTCCAGGTGGGCGTCTGATTGCCAAAATTTGAAATGTATTCCCTTGTTCTCTAGGTGGGCTCCTGATTGCCAAAACATGAACTGTATTCCCTTGTTCTCCAGGTGGGTGCCTGATTGACAAAACTTGAACTGTAATCTCTTGTTCTTCAGGTAGGCGCCTGATTGCCAAAACTTGAACTGTATTTCCTTATTCTCTACGTGTGCGCCTAATTGCCAAAACTTGAACTGTATTCCCTTTTTTCCATGTTTGCGCCTGATTGCCAAAACTTCAACTGTATTTCCTTGTTCTCCAAGTAGGTGCCTCATTGCCAAAACTTCAACTGTATTACCTTGTTCTCAATTTGGTTGCTTGATTGCCAAAACTTGAACTGTATATCCTTGTTCTCCATGTGGACTCCTGATTGCCAAAAACATGAATTGTATTCCCTTGTTTTCTAGGTGGGCGCATGCCAAAAACTTGAACTGTATTCCCTTGTTCTCCAGGTGGGAGCTTGATTGCCAAAAACATGAATTGTATTCCCGTGTTCTCCATAGTAGGCGCCTGAACGGCAAAACTTGAAATTTATTCCCTCGTTCTCCAGGTGGGCGCCTGATTGCCAAAACTTGAACTGTACTCCCTTATTCTCCAGGTGGGCGCTTGATTGCCAAAACATGAACTGTATTCCCTTGATCTCCAGGTGAGCACCTGATTGCCAAAACTTCAATTGTAATCCCTTGTTCTCTTGATAGGTGCTTGATTGCTAAAAACATGAAATGTAATCCCTTGTTCTCCATGTGGGCGCCTGATTGCCAAAACTTTAACTGTAATCCCTTGTTCTCTAGGTGGGCCCTTGATTGCCAAAACTTGAACTATACTCCCTTGTTCTCCAGGTGGGAGCCTGATTGCCAAAACATGAACTATATTCCCTTGTTCTCCAAGTGGGAGCCTGATTGCCAAAACTTGAAGTATATTCCCTTGTTCTCCAGGTGGGTGCCTGATTGCCAAAACTTGAACAGTATTCCCTTGTTCTCCAGTTGAGTGCCTGATTGCCAAAACTTGAATTGTATTCCCCTGTTCTCCAGGTGGGCGCCTTATTGCAAAAATTTGAACTGTATTCCCCTGTTCTCCGGGTGGGTGCATGATTGCTAATACTTGAATTGTATTCCCTTATTCTCCATGTGGGTGCCTGATTGCCAAAACTTGAACTGTACTCCCCTGTTCTCCAGGTGGGAGCCTAATTACCAAAACTTCAACTGTACTCCCTTGTTCTCCAGGTGGGCGCTTGATTGCCAAAACTTGAACTGCATTCGCTTGTTCTCTAGGTGGGAGCCTGATTGCCAAAACTTGAACTGTATTCCCTTGTTCTCCAGGTGGGCGCCTGATTGCCATAACTTGAACTGTATTCCCTTATTCTCCAGGTGGGTACCTGATTGCCAAAACTTCAACTGTATTCCCTTGTTCTCCAGGTGGGCGCCTGATTGACAGGACTTGAACTATATTCCCTTGTTCTCCAGGTGGGCGCCTGATTGCCAAAACTTGAACTGTATTCCCCTGTTCTCCAGGTGGGCACCTAATTGCAAAAACTTGAACTGTATTCCCTTGTTCTCCATGTGGGCACCTGATTGCCAAAACATGAACTGTATTCCCTTGTTCTCTAGGTGGGCACCTGATTTCCAAAACTTGAATTGTATTCCCTAATTCTCCAGGTAGGTTCCTGATTACCAAAACTTGAAGTGTATTCCCTTGTTCTCCATGTAGGCGTTGATTGTCAAAACTTGAACTGTATTCCCTCATTCTCCAGGTGGACGCCTGATTGCCAAAACTTGAACTGTACTCCCTTTTTCTCCATGTGGGCGCATAATTGCCAAAACTTGAACTGTATTCCCATGTTCTCCAGGTGGGCGCCTAATTTCCAAAACCTGAACTGTATTCCCCTGTTCTCCAGGTGGGTGCCTGATTGATAATACTTGAACTATATTCCCTTGTTCTCTATGTAGGCACCTGATTGCCTAAACTTGAACTGTATTCCCTTGTTTCCCAGGTTGGCGTTGATTGCCAAAAACTTGAACTGTATTCCCTTATTCTCCAAGTGGGCGCCTAAATCCCAAAACTTGAACTGTGTTCCCTTGTTCTCTAGGTGGGAGCCTGATTACCAAAACTTGAAATGTATTCCCTTGTTCTCCAGGTGGGCGCCTGATTGCCAAAAACATAAACTATATTCCCTTGATCTCCAGGTGGGTGCCTGATTGCCAAAAACTTGAACTGTATTCCCTTGTTCTGCAGGTGGGCGCTTGATTGTCAAAAACATGAATTGTATTCCCATATTACCCAGGTGGGTGCCTGGAAGCAAAAAATTGAATTGTATTCCCTCATTCTCTAGGTGGGCACCTGATTGCCAAAACTTAAGCTGTACTCCCTTGTTCTCTAGGTGGGCGCATGATTAGCAAAATTTGAACTTTATTTCCTTCATCTCAAGGTGGTCACCTAATTTTCAAAACTTCAAGTGCATTCCCTTGTTCTCTAAGTAGGCGCCTGATTGCTAACAACTTGAACTATATTCCTTTGTTCTCCAGGTGGGCGCCTGATTGCCAAAACTTGAACTATAATCCCTCGTTCTCCATGTGGGCACCTGATTGCCAAAATTTGAACTGTACTACGTTGTTCTCCAGGTGGGTGCTTGATTGCAAAAACTTGAACTGCATTACCTTGTTCTCCAGGTGGGAGCCCGATTACCAAAACTTGAACTGTACTCCCTTGTTCTCCAGGTGGGCGTTTGATTGCCAAAACTTGAACTGTATTCCCTTGTTCTCTAGGTGGGAGCCTGATTACCAAAACTTGAACTGCATTCCCTTGTTCTCCAGGTGGGCTTCTGATTGCCAAAAACATGAACTATATTCCCTTGATCTCCAGGTGGGAGCCTGATTGCCAAAAACTTGAACTGTATTCCCTTGTTCTGCAGGTGGGTGCTTGATTGTCAAAAACGTGAATTGTATTCCCATATTCCCCAGATGGGCGCCTAGAAGCCAAAACTTGAACTGTATTCCCTCGTTCTCTAGGTGGGCACCTGATTGCCAAAACTTAAGCTGTACTCCCTTGTTCTCTAGGTGGGCGCATGATTAGCAAAATTTGAACTGTATTTCCTTCATCTCACGGTGGTCACCAGATTTTCAAAACTTCAAGTGCATTCCCTTGTTCTCTAAGTAGGCTCCTGCTAAAAACTTGAACTATATTCCTTTGTTCTCCAGGTGGGCGCCTGATTGCCAAAACTTGAACTATAATCCCTCGTTCTCCATGTGGGCACCTGATTACCAAAATTTGAACTGTACTACATTGTTCTCCAGGTGGGTGCTTGATTGCAAAAACTTGAACTGTATTACCTTGTTCTCCAGGTGGGAGCCCGATTACCAAAACTTGAACTGTACTCACTTGTTCTCCAAGTGGGCGCCTGATTTCCTTACTTGATTTGTATTCCCTTGATCTCCATGTCGGTGCCTGATTGCCAAAACTTGAACTGTTCTCCCCTGTTCTCCATGTGGGAGCCTGATTACCAAAACTTCAACTGTACTCCCTCGTTCTCCAGGTGGGCGCTTGATTGCCAAAACTTGAACTGCATTCGCTTGTTCTCTAGGTGGGAGCCTGATTTCCAAAACTTGAACTGTATTCCCTTATTCTCCAGGTGTGCGCCTGATTGCCAAAACTTGAACTGTATTCCCTTATTCTCTAGGTGGGTACCTGATTGCCAAAACATGAACTGTATTCCCTTGTTCTCCTGGTGGGCGCCTGATTGCCAAGAGTTGAACTATATTCCCTTGTTCTCCAGGTGGGCGCCTGATTGCCAAAACTTGAACTGTATTCACCTGTTCTCCAGGTGGGCACCTAATTGTAAAAACTTGAACTGTATTCCCTTGTTCTCCATGTGGTCACCTGATTGCCAAAACATGAACTATATTCCCTTGTTCTCTAGGTGGGCACCTGATTTCCAAAACTTGAACTGTATTCCCTTATTCTCCAGGTAGGTTCCTGATTGCCAAATCTTGAAGTGTATTCCCTTGTTCTCCATGTAGGCGTTGATTGTCAAAACAAGAACTGTATTCCCTCATTCTCCAGGAGGACGCCTAATTGCCAAAGCTTGAACTGTACTCCCTTTTTCTCCATGTGGGCGCATAATTGCCAAAACTTGAACTGTATTCCCATGTTCTCCAGGTGGGCGCCTAATTGCAAAAACCTAAACTGTATTCCCCTGTTCTCCGGGTGGGTGCCTGATTGATAATACTTGAACTATATTCCCTTGTTCTCTATGTGGGCACCTGATTGCCTAAACTTGATTTGTATTCCCTTTTTCCCCAGGTTGGCATTGATTGCCAAAAACTTGAACTGTATTCCCTTATTCTCCAAGTGGGCGCCTAAATCCCAAAACTTGAACTGTATTCCCTCGTTCTCCATGTGGGCGCCTGATTACCGAAACTTGAACTGTACTCCCTTGTTCTCCAGGTGGGCGTTTGATTGCCAAAACTTGAACTGTATTCCCTTGTTCTCTAGGTGGGAGCCTGATTACCAAAACTTGAACTGTATTCCCTTGTTCTCCAGGTGGGCGCCTGATTGCCAAAAACATGAACTATATTCCCTTGATCTCCAGGTGGGAGCCTGATTGCCAAAAACTTGAACTGTATTCCCTTGTTCTGCAGGTGGGTGCTTGATTGTCAAAAACGTGAATTGTATTCCCATATTCCCCAGGTGGGCGCCTGGAAGACAAAACTTGAACTGTATTCCCTCGTTCTTTAGGTGGGCACCTGATTGCCAAAACTTAAGTTGTACTCCCTTGTTCTCTAGGTGGGCGCATGATTAGCAAAATTTGAACTGTATTTCCTTCATCTCAAGGTGGTCACCTGATTTTCAAAACTTCAAGTGCATTCCCTTGTTCTCTAAGTAGGCTCCTGCTAAAAATTGAACTATATTCCTTTGTTCTCCAGGTGGGCGCCTGATTGCCAAAACATGAACTATAATCCCTCGTTCTCCATGTGGGCACCTGATTACCAAAATTTGAACTGTACTACGTTGTTCTCCAGGTGGGTGCTTGATTGCAAAAACTTGAACTGTATTACCTTGTTCTCCAGGTGGGAGCCCGATTACCAAAACTTGAACTGTACTCACTTGTTCTCCAAGTGGGCGCCTGATTTCCAAAACTTGATTTGTATTCCCTTGATCTCAATGTCGGTGCCTGATTGCCAAAACTTGAACTGTTCTCCCCTGTTCTCCATGTGGGAGCCTGATTACCAAAACTTCAACTGTACTCCCTCGTTCTCCAGGTGGGCGCTTGATTGCCAAAACTTGAACTGCATTCGCTTGTTCTCTAGGTGGAAGCCTGATTGCCAAAACTTGAACTGTATTCCCTTATTCTCCAGGTGTGCACCTGATTGCCAAAACTTGAACTGTATTCCCTTATTCTCTAGGTGGGTACCTGATTGCCAAAACTTGAACTGTATTCCCTTGTTCTCCTGGTGGGCGCCTGATTGCCAAGAGTTGAACTATATTCCCTTGTTCTCCAGGTGGGCGCCTGATTACCAAAACTTGAACTGTATTCACCAGTTCTCCAGGTGGGCACCTAATTGTAAAAACTTGAACTGTATTCCCTTGTTCTCCATGTGGTCACCTGATTGACAAAACATGAACTCTATTCCCTTGTTCTCTAGGTGGGCACCTGATTTCCAAAACTTGAACTGTATTCCTTTATTCTCCAGGTAGGTTCCTGATTGCCAAAACTTGAAGTGTATTCCCTTGTTCTCCATGTAGGCGTTGATTGTCAAAACAAGAACTGTATTCCCTCATTCTCCAGGAGGACGCCTAATTGCCAAAACTTGAACTGTACTCCCTTTTTCTCCATGTGGGTGCATAATTGCCAAAACTTGAACTGTATTCCCATGTTCTCCAGGTGGGCGCCTAATTGCAAAAACCTAAACTGTATTCCCCTGTTCTCCAGGTGGGTGCCTGATTGATAATACTTGAACTATATTCCCTTGTTCTTTATGTGGGCACCTGATTGCCTAAACTTGATCTGTATTCCCTTGTTCCCCAGGTTGGCATTGATTGCCAAAAACTTGAACTGTATTCCCTTATTCTCCAAGTGGGCGCCTAAATCCCAAAACTTGAACTGTATTCCCTCGTTCTCCATGTGGGCGTCTGATTACCGAAACTTGAACTGTACTCCCTTGTTCTCCAGGTGGGCGTTTGATTGCCAAAACTTGAACTGTATTCCCTTGTTCTCTAGGTGGGAGCCTGATTACCAAAACTTGAACTGCATTCCCTTGTTCTCCAGGTGGGCTTCTGATTGCCAAAAACATGAACTATATTCCCTTGATCTCCAGGTGGGAGCCTGATTGCCAAAAACTTGAACTGTATTCCCTTGTTCTGCAGGTGGGCGCTTGATTGTCAAAAACGATAATTGTATTTCCATATTCCCCAGGTGGGCGCCTGGAAGCCAAAACTTGAACTGTATTCCCTCGTTCTCTAGGTGGGCACCTGATTGCCAAAACATAAGTTGTAGTCCCTTGTTCTCTAGGTGGGCGCATGATTAGCAAAATTTGAACTGTATTTCCTTCTTCTCAAGGTGGTCACCTGATTTTCAAAACTTCAAGTGCATTCCCTTGTTCTCTAAGTAAGTTCCTGATTGCTAAAAACTTGAACTGTATTCCTTTGTTCTCCAGGTGGGCGCCTGATTGCCAAAACTTGAACTATAATCCCTTGTTCTCCAGGTGGGCACCTGATTGCCAAAACTTGAACAGTATTCCCTTGTTCTCCAGGTGAGCTTCTGCTTGGCAAAAACTTGAACTGTATTCCCTCATTCTCTAGGTTGGCGCTTGATTGCCAAAAACGTGAATTATATTCCCTTGTTCTCTAGGTGGGCGCCTGAAAGCCAAAACTTGAACTGTATTCCCTTGATCTCTAGTGGGCGCCTAATTACCATAACTTGAACTGTATTTCCTTGTTCTCCAGGTGGGAGCCTAATTGCCAAAACTTTAATTGTAATCCCTTGTTCTCTAGGTGGGCGCCTAATTGCCAAAACTTTAATTGTAATCCCTTGTTCTCTAGGTGGGCGCCTAATTGCCAAAAACTTGAACTATATTCCCTTGTTCTCTAGGTGGGCTCTGATTGCAAAAAACTTGAACTATATTACCATATTCTCCAGGTAGGCACCTAAATCCCAAAATATGAACTGTATTCCCTCATTTTCCAGGTGGGCGCCTGATTGCTGAAACATGAACTATATTCCCTTGTTCTCCAGGTGGGTTCCTGATTACCGAAACTTGAACTGTATTCCCTTGTTCTCCAGGTGGACGCCTGATTGCCAAAACATGAACTGAATTCCCTAGTTCTCCAGGTGGGCACCTGATTGCCAAAAACGTAAACTGTATTCCCTTGTTCTCCATGTGGACGCCTATTTGCGAAAAACATGAACTGTATTTTTTTGTTCTCCAGGTTGGCGCTTGATTGCCAAAAACGTTAATTGTATTCACTTGTTCTCCAGGTGGGTGCCTAAAAGCCAAAACTTGAACTATATTCCCTCGCTCTCCAGGTGGGCACCTGATTGCCAAAACTTGAATAGTACTCCCTTGTTCTCCAGGTGGGCGCTTGATTGTTAAAACTTGAACTGTATTCCCTTGTTCTCCAGGTGGGAGCCTGACTACCAAAACATCAATTGTACTCCATTGTTCTTTAGGTGGGCGCTTGATTGCCAAAACTTGAACTGTATTCCCTTGTTTTCCAGCTGGGAGCCTGATTGCCAAAACTTGAACTATATTCCCTTGTTCTCTAAGTAGGCGCCTGATTGCCAAAATTTGAACTGTATTCCCTTATTCTCCAGGTGGGTGCCTGATTGCCAAAACTTGAACTATATTCCATTGTTCTCCAGGTGGGCGCCTGATTGCCAAAACTTGAACTGTATTCCCATGTTCTCCAGGTGGGCGCCTAATTGCAAAAACTTGAATTGTATTCCCTTTTTATCCGGGTGGGTGCATGTTTGCTAATACTTGAACTGTATTACCGTGTTCTCTATGTGGGCACCTGATTGCCAAAACATGAACTGTATTCCCTTGTTTTCTAGGTGGGCACCTGATTTCCAAAACTTGTACTGTATTCCCTTATACTCCAGGTGGGTTCCTGATTACCAAAACTTGAACAGTATTCCCTTGTTCCATTTGTAGGCGTTGATTGTCAAAACATGAACTGTATTCCCTCGTTCTGCAGGTGGGCGCCTGATTGCCAAAACTTGAACTGTACTCCCTTGTTCTCCAGGTGGGCGCATAATTGGCAAAACTTAACTTGTATTCCCATGTTCTGCAGGTGGGCGCCTCATTGCAAAAACCTGAACTGTATTCCCATGTTCTCCGGGTGGGTGCCTGATGGTTAATACTTGAACTGTATTCCCTTGTTCTCCGTGTGGGCACCTGATTGCCTAAATTTGAACTGTATTCCCTTGTTCTCCAGGTTGGCGCTGATTGCCAAAAACTTGAACTGTATTCCCTTATTCTCCAGGTGGGCACCTAAATCCCAAAACTTGAACTGTATTCCCTCGTTCTCCAGGTGGGCGCCTGATTACCGAAACATGAACTGTACGCCCTTGTTCTCCAGGTGGGCGTTTGATTGCCAAAACTTGAACTGTATATCTTTGTTCTCCAGGTGGGCGCCTCATTGCCAAAAACATTAATTGTATTCCCTTGTTTTGCAGGTGGGCGCTTGATTGTCAAAAACGTGAATTGTATTCCCATATTCCCTAGGTGGGCGTCTGAAAGCCAAAACTTGAACTGTATTCCCTCGTTCTCTAGGTGGGCACCTGATTGCCAAAACTTAAGTTGTACTCCCTTGTTCTCTAGGTGGGCGGATAATTAGCAAAATTTGAACTGTATTTCCTTCTTCTCAAGGTGGGCACCTGATTGCTAAAACTTCAAGTTTATTCCTTTGTTCTCTAGGTAGGCGCCTGATTGCTAAAAACTTGAACTGTATTCCTTTGTTCTCCAGGTGGGCGCCTAATTGCCAAAACTTGAACTATAAACTCTTGTTCTCCAGGTGGGAGCCTGATTACCAAAACTTGAACTGTATTCCCTTGTTCTCCAGGTGGGCGCCTGATTGCCAAAAAAATAAACTGTATTCCCTTGATCTCCAAGTGGGCGCCTATTTGCCAAAAAGTTGATCTGTATTCCCTTGTTCTGCAGGTGGGCGCTTGATTGTCAAAAACGTGAATTATATTCTCATATTCCCTAGGTGGGCATCTGAAAGCCAAAACTTGAATTGTATTCCCTCGTTCTCTAGGTGGGCACCTAATTGCCAAAACTTAAGCTGTACTCCCTTGTTCTCTAGGTGGGCGCATAATTAACAAAATTTGAACTGTATTTCCTTCTTCTCAAGGTGGGCACCTGATTGCCAAAACTTCAAGTGTATTCCCTTGTTATCTAGGTAGGCGCCTAATTGCTAAAAACTTGAACAGTATTACCTTGTTCTCCAGGTGAGCGCCTGATTACCAAAAACTTGAAGTGTATTCCCTTGTTCTCCAAGTTGGCGCTTGATTGCCAAAAACGTGAATTATATTCCCTTGTTCTTCAGGTGGGCTCCTGAAAGCCAAAACTTGAACTGTATTCCCTAGATCTCCAGTGGGCGCCTAATTACCATAACTTGAATTGTATTTCCTTGTTATCCAGGTGGGCGCCTAATTGCCAAAACTTTAACTGTAATCCCTTGTTATCTAGGTGGGTGCCTAATTGCCAAAAACTTGAACTGTATTCCCTTGTTCTCCAGGTGGGCGCCTTATTGCCAAAACTTGAACTGTATTCTCATGTTCTCCAGGGCGCCTAATTGCAAAAACTTGAATAGTATTCCTTTTTTATCCGGGTGGGTGCATGATTGCTAATACTTGAACTATATTTCCATGTTCTCCATGTGGGCACCTGATTGCCAAAACATGAACTATATTCCCTTGTTTTCTAGGTGGGCACCTGATTTCCAAAACTTGTACTGTATTCCCTTATTCTCCAGGTGGGTTCCTGATTACCAAAACTTGAACAGTATTCCCTTGTTCTCCTTGTAGGCGTTGATTGTCAAAACTTGAACTGTATTCCCTCGTTCTCCAGGTGGGGGCCTGATTGCCAAAACTTGAACTATACTCCCTTGTTCTCCAGGTGGGCGCATAATTGCCAAAACTTAACCTGTATTCCCCTGTTCTCCAGGTGGGCGCCTCATTGCAAAAACCTGAACTGTATTCCCCTGTTCTCCGGGTGGGTGCCTGATTGTTAATACTTGAACTGTATTCCCTTGTTCTCCATGTAGGCACCTGATTGCCTAAATTTGAACTGTATACCCTTGTTCTCCAGGTTGGCGCTGATTGCCAAAAACTTGAACTGTATTCCCTTATTCTCCAGGTGGGCGCCTAAATCCCAAAACTTGAACTGTATTCCCTCGTTCTCCAGGTGGGCGCCTGATTACCGAAACATGAACTGTAATCCCTTGTTCTCCAGGTGGGCGTTTGATTGCCAAACTTGAACTGTATTCCTTTGTTCTCCAGGTGGGCGCCTGATTGCCAAAAATATGAACTGTATTCCCTTGTTCTGCAGGTGGGTGCTTGATTGTTAAAAAAGTGAATTGTATTCCCATATTCCCTAGGTGGGCGTCTGAAAGCCAAAACTTGAACTGTATTCCCTCGTTCTCTAGGTGGGCACCTGATTGCCAAAACTTAAGTTGTACTCCCTTGTTCTCTAGGTGGGCGGATAATTAGCAAAATTTGAATTGTATTTCCTTCTTCTCTAGGTGGGCACCTGATTGCCAAAACTTCAAGTGTATTCCTTTGTTCTCTAGGTAGGCGCCTGATTGCTAAAAACTTGAACTATAATCCTTTGTTCTCTATGTGGGCGCCTAATTGCCAAAACTTGAACTATAAACTCTTGGTCTCCAGGTGGGAGCCTGATTACCAAAACTTGAACTGTATTCCCTTGTTCTCCAGGTGGGCGCCTGATTGCCAAAAACATGAACTGTATTCCTTTGTTCTCCAAGTGGGCGCCTATTTGCCAAAAAGTTGAACTGTATTCCCTTGTTGTGCAGGTGGGCGCTTGATTGTCAAAAACGTGAATTGTATTCTCATATTCCCTAGGTGGGCGTCTAAAAGCCAAAACTTGAACTGTATTCCCTCGTTCTCTAGGTGGACACCTGATTGCCAAAACTTAAGCTGTACTCCCTTGTTCTCTAGGTAGGCGCAAAATTAGCAAAATTTGAACTGTATTTCCTTCTTCTCAAGGTGGGCACCTGATTGCCAAAACTTAAAGTGTATTCCCCTGTTCTCTAGGTAGGCGCCTGATTGCTTTTTCAGTTGTTTCTTCGTTTTTTCTTAACGCTTTTGGTAGTTCTGAATTTTGTTGTTCTATTGTTACTATCTCTTGTTCTGGTATTAGTTCTCTTATAACATAATTCTCTTCCTGCCCTGTATTTATTAGTATTAGATATTTTCTTTGGTCCATTATTCCAAGTACAGGATTCAGTAACTACAAAGGAAATAAGGAGACTTGTATTAAATATACAAAATTTTACATTTACAATTGAAGTAATACGGACTGACAAGAATGTTATTGCAGACTACCTATCAAGACAAAGGTACCCAAACAGATGAAAGCCAAGAATCAAAAGACATATTTACAATCCTTACTACTCTATCCTTACAGATGGAGAGTATGGGAAAAAGATTACAACAGCTAGAAAGTCAGCAGCATGACTATAAAAATGCGGAGCTAAGTCAATCGGAAGACTCTAAACTTGTTTGAGTTCATCTTATTTTTCATAGGATCTTTTTTATGTAGTTGTGGAATTAAATGCTTTTTCATGATTATCTGTAGCTAACCTTGAAATTTCTTTTATATTTTCAAGTGTGTATTCTAAGTATTTAATATCTTTAGTTTTTTGATATTCTTCTATATTTTTTTCTAATATTATTTTTGACATATTTATATGTTTTAGAATTTCTAACCAGTACTTAAAATATTTGTAACTATCAATTTTTGATTTGTTCATATTAATACTGAGATGTATACCTGTTGATACATATATCCATGGTTTCTATATTTCTCAGTGTTATTTCTTTTCTGTGTTGATAACTTTCAAGTTTATCTTCATAAAATTCAATTTCATTTTCTATAGTTAGTAAAGCTTTATTACGTAATTTATTATATCTAATAATATCTTTGCAGGTTTTAATATTGTATTTAACACAATCTATTTTTCTATTTATGTTACTGAGGTTTTTAAGAAGTTTCCATTTCTGGGTATTATAGAATCTTATATAATGAAAAGTGTTATGTTTCATTTATAAAAAGATTTTATTAACTTGATATGTGATCATTAGTCTGAATATAAATCTAGTTCATATAGATCTAATATATCTATTTCATGTGATACAATTAGTTCCGTAAATGCTTGTTCCATTACATATATTATTTCAAAAGTAACTAAAATATCGTAAATTTTTCTTTTAACATCGTTATTAAGTCTCTTAAAGATATATAACATAAGTATTTTGTAGTCAATATTTTCTTCTAATAAATACGTGTGGTTGTTCATTTAGATTTATTATTTATCCTTATCATGTGTTTACTAAACATATTCCCTCTAACCTCTTTGTTTATCATAGAGTTTATCATATTTTAATAAGTTATACTGAACAATCTTTTCTGGTCACTACCATGTTTTTCATGCTTCAATCATTTACCCTAACAGCGCCTCAACTCTGTGTACTCCCCTAAACGGCTTCCTTGCCTACTGGTTTCCACTTTAGGATGGCATAGTCTGGGCTTAACTACTCTCAGCATTATTAGACAGGCAAACTTTCTCAAGATGTTCTTTATAACAGTACTATAACATGATAAACAATTATGATTTTTAAGAGATTATAAGGAATATAAGAGTTTAGTTAAACATGATTATAAATAAACTTACCTGGTTTTGTAACTCGTTTGAATGCTCCATAGCTGTTTTAGATACTTGTAATTAACTCAGATATTTCTTACAAGAGAGAAGATAAGAGAGAATATTAGAGAGAGAAGGTAAGGGTGAGGATGTCCTCCTTCCTCGGATTTACATTCTATATAAAGAAAATTAAAACGACTCTTACTGTTTACAAATGACTCCTACTATTCATGAACGACCTTTACTGTTCATGATTATGACATATACTATTTACTTTATGACTCTTACTATTCATGAACGACCTTTACTGTTCATGAATGCGACTAGTACTATTTACTTTACATTATATGTTTCCAGTAGCTGTCTTCTTCTTTTGTCTTCTTGTTGATACCTTCATTCTAGTTGGACTTCTGGTACATAGTTATCATCTCCGTTGCACTTTGAACATATGTGGTCTGGATATTTGTGTCCTACTAGTTTGCAGTATCTTGTTAATAACTCGTTTGAAATAAATTCTTTTTTCAATGCTCTGGTAGTTGGTTGCATTTCTGGTTTTAATAATGATAAAATCCATTTCTGGACTTCATCCATATCTCCTTGTCGTAGTTCCTTCGAGTTGGCATATATCATCAATTGGTCTCTGGAATAGTAGCTCCAGATAGCATTTCCTTGTAGATAATTGTTAGCTAGTTCTTGAATAATAGTTGCTATACCAATTATTCTTTTATTAGCATAGAAACTTGGTATCTCCATTTTCTGTATCTCCGGTTGTTTCTCTATCTCTTCCGGTATTATCATATCTCGTGTTAGTCCTATTTTTATCACCTGTATTATGGGTTTTATTTCATCATATAGTATTTCCGCTGGTGCTGTATAGAATTTGATGAAGAATAGGTTGCCTTTTGTAATTCTCTTGAAGGTGACAAATGCTTTGTATAGCTCTGGTATTCCAATTATTTCTTCTCCGTCATGGGTATATACTGTGCTAAGTAGTCCGTAGTTGTAACATGTTTTTACTAGGTTTGCTTTTGTTTTTGGCTGGGCTATAAGCCTATTATATCCCTGTAGTTTTTGGGTTACATAATCTTGTGTTGGATCTGTAGTAGTTGTTGATCTAGGGTTTAGGTTCAGAAATGTCTGGATTTTATATATATTCTCAATATATGTTTGAGTAATATGGTTATATACCTTTTTGTTGTGGTGTAGGCTATTAGCATAGGTTGAAGTTTGTGGGGCTATAACTATTGCTTCTCTTGGCTTTTTTGATGTAAATGGCTTATCAAATACGGTATTTAGGTTTACATTGATATGTGGCTTTTTGCTAACTTGTTTGCTTGTACCTGCAGCTGTATATAAAGCAACTGTGTTATGGGTTTTTTGGAGTTTCCCAACGTCTCCTTCTACCTCTGGAAGTTTAGAGTCTTCCGATTGACTTAGCTCCGCATTTTTATAGTCATGCTGCTGACTTTCTAGCTGTTGTAATCTTTTTCCCATACTCTCCATCTGTAAGGATAGAGTAGTAAGGATTGTAAATATGTCTTTTGATTCTTGGCTTTCATCTGTTTGGGTACCTTTGTCTTGATAGGTAGTCTGCAATAACATTCTTGTCAGTCCGTATTACTTCAATTGTAAATGTAAAATTTTGTATATTTAATACAAGTCTCCTTATTTCCTTTGTAGTTACTGAATCCTGTACTTTCCGAGTTATCCACCATTTTACTTGTGTATTATCTGTTCTTACTATAAATTTGTTATAAACAATATATGGCTCAAATGCTAACAAACATTTATATAATCCAAATAGTTCTTTCCTATTTATTTCCCATTTTAATTGTGGTTCCGTGTATGATCCGGAATAATATCTACAATGGTGTTCAATTTTTTCATTATCATATTTATATTTTAGAACTCCTCCGTAGCTGTGATCACTAGAATCAGTTTCTACAATATATGTAAATTGTTTCTTTTCATCTGGAAAATATAGTTTTGGTAATTTTTTACACATATTTTTTATCTTCTGTATATGTATTTTATCTTTTTCGTCAAAATGATATTCTATGTCCTTTTTTAATTTTTTCTGTAATGGTTTTAAGTTTTCTGCTAATTTAGGAATATATTCTCTTACTTGGTTAACCAATCCTAAAAATGATTGTAACTTCTTTTTTGTATCAAGTGTTTCATTCAAGTTAATTATTTTTTGTACTACATGGGTTTGCATTTTTATTCCGTTTTTATCTATTTGTATACCTAAAAATTCTATTTGATTTTTCATTACTTCTGCTTTCTTTTTACTTAAACTTATTCCTGATATTTCTACAATGTGTATGAATTTTTCTAGTAGTTTTATATGTTCGTTCTCTGTTCTAGAATATAGCAATATATCATCTATATATATTATACAATTTTCTAATTGGTTGAAGTAATTATCCATAAAATGTTGATACCTACCTGGTGCATTTTTATATCCAAAAGGTAATACGTTCCATTCGTAAAATCCTTGTGGTACTGTGAATGCTGTTAACTTTTTAGATTCATCTTCTAGTTTTAAATGGTAAAATCCTGATTTACAGTCAAATTTACTAAAATAGTTATATCCTTGTATTTGTCTAATTTTTAGTATTTTATTTGGTATCGGATAATTATATGTTTTTGTTTTTGCATTTAAGTTTCTATAATCTATAACCATACGGCTTTTTCCTCTTTTTTGTTCACTATGCTTATTTACTATAAATGCTGGGCTAGTATGTTTACTATTACTTTCTTGTATGTAGTTATTATCTAATAATTCTTTTATATGCATTTTAAATTCTGTTAAATCATTAAAATTGTATTTTAAAGGTTTTTGTGTTATTATGCTATTTTCATCTATTAGTTCAATCTTTATTTTTGTTTGATGTTTTTCCCATCCTTGGAGTGGATTATCATTATATAGTAATTCTAGTTTATCTTGTAGTGGTTTTATCTTATTTATTGAGAAAATGATTATCTCTATATTATGGTTACTTTGTATTATATTTTCTAATTTTTGGGTAATCTTTTCACTTCCTTTAATCCAGGGTGTTGTTTTTCTTACTTTATTATTTACTCTTTTTGCTCCTAATTTTTGTTTACACGGGGTAGTAAACCACCAATGTGTTTTTGTTATAATATGTGGGTATAATTTATCTAAAAATGGCATTCCTAATAATATATCTTTATTTGTGAATTCGTAACTATATATTTCTTCTATGGTTAATATTTTATCCCATATTTGTATTTTTATATTTCTTGCTTTATATGTTATCATACTTCCTTCATTATTAAATCCTGTTACTACTATGGGGGTTTTTAGCTTTTCCCATTTACTTTCTGGTAAACAATTATGTCTACACATATTAGCTTCTGCTCCTGTATCCACCATAGGTGTATAATATCTATTATAATATCCTTCTACTATTATTTTGGAAAGTATGTATATCTTTGGCATTATATCAAAGTTCTTTTTATTATTATTTTCTTATTTTCATAACTTATTGTTAATTGCCTATCTTCTAATTTATATGGTTTGACTTTTTCTAACCATTTTATCCCTAGTGTAATATTTTTATCTCCTTGATATATTTTAAAATTTATTAATATTGGTATTCCTCCAATAATTAATTCTTTTTCAGTTGTTTCTTCGTTTTTTCTTAACGCTTTTGGTAGTTCTGAATTTTGTTGTTCTATTGTTACTATCTCTTGTTCTGGTATTAGTTCTCTTATAACATAATTCTCTTCCTGCCCTGTATTTATTAGTATTAAATATTTTCTTTGGTCCATTATTCCTGTTATATAATAATGATGTGGGTTTATTTCTTCTATTTTTTGTTCTATTAATTTTTGTGGAGTGGTATAATTTATTCTTTTTGATGTACTTCTTGATGTACTTCTTGATGATGTTTCTGGCATTTCATTATTTATTCGTTTTGATGTGCTTAATCTTTCTTTTACTATTTCTAAATCTTCATCCATGTCTATTTCTGTATAACTGTAATCATTGTTGTCTATAACTGATACTATTCTTTCGAATGGATTTTCTATTTTTATTTTATTTATTTTATTTTTAGCTGTTATCTTATGTTTTGTTGTTAAGACATATAGATTTTTACATCTTGCTGTGAATATTTTACTTCCTGGTGCTAATTCTATTCCAGACATTTTCCAGTATAATACTAATGATTTATCTATATTTTTATCATCTACTGCTACTGAATAGTTAGCACTTACTATAAATTTAAATTTTTGGTATATTAAGTTACCTCTTACAGCACTTATTATACTCTTTTCTATAGGTTGTACAATCCTATCATCTGCCAAGTATATTTCTATAGGGGTATCTATTCCTTCCCTAAAACATGCTTTTATTAGGATCTCCGTTCCTCCTAAGTGTACATATTTTATTGGATTTTTTGCTTTTATATCTTGTATTTCTTTATTTAGTAGTCTTTTATTTAAAATTGGTATTTGTGCTTTACCTTTGATGTATTTACAATCTATTATATGTTCTCTTTGGCTTACTACATAGTATTCTTCTTTTTGTCTTTTAAACCAATTCTTTATTGTTGGTACTTCTAATATTTTGTCTATACTTAGATCCAATTCTTTTCCTTTTATTTGTTCAAATATATTAGCGTCAAATATTATTTTTTGTTCTGAAGATTGTTCATCTTGGTGTTCTTCTTGTTGTATAATTTGTATATCTTTTTCAGTCATAATTTTCTTCATCTGACTCTTCTATATCCTTGTTTATTTCATTTTCAGAGAACTCGTTTTCTGATATCTCATATATGCTGTCTTCACTGCTTAATTCATAATCTACATATTCTACTTGTGTATATTTATCATTATCTATCAATATTTCGGTAATTTGTTTCTTCTTTGGGTTTTTTGGTAATTTACAATCTTTGGCTAAGTGTCCTAGCTTTCCACAATTATAGCAAGTACATTCTGTTAGTTTTTTCTTTTTCCTATATGGTTTTTTATGTTTATAATTTTTTACATAATATCTTCTTCTTGGTTTCCTATATTTATACTTTGAATATTTTGATTTAAATTTCTTTTTCTTTCCTTCTTTTTTGTAATATTTATCTGTGCAGCCAAATTGGGGTGCTATTCTACTTTTGCAACATGCCAAATTTTTTACTAATATCTTTATTAACTATAGAAAATGAAATTGAATTTTATGAAGATAAACTTGAAAGTTATCAACACAGAAAAGAAATAACACTGAGAAATATAGAAACCATGGATATATGTATCAACAGGTATACATCTCAGTATTAATATGAACAAATCAAAAATTGATAGTTACAAATATTTTAAGTACTGGTTAGAAATTCTAAAACATATAAATATGTCAAAAATAATATTAGAAAAAAATATAGAAGAATATCAAAAAACTAAAGATATTAAATACTTAGAATACACACTTGAAAATATAAAAGAAATTTCAAGGTTAGCTACAGATAATCATGAAAAAGCATTTAATTCCACAACTACATAAAAAAGATCCTATAAAAAATAAGATGAACTCAACCAACCCCCCCCCCCAAATTGGTATCCTGATTACCAAAACTTCAACTGTACTCCATTGTTATCTAGGTGGGCGCTTGATTGCCAAAACTTGAATTGTATTCCCTTGTTCTCCAGGTGAGAGCCTGATTGCCAAAAACTTGAACTGTATTCCCTTGTTCTCCAGGTGGGCGCCTGTTTGACAAATCTTGAACTGTATTCCCTTATTCTACAGGTGGGTGCCTGATTGCCAAAACTTGAACTGTATTCCATTGTTCTCCAGGTGGGCGCCTGATTGCCAAAACATGAACTGTATTCCCCTGTTCTCTAGGTGGGCGCCTAATTACAAAAACTTGAATTGTATTCCCTTGTTCTATGGGTGGGTGCATGATTGCTAATACTTGAATTGTATACCCTTGTTCTCCATGTGGGCACCTGATTGCTAAAAATTGAACTGTATTCCCTTGTTCTCTAGGTGGGCACCTGATTTCCAAAACTTGTACTGTATTCCCTTATTCTCCAGGTGGGTTCCTGATTGCCAAAACTTAAACAATATTCCCTTGTTCTCCATGTAGGCGTTGATTGTCAAAACTTGAACTGTATTCCCTTGTTCTCCATGTGGGCGCATAATTGCCAAAACTTGAACTGTATTCCCCGGTTCTCCGGGTGGGCGCCTAATTGCAAAAACTTGAACTGTATTCACCTGTTCTCCGGGCGGTTGCCTGATTGCTAATACTTGAAATGTATTCCCTTGTTCTACATGTGGGCACCCGATTGCCAAAACTTGAACTGTATTCCCTTGTTCTCTAGGTGGGAACCTGATTTCCAAAACTTGTACTATATTCCCTTATTCTCCAGGTGGGTTCGTGATTGCCAAAACTTGAACAATATTCCTTTGTTCTCCATGTAGGCGTTGATTGTCAAAACTTTAACTGTATTCCCTCGTTCTCAAGGTGGGCACCTGATTGCCAAAACATGAATTGTACTCCCTTGTTCTCCATGTGGGTGCATAATTGCCAAAACTTGAATTGTATTCCCCTGTTCTCCAGGTGGGCGCCTAATTGCAAAAACTTGAACTGTATTCCCCTATTCTCCGGGTGGGTGCCTGATTGTTAGTACTTGAACTGTATTCCCTTGTTCTCCAAGTGGGTACCTGATTGCCTAAACTTGAACTGTATTCCCTTGTTCTCCATGTTGGTGCTGATTGCCAAAAACTTGAACTGTATTCCCTTGTTCTATAGGTGGGCGCCTAAATCCCAAAACTTGAACTGTATTCCCTCGTTCTCCAGATGGGCGCCTGATTGCCGAAACTTGAACTGTACTCCCTTGTTCTCCAGGTGGGTGTTTGATTTCCAATACTTGAACAGTATTCCCTTGTTCTCCAGGTGGGAGCCTGATTACCAAAACTTGAACTCTATTCCCTTGTTCTCCAGGTAAGCGCCTGATTGCCAAAAACTTGAACTGTATTCCCTTGTTCTGTAGGTGGGCGCTTGATTGTCAAAAACATGAATTGTATTCCCATATTCTCCAGGTGGGCGCCTGAAAGCAAAATCTTGAACTGTATTCCCTTGTTCTCTAGGTGGGCACCTGATTGCCAAAACTTAAGATGTACTCCCTTGTTCTCTAGGTGGGCGCATGATTAGCAAAATTTGAACTGTATTTCTTCTTCTCAAGGTGGGCACCTGATTGCCAAAACATGAATTGTACTACCTTGTTCTCCAGGTGGGAGCCTGATTAGCAAATCATGAACTGTATTCCCTTATTCTCCAGGTGGGCGCCTGACTGCCAAAACTCCAACTATATTTTGTTGTTTTCCAGGTAGGCGCCTAATTGCCAAAACATCAATTGTAATCCCTTGTTCTCTAGGTGGCCGCCTGATTGCCAAAAACTTGAACTGTATTCCCTTATTCTCCAGGTGGGCGCCTGATTGCCAATAACTTGAACTGTATTCCCTTGTTCTCCAGGTGGTTGCTTGATTGCCAAAACTTTAAATGTATTACCTTGTTCTCTAGGTGGGCGCTTGATTGCCAAAACTTGAATTGTATTACCTTGTTCTCCATGTGGGCACCTGATTGCCAAAACATGAACTGTAATCCCTTGTTCTCTAGGTGAGCGTCTGATTGCCAAAACTTGAACTGTTCTCCCTTGTTCTCCAGGTGGGAGCCTGATTGCCAAAACATGAACTGTATTCCCCTGTTCTTTAGGTGGGCGCCTAATTACAAAAACTTGAATTGTATTCCCTTGTTCTATGGGTGGGTGCATGATTGCTAATACTTGAATTGTATTCCCTTGTTCTCCATGTGGGCACGTGATTGCTAAAAATTGAACTGTATTCACTTGTTCTCTAGGTGGGCACCTGATTTCCAAAACTTGTACTGTATTCCCTTATTCTCCAGGTGGGTTCCTGATTGCCAAAACTTGAACAATATTCCTTTGTTCTCCATGTAGGCGTTGATTGTCAAAACTTTAACTGTATTCCCTCGTTCTCAAGGTGGGCACCTGATTGCCAAAACATGAATTGTACTCCCTTGTTCTCCATGTGGGTGCATAATTGCCAAAACTTGAATTGTATTCCCCTGTTCTCCAGGTGGGCGCCTAATTGCAAAAACTTGAACTGTATTCCCCTATTCTCCGGGTGGGTGCCTGATTGTTAGTACTTGAACTGTATTCCCTTGTTCTCCAAGTGGGCACCTGATTGCCTAAACTTGAACTGTATTCCCTTGTTCTCCATGTTGGTGCTGATTGCCAAAAACTTGAACTGTATTCCCTTGTTCTATAGGTGGGCGCCTAAATCCCAAAACTTGAACTGTATTCCCTCGTTCTCCAGATGGGCTCCTGATTGCCGAAACTTGAACTGTACTCCCTTGTTCTCCACGTGGGTGTTTGATTGCCAATACTTGAACAGTATTCCCTTGTTCTCCAGGTGGGAGCCTGATTACCAAAACTTGAACTCTATTCCCTTGTTCTCCAGGTAAGCGCCTGATTGCCAAAAACTTGAACTGTATTCCCTTGTTCTGTAGGTGGGCGCTTGATTGTCAAAAACATGAATTGTATTCCCATATTCTCCAGGTGGGCGCCTGAAAGCAAAATCTTGAACTGTATTCCCTTGTTCTCTAGGTGGGCACCTGATTGCCAAAACTTAAGATGTACTCCCTTGTTCTCTAGGTGGGCGCATGATTAGCAAAATTTGAACTGTATTTCTTCTTCTCAAGGTGGGCACCTGATTGCCAAAACATGAATTGTACTACCTTGTTCTCCAGGTGGGAGCTTGATTAGCAAATCATGAACTGTATTCCCTTATTCTCCAGGTGGGCGCCTGACTGCCAAAACTCCAACTATATTTTGTTGTTTTCCAGGTAGGCGCCTAATTGCCAAAACATCAATTGTAATCCCTTGTTCTCTAGGTGGCCGCCTGATTGCCAAAAACTTGAACTGTATTCCCTTATTCTCCAGCGCCTGATTGCCAATAACTTGAACTGTATTCCCTTGTTCTCCAGGTGGTTGCTTGATTTCCAAAACTTGAAATGTATTACCTTGTTCTCTAGGTGGGCGCTTGATTGCCAAAACTTGAATTGTATTACCTTGTTCTCCATGTGGGCACCTGATTGCCAAAACATGAACTGTAATCCCTTGTTCTCTAGGTGAGCGTCTGATTGCCAAAACTTGAACTGTTCTCCCTTGTTCTCCAGGTGGGAGCCTGATTGCCAAAACATGAACTGTATTCCCCTGTTCTCTAGGTGGGCGCCTAATTACAAAAACTTGAATTGTATTCCCTTGTTCTATGGGTGGGTGCATGATTGCTAATACTTGAATTGTATTCCCTTGTTCTCCATGTGGGCACATGATTGCTAAAAATTGAACTGTATTCACTTGTTCTCTAGGTGGGCACCTGATTTCCAAAACTTGTACTGTATTCCCTTGTTTTCCATGTAGGCGTAGATTGTCAAAACTTGAACTGTATTCCCTTGTTCTCCATGTGGGCGCATAATTGCCAAAACTTGAACTGTATTCCCCGGTTCTCCGGGTGGGCGCCTAATTGCAAAAACTTGAACTGTATTCACCTGTTCTCTGGGAGGTTGCCTGATTGCTAATACTTGAAATGTATTCCCTTGTTCTACATGTGGGCACCCGATTGCCAAAACATGAACTGTATTCCCTTGTTCTCTAGGTGGGAAACTGATTTCCAAAACTTGTACTATATTCCCTTATTCTCCAGGTGTGTTCCTGATTGCCAAAACTTGAACAATATTCCTTTGTTCTCCATGTAGGCGTTGATTGTCAAAACTTTAACTGTATTCCCTCGTTCTCAAGGTGGGCACCTGATTGCCAAAACATGAATTGTACTCCCTTATCCTCCATGTGGGAGCATAATTGCCAAAACTTGAATTGTATTCCCCTGTTCTCCAGGTGGGCGCCTAATTGCAAAAACTTGAACTGTATGCCCCTATTCTCCGGGTGGGTGCCTGATTGTTAGTACTTGAACTGTATTCCCTTGTTCTCCAAGTGGGCACCTAATTGCCTAAACTTGAAATGTATTCCCTTGTTCTCCATGTTGGTGCTGATTGCCAAAAACTTGAACTGTATTCCCTTGTTCTCTAGGTGGGCGGCTAAATCCCAAAACTTGAACTGTATTCCCTCGTTCTCCAGATGGGCGCCTGATTGCCGAAACTTGAACTGTACTCCCTTGTTCTCCGGGTGGGTGTTTGATTGCCAAAACTTGAACAGTATTCCCTTGTTCTCCAGGTGGGAGCCTGATTACCAAAACTTAAACTCTATTCCCTTGTTCTCCAGGTAAGCGCCTGATTGCCAAAAACTTGAACTGTATTCCCTTGTTCTGTAGGTGGGCGCTTGATTGTCAAAAACATGAATTGTATTCCCATATTCTCCAGGTGGGCACCTGAAAGTAAAAACTTGAACTGTATTCCCTCGTTCTCTAGGTGGGCACCTGATTGCCAAAACTTAAGATGTACTCCCTTGTTCTCTAGGTGGGCGCATGGTTAGCAAAATTTGAACTGTATTTCTTCTTCTCAAGGTGGGCACCTGATTGCCAAAACATGAATTGTACTACCTTGTTCTCCAGGTGGGAGCCTGATTAGCAAATCATGAACTGTATTCCCTTATTCTCCAGGTGGGAGCCTGATTGCCAAAACATGAACTATATTCCCTTGTTCTCTAGGTGGGTGCCAGATTGCCAAAACTTGAACTATATTCCCCTGTTCTCTAGGAGGGCGCCTGATTGCAAAAACTTGAACTGTATTCCCATATTCTCTAGGTGGGCGCCTAATTGCATAAAATTGAACTGTATTCCCCTGTTCTCCGGGTGGGTGCCTGATTGCTAATACTTTAACTGTATTCCCTTGTTCTCCTTGTGGGCGCCTGATTGCCAAAACTTGAACTGTATTCCTTGTTCTCCAGGAGGGCTCCTGACTGCCAAAACTCCAACTATATTTTGTTGTTCTCCAGGTAGGCGCCTAATTGCCAAAACATCAATTGTAATCCCTTGTTCTCTAGGTGGCCGCCTGATTGCCAAAAACTTGAACTGTATTCCCTTATTCTCCAGGTGGGCGCCTGATTGCCAATAACTTGAACTGTATTCCCTTGTTCTCCAGGTGGTTGCTTGATTGCCAAAACTTGAAATGTATTCCCTTGTTCTCCAGGTGGGCGCTTGATTGCCAAAACTTGAATTGTATTTCCTTGTTCTCCATGTGGGCACCTGATTGCCAAAACATGAACTGTAATCCCTTGTTCTCTAGGTGAGCGTCTGATTGCCAAACTTGAACTGTTCTCCCTTCTTCTCCAGGTGGGAGCCTGATTGCCAAAACATGAACTGTATTCCCCTGTTCTCTAGGTGGGCGCCTAATTACAAAAACTTGAATTGTATTCCCTTGTTCTATGGGTGGGTGCATGATTGCTAATACCTGAATTGTATTCCCTTGTTCTCCATGTGGGCACATGATTGCTAAAAATTGAACTGTATTCCCTTGTTCTCTAGGTGGGCACCTGATTTCCAAAACTTGTACTGTATTCCCTTATTCTCCAGGTGGGTTCCTGATTGCCAAAACTTGAACAATATTCCCTTGTTCTCCATGTAGGCGTAGATTGTCAAAACTTGAACTGTATTCCCTTGTTCTCCATGTGGGCGCATAATTGCCAAAACTTGAACTGTATTCCCCGGTTCTCCGGGTGGGCGCCTAATTGCAAAAACTTGAACTGTATTCACCTGTTCTCCGGGCGGTTGCCTGATTGCTAATACTTGAAATGTATTCCCATGTTCTACATGTGGGCACCCGATTGCCAAAACTTGAACTGTATTCCCTTGTTCTCTAGGTGGGAAACTGATTTCCAAAACTTGTACTATATTCCCTTATTCTCTAGGTGGGTTCCTGATTGCCAAAACTTGAACAATATTCCTTTGTTCTCCATGTAGGCGTTGATTGTCAAAACTTTAACTGTATTCCCTCGTTCTCAAGGTGGGCACCTGATTGCCAAAACATGAATTGTACTCCCTTATCCTCCATGTGGGAGCATAATTGCCAAAACTTGAATTGTATTCCCCTGTTCTCCAGGTGGGCGCCTAATTGCAAAAATTTGAACTGTATGCCCCTATTCTCCGGGTGGGTGCCTGATTGTTAGTACTTGAACTGTATTCCCTTGTTCTCCAAGTGGGCACCTAATTGCCTAAACTTGAACTGTATTCCCTTGTTCTCCATGTTGGTGCTGATTGCCAAAAACTTGAACTGTATTCCCTTGTTCTCTAGGTGGGCGCCTAAATCCCAAAACTTGAACTGTATTCCCTCGTTCTCCAGATGGGCGCCTGATTGCCGAAACTTGAACTGTACTCCCTTGTTCTCCGGGTGGGTGTTTGATTGCCAAAACTTGAACAGTATTCCCTTGTTCTCCAGGTGGGAGCCTGATTACCAAAACTTAAACTCTATTCCCTTGTTCTCCAGGTAAGCGCCTGATTGCCAAAAACTTGAACTGTATTCCCTTGTTCTGTAGGTGGGCGCTTGATTGTCAAAAACATGAATTGTATTCCCATATTCTCCAGGTGGGCGCCTGAAAGCAAAAACTTGAACTGTATTCCCTCGTTCTCTAGGTGGGCACCTGATTGTCAAAACTTAAGATGTACTCCCTTGTTCTCTAGGTGGGCGCATGGTTAGAAAAATTTGAACTGTATTTCTTCTTCTCAAGGTGGGCACCTGATTGCCAAAACATGAATTGTACTACCTTGTTCTCCAGGTGGGAGCCTGATTAGCAAATCATGAACTGTATTCCCTTATTCTCCAGGTGGGAGCCTGATTGCCAAAACATGAACTATATTCCCTTGTTCTCTAGGTGGGTGCCAGATTGCCAAAACTTGAACTATATTCCCCTGTTCTCTAGGAGGGCGCCTGATTGCTAAAACTTGAACTGTA